>NC_142193.1:10268750-10983125 GCF_026936395.1 Plectropomus leopardus | reverse complement strand
AACTGGCAGGTATTTGTACCATTTCGATTATTTCAGGATAGAGCATGAAATTATATATTCTGTTTGCAGAGTTCAACCAGCATTCACACTGTCATTGTCGAAGAATGTAGAGATTTTGTCAGAATGGCTGCAGAGTGACTCAGAGCCTCTCTGCTCTGTGTTTAGATTACAACACGCATTTATTAAAGCAACTGCTATCCTGACGGTTGAAGCTGACGCTTCAAAAAACCCACAAAAAACAGCTCCGTGCTCATTCGCACACCCATGTACTGTACAACACATTTTTGTCGCTCCATGGATTGCTCACATGATCAGACATGCATCATCCCTCGCCCCTCCCATTAACCCGGAGCAATATGTCAACCAGATAGCACCAGACTGAAGTGATCCTTCTCACACATGCAGAAACATCCTGCTGAAAGAGCCCAAAACTTTGCTCGTCATTTACGTACAACTGCCATCTCTTAACATTATAAACCCACTCCTCTGTCCTCACACTCCTCCCCTCACTGCTACGCCTGTATCTGCTGCATTCCTCACATGACATCACCAGTGCTGCGCCTCCTTCCACACTCCCACAGGGTGGAGTAAGGCAGAGAATGAGAGGGAGGAGAGAGGGAGTTTGGAAGGATCCGACTGAGGAGAAAACAAGGAGCTCAACAGATAGAACAGTCACGCGAAAGTACTATTTTAAAAAGCAAAAGATTGAATGTTTCTTGGAGAAGAGCATCAAGTTTTAGCAGCACGAGTTTTGGTGAGGATCAGTCTCTTGCCCTCGCCCTCTGTTATTCCTCCTCTGGGTCTTTTTTTTTGGTGACTGAAAGCTTAACACACACACTGAGGAAAGATTCTGGATCTGTTGGCCGCTGTAGGTAAACCTTGAAAAACTTGTCTGTGTGATCTGGCTTTACTCAGTCATGAGATGAGAGCTAGCATGTTTTTGTTCTTCCGGTGTTATGAAGTCAAGTCAAGGTTGTAATTAATGTCTTAAAATGCGACAGTGTGACTTATTAATAAAGTAATTATACACTTGTGTATGTGTATAATAGACAGCCTTAAGGTGTAGCAGTGTGGATCTATATCCTGTATGTGCAACATAGCTCGAGACACTTGCTGCTGTTTGAGTGAGTGTTGTGGCTTTTGCTGAAGGCAGTTTATGCAGTTTGTTAGCTAGCATGTGTTTGTGTTGAGTGCTGAGGCCCCGGGGACAAACCGTGGCGAAGGGGTTGAGCCGAGTTCTACTTAAAGGCTTGTTGTGTAACGTACAGTGGCATGAAGTTGCCTTAGAGACTTATGGTTGTGGCGTGTGTTTTTGCCAAACTTATTTACAGTAAGAGCACATGATTTAAATCATCATCTCCGCGCACACTCACCGTTTCTTTATGCGTTCCTCCCGTCATGTCTTATCTAACTCCTCCGTCCTCCCTCCCTCTCCCAGGCATACTCCCAGGATGCTTACCTGACAGGCAACGAACCCTACACAGGAGGAGCTGAGTACCTCCCACCGCCGCCTCCCATCTGTTACCCGCACACCAAGGCCACGCCCCCTGCTGGAGCCCCTCCGTCTGCCCCCATGGGCCAGAACCAACTGGATAACTGGAGTCGCTGGGCAGGCTCTTCCAGCCCCTCTTCACCTCTGGACAACCGTTCTGCTGTAGGCAGCCCCGCCAGCTGGCAGGAAGGGCGTGCAGGAGAGCCAGGCGGCGTGGGACACAGCAGCCCGGCCCACCGCACAGAGGAGATCCAGTATGGTATGACCGGCCAGCAGCCTCAGGGCCAGACCAGGGGGCGCTCCTACTCCTCCTCTTCCTCATCAGGAGGCCCTTTGTCCAGCCCGCTGCAAGTCCACTACCCTAACCACCACGCTGCCAGCTCCTCTCAGGCTCAGCCACGCAAGTCCAGCTCAGCATGGACCAGTCCCCCCCTGCCCCAGCTCAGCCACAGCCGCAACGAGCGCTGCCAGCAGGCCCTCTCTGACTGGTACTACAACCAGCTGCCTGAGCGCCCGGCACGCAACATGCAGACGCGCCACCGCAGCTACTCTCAGGACCGGCTCATTGACTCGAGGAGGCAGCAGCAGAGGGCGGGCGGCTGGCCGCACAGCGCCTCCCAGGACACTCTGCTGTTACTACAGCAGTCAGGACCAGGACCCCAGGGAGAGCCCTACTGGTCCTATGGAGACTGGGAGGGGGGGCCAGGAAGGGGTCACCCTTCCAATAACTATACCCGAACACGCTCTGAAAACCTGCTGGCCCAGTACGATCGCCACGGCCGCTCGTTAGAGATGCTGGACCGAGCAGCAGCTGGACTGGTCTCGCCTCGGTTTGAGCGGCCTCCATGGCACCAGGCTCCCAAACCGCCCCCTAGGACTGACGCCTACCCAAGGCAAGGGAGCCTTCACGGTGCTGCACAAGCTCCTCCAATGTCCCGACACACACAGTCACATTCTAAACACCACGCTCAGACTCACAGCCCGGCCCACTCCCAGCCGCAGCCCCAGCAGGCCGCTCCCCAAAGCAGACGGCTTCCCCCTGGGCAGAGCATGGACGACCAGCCGGTGGGCTACCGCAGCTACAGCCCCTCTTTTTACCGCAAGACGGGCCGCATCATGCAGCAAGCGCACTCTTTCAGGGACCCTTCGTACTCTGGCCCTCACATGAACTGGAACACGCCTAAGACCAGCCCCCCAGAGGGCACGACAGCACCCCTCACCGCCTCTGCCTCGTCCCCCCTCGCTTCTGCCACTCCTGAATCCCAGGACAGGGCATACAGGCCGACAAACCACGAGAGGGAACGAGGGTCAGTAGAGGGGCAGGCGGAGGTGGTGGCACAGACCCAGGAAGTGGTGCTGAGGCAGAAACCTCCCACCGGGCGGAGGAACGCCCACGGTATGCGACACCCCCACTACGCGCTGCCCTTGGACGGGCTAGAACCCTCTTTGTTTTCTCCCGATCCGCAGGACTCGGCTCCTGGTTCCACGGGAGATGTAGCCCCACGAAAACCAAACGGCAACCTCGCCCCCCTCCCCATTGAGGATGACTCCCTGGCCTCCATCCCCTTCATAGGTAAGCAACAAATGTTTGAGCTTCATCCCGTGTCCCTCCTCTCACTCCTGAATCCCCTCACCAAAACTCTAGCTGACCTTGAGATTTCATCGCTGCCATTATAAGTTATGAATCCACACTGAGTGTTTATTGGATCTTAATGAAAACTTAACGGAAAGGAAATGCAGAGGCTATAATTCAGACAGTGTTATGAGTTTGGGGGAATTTTTGCATTTCCTTAATTTCCTTCTCGTCCTTCCATTGAGGCTCCAGGCTCTTCTCCACTCATTGTGATAGTGTGTGTGTTTGTCTGTGAGTGTTAGCATTAGGTAATACTGGTACTTCCCAGAGTCTTGCAGACTGTATTAGTAGTTTGATTATATCATACCTGAAGGGAGTTCCCTAATCCCGCTGCCTGCCCCTGGTCTCGTAGGTCACGTCACCATGCTGAGGAAATGAGGTGGAGTCTCGACTTCCTGAATGTGTGTGTGTGTTTTTGTTTTTGTGTGAGCAAGGTAGTGATGAAGATTTACTATGACTCCTGTAGTATGTCGGCCTGTAATCTTTTTCTTTTTGTTTCTGTCTTTCTGATCTTTCAGTCAGTTACTGTATTCTCAGTCAACCCGTGGATCACTTTTAGTGGCTGTGCAAAACCAAAAACACACCAAGCAGTGGTGAAGTGTGGGCTGCAAATAAATCCATACATATTCACAGTATGTACAGTGTGTGTGTGTGTGTATGTGTGTGTGTGTGTATACATACACACACACACACACACACACACACACACACACACACACACACACACGCACGCACCTACAGTCATACCTGTGTATGTATTTATTGCAGCAGCTGCACTTTGCTGATGCTTGGTGTGTTTTTGAAGCAAGTCTGCAAGTCTCCAGTTTTGTACCATACTAGAATTTAGGAATCAAGAGGACTCATGTAAACACAGACGGGGAGTGTCTGTCAATCAAAACAGACCCTGCTCCTCCAAGTCAAATCAGCTATTTACTGATTAGCTAAAAATGATAAACCAGAATATATGTACTTCTACGTTTGATCAGATAGTGGTACACATTTGGATATTCAACAGCCAGTTCTATGGGTTGTTTGGTCTGCAGGAGTTCTGTGTGACTCAAGGCTAAAAGGGGCAAGTTCTCTTTCATATCTTGCCTTGAAATCACCAGAAAGGACTTCATATTAGTCTAGTTCTGCTATCAGTATTTAACTCAAGGTTTTGAAATTAACCAAAAAAGAAGAAAAAAAATGAAGCTCACGTAAGAGTTTGCAGTGTACAGACCAGAGAATACACACCCCTTTCCCCCAAACAAAGATGGCAGCAATCTTGTGAAGTCAAGTTGGTAGTTGGTGGCTTTGGTAATTTGTTTTTAGCCAGCTCTACTGTGTATTTGATGCCTATTATGGAATGATAACATGCTAAATGAAGATGGTTAACATCACCTGAGAGAAGGTAGCATGTTAGCATTGTAGTTGACAGCATGTTGTGCTAGCATTAGCATTTAGTTAAAGCACTGCCGTGTTTAAGCACAGCCTCACAGAGCTGCTAGCATGCCTGTGAAGTTTCATCTTAACTACTGTACATTTTAATTTATACAACTAGAAAAGGGGCTGCTTAAAAATACTTTTTATGTGCATCTAAATTACAGTTTGGTTCACTTTGTAAATTATGTAATGGCTGTTAAATCAATCTAAAGGAAAGTAAAGTTGCCTGCTAATTCTAAAAGACTTTATCACCTTTTTATGGTCCAAGCACAAAGAAATGCAACTAATTTACATGTTTTTGTACAAGATAAATAGGAAGGTTGGATTAAATGGAACAGATTGAATGAAAGTGTTTATCTCAATCTAAATAATTTTGCCATGAATAGATTATGATGATCATAAGGGGCTTTGGTGCATTCAGGACATGCAGGTCTTTATATGCACTGTACAGTTATGGCCCCCATATGCTGGTGTCACTGGAAGTGAGTGTGGTCTTGTCCCAGCGTGTTCACTCCCCTGAAAAGACTTGAGGAGAATGGGCTGTATGGGCTTCATGTGTGCTTTTATCACCTGACATGTAGAGGAGCCTTTAAGTCAAACCATTCACCCTGTCACAGCCCGAGGATAACAACCGCTGCTTACCCTTATGCCAAATAGATTCAAATCAGCTGACTTGGATGCTTTGACCCAACATGGAAAGACCGTCAATGTTTGGGCCAAGCCGCACTCGGTCAGAAAAAGTAATTTCAAGAGAGAAAATCCAGAGGAATGTGCAAACCATGAAGCATCTCTCTGCCTCTTTCTCTCAGTGCGTCTGTCAGATCACATTCTTGCCTTGTACCTTCACCTGAATTAAACGAAACCAGGCAGTCAGAGCTGCAGGCTGGGACACGTTTAATGGCCATAAACTGAAACTAGGCTAGTTTCTCCCCACAGACAAGAACTTAGCTTTTCTTTCTCTGTCTTTCTGCATCTTTTCATCTCTCTGACGGAGATGCTGATATGATCTGGGCCTGTTTGGGAACATGCGATTTAATAGGCTGTTGTCGTTCTTGTCTGAAAAGCAGGGACGTCAGTGAGGTGGAGAGCACAAAGGCAGGCTGCGTCTGATGAAAAATATGTTTTTATGATGTGTATTATAGAGATCTAGAATTTGTATTATTAATATTGTATATTGTATATTCGTGTGTATTTTTATTTTTGGAGCTCATACAATGTAATAACAGAGGAATGGGCATGTCCACAGATGCAGCGTTTTACTCTGTACCCACTTGGAGTCTTTCAGCATGAATGTACGCTGTAAATTACCAGGAGGTTTTTGTGGCGGTCCTCGTGGGGAACAGTAGGGGCCCATACTCTCAGCTCCCGCCCTCAATGCTGCTATTGTTCTGCTCTGGAAGATGAAGGGGTTTGTGTGTCTGTGAAGGGGTCCAGTCTGTGACTATCTTTACCAGTTGGACCCTGGACACAACAAACCAGGACCAAGACCCTCTGTACTGGGCTCTGTCTTGCTTCCATGTGGCCTCTTGTCCCTTCTGTCTTGTCTTGAAGGCAAAAGCCCTCTTTTTTTCTCAGTCTCTTTTTCAAGATTCCTGGTTTTCTTCTCTCTGTTTTACTCAGTTTTAGGATATTAAACCTTTTTTTGTGTATAATGGGACCTCAGCACTATGATGCTTGGTCAGATGATCAACTGATAACTGATACTTGTCATTTTTCAAGCAAAAATTGTATGTATTACTGATTGCAGAGGGAATAAGCAATTTTTTGGAAATGTTTTTACGAAGATTTGCAGCTTGTTTTTGTCACATGATGTTAAATTGAATATCTGAGAGTTCTGGACTGTTGTTCAGACAAAAAAAAAAGAAAAAACATTTTCAAGTTGTCATATTTAGCTTTCAGGAAATCCATTATGATTTGTATTTTCCCTGTTTTCTGACATTATATTGACCAAACGTGCAATCAATTAATGGAGACAATAATCAGCAGCATAATCGTGAATGAAAATAATTGTTGCAGCCTACCTATCTGTCTTAACTTAGGTCTGACTTTTACTGACTTTAAACCTTGATTTTGTCTTATTGTAGGCTATTTTTCCATACATGTTGCAGGATATCCTGTAGAGTCGAGGCAGAGTGTGCTGCTGCAGTATGTTGCTTCCCTCTGCTGGTCCTTCCTCGTCTCATGGCTCTGAGCTCACTCTCTGTTAATGACGGCCTTTGTTAAACCCACAGCCCGGCTATTTCTGGGCAGCGCTGTAAACAGGCAGATTCCTCATCCCAGATTGGAAATGTTTTCCGCCTGAAGTCGGACTCTAGTGTGCACGGGAAGAGTGAGGGATAGAGCAGCATCGGTAGGTGGCAGATGGAAGAGAAAGCCAGAGGGAAGGAGAAGAAGGTGAGGGGTTATTGCAGGAGGTTGCAGGGACAGAGAGGTGAGAAACAATAAAATCAGAGCTGGAATGAGATGAAACCATAGCAAGAATTTACAGAAAGGCCTTGTGGTGGTCTGTAGGGGTGGATCTCTGTCTGCAGAGGCTGTGCTGCCCTCTGTAGTTTCCACAGAGAACACACTGACGCCTCACAGCAGTTTAGTCCTGACAGTTTAAAATGTCACCGGCAAATCCAGCTTCGCCTCGCTTTATGCAAATATCTGGCCGCTCTCTAATCCTCTCTGTCAGTCAGGAAGTGTGAGTGTATGCAAGCGTGTTACAGTTTCATATCCCTTTGCATCATCTGAAACTGGTAAAGTCCTGCAGCCTGTAGGGACCCACAAAACTGTATCATGCCTCTCGTCTTCTGAGCACAGAAGCTTTATTCATGGCATAAAAACTACCACTAAACATCATTTAATTATCCACAATATTATTGTTTTTGTCTTTTTTGGTTGGGATATTTTCTCTTGTATATATTCTGACATTTATCAAGTCACACACTGCTGTAGATTTCCTAAAGAACTGAAACCTGCAGCCTGTGAATCTGTTACAAAACCCCCTTTGTTAATAACTGAATAGGTCTTCCTATGGCAACAGGAGACACAGGTACTGCATTATCTCTAAACTGTTAGCTTGATGTGGTTGCATTTGTTTTCTTTTCTAAGAGAGCTGTACAGGTTTCTATCAGCTCTCTCTGTTGATTTGTAAATGAAGTATATTCTTGTGCTTGTGGCCTTGTCTTTTGTGCACTTCTCACTGGAATCTAGAAACGCCTCGTGTTCAACTATGATAGTGCTATGTCTTGATTTTGCAGTAGAGCTGCAACGATTAATCGATGGCAGTTAAATTATTTGCCAGTAATTTGATAAAAGATTAACTGTTTTGAGTCATTTTTTAAGAAAAAGAAGTCGAAATTCTAGTCTCTTAGTTGTGATTTTTTTTTAGTTAATTTACTCTTCTATGACAGTAAACAGATTTTTTGGGGGGTGTGGGGAAAAAAGACATTAAAGGATGTCATTTTGGACTTTGGGGTACAGCGATAGACATTTTTCACCATTTTCTGACACTTTAAAGACCAAACAACTAATCAATTAATTAAGAAGATAGCAACATAACCAACAATTAAAATGATTGTTTGTTGTGACCCTATTTTGCAGTTGAAAGAATTTGAAAATAATTTGAAAGAAATGGAAACTGAAATTATTTTTTTTTGTTTTGTATTTCTGATGGTAACCCTGCGGTCCCTCGCCATTCCTCTCCTCTAAAACCCTCTCCTCTTCTTCACCTTCTCCTCATTTAACCCTTTTTACTTTCCTTCTTTTTCCATTCTGACCTTTTTTTCTAACAACTAACTTTATCCCTCGCTCCTCCTTTCTCCTCTCCTCCTGCCCTTCCTCCTTCCTTCCACCCTCCCAACAGATGAGCCGACCAGCCCCGGTGCTGATTTGCGTGCACGCCACGTGCCGGCGTCCTCCGTGGTGTCCAGCGGCATGAATTCGGCGCCCGCCGTGGTCACCAGCCCCGCCTCCCCCACCTTCACCTTCCCCCTCACTAGGCTCTTCTCACACGACTGCAGTGAGTGCTCCCCTCCTCCCCCCTTCCTCCCTCCCTCCTCTCTGCTGCATGCAGCTGAAAAGTATCTGACTTGTGGTGCTTGCTGGCGTTGTAGATGACCCCTCCTTTTACTTCAGAGAGGTGATGAAGCAGGAGATCTTAAATCCCTCCTGGTTGGTTGTTGTACTAAGTTATAAATGTCAAGAGGTTGTAAGAGCATCTTATCGGGTATTTTTTGCCGATTACTGAGTCTTGAAAGTAAAAAGAAGTGGTTTCAACCAGTTCTAATTCATATCAAAATATTTAAAGAATTTTAAAGAATGAAGTGTCATTTTTAGTTGTTGTCATGCAGCAGTTTGCATTATAATGCTTTTTCTTTGATAAGACGTTATTAATCCCACACCGGGGAAATTCACTTTACAGCAGCTCAAGACAATGCAAAAATGCGAAAAAGTGATTTGAGTGCCAAAAAAGATAAAATATTATGCATATAAATGAGATAAAATAAAAATAAGATGTAATAAAACTTATATATGCTCTATACACCTATCACTTATACGTATTCTGTCAATTTTCACGATATTGACACTAATTTCTACAGAATTCTTAAATACTGATTTCTGGTGATTTTTAACTAGAAACTGGTTGAAATAATCTAAGTGCACTTGAAAATTAGACTTTTGAGGCTCAGTAAAAGACAAAAAAATACTTGTAAAGATGAGGTTTTCAGTAGTGCTGTAACTTTTTTTTTGCATGCTGGATTTGTAGGTTGCACGTTTGACACAAAGAAGACAAGCATGTTTGTTCAGAATGTGTTTGGTTCTTTTGCAGCAGTGCAAGAAGCCCAAAAGTTTTATAGAATTGGACAAACATAGATTTGCAAGAAATGTTTCTTTTTAAAATATGCATGAAAATGAATGTTCAGAGAAGCAACACCTGCATGCAAGTGGTGAGAAAAGAGACCAGATTTAATCTAACCCACCGCTCCAGCTCATCTCCCCACCGTCCATCCTAATCACGCCACTCAAACCCCTGACCTCCTCCTCCTGCGCCACCTCCAGCTCCCTCCGTCACTATCTCCTCTGATAATCCAACACCGTCCACTCTGGTGATTGGCATTACATCAACATTCTGTCTTTCTCTCTGTCTCTTTCTCTTTGTTTCTCTCTTTCTCTCTCTGCTCATTCATCCTCTCATTGAGCAGGCAGTATTAAATCCGGTCGCCGTTCCTCCTATCTTCTAGCCATCACCACCGAGCGCTCCAAGTCGTGTGACGAGGGACTCAACACGTTCAGAGAGGAAGGGCGAGTCTTCTCGTGAGTACCGTCAAACTGACACAGCTGGGATTAAAACAGCATCCACTGAATTGCGTGCGCAGGCAAACATTTTTTGACATTTAACTCTCAGTTGTGTTGTTTTACTTCACAGGAGGCTACCAAAGAGAGTGAAGAGTTTCTTTACAGACGGAGTGAGTTCTTCTTCACCTTTGATTGCTCCCACTTTACATCATCTAAACCTTACTTTGATAAAATCTTGTACTTTCTCACTACCACGTTTTTGCAAGGTCGTTTTGCCAGATCAGGTTGATTGCTATGTCATTCACACATTCCTCTCACAGAAAATCAAACCAGGAGAACGACTAATAAATACCAATAAATGTCCTGCAGATTAACGGACTACTTTAACAAAATTAACTTGTATTTGATTATAGATCAAGGCATAACACAATATGAAGATTTTACATTTGATGTGTCTATATACAGTGGGTGGTCAAAAGTATAGAACCAGTGGCTGTGTAAAATCAGAATTGTAATAGCACCTGTGATACGTAATGTTTTGAGTTCAATTAAAGTGAGCCTGTGCAACTTGTGGCCACAGTTAAGCTAGTGGACATACCAGACCAAGTGAGGGTTTAACAGTAAAACTCCTGAGTGTACTGCATAAAGCAAGGGGAAGTTTTCTTGCATATTTATCAATTTTTTAAGCAAACGAGAAAAAAAAAATTCTTCCCTGAGAAGAAAACATTTACAACATTTTGCCCCAAAATCTTCCTTTTCCACTTGTGTTTATCTTGTTTTTTGCCTGTGCCTGTGGTGTTTTCTGTTCATCAGAAAGTGTTATAGATATTTA
Organism: Plectropomus leopardus; assembly: GCF_026936395.1. Taxonomy (NCBI): domain Eukaryota; kingdom Metazoa; phylum Chordata; class Actinopteri; order Perciformes; family Serranidae; genus Plectropomus; species Plectropomus leopardus. The sequence continues at coordinate 10,972,460 of NC_142193.1, read as the reverse complement.
TATTTTTGCCGTCAAAGTGCTTCAAACTAGAATCAAAACAACGTAGCTACTCAAGTGATTCATATTCAGTCTGTGTCAGCTTTAATAAAGCTGTGTCAGGAAGCAGTTTTATGTGAGTTTTAAAGACAGCATTTGGCAACTCACGGCACAGTAACACAAAGAGGCTAAATAGTTGCTGCATCAGCTGCCGATGCATCTGTTGCAACATGATGTAATGTGGGGAGAGGAGAAGTCTCAAATTCAACACTGGAAAACACCTCATCCTGTGGAACAACGGTCACAACTAAACCCGCCACCAGCACAGACTGAAGGACAGGACAGATATTCTGGCTTTTAAAATAATCACGCTGACTCCTCAGCAAAAACATTCGCTTTACAAATATAGTTTATTCATATTGTAATATCAGCACGAGAGACAAAGCTAACGTTTTAACACATTGTCAGATATGGATAGCCTTCTGTTACCATAACTTTTGATTAATAATGTGAAATAAATGTGGGAAAAAAGTCTGATTTAACAGCTTTTTCTCAAGGTCTCAAGGCAACACATATCATCAACAAATGATCTGACGGTTTCCTTGTTTGTGTTTCAGTCCCTGGACAACCTCGGAACAGCAGAGGAGGTTCGATCTAAACGCCACTCCACCTCAGAGCTGGGAAACATCACTTACAGTGACGTAAGGCGAGAAGGATGGCTGCACTTCAAACAAATCCTTACAGAGAAGGGCAAGGTGGGCACATGGAGCTTGATAAGAAACTAACTGAAGGCAGAAAAGTATTCAAAGCCAGCAGGGACTCACATCTCATGTTCTCTCCACAGAAGGTGGGCAGTGGCATGCGTCCGTGGAAGCGAGTCTTTTCGGTGCTTCGCTCCCATTCGCTGTTCCTCTACAAGGACAAGAGGGAGGCGGTGCTCCGCGGGGCCACGATCGGAGGCTCGGCCGAGGACGAGCAGCCAATCAGCATCCGGGGCTGCCTGGTGGACATCGCGTACAGTGAGACCAAACGGAAGCACGCCCTGCGGCTGACCACACAGGACTTCTGCGAGTACCTGCTGCAGGCGGAGGACCGGGAGGACATGCTGGACTGGATAAAGGTCATCAGGGAGAACAGCAAGACAGACAGCGAGGTCAGAGGACGCACCTTCACCTTCAACCGCCTCTATGGCTGTGCCTGGAGTGTGTAGTTTTAACAAAGGATTGTTTGCTTATTGCAGGAGCTCGGCCTCTCCAGACAGGCCCTCATCAATAAGAAACTGAACGATTACAGGAAACAGAGGTGAGCCACCTGATAATAGATGCTAAATTGGGCATAATGAAGCAGCCTTTACTGACAGCTTGAATGAAATCTGTCTTTCTGTCTCCCCCTGCAGTCCAACAGGCAGCAAACCAGACTCCTCTCCCAGGATGCCCCGCATGAAGCCTCAATTTCTGCTCGCCAAGACGGAAAACGCTGCAGGGGCGCCACGCTCCCCAAAGCCAGAGGGCAAAGGTCAGTATATGGGCTTACTACTCATTGTGCTGAAATTACTTTTGATTAAATATCAGACGTCAGTGAGAGTGATTATCACCTGGAGAGAGCAAACTCAAATAAAATGAACTGAGGGTAATTATGTCAGCACAGTTCTGGGTAATTGTGTTTTATATTTATTAGAGGCAATATGTTTAATAGTCTAAACTGTAAAAATCTAAAATAATAAGTAATTTGTTGCTGTACTAATAAGTAGTAGAGACAGATTAAATATGTAGACTAAAGACAGAAACATCAACTTAGAGTTAAGGTTTAACATTGATATTGTGTCATTTTTCAAAAAAAAAAAATATCTCCAGATATCAGAATATTCAAAGGGACAGTTCACCCCAAAATAGAAAAATGGCATATTTTTCCTCTTACCTGTAGTGCTATTTATCAGTCTAAATTGTTCTAATGTGAGCTGCTGAGTTTTGGAGACATCTCTACAGCTGATATCTCCAACACTCAGCAACTCACACCAAAACAATATAAACTGATAAATAACATCACAGGTGAGAGGAAGAATATGGATTTTGGTCCCTTTAATCTTCTGACTAAGTCTGTAGTATAAGTACTACGTACACCAAGAAGCAAACACTAAAGCTCTCTGTCCAGCAGTGAAGTCTAAAGTTTTTGTTCTAACTTTCTTTAGATGAGAGTGGCCCTCCGAAGTCTCCGTGGGGAATCAACATCATGAAGAAGGCAAAGAAGGCGGGGCCTAAAGCTTTCGGTGTGAGGTTGGAGGATTGTCAGCCGGGTGTAAACAACAAGGTGAGCTTTGATATCCGCTGTCTTGCCTGAATGCAACAAAACAGATCTTTTAATGAAGGTTTCATGTCTCTGTCCATCTCAGTTCATCCCGTTGATCGTGGAGATCTGCTGCGGCCTGGTGGAAGACATGGGTCTGGAGTATACAGGAATCTACAGAGTCCCGGGGAACAACGCCATGGTGTCAATGCTCCAGGATCAGCTCAACAAGGGCGTCGACATCAACCCTGCAGAGGAGGTGAGGAACAACAAATACTTATATGCATTTACTGTAAGAAAAGCACTCAAGAGAGAAAAATATAGACTTTTCACTGAAAGGTTTCATTCAGCTTTACTTGATAAAACTGTTCCATTAGATGCAGAGGGTTAATATCCGATGACCACTCTCTCCTCTCTGTGTCTTTTGCTGTCAACAGAAGTGGCAGGATCTCAATGTTGTCAGCAGTTTACTCAAATCCTTCTTCAGGAAACTTCCAGAGCCGCTCTTCACCAATGGTGAGTCCAAACATGTAATTCATATCAGCTGTGCATTCATATCAAATTATTACATGGATTTTAATTTTTTTTTTTATCTGCACAGACAAGTACAACGACTTCATTGACGCCAATCGGATGGAAAGTGCATCAGAACGACTAAAAACCATGAAGAAACTGGTGCGTATTTGTTTTCATGAATGAATTTTGTCAGAATAATTCATCTACTGGGCGAGAAATCTGTCAGGTTCAACAGGTTTATCAATTTTGTCATTCCTCTTTTTTGTGTTTTCACAGATTCGAGACCTCCCAGATTATTATTACCACACTTTGAAGTTTCTTGTTTGTCACCTGAAGACTGTAGCAGACAATTCAGATAAAAACAAGGTGTGTGTGTGTTTGTTTGTTTGTTTGTTTGTTTGTTTGTAAGAGCATTTGTACAAGTAATTGAACTATAATCGCATATTGCTGTGATGTCCTTGGTAATCATGTCTTCTGTCTTTGTGCAGATGGAGCCCCGTAACCTGGCTCTGGTGTTTGGGCCGACTCTGGTTCGGACGTCTGAGGACAACATGAAAGATATGGTCACGCACATGCCTGACCGCTACAAGATAGTGGAGACGCTCATCCAACATGTGAGAGATGCCACACACACATTCAAACACACACACACACACACACACACACACACACACACACACACACACACACACACACACACACACACACATTACTGGTTTTCATGCTTTTTCAATTTCTTTCTCTGTTATTTTTGTAGTGCAACTGGTTTTTCACTGAAGAGCAAGACAAGGATGAAAAGGTTTGTTTCCCAAATTATTGTTTTATAGCTTGTGGACAATAATGATTTATGTAGACATTAAAGTGTGTTGGTTTTTAGGGGAATACATATTGACAGAAATGGTATATATATTTTCATTAGTTTATAATCACCTGAAAATAAGAATGTTTGTGTTTCCATAACCTTAAAATGAGCCGTGTATATCTACAAATGGACTGGGTCCTCTCCCATGAAGTTCACCATGTTGCTCTACGGTAGCCCAGAACAGACAAAAACGAACACTGGCTCGAGATTTTTGCATCGGTCACCGTGGTTCTATTTTCGGCACATGAGAGAAGTTTAATTTAATTGCAGTTTTGCAATCTCACTGCTAGATGCAAATCCATCCTACACACTTGACCTTTAAAGGGATGGTTTGGATTTATTGATGTTGGTTGAACAGGGTTCTTATCTATAGTCAGTATATTAAATACAGTACATGTCAGTCGGTACGCTCCCAGCTTGAAGAAGCAAGAGTCCGATATCAAAGCTAAGTGATGTGCTGCTGTGGAGGGGGCAGGAGCTAAATGTGTTTGAGTGTATGCTTTATTTAGAATATTTTAATTCTGTTCACCTTGCGGTCAGACAACCCTTTCAGACGGGGATCAGAGGCCATTTTATCCATCTATGCTCTCTTTAAAGCCGCCAGACTCCTTTGACAAAGACAGTAATTTTACCTTGCTGAACACTGGAGCTGCTGGTCTGCTTCGACCAGTTAGTTTGTGTTATTGTGGAACTTTCAGTTTCACTTTCAAAACCACAGCTCTCTAAATCTAAAATAAATTGCAGCCTTTTGTAGTGTCATTTAGTGTTGTTTGTTTTGTGTTTGTCCATCCAGACGCCGGTGGATACGGAGGACGTGCAACCTGCCCCCAACATTGACCACCTACTGTCCAACATCGGCAGGACCGCTCTGCTCGGGGAGGCCTCAGGTAAGCACGCTGCTTACTGCTCTAAGTCTTAACAAGCCGACCAGAAGCATTCAGGAAGCTGTAATTAGCAACCCACAATTAATGCTGCTTTCCGTTTAAAGCTGGAAGCAGGAATTCTCCACTAGTGTATCATAATTACAATCTGTGTACTCTGGTAAATTGAGGAAAAATACAGAGCTGTCAGATGTTATCAAGTTATTTTGCAAAACTGAGCCTTCATTCTGAAGAAAATGATTCAACAAGTGGATAAATTATTCTCGTTCCAATGAAATCTAACAATCTGTAAACCAAAACCACTTGAGATTGAGCTTTTTAAAAGCTGTTAAAATGATTATCTCAAGAGTTGGATGATTATCTCAAGGATTCCTCCTTGGAAGTTTGTCCCAGTTTAAAGCCAGAATTCCCCACTTTCCAACAGAACTGGAACGCAGCATAAGAAATGAAAGTGTTAGCACTTGGAGTGTCTCTGTGTTTGATAGCATGCCTACACTTCTCTCCTTTCTGCTGACCTCTTTTTTTCCCTCCACGTTGCTCATCTTTCACTTTCTCTGTACGTTTCTGCATTTCCTTCTCTTAGCTGAGCCTGTGGAGCAGCCACTGCGGTAGGATGGGAACTCCCCTGGCAATACGTGTGTGTGTGCGTGTGTGTGTGTGTGTGTACAAACCGAGTCTGTGCATTGTATTGTGAAAGTGAGATAATGCTTGTGTGGGTGAGGAAGAGAGCGAGTGACTGTGAGTGTTGGTGATGGTTTTGTGTCTCCATGGTCTCCATTACCCTCCTTAAAGTCAGCGTCTCCCTCTTAGTGTCAGACGGCCGTCTCTGTAAAAACATGTCACTTCACTTCGACCCCAGTCTGACTAATGAATTAACGGCTGACAGGACGCTCTTTGCTGCTGTATCTGACACTGGAGTGTAAACTGGTCTGTCACTGAGAGACAACTCCCAGTCACTACTGGTCTTGTTGTCGAGCGCTGAGCTCAACTCATCCTACGGGCGATTCTAGACAGCGAGGTCCAATCATCAGGCTCCTCCTAACCCCACTCTTAGCTCCAAAGGGACTCTGGGTGGCGCCGTTTCAAAAGCCTCATCAGAGATACATCTATTTTCATCTGATTTATTTGTGTGAGGCTCTGTAGTGGCCTCAACTTCCATCCTTCTTCCTCTGGGTTTCTGTCATTGGTACATTTTCAAACAAAATATTATGAGTTTCTTAACATGTTTCTCAAAGGTTTACTATGCAAGATTGTTGTTTCCTGTTTGTAAACATGCTTTCCAACCTCAGATTCATGCTAATTTGGCATTTCACGTGCACAAATGCACAAATTTGCCTTAAAGGGCTTTACAGTCCCAATTCAGATAAGAAAATATCCCAGAAGTGGCCTTTCAAAGTGAGATTCCTCAGAAATATAGCAAAACAAGAGAAGATCTGGTGTAATACTTAACCACCAGTTTCTCTGACTGGGTTAAAAATCTGAAATGTTGAGTTAGTCTCAAGACAGGTTACAGATTTTGATATTCGTTACAACAGAAACTTGTGGTCAATAGTGCTTAGAACTAGTTTTTAAATTAACAAATGATCTGCAGATTATTTGCCTCATAGTCTAAAAATGTCTGCAAATATTAAGAGATGCACAGCCGAGTTCCCGAAGCTGAAAGAATCATCTTCAATTTGCCTACCTACCTACTTACAAAGGCCTTTGTATTCCCTATAGAGCGTAGACTGTCGAGAAAAGCCCTCCATCGTGGCCGGTGTTCTGTCGTGCGATTCGGTTACTGTACAGATACAGATACTGATACAGGTCTGTGAGGACAGCATGTCTTAATATTTGACCCTATAACACAGCTTTACTGAGAGTTTACGGCGAAAGGCTTCTTCTCCATGAGTGGCAGCAAAACATCAACACCACTGACAAGTTGATTTTACCAAAGAAATGTGGGAAACTGATTGCCTTGAAAAATGTAAGTAAATGTAATTATTAGTTTAGGTTAACCTTATTTCTAATTGTTAAATTTACTTCAAATTTAGATATATATTTACGTAAATTTGAGAGGGCATTGCAACTTAAAAATTAAAAGTTCAATTAAATCAGTCTTTCTAAGCTTTCGCATCTTCAAACCACGTTTATTGTGCAATATATCTTTATTCTGCCAGTTGCATAGTAGTCAATCATATTTATATTTTATTAAACATGTTAGGAAACAGAGCTCCCTAACTTATAAATCTTCTTTGTCATGATCACGTTGAGTCAGATTAACTTGGTTTACTGAAGTTGCTAACACAAAGAAAGAACAAGGTAGTTTCACTTGTCATTTTGAAGTTGTAACAACTTCACAAAATTAAGTAAATAGAGCTAAATTTCAAGTTTAACACTTAAAGTAAACATAAATTAAGATTTATAGTCATATTTACTTTCCTTTTCAAGGCAATCAGTTTCAAAGATTTTAGGATGTGTTAAGGATGATCACTTTGTCAGATTTTACGGTGTGGAGCTTTAACAGCAGTGCACGTAGAAAATGAAGCCCACAGATGAAGGGTGAAAGTTTGCCATTTGGAGGCAGCGCACAAATAATCTGGATCAATATTTACTATTATCGTTGGTACAAACGATTCCATCAAAAGCCACTTAAACGGCCGCCATCACGCCTGCGGGGTATCTCCATAGATTTTGATTCATACGCTGTGTGAAAAACAAAACTGGCTTTTTTTCTGCGTCGGTGTGTTTGTGTTTGTGAGGGAATGTGTTTTCTTTTCAAACTCTCCACTCAACATTATTTCTGGCTTCACGCCTCTCAGCGCTTCTTTCACTGATTGATGTCATCAGTGTTTTCCGGTGATGTCATCGGTGTGTGCCGTGGTTTCCTAACCCCCGCTCCCCCGGTCATTGTTTCTCCTCCACATCTTATCACAGTGTGTAAATCAGTGTCTTTTGCTGGGGTCTGTCAAGGTCAGAGGGCACAGAGGAAGACACGTCCCTTCAAATTTAGCAGAGTTCAAGCAGCCACGCCCCCAATCTGTGATGTCACAGCAGGTGTTTTCCCCCATAACAGCTGATGGAAAACAGCCGATGTGACATTAAGATTTGCAGCGTGTAGCACGCAGTCGCAGTTTTCTGTGATTTGTTGTCGATTCGTTACATTAAAAAAGTGATGATGCGTCCAGCTGCCTCTGTGTCCTCCACCGTGACTGTTCTGGCCTTTTGTTACCTTCAGTGGTTCTGACCCGCTGATGTGTTTATTCTCTTCTCCCCAGACTCAACCAACAGTGACTCAGCTAAATCAAAGGTAACATCTCTTTTCATGGTACACAGATATTGTCCGACACTAGTATTTAACATACCATAAAACTTCAAATAATAGCCCGGGCTATTATTTGCTGAAATCATTGACCTAAACAGGCCTATATTTGGGACAGACGTCTATATGTGACGGGCTTTTAAGTCCTTTCACACAAAACTGTTGATCACCAAAGACGGCAAATATTATCCAATTGTTTATTTAGCCCTTTAAAACCTGGCTATATTGGCTTTATTTATTCATTCATTCATTTATAAATGACCCAATTACAAGAAAATTATGCCAAAATTTGCCAAAAAAGACACAAAAAAAGATAAGGTAAAACAAAAAAAATGTAAAGTGAGTTATGACCTGAAAGAAAATCTTTAAAATTCTAATAATTTTTAATATAGTTTTTAAAAATAGTCTTCAGCATCTACTAATCTCTTTTTTTTTGTATCTGTCTTGTTTACTTCTTTGGTGCTCATGGTCTGACCTCATGGTCAGTAAAATGAACTGAATGATTGAATAGTAGAGTATCTTACCACGCTAATGACGTGTGTAATATGTCCATATTGACAAAAGCTTAAACATATATACATATTGTATGTGCAATCTAAGAAGCTAACTAACATTAACTCCAGCAGGTGTCCAACATGCTGCTTTTATCCAACAAACATCTATAAAAATGATCTGCATGATAAGTAGACGGGCCTCTAATTGAGACGGGCCTTTATTTGTCAAAATGTGTCGTCACACCAGGATATTAACTGGGACTGCACTTTTATTTGAAGCTTTACGGTATATCAACAGCTGTAAATGCATGACGTTGTCACAGTGACGTTTTTTTTCTTCTTCTCTCAGGGGTCGTGGGGGTCAAAGAAAGACCTCACACCCAAGGACTTCCTGGCTCTGTCCATCATGTCAGCTGTTACGGGCCGCAAACGCAGGAAGCGCCACAACGCCCGCCGTGTGGGCAGCAGCACTGACGACGACTCCGAGCACGAGCCAATCAAAGCCGGACATTTAGGGGCAGAGGAGGAAGAGGAGGCAGAGTCGCCTGTGGGAGACACTGCTCCTCGAGCAGAGGGAGAGGAGGATGACGACGAAGAAGAAGAGGAAGAGGAGGAGGAAGAGGAAGATGAGGAAGTTGTTGAAAGCGGAGCAAAAGAGGAGGTAGAAGAGGAGGCGGTGGCGGTTGTTCCTAGTCGGCCGTGCTGCAAAGCGGAAGAAGAGGCAGGAGAAGGGCAGGCAGCCATGTTGTTGCACGAGGAGGAGGTGCGGGCGAAGGCGAAGGGGCCGGCGTGGAGAGCTCCAGAGGATGCTCGCTCTATTGTTTCTGGTTATTCCACTCTCTCTACATTAGGGCGGAGCCTGGGGTCAGAGGGGAGGGGGGAGGATGCGGATGACGAGCACAGCGAGCTGGTGAGCGAGACGGACAACGAGAGCGGCTTCGCATCGCGTTCCCTCACCCAGGAGAGACCTGACAAACACCCGACATCACCTGTGAACACACAACCAGCGGCAACGCCACGCAGCTTCCTCTACACACACTACAAACCCCCCGTTCTCTCACCCACTAACCTGCTCGCCCCGCCCACAGCACTCACACACACGGCAGACTCTGCGGACAGGAGCGAAGGAGGAGCGCGGTCCACCACGCCCTCGTCCTCCTCCTTCTCCTCCTCATCAACCACGCACAGACTGCACTCGCGGCCTTCCTTCAACTCCCACAAGCTGATCCAGTGCGACACTCTGGCCAGGAAGAAGCTGAAGTCGGAGAAGGTCAAGGCTCGCTCCCTGGACCTGCTGGAGCTGTCCGGCGCCGCTGCTGAGGGCAACTGTTCTGGGTCGGACGGTGCGTCCAGAGCGAGAAGGGAGAGTTCAAGAACCAACCCCTCCTCCGGCAGCAGCCAGGAGAGCCTGCGCCTGAGCCGGCCCAAACCCTCCCTGCCACCCAGCGAGGCCGCCTCCTTCACCCCGACCGGCCCCGGCGGCAGGTCTTTGGCGGAGCAGGTCCGTGCTCGCCTGCTTGGCTCGGCAGATGATCTACGCAGCGTGGGACTGAGAAAACCGCTGTCCCCGGAGACACGGAGGAAGAGACGAGCCTGGCGCAGACACACCGTGGTGGCCTCCCCGACGGAGGTCTCTGACAAGAGACCCCCGCTGACTGTCACTGAGTTCCCCCTGTCTCCCATCGCTCAGAACCAGGTCAAACCATCAGGGCTGCCTCGGGACGCGGATCGGCCCGACCAGGGAGCGGCTACACGTCAAGCACCCACCTCTAGATTCCACCAGTACCTGTGAGCCCCATCAGCTGATCTCTCACTTCACTCTGTGGACAAGAGGCGGCTGTAGGGGGGACCAGGCTGAGCTCCCTGCAGGTCAGTAGACCGGCAGCAGCGTAAATACAGTCGTGGTTAGTTGCCAGGTGCAACACAGTGTACCAACGACCGTGTTTTTAAGAGCAGCCCACCCTTTTCTTTTTTCGATAAGCTCCGTTTGCATGGCGAGGGGCATTCCAGTGTTGCCAAAGCTTTTTTTTTTTTTTTTTTTTTTTCCTATATGTGTGCTTTTATAGAAATAATACAGAAACCGGACAAACAGACCTCATCACAGTCAACGTTACAGCCAAGAATTCTCATTCGAGTAATAACCGAGCATCCTTCCTGTCTTCTCTACCTTCCTGCTCACACACAACTTAAATTAGAGGGTTAAATCCCTTCAAGTGACTAGAGCTGGAAACGCAGCGTCCCTCTGGTTCTTGAGAGAATGGTGCTTCTTATCAAACTTAACTATTACAAAATTTCTCTGAACCTACTTCAGTGAGCCAGAAGAGACAGTCACACACACACTTCTAAAAAATGTTATCGGTCAGTTTAAAACCATTTCAAGAGGGATCTCAGCCGACTGCTCGTCTCAGTCTTCCTGCTGTGATCCTCCTCAGACCACACACGCTGTAATTTATACTCCAAACACACAAATTACAGTCGTCTCTCTATTTGTTCACGTGTGTGTGTTTGCGCAGCAATATTTGTGTCTGAGTGTGCAGGTGTTAGTGTTGAACAATTTTTGTAACATTTGTACAAAGCCTTGTTAAGTTAACCTTGTAAATATAAATATAATGTTATCATATTTGTTTTTACTTTTCTTTTTTTTTTAGTTCCTTTTTTTATGGTTTACAAAAGTGCGTACAAAGTGCACAGTCATTTCTTTCAAGACATTACTTGAAATGTTTCCCTTAATATATTCTTTTTTTTGTTTGTTTTTTATTCAATATATATATTATATATATTTTGTATTAAAGTTAAAAAAGTACTTTTATTGTGATTTCACCTCTTGGGTGTACCTGTTCACAGGAGACAAGATAAACATGACTTAAGCTGTTCCTTATTTCCTCATAAATGGCCTTTTCTCTCTGATTCTCAGCACTGTGCAGAAAACCTTTATCTCACCAGATGCAGTCTTAGAAATAATGTTTCTCTGGTGACTTTCAGCGATGTTGCATCAACGTGTGCACAAACTATCGAGCAACAACATGTAGCAGGAGAATAAATCTGGTAATCATTACATTATATTGGGCAGTTTGCAGGCAGCTCAGAGCCACACTGTGATGGCTGACCTCATTTGTTTTGTTATTCATGTCTGGGATTACTGAGCGTTGCCACAGATCTGCTCATATTTACTGAGCTGCAGACAAACTATGATCATTTTTGTCAACGGGAAGCCCGACAGTGTTCAACACACTGTTAAAATATTGTGTAGCTACATTTCTCACCTGTCAGCGGTGATCTTTGTTTTCATCACGTCTCCTCTGAGGGTTCATCTGTCTGCACGTTTATTACCTTGGGGTTACATGAGGAGGAGTTTCCATAAGGTCAGGCTCTAAAAAATCCTCCCTGACTGGGGAAATGGTACATTAGAGGAAAACAGAATGACTATTGTTTTCATCTCTCGTCTTGATTTCACAAAATAAACAGGAGGCGCAACTTCCAAAAGTCATGTTTTCATCTGACCAAATAACCCGGTGAAAATAATAATAATAATAATAATAATAATGATGATAATGATAATAATAAATGATGAATTATAGTTTTGTCTTACCTCAAGATTTTTTCTACAAGTGCCTGATTTCCTGGAATGTGTTTTTGTTCTGCAGTGCCATGGTCGGTTCTTATCTTCCCGTTTCCTTGTTTCTGGGTCTCCGCCCTCCTCTCCTGTGGTTGATGGTAGAACTAAGGCACTGACCCAAAGATGTGTACATTTATTACAAGAGGTCGAACGGAGAGGCTGTAAAAACTTAAAAATTAAAAAAAGAAGAAGCACACTTCAAGCCAAGGACATGTCTATGCACTCTCTTTGCCTTCGACACGGGCGTTAACAGCTAATACCGACGCTGCTAAGAGGGAAGCGGCATAGTACTCTCTCAGCTGCTTTTCTTAACAAACTGAGGTCATCTCTCTCTGCCTAGTGATCCACAGTGTGTGAATATGGTACACCTAACAAGCCCTATCCTAAACCGCCATTAGGTCATGTCAGACAACATCCAGTTTCTCACAGATGAACGAGCAGACCGTCATCAAAAAGGAAAAGTTGGCGTGTGTTGTCTGAAATGTGATTTTTACCTAATGTCTCATTGTTGTATTTTAAGAATCTTTTTGTACATACTATCTTAATATGTAACATATTGTATTGTGTACATTTGGAATTTGCTTTTTGAGTATAACTAATATGAAAAATGACTGGACTTTAAAAAGAAAAAAGGTTGTCCGCCTGAAACCATTTCCCTCATGGCTGTGTGCTTTAAAGCAAGGTTATATGATGTAAATAAACAGAACTATGTTTAAAAAAAGTTCACACGTGTTTTTGTTTTTGGAGATGGTGGGATATTTTTTTTACACTTGTGGCAGATTATGACTTTTATAACAGGTTTTTGACATGAAATATAAGTTAATAACACTGACCTCACGCTGATGCGCTGGCGTAGGGGCCCCCCGGAGCCGTCGGGCCCCTGGGCTTGTTCTGTAAGACACTCACGTTGTACAGGGAGGATGAGGCTCTTGTTTTGAAGCCAGGCAACTTAAAATGAGAGCTGAATGACGCCCTCTAGAGGCTGCAGGTGAATAAAGCCTCTTCAGGCCAAACGGCACAGACTGCCTCTCTGCACATGATGGAAACTTCATCTCAACTACTGAGGCTCTGTGTTTTAACTTAAATGAATAGTTAGATAATTATAAAATCTCTGAAAATTAGCTGCAGTGCCAGAAATCTATTGAAACTAGATCATTTTACTTCAATTTAGAGCTTTAAAAACACATTTTCCAGCAGATCTTTTTTTTAATATGACCAGCACTCCTCTCATGAACTAAATGTTTTCTAGGGGCGTGGATAAACCCATTAAGCAATGTTTTTTTTTTTTTTTTTTTGCAAAATATCCTCAGTAGATTAAACTCCAAGTGGGCTAACCTTCATGAAAAGCATCTCCATCATATCCCATCCCCCCTTCTGCTACAGTCTGTGTACTCTCCCTGTTCAGAGTCCATTGATGTCTGATTTCAGGATACTCATAAGACGAATCTTTGTAATTATCAGTGTTGCTTACAGGAGCCACCTACAGCAGTTTCACATTGCATCTTTTGTGAACCGCTTCCTGTGTTTTACTGCAAGCTTTACAACACACAACAGAAGGATTTCAACATTTTATTTGAACTTATGTTAACACACAATTGTTAAAATATTCACTCTGGAATTTACTTCTGCAAAAACAGCCTTGTAAGCTGAGCCAATTAGCTTTGATTTGTTATTTATTGTTTGGGGGGAAAAATACAACATATGATTGTTTGTAAATTCAAAAATGGAACAGTATATGTCAATGGATACCTACAGATTTGACCCAGGAAACAAACAAAATATTTTTCGTGTTGTCAAATACATTCTCTTTATAAAAAGGAATCTTATTGTGAAATATTTACATTTCTTTTGGGGAAAAAAATCGAACAGGACACCATTACAGTCCAAATAGAAAAGAAACGTAAAGTATTGCATTGCAATGCAAGGACTCATAGTCCAGATGACAAACTTGTTACAGAAACTGGTGACAATAAAAAAAATGCAGCAGTCCAATGTTTTACCTTTTAGAAAGGGGGTGTTCCCCTGTTGATTTGTGTCCTCTAATTGGTTGCCACTTGGCCCCTGTCATTGCTCGGCTGGTTCTGCAGAAGGAGCTCCGTGTTTTGGGCCCTCAGTCTCTCCAGCTCCTTCTCCAACTCTCCGAGCCGGACCAGGGAGCTCTCCACGGTCGGACCCCCGGGCTCCACGGCGCGCCTCAGCCGATTGTTCTCCTCCTCCAAACGGGACATGCACTTCTCCAGCTCCAGGTACTCCTGCACCAGCTCCTGCTTGGTCATATTCTGCAGGCTCTCGACGTGGTACATCTCGTAGGTTTCGGAAAAGTCTCTCTGGAGAAACTCCCCACCTGCGTTCCCGGGCCTCCCGATGCCGTCGCTGCCCCCGCCGCTGCCGTCGTCATCGTCGTCCTCCTCGTTGTCGAAGAGGTCCTCCTCGCTGCCCGTGTCCTCCATGCGGCTCCCGACCCCTGAGGGCCTCCTGACCCCACACTCGGTGTTGAGGTCGGGCTCCTCTCGGTCGTGCTCGTCCATCAGGAACTGGGTGGTGTTATAGGGGGCAACTGGGAGCCCTTTGGCGAACATCTCCTCTCTCAACCGGGAAGCCCTGGCTGTCTCCCTCTCCTCCAGCGCTTTTCTCTCATCCCAGTTCAGTTTATAATAAGGCTTCCAGTTGCGCTTCTTCTTGGAGGTCCTGCGCCTGTGTCTCTTTTTGCCCAGACGCGCATCGAAACCAGTGTCGGAGTCAATGTGACTATCCCCCTGGTTTAAAGTCTCCTCCAGCGGTCTGTCTTCGCCGTTTTTACCCTGCTGGATGTGGTGACCGTGACCTCCTGCGGGAACATCTGCTTTCTGGTGAGGTTGAGCTGCAACCGGGCACTTCGGGACCTCGTTTCCGGCTGCTAAGGCAGGGCACACCTCCCTCTGTCCGCCTTTCATTTGCCATAACTTGTCTGTGTTGATATCCACGCAGCTCTCCGCCCGCCGCTGCTTCTGCTCTCTCTGTCGCCCCCTGCTGCCGTTCTCCGGTCCTCCTCTGGCCGGGAGATGCTCCAACGCGACTCCGCTGCTCCCACCTGATGGGCAGCCTGAAGTTTTCAGGTGATGGGTCTGCCCCGCCGGCTCTGTCATCCTGATGATCCGCTCCGATGGCTCCGCTACGGCGCTCTTTAGATCATTTTCACGGTCTCAAAGCCGAGCTTCAAAGTTCGTTAAAATACGTTGAATTCAATTTAAACAAAAAAAAAAATACGTTTTCTAGATAGAGTTGAAAAAGAAAGTTTGAGTTCTTGAGTTTGAAAACGGACTCTCGAAAATTTAAAGTCAACTTCTTAACAGTAAACACTTGTTACTCCTCCAAGGGTTTGTCAGAGCAACTGTCGCTAACTACCATTAACTGTTTCGATGCTGTCAAAACTATCGCTCACCCGTGGACGACGTTCCGCCGTCACAACAGTGTCCAGTGTGCTACTCAAGAAGAGGGAGCTGGTGGTTATATAGCTGCTCCGCCTCTAGCCGCGCGCATGCTACTGTTTGTAACACCCGTTGGATTATGGGACATGTCGTTGTGATTACAGCAAAGCACTGTCTGGGGCCTCCACACCAAACTACATATTCCACAAGTCTGCTATAACTGACGAGCATTTTAACCAATCAAATGGCAGAAGCCTCAGCGCGATAAAACCCACCCACCTCTTTGATGATTGGACAAGGGGATAACTTTGCTGTTGCTAAGCTTAAAGTATTTTCTGATTGGACAAATCAGCGCTCAATCAAAAGTACGTAATCCGCACCAAGAAAGCAGTCCGGGGCATTTTATGGACGACACTATCTACAAATAAAGGGGGTGTATATAAAAGTAACGACATATGAGTTAATTTAAATACCTCAGAATAACACTATATTATCATTGGAACAAGTAAGTGTATTTCCTCCGTAAGATCACAGGTCTTATTTGTATTTGCTCGTCACACAGTCGAACGCCGAATTACTAATAAAATTAAACCACTCCTGTCTTTGAAGCAAAATGAAGAAGACCTCTTACGGAAACTAGTCCGTTTTTAATGTTCATACATGAAAATAAATGAATAAAGCTCATTTTAAAAATCAAATTATTTTACATGTTTGGTGGCATAAAAACGCGTCGTTTCGGTGTCAGTTGGACCATTAAATATTTCAGTATGATTATTCTGTGTGTTGTGCGGAGTGATACGTTGTGGGGTAGGGGCTAGTGGGGAACTCTGGAATCAGCGTAAACAAACGACATTTATTGTCCAGCTGCCGCTACGAGCACATCCCCGAGCCCCTCGTTGTTGAAGGGTGGGTCAGGCGATCTCACACTTGCTCAATAATCTAGTTTCCAGTGGACGGAGTGGTGTAGATCGGTTCTGAGTATTTCTGCGCAGCCCATGTTCTGATATGCAGTGTTGGACTTGCACAGTTGTGTCGTATCAACGGCTAAGGATAAGCTAACGTGCTAGCTAACGTTAGCCAAATGTTAACGTTAGTTAGCAAATGAGAACTGCGTTGTGTCGTTCCCAAACTAAACACTGCAATGAATACATAAAGTGTGAAGCCACACGCACTAACGATAGCAAAATAAACGTATAACGTGAGTTGGAGCACGGCGATATTACAAAGCAAGTAGCTTCTAGTCAGGTCCAGTTAAGCGTCATCGCTACTCTGTACACAAAGCAAAGCTAGCTAATGCTAACTAATAAAACATGAGCGGTCGACCTGTTTCAGACAAAATCTTTCCTAATTTAATATGTTGTCGATTGTCGATAGGACAACAGCGACGACGCAACAAAGTAAATACACACCACCACCATCGACGTTAGCTACACGAATTGCTAAGGTTAGCCATTTGCTAACTAGGCCAGTGTGTTTATGCTGGGTAAGTGTAATTGCTGGAACGTAATCTTTACCGAGAGGGTTTCCCACTACGGAATTGCGATTGATTTCATAGTTTAGATTCCGACTTTCTCTTTGATCAATATAGATCACAGCCTTTAAAATTATACATTTTTATCGGTAAAACAGCGCTTATTTGTATCAATCCGGGACATGGAACCCTCGATGAAATGTTTTAGTTTCAGGAAGTAGACGGTCCCTGATCTTGCAAGGCAGTACTGAAGCTGTGCTTTAGTTAACTGATTGTTAGCAAGCTCTAGTTTGTTTTTACACGCCAAACTAACAATCTTCTCATAGATTGGCCACAACTTTTCCTTATAATTATTGTCAGTTTTTTGTGAAATAAACAGCTGAAATTAAAAATTGTTTGATAAGGGATACAATGGCAACCTGGTTATGGAGTGTAAATATCTAAATATAGTTTTTGTACTGTTCTGTGTAATTGCATATTCTTTGCATAGACATACTATATTGAAGAAATGTTTGCACACAGTGCCCCACTGTTCACTGTTGTTAGTCAATACATTGACTTCATCCTAAACTGTGTCCCTATATATATATATATTTTTTTTTTTTTTTTCCAGTTTCCACAAAACAATTTACTTGTATTACTGGTAAATTGTGTTCTCCAGTCTCTGACCTCTTATGGGGGGTCTCTTTGAAACACTGCTTGTTAAGACTGGGAATCCAAAGGCTACAAACAACACAGGCCTACTGTTTCTACTAATAGAAGCAGGCAGAGTTTCAGCTCTGGCAAATAAGCAAGCTGAGCTGGGACTCCTTTGAGGAAGACGTGGTACGTTCCAGTTAATATGAAACCTAACGACCATGGAGATTGAGAAATCATACCAAGGGTTCCCATATTCTCAAATCAAGTAGCGGTGCAGCTTCAGAGCTAGAGCTGCTCCTGCATAGATCACAGCTTGTGAGGATTAGCAGGCATGACTTAATCTCTCACCCTGTCTAACATGGTTGTTGCTGCAATTGAGAGGAGATGAAAGATAAAAATTGTTTTTGGCCTACGCATGGCCTTGAAGTGTAAATTTGAACAATGGCTGATATCCATCTGAGCACAGGATGGCTGTGTTTTTAGATTTTCATGAAGGCAGCAACTCTATATTTTGTGAGAGTGTGACAAAGACAGGAACATACTGGACACTTCAGCAGTATTTAATAACTGAGTAAGGAAACATGTCACTTTAAGTGCCCTCCACCCACCCCACCAAACCTGCTTGTTTTTGTGTGTGTGTGTGTATGTGTGTGAGGTTGTGGATGGCTTCAGTTCAGGGAAAATCACTTTTCTTCTTTTGCTTTTCCTGATCAGACCGCCTAGCTGGGCTCTGTCCCTCTCTGCTCCGTTATAACTCCATTACAAGACTTAATTAAGTTTCCAGCTGCTGCTCTGGTACTGTAAGTAAGTCTCCATACACTCACATAAAGGATGTAAGTCTAGGTTTTCTCTTTCACACAGCACATTACCATGTAGATCCATGTACATACATTTGGCAGTAAAATATGAATTTGTCTTGAACAGGATTGATTGTTGTTGGGGTGTTTGCAGGTCCAGCTGTGACCAGCAAGTGGCGCTGCACTCTAACCAAGAATATTTTCATCAGCGTCCATTATTGTTCCCAGCATGCAGGAGTGAAAGGGAAGTTAACCTGGAGTTCTTCTTTTTAGCTCATAGCTTCATTCTCATATGGAAAAACAATGAATTTCTGAGCGTACATGCACATTTAGTAGTTTGGAGCAGGCGACACTGCATTGAAATTAGGCCTCTTTGAGGTGTGAAAGTTGAGAAATGTAAATGTAAACATAAATGTAAATTCAGTCCTTCATCCATCAGCCCTATGAGTCAGCCGACATTATCCATGGAAGTAATGAAGTGAACAGGTCTCAGATTGAGTGGTGTTTCATCATGTTGGCCTCCTGAAAAATAACCCTTTTCTGCATAGCTTAACGTCATCACTCAGGTCATTTTCAGCCAAGGAGGTTCTCTGCTTTTAAAAGTATGCTAGCTGCCTCTTTTATAGTGAGAGAATATATTTTATATACATGATGGGAAGCTTAAGGAGCATTTTTTATCCCCACATGTGGCACAGCTAGTGATGCTTAGTTTGTACATTTGCTTTGTGCTGAAGCACAATCTCACATGACTGGAAATTGCTTGTATAACACTTGAACAATCCCTGCATCTGTTTTCACTTCTGGTTCTGACTTTAAAATGCATTGAGCTGCTGTATAGCAACAGTTTGTTCTGTTCGTGCTTTGCTGATGTTGTATCTTGGATGTGATGTTACCACAGAATACTTGCAGCGCCACAAAGCATCGACTGTGAACTCGTCGTATTTAAATACGGAGTAAAAGTTTTGGATATACAGTCGTATATTCTCAACCTTTTTAGTGCCAGAGACCCCTACACTGATACTCATTAGGTTATGGACTCCCATTTGATAAGAGTTCCCTTCGGGGACCTCCATCGGATGAGATTTTGACTGTTAGATATGATTAAATCAGAATTGTGTCGTTGTCATCTACAGTTGAGGAAGTAACAGGGGAGGGAGTGAAACCTGTGATCAGAGTAGTCACTCTTATTACTCTTACTCACATGCTCACTATTATAGTGAAGGAAATAGTGCAAATAAGCTATTTCCCATTTTTCTGGGGACCCACTGGAACTTCTTCAAGGACCCCTTGTGCTCAGACACATGGTTGAGAACTATTGGTGTATAAAAAGTAAAAGGGGCACAGCAGCAAATTTAAATATTTGCTTTTTTGAATTGGGGTAAATTAGAAATGTAAAGAAGCCAAAAAAACACCTTCATTAACTGAAAATCTAACAGATGTTTTTAAAAACCACACAGTGTTTTACAGCTTTATTACTGCACTCATTAAACTGACTCAAAACTGAAATTAATGGCCATGATGGACTGGTTCATGTTGAAGTTTATTATGTTGCAGCTGCGTTCCACTAGTGCACCATTGCATTCAACAAACAAAACAAAAATTAGCAACCTTACCTCATAATTATAAGATAGTGTTCTTGTAATTATAAGGTGAAGCTCTTAAAGATCTGTCATCATGAGGCACAAGGCCTTTTCAAGTAATTATGATGATTTATGTAATCTTGTAATTTTGACTCAGTATCTTAATTACAACATGGTAATTGGTAACTTGTATTTGTATTGCTCCTTTCTAGTTTTCTGACAGCTCAAAGCCCACACACACATTCACACACTGGTGGCCGAGGCAACAATACAAGTGCCACCTGCTACTCAGTTAAACGCTCATATGCATTCACACACACACGGCACAGCCATCAGGAGCACTTTCGCTACATCATATATATTATATTATTATATTTCCCAAGGACACTTCGACATACGGACTAGGGGGCCCAGGAAATCCAACTGCTGATTTTCTGATTAGTGCACAACCCGCTCTACCTCCTGAGCTTCAGCTGCCCCCATCCATATCTCATTCATCACACACATCATCCATATCTCCTTTATCTTGCAATTATGAGATGAGGATCTTGTACTTATGGTATTTTCTTTCTTGGTGGGATGGAATCTTGTAATTATAACAAGTTTTTCTCATAATTATGAGATAATTATTCTGTCATTTTGAGAAATGTTAAGTCATAATTAAAAGATACAGCAGTTATAAGTACAGTGTACTTTGGTCTGGATGTTCATATAGTTTATCAACAGCTATTTAAAATGTTTTTGTATATAAAATTACAAAGACAAAGAAAATATTTGTTTTTGCTGTAATGTTGTTATGTAAGAAGCTGCTGAAGGTATTAAAATTAATTGTTTCCAGAGGGAATAGATTTTCAAATTTGTTGTCCTTGATGACTTGCCCAATGAAATATACACATTTCATACATTGCTTTGCTTGTCCAATCAGTTTCTTGAATGCATCAATCTGTTAATGACAAACGTGTTATCTTCAAGTGCATTTTTTTTGTCATGTATGTGAACATCATGTTAGTTGAAACCTTGGATGTTGGGAATGAACAGCTGTAACCTGTAGGTGGCACTACGGGAAAGGCCTGAGTATAACCAAAATCAGTAGGATTTAATCTTTTGGGAGCATGAATATGTGTGAAAGAAATTTCATGCCAAATGATTCAATATTTGTTGAGACATTTTAGTCTGGACCAAAGTAGAAAACCAACCCACCCAACATCGCCATCATAGTATGAACCTAAATTACTGTATAACTCTACCAAAATGTAGACAAAAAACATGCAACATATTATGTTTTTGTTTGACCAAATAAGCAGATTTATCAAGGTGGAAGAAAGCCCTCTTTAGAAGCAGTATTCTCGATCTTAAGTCCAGACACTCTCAGCAGCTCATCCTCATCATGTCCCCTCTTCCAGTCAAACTGCAGCCGTCCATACTGAGTTGTCCCGCTGGGATCCAAAGTGAAATAGCTCTGTTGGGAGGCCATTGGGATGATACGGTGGAAGTGGGAGGAGGTCAGCTCTAAGGCGTCTTTCATCTGAATATTTTGCACCACCCTCTGAGGTGCTGCTACTGGGCCAGGCTGTAGTGAGGGGATGGTTTCTGCAGGTTGTCTGGCATTGGAAGACTGGACTGGATGCTCTGTAGCGTCCAGCCCCAGCCTTGCCATGTGCAGGTTCATCCTCCCCCCAGGCATGGACTTGTACCCTTGGTTATTGGTAGGAAGGATAGTGTTGGCAGATTCTGCAGGTTGATTAGAGCAGAGTGTTTGGCTGGGGCACTCAGGATGAACAAACATGGAATCTGTAGCATCAGAAGCATGAGGATCTTCAGCAAAGATTGAATGTTTTCTTGCATATCCTGCAGGTTCATCAGGGCAGAGTGGCTGGCTGGGACATTCAGGATGGAAAATCATGGAGTGTGTAGCCTTAGAAGCAGGAGGGTATTTGGCATTGACATTCATGTAGTTTGTAGCCTTAGAAGCAGACAGGCATTCAGTAGTGGTGGAGAGTTTTCCGAGTTGTGACGAGTTCTTTTTGTTGATTTTGGATTTCTTGAAGAGCTCCAAGATTTTTTGATCATTGGCCACCTGTGCTTGGTCTCTGATGCTACTATTGGTCGAAGACAGGAGGACCCTTTTATCTCTGATTGGTGGGTATTCAGGAGGCTTCAGGTCTAGTTGAAGTTGATCATCTTCTGGGATGGAGGGGGGAGCCTTCAGGTTATGAGGAGTTAAGTTATTGGTCTTCATAGGTGCCGTGTACGAAGTTACCCTGGGTTCTGGAGTATGGAAAGGTACAGAAAAATGTGAAGTTTCAAAATTTGTGATTTTAATACTGTGAGAAGCAATATGCCTTTGCAAGAATATCTGTATTATCCTAAACATCTCATCACTTCTTTGTTCTCTGTAAGGTTTGTTCTTACCAAGTTGGATTTCAGCAAAATTACTAAAATGCACAAATCTGTTGTGAATTTCTTGTTGTATTCGCTTGATCCTGATAAATGTACCCAAATTTATGTGTAGTTATATTCACAACAAGACTACAGTCTGCAGTTGATCTGCTGCGAGCTGCCCTGTGAGACTGTACTTTGCTTTGACCCAACGACTGACACGAGCATGGCACTAAGCACTGCTAAAGATGATAGGATTGACATTACTACGGGTTGTTGTGGCTTAGGAAGTTGAATGGGTAGTACAGCTAATTGGTTCGATCCTCATCTCCTCCAGTCTGCATGTAGAAATATGCTTTGGTAAGATACAGAGTGCATGAGAATGGTTCTTGTGTAGCAGGTGGAACCCTCTTTAGCAATCTCGGTTACCGGTGTGTGAATGTGTGAAAGTTATAATGTGAGTTAATGGGTGGACAGGACAGTTACCTTGCTTTAGGATGACCACATCTGGGCTAGTCCTGTGGTCTTTATGATCCACCCCAGGACTTTCCACTTGAGGCTCTGGCCACTCTATAGAAATGGAAAAAAGATTCCAGGATGAAAAACGTGTGTTCACTTGTGCAGGCCAAAATATCCATCACAAATGTCATAACAATATTGTTTACTCGTACCTTTGGGGATAAAAGTGGATGCTCCTGGTTTACAGGTTGCAGAGATACCTTGGAGTGAAGGTGTTATGGTTTCATGAAGCTTCCTGTCTTCACTTTGCTCTTTCAGGTGTTTAATTTCATTTTCATGAGAAACGTTTGGTCTAGAAATTCTTAGATGTTAACATAAATTCAGTTATTATGGGGACTTGTATAACCTACAATAGAAATTCTGAATAACATCAAAGCATCTTTCAGTTTTAACACTTACGGAAAGTTCACAGTCTTTTTTGAATCGTAAGTTGAACCAACTTCTTGCATCTGAAGATCTAACGAACTATTTTGTCCATCATCGCGTGTTCTCAGTTGGCTCAGCATTGTCTGGATGTTGTCAGACTGCTTTAGCGGGACAGTTCTATCAATTTTGTGTTCCTCCTTTTCTGGCTTCTCATCTGCCCTTTCCTCTCCCTCCATCTCTGTTCTTTTATTCTTGTCTTTCTCATTTTTCTCATCTTCCTTTTCTTTCATCTCATCAGCCCCTTTCTTTCCCTCAACCCCTATCTTTTTCTTCTTGTCTTTTTCATTTTTCACGTCTACCTTTTTTTTCTTCCTCACATTGTCTGTCTTTTCTTCCTCTTCCTCCTCATCGTCTGTGAACCAGAAAACTCTTGTGCTCACGTTCTCATCTTTGTTTGTTGGGCCACCATCCACCTGATAGTGACTGTTAAAGAGGAGGTCATCCCATCCAGACGTCTTGATGAGATCCTTCCCTTTCTTCCTCCAGCTCCGGATCACAGAGTTGGGGATGTAGCCATCTGGAGCTATGGGCCATCTCACAGGCTCCGTGCTCGCATCAGTTTGAGACATGATGTGATATCTGGCCCTGATCAGCTCAGGCTCCAGACTTCTACCCAGCCTCAGGCTGTAAGTGAATAACAGTCCGATGTCAAAGAAGGAAAAGTCTTTGATATTTTTTAATATACATTTTTGTTTTCTCATTAAGAGGTAGCTAGATTTAAATGTGAAGCTACAGCTAGCAGACAGTAATCTTAGTTTAGCATAAAGACTGGAAACAGATGTAAACAGCTAGCCTGTCTCTGCCCAAAGCTAACAAAATCTTGCATTTCAAGTGCACCTATTAACACATCATGTCTCAATCACCTTGAAGGAAACCTGAAGTGTAAAAATGACACTCACACCATAAAAACATGAGAGTGGTATCAATACTTTCAACTTGAAAAACACTTGTAAAAATGTGAAAATATCCAGTTAATGAAATGACCAAAAATCACTAGCCTACCTGTCAGTTATGAGCCACTACCTATGCCATTATTGTGTTAGAAAATTACAATATTTGTAACTCACCAGGAAGGCCCTCCTTCTATGCTTAATGGTTTGACCTTCCTCTCATTTTAAATTCAAACAATTCAATTGGAATTAAACCGGTGTTACTATATTTAGAATGTGACCCTGTTGTAAGTTCCATTTAATTGGTTGAAATCAAGGAAACTATAAGTTACCATATATATTTATAACTAATTTTACTAAAAGTGGTGCTTTCACTGAATTATAGCATGAAAAGTGCCTGGTGAAAAAAATGTGTGTGTAATGTGTACCATGTTTTGATGAGCATCTCTTTTTGAGAATGAATATATGTTGAAACACTGATAATGACCACTTAATTTTAAGAGTAGCAAGGGCTGATGTGAAACAAAGAGCAAGTGTTATATTAATAAAATGCTTGATGTGAAACCACTTTTGCCATCTTAGACTATCATTTCAAGACGATTAACCCAGCTGCTCATAGGCTGATTATGAGACAATGGACCCCTGGGCACAGACATGCAAAAGGCTCAACCACCTCTCCTACATAAGAGCAAGACACAAGGACTTTGTCCTTTTACTTTTTTTTGTTTTTTTTGTTTTGTTGTTTTACATCTCTTTGCAGTGCATCTTTTTGTGGTTTTTTTTTATGTCTCTTATGTCTCTTTGAGGTCACATTATGTCTATTTTGATTATTTTGTAATTCCTTTGCATCTGGTCATAAGTCTCTTCCTAGTTGGCATGTGTAACATACAGGAATGTATTGTGTACAGAACTTCTCAGTTACAAATAAGTCATGTATTCAAGAAAATTTTTTTGAGTAAATGTACAAAAATATTATAATGAAAATACACTAAAAGTACCAAAAGTATATTTTTAAAAAGTATGTAGAATGGACCACTTCAGAATTATGTTATATTGTTGGATAATAATTATTGATGATTAATATGTCGTTTACCTTAAAATTGTACTTCAGCACAGTACCCGAGTAAATTTTAATTGTGTGCAGGCAGTTGACATCCCTGCTTCATGCATTCAGTTGTCAGTATTGTTTGGGCAGGAGTAGGAGGTGGGTGTGCGTAAAGTGTGCGCCTTGTTTGGAGCCATGTTACGCCCAGGCATGGAGAGCAGCAGCGCCGGGGAGGGACTTCACACATGTGGAAAACGAATAACTGTTGGCTGTGTGTCTCTCTCTGCTCGGAGGGCCTCTGGGACAGCACAAATCTGCGTTTGCTGGAAGACACCTGCACCCCCCCTTTGATTTATTATTTCTCAGAGTTAAGCCTCGAGTATTAAAGTTGTAGCGTGCTGTTGGTTTCGCTGGAGTTGTAATCATGTTAGGCAGCGGGAAGTCAGCGGCCACCAGTCCCAGAGAGCAGAGGAGGAAAGGGGACGAGAAGACCGCGGACCCCATCAAGAAGCTCGGTAAGAAAACATTCACACTTTTGAAGCTGCTCTCTGTTGCTGCAACATTTAACTGTGAGAGTGAAACACCATAAACTGCGATATCTTAAGTGTTGAGTGTTTTTCCTGTGGTATCACCTTAGTACCCCCCGTGATTCTTGATATGAAGTTATCTGAGTGTACAGTGCTTTAATCACACTTTGTACTGAAGCATTTCAGCAGGGAGTTAGACTGATACCTGATGTAGTTTATTCGTGATAACAGGCTTTTATCATGGTATTTCCTACATTTTCTGTTGTGAGAATAGTTACTTTAATGGTTATTTAAGTAGGCTAGAAGTTCTGCATCCTTTCAAAATACATAATGGGATTACCAGCCTTCCCTTGCAACTACTTGGAAGGATTTAATTTAAATAATTGTTTGCTTTATTTACTGCCTGACCACGTGCTTGTGACCTAGTTGCTTGGTTGTACCTAAAAAATCAAGTAATAGAGAAAGAGTGTGAGACAGATGTCTAATAGTTTTTATTTAGAATGTGAGTTTGCTGGTAATCAGCATGATAGTGACACACCATGACAGGGTGTGTGGGGGTGTATTTGAAGTGATTATGTGTTCATGAAGAGCCGAACTTACTCCCCTGCAGCCACTAGCCCACTGGTGTGATTCAGGCTCCTAACCTCTACCATCCCAGCCCATCCTGGCTCTCAGCCCAACACTGATAGGCTGCTGCCCCTTCACACAAGCCCTTCCAGCTCATGGTCACACCTCGCCCCAAAATAGACACCTGCTGAGCAGCAACAAAGCACCTGTCAGAATCTCTGAAAAGACGCTGGATGTCTGGAAATCTGGACCACCGATGATGTCACCATTTGACCTGTTTATAGGCTGTACAAATGTAAACCATGCTTGCAGCCAATAGTGTAAAATTCATATATTTGAGGCCGTTATAATACATCCAATGCAATGACTTTAACCATAATTTCACAATAAAATGCAGCAAGCAGTATTTTCATGGTCCAATCTTCTAAAAATTCAACAATTAATCACTTTTTACAATAAAAAAATAACTTTACGACAGCTGATGACCTGTTTCTGTTATTGTAACATGTCATCATTGTTTATTTTGGCAATCAGATAATAAAATCCTGCTCCACACATTTGATTTCCTGAACCCCTGATTTTCCATGTTGTCACAGCAGTGTGGTCCAGGCTGTGGCATTGACACCGTAGACTATGTTGAAACTCTGACACTATGCACACACTTGTTTAAGCATTACTGCTGTTTGAGTTGTGAAACCATATATCTGTGCCTGAAAATGTAATGCGCAACTGTCAACTCTATATTTGAGCATCTCGCTAATGCTGAATAATGAAGCCAGTAAGATCACCCCCCTCCTGCCTGACCCCGACCCCTTACCGCCATGTGTCGTCATAAATCAGTCAGGTGGCGTTCAGCCGACGGTGTCTTAGCTGCTTTTTAATCTGTACTTACACCGATGGAAAACACACAGCATAGTATAAGAGTGGAATGAAGTTCTGACTTTTGTGTCATGTGTCACAGGACTTGTCCTACTTGTTTGTTCATAGATTTCTCCCTTAGTCTTTACTTGCAGATAAAGTTCAGTGTGAACCCGAGGTTTGTTAGTTTTGAGATAATCTATGTTTGAATCAGACAAGCGTACGCATGGATAAATATATTCGCTGCCACAGATGTCCCCTGGGGGTGTTTGTGGATTTGGTTTCAGAAAGAGTCCGAGGTTGTCGGCAATGTAGTTAACTCTGGAGCTCAGTACTGCTCTGGCATTGCTACTCAGCAATTACTTAACTGTGAGAACAAACAGGATTTACACAAACAGAATCCATAAATTTATGACTTTGGAGTGGAGTTATGAGTTCACAGGTTGCACTTATTGGCTGCATGTATATGCTTTGCACACAGTCAATTTATATTAGCTTGGTAAAAATATCTCAGGAGTGATTGGATACATTTTTGTTGTTGTTATGTCATGCAAACAAATGCCCTGCCCATGTAAGCCTACAAGACACAACACATTTATATAAAACCAGATCCAAAGGGCTGCGTTTGTATTTTCAGACAATAGTACAAACACTGAAGAAAATAGATACGACTAATTTTCATTGACTTTCCTAATTTTATAGTTATACTGTGCAGGATTAACTAACTGATTACTGTTTGTAAACACGCCTGCTGGCAAATGTGAAATTAAAAGCCAACCACAGATTCATTCTTCTTATTTCTTTTTTGGTGCTGTGTCACTTCGATGCCTGCTGCTACATGCCCACAGATGTCCCAAACACAGCAAATAAAGAAGAAAAGGCAGAAGCAGAGACTGCAGGAAAATACACCCACCACACACTTCTAGTGGGTCCTAAGTGATGATTGTAAGGGATCACTTTTGTATGAGTATGAACATTGTCATTTTTGAAAATTTTGCAGTAGTATAGGTGTATCTTTAAAGTTGCTAATGAACCTAATGAACTGATGTTATGTTTAAGTAAGCCACAGAAAATGATGCATTACTAAGTCTGAATGTCTCTTATTGGAGTTTATAACAGTTTGTTCGTAATAGATCTAGAGTTGTTCCGTTGCTGATATTGGAAATGCCTCTGATGCTGCTTAAATTGCTAGATCAGGTATTGGGCGAGTACGTGGGTTTGTGCATTGATCCGATACCACGTCATTTATTAATAATCTTTAAAGTAGTTTCAATTCACACCCAAAGTGTCATCAGCACTTTATATTTTATACAATATTTTACACACTCAAGCTTTAATGGGCCAAGGCCTTTTTTTTAATACACAGTGGTATCGGATCTGTACTTAGTATTGGCGGATACACAAGTTCAACTGTCAGACTTGATATTAGGAAAGAAAAAGTGGTATCGGTCTAGAGAGGTCTGACCATAGATCCTGTTAACTACAGTTAAATTCACAAGTGTTCATTGGTGATGAACCATAATTCTGCAGAAATCCAAATGCAAACTAAATTATTATATTCCCTTGTTTTCCAGGCTTTTGATCCAAAGTTAGTGAACTGAAACGCATCAAAATTCCTATTTTTAGATCATTTGTACATCAGAATGTTTAAGTCATCATGATACGAATAATCCAAAAGCAAGACTCAGTTTCCATTTTTCAGTCTGGTATTCTGCTGGTTATTTATTAATCTGCCATCCTCAGTGGCCGCAGGAGAAATCCCACTAACTAAAGATCTTCAGCTTACAGATCAGTGAGACACAGACCATGTTTCAAAGTGTAATCAGTGTTTAAGTATATATGTTCTTGACAACATAATTAATCCTCTTTTTCCCCCAAATGCAAGTAAACAAGCTAAAAGTCACCAGATATTACATTTGTGATAGCTGATTAGAATCAATCTGTTAGCTCAGCTGCACACAACAGTTACCCCCTCGCTGTATTTATGGACTCCTCCCTGTGGGTTCATATCCTGCTTATTAATGAGTGAATGAGTGATGTAGCATTCATTATGAATAACAAAGAGAATGTGGAAACTGAGGACTGCTTATTTTCAGCTGAATACAAAGCGCCTGCATGTGCTTTCATGTTCAACTGTGTGCTGTCCAAAAAACCATTGGCAGTAATGCTGAATTTCCAAATTACACTCAGATTGCTTCTCATCTTTTTTTCTGGGGAATCTGTTCACAGATCAGCCGCTGAGAGTCGCAGCTCTACAGTACAGTCTTTTTTTTTTTGGTCAAGCTTCCCTCAGATCATCTTTTAACTCTGGATATCATGCTTTTTTTTTTTTTTTAAAGCTGGACCTTGTGTCCTACTTGCTACCTGGCCCGTCTCCTGGGGACAGCTGTTGGACTGAATTCAGAAAATTGAATTGACCTGTCTCCCGTATCATATCAACAACACCCTAACTTGTCTATCTCTAAGCAAGTGTAGAATCCTTGCTAGCTGGCTCTCGTGACAGTTGTTATGCTGAGAGAAATGTGACCCATGTCCCAGGAAGAGCTGGTATGTGGGCCTGAGTGAAGAGGACTCCTGCAGACACAATCTATTACTGAGCAGCTGATATGGTTATTTTCTTTCTGATCCTTTTCTTGGGTTGAAGGCACTCCTGCTGCTCACAGTGTTGACACACCCTCAGAGAAATATTCCTTATGGAACTGATTTGAATGTTTATTGTTTTCTGACAGCTGATCCATCAGTGTTTCTTTCTTCTCTGGCCAGTTGTTCTCACATGGAGCTGCCAGTGATCCAACTGTTATACAAGTTTTAGTTCTTTGTTGGTCTGTCGGTCCGGTGGTCCACTTTTTGGTCCAGACTGAAATATCTCAACAACTATTGGATGGATTGGCAGGGAATTTTGTACAGCCATTCATAGTCCCCAGAGAATCCTTATGACTTTGGTGACTGCTTGACTTTTCCTCTAGCTCTGCAAGCACGTTAAAAATTTCACTTAAGCGGTGAATTCTAAGAGCATCAAGCAATTCTTGCTGGTCTTTGATGATTTAGCTTGGTAGACCACCAGCCGTACTGGTGTGACCAGCCTGTCAAGCTGGACAGGCCGGTATGGCCAATCTATCCAGCTGTGCAAATGTATCCATATGCACATCCCATGATAGCAGATTTAACTGATTTATACCCTTTGCTTTTCATACATTCCCCTCATGACACTGTTATTTCTCCATACTCAAGGACATTGATTTAATTTCAATTTCACAGGAACCTCACTGGATAAAACAGCTAGAGTGACCATCACAAGCAGCTAAACCATTAAAAAATTATGTGAAAACATACCTCAAACTGGTCAAAAAAACTGGTCAACCAGCTTAACCATCTAAAGCTGGTCAAGATGTTTTTTTGCAGCAAGATGTGCAAAGTCACAGAGCTGCAAGTGTGGCTAACTTTTCATCTAGTGCCATCATCATATCAAAATTTGTCCAATATTATGGTTTATGACTAAATACCTTAAGAAGAGATGGGCTATTACCATCAGCTGCAGCTGTACATAGTGTTTAGTGCTACTTAGCACACATTAGCATGTTATTGTGCTAATCTGAGTTGGTAAACATCAGTGTGTGTTAGTGCTGCAATTGAGTGCATGTTAGCATGGTGACACAATAGCTTAGCTCAAAGCACTGCTGCTTGGTTGGCAGTTGGCATGGACTCTTTCCTCTCCTATGTAGCTAATTCTGCCGCTTTTCTCATGTCTGTGCCATGTTGAAATGCTTGCATTAAAATACATCAGTATGGTTGCTAGCCAGTTGGCATGCAAGGCTTTGACCATCTGATGAAGGGGATGTCAACCAGATTTTCTGCAGGAGACGATGAAAAGAAAGTACAATTCATCTCTGTAGCCTGAAGAGCCATGCCCATCCCTCCATTTACACCCTTATAAAGAGGCTCTTAGGAACATGTAGTGTATTAAAATGTGAATGTGCCTTTGTTTAACTAAACTGTGGATTGGCCAATACTTTCAGGCTTGTGCTCACTTGTTCTGCTCTGCGGTTAGATATTAAAACGATGCAGGTAGGAAAGCAAGAATGTGGTCGAGGCTGAAGGGGCAATAATAAAAGGTGAAGTAGGGGGTTGAGACAGAGGCAGTTAAGGCTGTTTGGGCAGCTTAGCGTGGTCAATGACCTGCAGTTAATCAGGTCCATGTGCTCTGCTTGTGGGAATGCATTGCATGTGGTAACAGCTTGGGAAAACAGGGTTGTTATGGATGGAGGGCTGGTAGGGGAATTTCTTTGTGCTCAACCTTGATGGGGAGAGATCCTTGGCTGCACCCACTTTGTTTCTAGTCGGGGGGAGGGAGCTCGGAGCAGTTTTTGTTGAGCTGTAGCTTTGGGGGCCCTCTGAGGGACTTCAGCCATTTGGCACTGACAGTATAAGGACTGTGATTTAAGGGAAAGTTATGCCCACTGTTTCTGGACAAATCTTCAGGGGTGAGCAGAAGAGACCAACTCCAAAGAATAATTTGACAAGAGTGACCGTTTGTTTAAACCTTTTCTTTGAACAGTCCTAAAAGAGAAAAATTCCCTGTGAGAGGCCCCATTCATCCCTGCTAAAGAAGCAATGAGGCATGGCCAAATGTGCTTTATAAACACTTGTAGTGTAAAGCTGTAGTAGCCATGATTTCGTCATAGTAAAACAAGTTTGACATAACCAGACTTAGCTCTGAAGAGCAGAATCTTTGGTTGATTTTTGTGCTACATTTTTTCACAACTTTTGCACCTGTTTCATGAAATGTAAATATGCATTTTGCAAAAATGTCAAATCAGATTTAAACTGAGTGTGTAACATTTTCATGGCCTGCTAGTTTCCTGGGTGAAATTTTGCTTAGGGCCTTTGACAAGTCAACCCTCCCTTTTGATAACTAGCTCCTATCAAATAATTACAAAAACACCCTCTGAAAAACACTACCAAAATGTATCATTAAATTCATCCCCAACCACCCAAAATGTATTCAAATAATGAACTAAATAAGAAATAGCTATGTCATTACATAGGTAATTTTGAGAGAAACCCCATACCACTCCAAAATAAATAATTTGTGGAATATCCACAAAAATGTAGTAAATTTCACAACATTTTCCATCACACTCTTGCAAATATGTCCACTCAGTGTTGGATTGCACCCTGAGCTCTCTGTGGGTCTGGCATGTTTGAACTATTGTGTAAACACTTCTTGCATGCCCCTTTAACTCCAACCTTGCAGTCCAAAATCCCCTCAGCTTTAGAGTAAAGCTGCAGATAACAGTTCTCAATTATTTTGCCAGTTATCTTGTTTGATTGATCATCTAAATATTTGTCCTAGAAAATATTGTAATAAAATGCTCATCATCATTTCTCAGAGGCCAGCGGGACACAATTCCAGCCCAAATCCCCATTATATCCAGTGTGCAACTTTATATAAAAGAAAATAAAAAGCAAATTATTACAATTAAGAAACGTAATGATTAATCAGTTATCAATTGGTAATTCCCTTTCAACTGAATAGTCCTTTTTGAATTTAGATGTAATCAAAACCAGCTCATATAAATATTGCCTTGTGCTTGTAAATTTAAAAGAGTTGTATCTTGTGCCAGCATTTGGCTTTATTATTGATAATAAAACTTGATATCTTTACAAAAAATAGCACATGCACCATGCAGTAGTTACTAGTTTCCCCTCTGAGTTTAAGTGATACCACATGACTAGGCTCCAACTTACTATCAGTTCTCAACTTAAACCTTTATTTAGGGCTGGCAAAATATCCATGTTATACTGATATTGGGAT
This sequence comes from Plectropomus leopardus, assembly GCF_026936395.1. Classification (NCBI taxonomy): domain Eukaryota; kingdom Metazoa; phylum Chordata; class Actinopteri; order Perciformes; family Serranidae; genus Plectropomus; species Plectropomus leopardus. The sequence continues at coordinate 10,939,611 of NC_142193.1, read as the reverse complement.
ATGAGACTAGGTATGGTCTTTGATTTTGGATATTGCAATATCAGAATCGCTATCTTTTCCTGGCTTTAAAATGTCATTACAGTAAAGTGATGTAATTTTCTGAACTGACCAGACTGTTCTGGCTGTTTTGTTGTTTGTCTTTACCCACTCAGTCATTATATCCACATTGCTAATGATTATTTATAATAAATGTCGTGTTAATATTTAGTAATCAACCCTACAATATTGTTGCAATATTATTGTGGACATAGGTTTTCTCTATATCATCCAGCTCTACCTGTATTGTGTTTCCACCAGGCCTCCACATAGGCTTCTTGTGTTCATCTTTTATTTTCTTCTCTGACTAGCTTCATCCCTGTAAGTGTTCACAAAAAATAATAATACACGCCTCTTTTCTGAGGCTCTGCAAAGGTTTTAGCCCCTTGATTAAATTTCCATATGGTAGTAATAGTTAGGGACAACTACTATGAACAATACAGGCAGAGTAAACACTGTCTGATGGCCTGCCTCTGCCCCAAGAGAGAAATAAATTTCCAATTATCACAGCTGATTCCAATTTCAGCATTTAATTTCTCACAGCTTTAATCTTAAAGTATGTTCATTTTCATAAAGTCTAGACTGGAAGAAAATGCACAGAAAAACATAACTTTGATATAACATTTTTTTAAGACAATCTCTCGTGGGAGCTTCACTTTGTACACCGAAACCTTCAGCACAGGTAATTTCCTCCAAGGTTTGTATATGAAACACAGCCTTTGGTTTGGGTATAAGCAGAAAAGTGTTGAGGGTGGATTGACAAAATACAGACAACAAGGTCTGTTTGTCTGTGAAATATTTCTGTTGTATTAGAGTTAATTATTTTTAAAAGCATCCACTGACAAGCTCGTAAAAAAAGATTGAGTTGAAAGACTAAGTTGCACTTAGAGAAGGCAGATACGTAACTCCCAGACCTCTGATGTTGTTAACCTGAAGGAGAGGAGCAAAACATATCTGTAAAGCTACAAAATTACTAAAGAAACTTCAACTTTTTACATTGAACTCAGTGCTGACATAATTATTGTACTTATAGTCAGCCTGTGGTCCTCACTTTTGAATGGATAGCTGTGAGATTTGGTTTCAGACGTTCATAGCGTCCAGAGGGTCAACCGTGCTGACTTCTTCCCATAGCAACACTATTAGGTTAGATTCTGGGATTCAAGTTTTTTTTCTCTGCAAATATTGACTGAATTGCAGTGAAATTTAGTACAGTCATATCACCTTAAGGATGAATTGTGATAACTTTGCCAGACCTTTAAATTTTCATCTAGCACCACAAGTATTTGGTCTCATTGGTTCATGACCAAATACCTGCAACACTAATGACATTCCCATCAGCCTCAGCTGTGCTTTGTGTTTGCATTTTTTACCCAATCGATTAAAAACGTTTTCTGAAACAATGGCTCAAAACCCCAAACGCAAATCTGAAAAGAGTTCACTATTTTGTCAAAACTCTACAGAGGCAAGCAAGCATATCACACCATGGATATTATTTTCTTTAAAGACGATGCACCTGTGTTTTGAATTTTTTTTTGGGATGGCCTGTTAAGATACTCATGAAGAAGAATTCAATCTATTATATTTATTATGGTATTAATTTTTATGTGCCCTTGATCTCTTTGATTCATGCTTGTAAATAGCATCACAGAGGAGGCAGAGGTGACGATTACGGACTGATTTCTGTTTGAAGAGTTGTGCAAAAGGGTTTCACACAGGTGCATCAGCGATCCATAATTATGTAAGATATTTCTATCAGATGTGAACAGATGTTTTCAGTCTTGGGTCTTTGTGTGAGATCTGAGTTGTGTTTTAAAAAGGTTGAAAAATGTGTGAAACCAATGAAAGAGTTTGCAAGAGAAACTTCTGCTGTGTTAAGAAGGCGATGATGACGTTCTAGTGGATTCCAGGTGCGTGAAATGTGTCTTAGCAATGGAGAAAAACTGTAAGCCTGTATGTCACCACAATTAACCGGCACAAAAACAAGTCTTGCTCAACTAGCTGATGACACAGTGTCAAACAGAATCACACTTTATTTTTACATTAAAACTTCCCGTTTTGTTTTATGTGGGTGTGTGTTTGTGCTCCAGGGCTGCTGGACAATGAGGACATCCGTATAATGATGCAGGGCTCCAGCATGGTGAAAATTCGCTCTTCGAGGTGGCAGAAGAGCAGAAACCTGCGGCTGCTGGATGATGGACTCACCGTGTGGTGTGAATCCACTAAGAGCTCCCGCAAAGCCAAAGCCCAGCAGACATGTAAGTACTGCCGAAACTTGCCTTCATGATCAGGGAGAGCAGGACAACTAATCATCAGGAGGGAGGATTCAAGGTGGAAAAGAGTCAAAGCACCAAGAAGAGAGAAGGGTTAAGAAGGAAAAGGAGCTCCTGAATAAAAATTTGTCCTGAAAGAGGAAACTTAGGCGATATCAGATAAGAGGAAAAGGGCTTTGGCTGGAAGGAAACGTTATCTACAAGGCAGTAATGTAGCGACACACCAGCAGGCCTTCCTCCATCAGACCAGTGTAGACCAGGACGTGCGTCAGTACACTCATTCAGCGAGCTTATTGTTTACAGTTGTGCTGTTTTATCTTGGCTCTATCTCATGCCCTCTCCGTTACTTTGCCTTATTAAAGGAGCTGTTTGTTTCTATGGTGAGTGAGGAGACTAATCATGGGCTCTGCAAACTGCCGAAACAATAATCATGAGTGATTTACCAGAACATAAACCTGGATTCATGAAGAGTCAGGTACAGTGTGCAGGCTCACTATTAAACCGTCATGTAAAGTTACAGATCAGTAACAGATGTCACTGCAGGCAACTGTTTGCATTTTCAGCATCGTGTTAGTGGCAGAAATCTCTTCAGACTCAGACAGAGATCTGCATGGCTAGAAAGGATTAAAATGGCAAATTTGTATATTTAGGGTGAACTGACCCTGTAAAGATCAAAGAAATAACTGATTATAAGCATTATTAGCATTATTGGACTGCAAATTGCCTGCATGTTATGAACAATGACTAACAGGAAAAGACAGAATGAAAAGGAGGAATCTTGTAAAACAATGATTTGGGGCTTATTACTTTGGGATTGCGGTCATACACTTTTTATTGTACTTAAAACACACACAAAGTCAGATACAAGCATTTTAACAGCTTTTTAATAAGGAAAAAAACCTGTGCTGACGTGTTTAAGTGGTTACCAGTCCTTATTCATTGTAAGATCGTTTCCTGAACAGATTTACAGTCAGCAGATGGGTTTATTTCTAGGGGAATAATGGATTTATTTAGCTTTTGAAGTCATGCGCAAACCTCATATCTGCTATCATAATCCTGTGGTCGGTTTGCTTGCTTTCACACACAACTAAGCAGAGTCCGCTTAGAAGCAAATCAAGACCCACCTTTTCCTGCGGTCTCGGTTTGATTGTTAGATAGACAGCTTTAAACCATCCTAAATAAACTGTACCAGGGTTCCCACGGATGCTTTAAAGGCATTAATTAAGACATTAATTAGTGTTAAATAGTATTAGATAAATCTTTCAAAAGTCTTAATTATGCTGAGACACTGGGAAAAGGATTTTATCGATCTTTTTTTCTGACATTGTATCGTGAAATCTCAAATATAATTTAAATAATTTTCCAAATTTACATCAGGCAGATCAGGATAGAAGAACCAACAGCACTCATATACATTTACCACATCCAATTAAATAAAAAATGAACTAATGTTTTTCCGGGCAAACCAAACTGATACTTATATATATTTTATTATATATAATAAAATAATATGCTCATAATTTTTCATGTGTTCCACTCCACAAAGTTTTAATTTTTTTCAGCATTTAAAGTAGATCATCTAACTCTTTAACTTGACAAAAAAGTTATGTTTCATGTTGAAGTAAATATTTAATAAGTAATTGATGTTGGTATCCCATTGTTTTAAAATACCTGTCACATATTAGTGGTCATGGCACACTGTGTCCAAAGTTACACCTGTGGACTAAAATAACTGCAACGCATGTCTGGAAGAGTTAAATTAAACAGAAGACAGAGACTTTACATCTGATTTGCTTTATATATATTTATATATTTATATATACGGACGGACTCTTTCTCACACTATTTTATTTTCTTCCTTGTTGCTTGACCTTTAGCTCTCCCACCTCTGCTCTGTTTCTGCTCTCTGTCCTGATGTTGCAATGCAGTTTAATGCTGGCCCCTTGCTAGCCTGACTGACGGGGTGGGTGGCTGGGCAGGTCTGTGGTTCAGCTGGTGGTGAAGGCTGTCTTGATTGTGCTGCAGCACCTCCAGAAATAGACCCAGAGTGGTCGTGTTGCAGCGTGTAACACTCCTTACAATGACGATGACAAGCAGTGTGAGGACATGGTGGCCTCTCCAGGGACAGATACTGATAATGCTGCACTGGCAGACTGCTGGGGACCATATCTGTGTGTGTTTGTGTGAATCCCAGATGGAGGATTGGCTCGGCTCCTCTTTTCCGAGCTCCAGGCGGTTCTCCAGGTCCATTGTGATCTGGCCCTTGCAGTTCAGTGCTGCGTCTGATGCTCTAAAAGCACTTGGCGTTAGATTACAACACACCTCTACTGTTCCTTTGTACAGCTCACACACACATGCATGTCACTTTTACCATGTCTCTGGTATAACCACAAAGGAGGAATGTGGAGTAATTTTGAAGAGGTGGACGGCAGAGGCTTTATGACCTCCAACAAGAGAATGAGGCCATTGTCAGGGCAGACACTGCTTATTACCCAACTGAGTGATCACCACACAGCAGGCCTCCCAGTGCAGAAATAGATGAGCTCCTGCACTGAATAAAGTTGTTGTGTTAGGCCTGTGTGTGTGTGTGTGTGTGTGTGTGTGTGTGTGTGTGTGTGTGTGTGTGTGTGTGTGTGTCTCTTTTCTGTGCAGAAAGTGTTGCCCAGACTCACCAGAGCTCAGCAAGAGATAAACAGATTACATAAAGTTGTAAATCTCAACCTTTTTGGCCTGTGACTCCTCCACCAAAATTATACCCCCCACAACATTGAAATATGTTTTTAACAACATGACACACGATAGTCACTTTGGTCCATACTGAAATATTTCAATAATTATTGGCTGGATTGCCATAAAATATGCTTAATTTCATGGTACCAAAAGGATGATGACTTTGGTAATCCCCTGACTATTCCTCAGGCACTATCAGCAAGTTTTTAACTGTCTTGTGAAATACCTCAACAATTGTTGGCACAAAATTTGCTCAGTCTAGATTACCAGAAAATAAATCCTTAATATTTTGGTGATTTCCTGACCTCTCAACTAGGGCTGTCATCAGGTGAATTTTCAATACATTGGGTAAAGGCTACAACTAACAAATATTTTCGTTATCATCTATGGATTTATATCACATATATATTGTTTAATAAATTATGTTTAGTTTATGAAACATCAAAAAGTACTCGAAAACAAACTTCCCAGAGCCAAAAATTCTGTTCTCAATGCTTGTTTTCGGAAAAACAACCACCAAACCTTAATATATCAGAATCTTTAATGAGGAAATATTTGCCTCGTTTTTTTTTGCTTGAATAATGACAGAAACAACTTTTGATATCAGTTAATTTTATTTCAGTCCAATAATTGACTAATCATTGCAGCTCTACTCTTGTTTATGACTGACCTGTGACCTTACCATCAGCCTTAGCTGACGGGGAGATGTCCTAATGTTAGCATTTAGCCAACACAGCCTCACATGGCTGTGCACTACAGCCATCATGTTGAGTTAATAACTAATATAAAACCTATTAGAAGAATCTGCTCTTTGACTTTCAGCAGGGAGAGCAAAACTGAAGGTGTAACTTTCACTTGCGTGTCAGTTTGGGTGCTGTAAGAGTCTCAGGTTAAATTTATCCTGTTGAAGAGTATGCAAAGTACGTTTTATATTTTACAATCCTGTTGCTATGACACTCTGCTGGGTGGGATTGATGAATCCCTATAAACACTCAACGTTTGACCTTACGCTGTTTCGCACCTTGAGTTGTTGTGATCTTCTGGCAGGGCTGTGTTTACTCAAAAACATGATTTTTCTCTGCCTCTCCTCTCTCCACAGTTGCAGTGACAGAAGTTGAGTGTGTGCGTGAGGGCTGCCAGTCCGAGGCGCTGAGGCAGCTGTCTGGGTCTGTGCCAGAGAGCCAGTGCTTCACAGTGGTCTTCAGAGGAGCCAGGAAGAGCCTGGACCTGCTGTGCCACTGTGAGGACGAAGCTCGGCGCTGGGTGCGAGGGCTCCGCACTTTAAAGGAGCACGTGGCAAACATGAGTCAGAAGCAGAAACTGGACCAATATCCTGCCCAATTTCTAATATGCTAGAATAAATATAGAGTAGCTGAGGCAGCATTGCTATGGTGACTGACTCTGCTGTCACATGTGCCATCCCACATCCACGGCATAGCTAAGGTGAGCAGTAATGACTTGATGAAAAAGCCTTGTCTAAATATAGCCCGACTATCAGTTAATTACAAACCCTCACAGCCAGAGGATAATATGACTGCAGGTGTCAGGTAGTGTATAAAACTAAAATAATCTGTGCCTCTCTATTGATATATTTTTATTTTTATGACCTTATAAATCATCAAGTCAATTATCTTGTTTATGCTATCTTGTTAACTTGTTTATTAGGTTTCACACTGCAGACTATCGGCAACAGGGTGATGTTTATCTTAAATGGTGTAATGTGTGTGTGTGTGTGTGTGTGTGTGTGTGTGTGTGTGTGTGTGTGTGTGTGTGTGTGTGTGTGTTGGCTTTCTGTACTACCATTTGCACACTCAGGTAACAAACTTTAATTAGTCTTTTATTGTTACCAACCCTTTATGCAGTGAGATTACATGGACAAAGATGGACAAAGTGTATTCACTTACAACCAAACTTGTCAGAAAAATGAACTCTTGAGCAAACATCAGCGTGATAACAACTACATACAATGACATAAACTCTTAAGGAATAATTTATTTGACATGTACTGAACCACAACCAAAATAACTTTGTTGCCTTAAACCTAACTACAAACACCTTCTTACTGCTGACCCTTTCTGTGTCAAGAGACAACAGAAAAGGCTGCCCTCAGTGTAATTTACATAACGTCCAAGCAGTAAAATATGACGAGTAGAGGTGAGATCATATTGCAGCAGAAAGACAAACAAATAATCTAATAGTCTTTTTTTTCTTACTTAATGATCCTGGTTATTTTGACCATAAACTTTGCCTTATTGCCTATAATTGTGTTCATCTTAATTTTATATGTTCAGTCATTATGATAAAAAATTATGATGATTGGCTGTATTGGTGCCCACTCCAGTGCTTGTGCATATATGTAGCTGCGGTGTTGTTTTAGAGGTTGCAGTTTTTCGGGGCTGACTGAAGTTGCTGTTATTTGTCCACCCTGTTAATGAGAGGTTAAATGAGGGTGGGCTAAATATCAGAAGCAGTGTTATGCAAAAAAAAGTGTAAGATTTCAGTGTGTTTGTGCATAGTGAAGACAAAATGGACTTGACTGATTGTAGGCTCTAGTTTTTAGTCTGTTTTTTTTCCTTAACTCTCCACACTTGGATCCGGCGCTACCTGAGGCGAGCGGATCAGAACCAGGACGGCAAGATGAGCTACGACGAGGTCAAACGACTTCTCCAGATGATCAACATTGACCTGAGTGAGCAGTATGCCCGCTGTTTATTCAAGGTCAGGGTCATCATGTGTACATTGTGTGAGTTTTCAGCACCTGTAAAATATCCTTAGTAGATGGCATTTCTGTAAAAGCTTTAATTCTGAGAAGAGAGGAGATAACTACACAGAGATGTGGAGTTGATTATATTTTAGCCAATGTCAGTTCACTGTGACACCCTGGAGTCTACAGTCTGTGTTCAATTACCAAGCCAGCAGCAAGCCAACCACCAACCCCCCTCCACAACTTTACCCCCCCCCTCATCCTCCCCACAACAAATCAAGAGCCTGTTATTTCTTTATTGTGGGGCATTACTGCCTGCCCTGTCCCTCAGTTCTCTATTATAGCTTAACTGTTGGTTTTTCTGTTCTTTTCCGATGCAATTTCCAATAGTAACCCTCCTCAGAGAGCTGTATTTTAATGTGAGTATATGCAGCTGGGGTGAATTACTATGGAGATGCTTAATATCTCCATAAAAGCACTGTGTTTGATATGTGTCTCTCTGTGTGTTCGATTGTTTGTCTTTTTTTAACTCATCTCTATCCCCTATGTATCTCAGAGGTGTGACCGATCCGGTGATGGTCGTCTGGATCATATAGAGATCGAGGAGTTCTGTAGGGAGCTGCTGCGACGGCCCGAGCTGGACGCCGTGTTCAGACATTATTCAAGTAATGGTTGTGTGCTCGCCACTGCTGAGCTGCGAGACTTCCTGGGAGACCAAGGAGAGGACGCCTCGCTGAATCATGCTCAGAGTCTCATCCTCACCTATGAGCTCAATGACTGGGGTAGGTCCTAAAAACAGTCATTAAAGGCTTTTAAGGAAGAACCTAAAACATTTTCATATAAACACTATGTATGTCCTCTTTGATACAATGACAGAATAATGATCTTCCCGTTATCTTCCTTAACTATCTTTCTAAACACTGAGTCAAAATCCTCTGCTGCACAACATTGTGATACACTTTATGTTTCCAGCAGTGACATTGATTTGTTTCAAGGAAGAAGAAATTGTTAAAGTATTTGCAGTAGCACAAGCAAAAACAGCTGCCATGGCTGACATGAAAAATAGGAAAACGCCACACACAAAAATTCAAACTTGATTAACAGAATCCAAGGAAGAATGTGCCAAATCAAACAAATAAAAATTTGTTCTGTTCACAGAGAGACAAACAGGCTCAAAAGTGCACTCTATGACAAGGGCAAGATGCTATTATGGCCCAAAACTTTGTCATTAGGAGAAATGTACTGCAGCTTCAGAAACAATGCCAATTTAAAAACACATAAAACAAAAATAAATACAATGATGGAAAAGTGCTGCAAAAAGCCAAAATAAATACATTAACAGCAAAAGCCCTGCAAATGCAGAAATGATGCAAGGTCATAACTGCACAAATGTTGAAAACAAATACAACAGAAAAACACTGCATATCAAGTCAACACAACGTCTGTTATGCAGTTCTCTAGGAGAAGTGCTAAATGGAGCAGCTTGATGTTAGACCCGAGGAGAGACACGGGATGAGAGAATGTCTTGGAAGCGGGATGAAAAGTGGAGTAAAGAGGCAACACAAAAAAAGTACATAATCTTTTTTAAAAAAGCCTTCTGTTCTTCAAAAACAAACACTCTCTTCTGGTTCCTCTCTGCTGAATCAAAAACCAAGTTATATAAGTATATAAGTTACCTCTTAGATCTTCCCATAGAGGCCTGGAGAACTTCCATTGTGTTTGACTGGATATGCAGAGTTTTTCAGTTCCATTTGTTTTCAAGGTTTGTGTGTTTTTGATTTTGCGTTGTTTCTGTGATTTCGGCACATTTCTGCTGTATTTGCTTTGGGCATTTTGTATGTGTTTTTTTTCTAACGGAAAATTTTCAGTCTGTTGTAGCATACTTGTCCTTGTCAAACAACTGTTTCATTAGTCATTTTCAAAAAGTAAATAATAAAAAACAATATTCACAATGTCACTGATATGTATCATTGACTTAAGTGGTGGTGTGTTTTTTTTTCTTATAAATTTAACTTTTTTACTTTCAAGTTGAAGAATGTGTCATTTTTTCCTTTAAAAAATTGCATATTTTGCTTTATTGAAAGCATCATTTTAAATATATGTGTTAGATGTTTGGGAAGATGAAGACTAAGTGACTGTCTGGTTTGGTAAGAGAGGATCTGTGAATTATAAATTATAAAGAGTATTATGACAGGTTTACAAAATAAAGGAGTTGATAGGATGCAGGAAGCAGTACTGTTTGAGTGGTAGTGAAGTGTAGGGCAGACATCACAACACTGACAGCTTAAAATATTCTCAAAATAAATAATAATAGAAGTCAAGATGTGTTATTTCTAGATTTTTCAGCTGAATCTGTGTGAGAAAAGGAGGCTGTGATTTATTGTAAACCCTCTCTTGTCCTGCCTTGCCTTCCATGTACCTGAGTCCTAGTTAGTTTTCAAACACTATAATTAAACTCTCACAGTTCTGTTGATAAACCCTCTAAAAAATACTTTAAACACTTTGCTATTAATTGCAGCTCAAAGGAACCTGTTCATGACCCAGAATGGTTTCACCATGTACATGCTGTCCCTGGAGAATGATGTGGTTAACCCTGACCACACCAGAGTCTACCAGGACATGAGCCGACCTTTGGCCCACTTCTTCATCTCCTCGTCACACAACACTTACCTCACCAAGGACCAAGTCACCAGCGCCAGCAGCACTGAGCCATACATCAGGTATTGAGACGGAGACTTGTAAAGCATTGTCACCATATTTTAGCATGATCAAAACTGATTTAGATGTTTTTAAGTTCCCCCTGTGGTGTGAGATGAAGTGTGTCTTTTACTGGCAGGGCTCTGAATCAGGGCTGTCGCTGTGTGGAGCTAGACTGCTGGGATGGAGATAAAGGTGAACCTGTCATCTACCATGGGCACACTCTCACCTCCAAAGTGCCTTTCAAGGAAGTCATTGAAACCATCGCCCAGTATGCCTTCAAGGTGATTTAATAGTGTAAATCCCCAGCTATGAAAGTATGCTTTCTGCCCCTCATTACTGTCATGGATGGATGGGGCATGAAGTATTAGGGGGCCTCTGTGGCCTTCACATGCAAAATGTGACTTGACTTAAGACAATGACCAGAAAGAGACTTAAAATTACCACAAACTGCAAACAGACACAATATTAATGACAAAAAAGGGGCAAAACAACCGCAAAGACACACTAAACTTTTAAAAAGAGACATAAAACAATAACAAAGAGGCACACAGCGTCTGCAACAAGATACAAAACATCTAAAGAGAGTCACAAGACAACCACAAAGAGGCACAAAAAAAAACAACTAAAAAGACACAAAACAACCACAAGAAGGCACAAAACAACTACAGAGAGACACAAAACCTCAAAAATACAAATAACAACTACTAAGTGATCCAAAACAACAACAAAAAAGGCAAAGCTGACACAAAGTCTGAGGGTCTTGCTCCTCTGTAGGAGTGGCGGTGAGGCCATTTGCATATCTATATAGTTATAATATGCCCTTGGTAACTGCTAATGTAATAAGTAAGCAGTCAGTCAGACGTCTTACTTTCATAGCTTGCTGCACTTCATGCAGCTGCATTGGTTCAGAGGCAACCCTGTGGCATTTTGGTTTGACATACTAGCCTATAGCATTACAGTGTTGTGTCCTGCATTACCATCATGTGATATAACTGCCTTTTAATGGCATGGCATACAGTATGTTTCCATGTTTTTCTGTGCAGGCATCCCCTTACCCTCTAATCCTGTCCCTGGAGAACCACTGTTCTGTGGAGCAGCAGGCAGTCATGGCCAAACACCTCCGCACCATCCTGGGCAGCAAACTGCTCACCAAGCCTCTCAGCGCCCAGCAGCAGAAGGATCTCCCTTCTCCTGAGGTGCAACACACACACACACACACACAGCTGGATCATTTTTCTGTCCTTTGGCTGTCTGGTTTTCTAATGAAGTAATTTGTTCCAATAATCTTCGCCACAGGAGCTGCGGGGGCGTATTCTGGTAAAAGGGAAGAAGCAGATTCCTCACCTGGGCCAGCTGGGCAAGAATGGCAGCTGTGCCAGTTTCTCCTCAAGCTCTGAAGATGAACTCGCAGGCAGCAATAAGAACACACCCAAGAAGGATCCTGCAAAGGTCAGTTGTCAATAAAACGGAGAAGATGTTCAAGTGAACTTTTTAAATAAAAGCCCAATTTTCTTTTATGTTTGTATTTGCCCTTTCCAGGTCTGTCCTAAACTGAGCCCAGAGCTATCAGAGCTGGTTGTGTACTGCAAAAGTGTCCCCTTCCGTGGGTTTGAAAATGCATCCGAAAAACCCTCAAATGAAATGTCCTCCTTCTCTGAAAACGAAGCCCTCAGGCTCATCAAAGACTCGGGTACAACAGTGGAAATAATTGCATCTTGACATTACAGAGAGGAAGTTAAAAAAAAAGATTTTCTGACATTGCTTCACTGCAGCTGATTCTACACAAAATATAATCAGCCTCCAGTGTATCATGGCATGTGGTTTTCTTCTTTTCATTTGCAGGGAAGCTTTTCGTGAGACACAACAGCAGGCAGCTGAGCCGGATCTACCCCTCTGGCCAGCGCCTCCAATCATCCAACTATGATCCTCAGGAAATGTGGAACGGCGGCTGCCAGATGGGTTAGTACTCCAGACTAGAAGCTTGGATGCTGTTCTGATGGCAGCAAATTAAGGCAATTCATTTGGAAAACATTATGTGGTCAGTAAGTGCCAGAGAAGTGTTATACTGACTCTCATTTCTGCAAATTGCTGCTACATCACAACACATTGATGTCTTTCTCTTTTACTGATTCTGTGACTGACGGCATTCACGTACTGAAATGTTTTCCGTTGGCACGAGTGGGATCGACTTGCCATGTTACTGACTCCACTCTCTGTGCCGTGCAGTGGCTCTGAACTTCCAGACACCTGGGGAGCAGATGGACCTGAACCAGGGTCGCTTCCTTCCCAATGGTCGCTGTGGATACATTCTTAAACCTGACTTCCTATGCAGCCCCACGTCCAACTTTAACCCAGAGAACACGGGAGGAGGCCCAGGTCACATCCCCACCCAGTTAACAATACGGGTTAGTGGTGACCTTTTAAGTGAAAATATTAGAGCAACTTTAGATAGGTTGACTTAAGTCCATCTTAAATGATAGTTATTATTTGATTTTTGACAAACTTTATTTATTTAGATCAGTGCTCTTCATAAGGTTTTTGCACTTCGAGGTCCAGGGTGTAGGATTTAGAGGGATTTATTGGCAGAAATATAATAAGTATGTTTACCTTAGTGTATAATCATCTGAAAATAAAAAATATTGTCTTTTCATTTCCTTAAAATGAGCCATTTATATCTATATAGGGTGCGGGTTTGCCATGTTGCACCTCCATGTTTCTCCATGTCTCTAGAGAGGGTCATTTATGTTCTTGCATCAGCCACAGAAGTTAAACTGGTTTATTCAGTGTTTTTACTGGTTTAAATCACCAGGCTTGTTTATTCTGGAGTGGAAAAGCCCTCTGCGGATAATTCGGCTCCCAAGAAGAACCTCCTAAACATTTGGATCTTAAGTAGGGCTGCTAGAGACTCAAATCATCAGTTGGAAACCCCTCATTCAACTGAAATTGCTTCAAGTCAAGCAGTTTTTTTTTGTGCAATGTACTTAGGGGGACATTTTGGTCCACAGATTTTGCTGCGGAGTGAGTACTCTTGATCTTCACGCTACTCTTTGCAGTTGCAGACATGTAGTCAGCAGCACAGTGACAGATAGAGACTGAACCGTAAGAAGTGGTGAATTTACAGCTCACAGCAAGTTAATACGACTCATTCTTATTTTCAGGTGATTATACACTTACAGAAATGTACAATTATATTACATTTCTGCCAATATCTCCCCCTTAACCCTGCACACTGGACCTTTAATTTTTTTAATTTTATTTTTTAAATTTTCTGACGTGGTTCTAAAGACAGAGGGTATTGTATGCTGCACAGATTGTGAGGCTCTTTGAGGCATATTTGTGATTTGGGACTCTACACAACCATCAGAATTTTATATGAAAACTATTATTTCTTTTTAAACTATTATTGTTGATAGTTAAATTATAATTGTTATTGTTATTTTATTGAAATTTTTTTAACATTTTATTATTTTTTTCTCTTTTCTTTCTTTTTTCCCCTCTCTTTCTACTTTTGTTTGAGTAATTAATATAATTATTTGATGAAGTTATGCCGTTTTCCCTCCTTTATCGGTATATATTTTGTATGTTGTAATCCTCTGGGTGGGTGGTCAGGGTGGTAGGAAAGGAAAGGTTGGGGAATGAATGGCTGAAATGAGGACAAACATACATGTTTGTGCCCCTTTTTGTTGGACGAGGTCTCAACATATTTACAAACATATTTACAGAAGATTTTGATACAAAAACAGACTTATTACACTTTGCTTTTCAGATAATATCTGCACAGCAGCTGCCAAAAATCAAAACAGAGAAGGCCAGCTCCATTGTGGACCCGCAGGTGGTGGTGGAGATTCATGGGGTGGCTATTGATAATGCAAGACAAAAAACTCACCGCATTGACAACAACGGTAATTCTGAGACGTCATAATTCACTAAAAAGCTTTAACAATAGATTGTTATCCTCATATTATTACCTGTATTAACGTTTAAAGCAGAGAGCTAATACTAAATTCTAAAGCTAACCTATTATTGCTGGTTTTTTTTCACTATTGGCCTGTTTTGTAATGATGTAGATGCAGGAGGCTGCAGATGACAGCATTAAGCAGCACAGATCCTTTTTCCTGTCCAGCGCCATTATTAGTTTGTTTGAAAGGTGCAATCCTGGCTGATGTATTTACAGCTCTTGTGCGCCCTCCACAGGATTCAACCCGCGATGGGACTGCACTCTGAGTTTCCAGCTGCAGGTCCCTGAACTGGCCTTGGTGCGGTTTGTTGTGGAGGACCATGACCACACTGCCAAAAATGACTTTGTGGGGCAGTTCACGTTACCTTTCACAAGCATACGGACAGGTGCTCATAAAGATCCCTGTGAAAGATCCCCTGTGCATATTCTAAAGCACTCATCACTGTGGCATGCTGTTTGTCATGTGTGTAATATCCTCTTTTTTCCTCAGGTTATCGGCATGTTCATTTATTGAAGGCAGATGGTTCCAGTCTGTCCCCCAGCACACTCTTCATACATGTCAAAGTGGCCCGCAGAGGAGTTCCCATCAAAACTGTGTCCGAGCGAATGGCCATCGCCAAAGGCAAGGCATGACGGGCATCTGAACTAGATGGAGAGCTGCATTTTTTAACAAAGGGCTGTGGAAAGGGAGCTCTGAATGTGAGCAGAGAGAGACTGCTGCTGCTGCCAGCCAGTCTCACAGTCCAGACCTCAAGTGGTCCAATTTACACTGAACCACTTCCCAAAGCAGGAGGAAAGATGTCGTTTATCAGAAATGAAGATCCTGGCTTTTAGCAAATGAATTGCCTCAGGCCAGATAATGAATCCATGACACACTGTGGGAGTATCTGGTCTTGTCAGTGCTGAGTGCTCTGGAAACAGGGCACTCGGGACTGCAATCACAAAATACACCGATATGGGATTTGTTACCAAATTCATTTCAATGTTGTTAACTCTCACGTGTGGACGGTAATTGACTGAGTCAAGATGAGTCATTTCATCCTTTTGTATTTTTGATTTTAGAAATATTTTTAAAATTTACCATTTAACTTAAAGTCCGAAGATACTTTAACAAACAAAAGCAGTAATTACTTAACTATGGCTGTCTTATAAGTGCTTTAGGTAGGAATCCAAGTATGTAATTAAAAAATGATTAACATTATTGTTTTATATATGATTGTTTCAGCACTAATCGTGATGTAACTCAGATGTATTGTTTTACAGATTGTCCAGGAAGGTTGAAAATATAATGAAAGCCTTTATTCAGTTAGTCTTACTTGATACTACCGATACTTGGCACTTTTAATTTCTCTCGGGAGATGACATATTTCCACAACTTACAAATGAACTTGAAATATAAACAGTATTAACTTGCCAATAGATAGATATACCTGTGCTCTTAAAATTTCAATTTATTGTATTTCAATTTAGCATTTTTTAATGTTTTTATGTCTTTGACATGTAATGATATTTGCTTGAATGCTCTCTTTTGTATGAATATTTTTGTTGCCAATTATTGTCCTTAACATTCAGATCTAGAAAACTGTGGTTAAACACAACCACCAATTACTGCAGGCTACAGTGAATCATTTAATACCCTTAAGGGAGCTTTCCTGATAGTAAAATGGTGCAATAATGAAAGGTGCTGCATGTGGAATTCTGTAATTACAGTATATGTGATGTGGATGGGTTCAACAGCATGTAACAGATAGTGAAGAATGACTTTGCAGTGTTAGAGCCTCTGTTGTATGAATGGCAGCTGGTATTATGTGTGCAAGAGAAAATTTTCATAAAAGCACTAATAACACGTCACTGTGTGAGCCCTTTTATTGTTCATTTGGGATTTTTTAAATTATGAGATAGACAGAATATGTGTATATGTTTGTACAGATGGGTGGAAGTTTGCATTTAAGTCTTATTCACTGTCTCAACAGCTAAATTTCTTGCGATCTGATGATCTGCAGGAGATGGTGGAGATGTTTTTTTAAAGAGATTATATAGAAATGATATATTTGTGAGGATTTATGTCTTTAGCAGGAACTGAGTGCCAGAGACAGGTAAGGAAGTCAGCAAGTACTGAGAGGTAAACATTATTTTAATCCTTTCATGGGTTTTGTTTACAAGAAAAATAAAGAATATTGCCATATTCCCTTATTAGAAAGTGGAAATACTCCTTTTATCACTTAATATATACAGATTTAGATTAGGTTGTGAAATATGTATATTTACTTAAGTTCTGTTTGTAAGTACAAATTTAAAGTACTTGTACTTATTTGAATATTTCCATTTTCTGCAACTTAATACTTCCACTTCATCTCAGAGCGAAATATTGTAAATTTTTCTCCACTGCATTTGTCTGACAGCTTTAGTTTCTTGTCAGATTATATTTTTTATG
This sequence comes from Plectropomus leopardus, assembly GCF_026936395.1. Classification (NCBI taxonomy): domain Eukaryota; kingdom Metazoa; phylum Chordata; class Actinopteri; order Perciformes; family Serranidae; genus Plectropomus; species Plectropomus leopardus. The sequence goes on along the minus strand of NC_142193.1, from coordinate 10,922,779 downwards.
CACTTCTTGTATAAAAGCTAAGTAAACTCTTTGAAAACTTTATTGGAGCAGCTGGAAAATGAATCTTCACAAATCTGAAAACAGACTTTGACTTGACTTTTTTAAAAACCTGGTTCTCACAGAACAGTAGCGCTGTTTAGATTAAACTACCCAACTGTAAATATAAAGGAATAAGGATTAGCACAATTTTTACCCAGTAAAATGCAATATACACATGATTGTAACAGTAATACTAAAACATCCAAAAGCATCAGATATAATAGTAAAACATTGACAGGGACCATTTTACTGCTACTACTACTACATTTCATACATTTTGCTGATGATAATACTTACATACTTTGACTCAAGTAAGGTTTTAAACGCAGGACTTTACTTAGTGCAGTATTTTCGCAGCATGGTAATTGTATTATTACTAAAGTAAAGGATCTGAATACGTCTTGCACCACTGCACATTTCTCTAATAATACCAAATATCAGTCTAGATCATACACCATGTATATCCGCCCCTCATGTGCTTCCTATTAAATACTTCAGTTTATTTCCTTTAGGCCAAATGCAGGTCACATGGCTCTAATCATGCACATGTGAGACAAAAAGAGATTTAAACTGAATCAATCACAAACTTTTGTCAGGGTCATGAGAAATGAAAAAGTGTTTAGATCCTCTCCTTAAGTAGTAGTACTAATACCACCCTGTGAGAGCACTCCACCGCAATTAATCGTCCTTGAAACTGTTCATAAAGTAAAAGTATGTATTAATAATCTGCAAAATTTACCGTGAGTATGAAAAATAAAAGTACTCAGTATGCAGTAAACTGTTCCCTGCCAGTGCTTTACTATTATATTTGATGTTTTTGCTCTATTTTATAATTTAATTGATGCATTGATTACATTTAAGAGGCCAGTATTGGACTTTCCACTACATTTATTTTAAAACTTTGCATATTTAGCTTTTGTTACTTTTCAGAGTACAATCATTGATAACCTTTCTGTTGGTTAAAAACCACGTATTTCCAGATGTGTTGATTTTGGATATTTGTGATAAACTAAAAGACGAGATATTTATTTATATTTTTTATTTTGCATTAGCAACATAAATCCATAAAGTAACAAGTGGCTAAAGGTGTTAAATAAATGTAGTGGAGTGAAAAATGCAATGTTGGCCTCTGAAATGTAATGGCGTAAAAGTATAAAGCAGCAGAACAGAGAAATACTAAAGTAAAGTACATGTACCACAGAATTGTATATAAGTAATCTACAGTACTTGAATAGTTTAATTTATTAGTTTAGTTTATTTATACACAATTAAAAACTGCATAAAATCCAGTTGAATAAAAGAAACAACAACAACAAAAATGTGTTGAAAGCTCCTTGTTGGAGAATGGAAATTGGTGGATCTTCCTCCATCCAGTCTATGGCTTACCCAGTTAAATGTTGTGGCAGCCTATGAAGAGCTGACATACAGGATGGTAAATCAGCTAGACCTGTAACATACTAAATGGGTAAAATATATTGATCTTATCACAAGACCATAATTGTTTCCTTTAGGAGTAGAGCGACTCATTGTGAGCTGGTGATGTGGCCATGCACTGCAGTTTAGTGTTGGCATTTAAAAGTAGCAGACAACTAAGCTCATCAGTGCAGTGTAAGTGTGTATTGTTACTGTTACTGATTTTTTTGTGTGTGTTTTTTAACATATGTTTTGTTTATTATCTGTCCTTTTTTGTCCTTTGTTGATTTATGTGGTCTGCTCATTATTGCTTGATTTTTGCTGTTGTGTTCCTTTTTGGTTTCATGAATATGTTTATCTATATGCTATTTTCTGTCAGTTACGCTGGTCTGTAAACATAAAAACAATAAAAATTTTGGTCATTAAAAAAAGTGTCTGGAGAGGCCAAGAAGCCAGAGGCTTAGACCAACAGACCCCCCTCAATTTGAAAACAACAATCAATAACAATAGTGAACAAAAACGAAAAAACAAAACCCCTAAATTAAGATTTTATAGTAAAACACAACAAAAGATAAATGACAACAAAGGCAGAAAAAGTAACCAGTAAGTCAACATCAATTAAACAAAACAAAACAGGAATGCAATACAAAGTGTAAAGGAAAAAAAGGAGTAAATGTACTTTGTTTCATTCCACGACTGGAAATGAAAGACTGGAGCTTCATGACCAGGAGCATGTGTTTATTATAAGGTCTTATAATAAACAGCCACTGGGAGCCAGCAGTGAAGACATCACCGCTCTGAGCCAATAGCATCAGGGGAGGTTTAAAGCCGTCGAGGGCACGCGGTGGCTCCTCACTTCCTGGTTGAAGATGGCGGATGAGAATGAGACAGCACCGATGCCGGAGAAAGAAGATGTAGAGGACCACGGACACTGCAGCGACTGTGAAAATGAAGAGCACCACTCCGACGATGGGTAAGAAGGCAGACTAAGAGGCAAAGCGGTGTAAAAGATGTCAAGTCGCTGCACACTTTGTTAAAGCGAGAGCTAAGTAAAGCCTCGGCGAGCTGTCGGAATAGACAGCCATCGGTGGAGGTTGTCCCGTCCACTTGCCTTCACCTGATTGGTTAGAAGCACAGTTTAGCTGCCAGTACTTTGATGTGATTGGCCGAGAGTGCACTCTGTCCCTTATGTGGGCGGGCTTTATCAGCGCCTTCCTTGATAGCAAGGCGTAGTATGGGGGTAGAAAACCTAAAGTACGCCTGGGAGCCAGTTATATCACAAAACAAAACATTTACTGTCACTTGAACAAATTAGAGGACAGTCCAATATTTTTATTAACTTGGCAGCGTGATGTATTATTCACATATGTATAAATATATCTTGCTGGCTGCCTGTAACTGATGCAATTCATGGCAACCTCAGTTGACATTTAGCAAGTTAGCTTGCATGCTAACATAGCTGTCAAACCGCTATTGTCTGTAAGTGGATCTCGGTGCAGACAGGAGCCAAATCAAAAGTGAAACAAGCAAAATCTGCATGTTTAAACACATGCATCTTGATAATACGATGTGTCCGGGTTGGCTGTTTAGCCGGGGAGTCATCAAGGCTTTAAATCTCCTGTTTAATCTTAGAAATATGAAAGGTACTAGATCAGTCGAGCTCTTAAAATAGGCTTTGATGGATATCCTACTTTGCACCGCATTGACTTCTGTTAATGTTTACCAAGCGGTGGCACACATGGTAGGCTTGCAAATATTAAGGCGTGTCCTGCTCAAGGTAAATACTGCTTTTAGGAGCAAACGGGGAGAGAAAATGCTGTTAAAATGCAGTGATTCCCCTGCCTATTTATGTGGCTTGTGACCTTTTAAAGAAATCATCACAAGTTATGGCCTTTTTGTGGTGGTGGTCATGAGCAATTTGACCACAGGGTGAAAATTCCTTCTCAGATTGTTTTAATTGAAGGAGTTTAGCTGATTAAAGCAGCCAGTGTTTCACAATAAAAGAATGAAAACAATTTTCTGTAACAGTAATGTATGTTTTTTAAACCACCCACCGCTGCAGCAAGCGTTAAGTGATGATCCTATTTATTAATGGAAGGGAAGCAAATGTGAGCTTCACTGTTGCTCTGTCCACTGAGGACACATGCACAGCACACACAGAAACAAAGAACGCTTCTGTCTGATAGCTGTTAAAAAAGAAGCCTGTGGAACATACTATTGTATGTTTTGTTGTTGCCCATTGTCCCACTCACTCACTGACCTCTTGTACATACATATGGACACACGCGCAGATACTATACACTCTTCTTCCAGAGGTCATGTGATTCACCATCTGTGCTGGTGTTACAAATACAGGCCGGTGCTGGCCTCTCTCCTCTCTCAGACACTAATGAGATTATCCTCTGTAAGTATGCGGTCTTTCTTAGGGCAGAAGATGGGATAGCTGGGTGGGGGTGTGCGGCTACTCAGGTTTGAAGTGATCAGAAAATGGGGGGTTGTTACACGAAGGCTGGAGGGGGCTGCAGGGACCGGCAGTGATTGATACTGACATGTATCCACTTGAATCACCTGCATCAGCTGTTGCTGATGCAGGTGATGGAGAGGGACGCAGTCTATATGTTTTATAGTGTTCTACCTGATATATGTCCTGCCAGTTTCTTGAGGCTTCATTTGGGGTTTTCTTCTTGCTTACAGACCACTGTAGTTGTTTTAGGCAAGGCAGTTTAACTTATAAAGCGCATTTCATTCACAGAGGTAGGTTCAAGGTGCAGAGGTACAGAGAGATTAAAAACAAAAAACATAAAAGACCAATCCAGAGTCAAAACAGTATAATTAAAAATGAGAAAGATATATAGAACAGTAAGTGAATAAGTTAAAAAATGATTTAAAAAAGGCTTTAAATTGTATAATGATAAAAGGACCTTGGGTTTTGAAAACATTGTTAAAAGTGCTTGTTTAACTAACAGTGACTTTGTTTCACCACTGAAATATGATGTTTGAAATACGTAGCAGTAGGTCTAGCTTGATATACTCATATAAAACTATATTCTAGTTTTAGGATATTGTGACATAATAAGTGTTGTCTTTTCGGGGTCTTAAAGGCTGCATTACAGTAAAGTGATGTAATTTTATTAACACGACGAGACTGTTCTTGCTGTTTGATTATTTTGCCTTAATCCATTTAGTCATAATATCCACATCACTGATGACTATTTACCAAAAATCTCATTGTGAAAATATTTTGTCAAATACCAATAGTCAACCCTACAATAGAGTAATAAGACCTATATAGAGGTATTTTGTCAAAATGTTGATTTTGACAAAATGTTGAATTTACTTTTCTGCAGTAGCAGTGAGAATAACTGTATTTAGAGCTGAAATAATAAGTTAAAGCAACCCTACGGGCATGGTTGGGTGGCTAACTGTTGACTTACCTGGGTGGTTTTGAAAGTCTGTATTCACAATTTTCCAAAAAAGTGTCTTCCTCTAATATGATACGTTTTTAATTAATTCAGTTAAAATGAATATTCAGATTGATAGGATGGGTATAATACAAAAGTATGTGTAATGCAGCTTTAATCGTGCCATTGTGTTGTAAGCATTCCCAGGTAGAGATTTAAGATAATACATCTGGACCAGGGCGTGGCTTTCCTCTGGGATAGTGGACTAATACAGATGCCTTATGTTTCTGTCCTCTCAGTGACCGGGGTCTGGGTGACGACACTGGTGCCAAGAAGAAGAAAAAGAAGCAGAAAAAGAAGAAGAAATCTGGTGCTACAGAAGCAGCTCAGGACCCCCTTGCCAAGGCATGAAATTGTCCTTTAATATTATGAAGTGACACATTTTAGATTGAATTATCAGATCACCTGAGATTCAAAAGGAAAATAAGCAAAAAAAAAAGTATAGTTCAAGCGCGATTTTCCAAAGTTTGGAGTTACAGTTCTGCCACAAGGTGGTGCTTTTAGATGTTTAAACCATCCAGTTCACTGTGATTGACTGTGGTGTGTAGAAAATTGTACAGTTCCTTCTTCTCAAAGGCAATGGGTTTTTTGAATGGGTTTTGGTTTTTTTTTTTTACAAGCCTGAGATAAGGTCTGTGGTAAACACTAGCTTAAGAGACTGTCACATTTTGCTCTTCGACATAAAAAAAGGCAGTAAAAAAAAAAAAGCGGTTTTTAACAAGTGGCCAAATGAGACTAAAGAACTTTATCAAGCTGAACCGTACCAAACACGGCTTAACAACCTCATTGTGGTGTCAACCTTAAGTTGTTAGACCATAGTGTAGTCCTTTTAGAGCCTAACATGAGCTTTTTACTTCTTGCGATTGCAATAAGGCTTCAAAAATCCTGAGAGTGATGTTCGTTACTGAGGATAATCTTGCTGAGCAAAACGTGCAGGTAACAGAAACATTTGTTTGCTACAGAGCTTATTTTCTGCGATGATCCAAAATTCAATGGAAAAATCCCATTGGCTTTTTGAAGATGGAACCAGGGCAATGCTGACTTTTGGTTGGCCAACAAAAAAATGTCATCCTGTATAGATGAAAATATATATATATATTTTGTTAGACTGTCTGTTTTAATGCTATTAATTTCTGTCTGGATTTTCTAAACAGGTAAATTCGTTGCCAGCTGATAAGCTCCAGGAGATCCAAAAGGCCATCGAACTGTTCTCTGTAGGCCAAGGCCCTGCCAAAACCATGGAGGAGGCAACTCGGAGGAGTTACCAGTTCTGGGACACACAGCCTGTGCCCAAGCTAGGTATGACATCTGTGAGAGCTGCCGGGCTGCTCAAAGACTTGAAACCCTCAGTGAATGTCATCTACTGTGGGTTTTTCTGTGCCTCATGTTAGAGACTGTTTTGTTTTTCCACAGGGGAGACCGTGACATCACATGGCTCTATTGAACCTGACAAAGACAACATTCGTGAGGAGCCCTACAGCCTCCCGCAGGGCTTCAGCTGGGACACCCTCGATTTGGGGAATCCTGGCGTGGTAAGAGAGTGTATAAACACACACACACACACACACTCAGAGCAGGGATGCACGTGAGAAATTCATCTTTCAGAAACAATTTCCTGAGCTCTCAGTGCTCGGATTTTGTTAGAAAATTGACTGATTTTTATTCGTCCTAAAGTGCATTTGTTTTGTCAGAGTGCAGCTTAACTCTAATGCTCTAATGATCTACAAACTTGCTTGACAGTTACAACACGTTTTAAAGTAAACAACAGTGTCACTCATGTACAAAAAAAACAAATTCATTGTACTGAATCTCAGGTGTTGACAAGATTCCTAATATTAAGAGGTTAAGATACCAGATTCTTCTATCATATTTTTCATTTATAATGTGGAATATTATGTTTGCATGCACAGTATGTGTATGATTTATAACGTACATTGTCAGAAATGGTAAATTCCTAGAATTTATGCAGAACAGTTGGTGTCGGCAGGGCCCACAGGCATTAAGACTATGGGAAACAATATTTGTACTTACAGCTTGTTTATTATATAGTAAATATTTGTTTTTGTTGTTTCATTTTGTCGTTTTGTGTAAAATCAGCTCAAGGAGCTTTACACCCTTCTCAACGAGAATTATGTTGAAGATGACGACAACATGTTCCGATTTGACTACTCCCCCGAGTTTCTGCTCTGGTATTTCTTTTTAAAACTTATATTCTTCCAATTTACAACTGGCAATGATGTTACACTTAAATGCTAAATATTATATGATATATCTTAACAGATACTTTAAATGTTTTTTAAAAGTATTAATACAGGTGACGGGAATACAGTAATCTGACTTTTCTCTGTCTCAGGGCCCTGCGACCCCCTGGCTGGTTGCCCCAGTGGCATTGTGGGGTGAGAGTGAACTCCAACCAGAAGCTGGTGGGCTTCATCAGTGCCATTCCTGCTTCCATCTTTATCTACGACATGTAAGTGAACACAACAGTGCAGAGTAAAAACAGAATGTATTGAATCAATAACTTCACATGTTGCATGAAATCTACTGCTCTGTTTAACTATTTAATTCGCTTCCAAATTACATAAACTCTGTAGCCATTTGTACAAAGAGATCCAGCAACAGGGCTGCAAGAAATTCCCATCATTATGCCGGCTTTCCTTTTTTTTAATGATTATTTTATTATTTTCCATAGTATCATCGTAAACCCTGTCAACCAAATTATACAAAACAACACAGCACAATACAACACTGTCCAGTAGAGTCCAGCCCATCCTATGCATAACTGCTTTAGGAGACTTTAGTCCTATCATCAGTCTGTCAGTGATCACAGTTCAGTGTCTTAGAGGGTTATGTTTCAGAGAACAGCCTTTCATTAGCGTATTATAACTTTCGACATGAACATGATCCAGAAAAGGCTTCCACAAACCTCTGCACTCCTGGACATTTCCTTGGAGTACAGACGCCTTTGCTTTTTTATACAAAACCGAAAAAACCCTGATATACTGGCGTCACATTTGACATACGCGTTGGCAGTGTTTTCTGCATAACATGGTAATAACAATCATTTACTGTCCCTCTTACATGGTGGTTGATCTTGTCCAGACAGACCTGGACCTTATTGTCTTCCCAATTTACAGACATTTTTAGTTGCTCCTCTTTGAGTTAGCTGCTAACTGCTGTTAACTGCTTTTTAAATCTCCCGGTGGTGAATCACACACATAACAAGTCCACCGCCAGCTTAAAAGCGACAATAAAGTGATCGTACCTTTTTATAAAGAATGGCAAGGTGTAATAACAATGTGAAATATCAGCCTTGAACAGACAGTAATGCTCACGTTATGAATTACTTTCCTTGATGTTTAGAGAAAAGAAAATGGTTGAGATCAATTTCCTCTGCGTCCACAAGAAGCTTCGCTCCAAACGAGTTGCCCCGGTTCTGATCAGAGAAATCACCAGACGAGTCAACCTTCAGGGTATCTTTCAGGCCGTTTACACTGCTGGAGTGGTACTGCCCAAACCTGTGGCCACATGCAGGTGCGTCTGAGAGAAAAGCTCTCCTCACACTGTATGCACACACCTTTCTCTCTTCTCCGTTTTTTTCCACAGAGTACTTACAAATCCAATTTCTTTGCACAGGTACTGGCATCGCTCTTTGAACCCACGCAAACTAATCGAGGTAAAGTTCTCCCACCTGAGCAGGAACATGACTATGCAGCGCACCATGAAGTTGTACCGTCTGCCTGAGGTTAGTGAGAACACCCAGATTTGACAAACACAAATATATTACATCGTCCGGCCACGTGTTTATTCTTCTCTGTCCTGTCATCTCTTCTTCAGGCTCCTAAGACTTCGGGTCTGCGGCCGATGACCAAGAAGGATGTGCCAGTGGTACATCGCCTCCTCCGTGAGTACCTGAGCCAGTTTCACCTGGTACCTGCCATGAACCAGGAAGAGGTAGAGCACTGGCTGCTGCCCCGGGAGAATATTATCGACACTTACCTGGTGGAGGTAAAAATGATATTTAGACATTTTTAATTTATTTTTTAACCACAGCCATCTTTAAATAACCACCCCTCTAGTGTGTTTTACACTGAGATATAAAAATGTATGTTGTTCTCTTGACAGAATGATGGCAAGGTAACAGATTTCCTGAGTTTCTACACACTGCCCTCTACCATTATGAACCACCCGGTGCACCGCAGTCTAAAAGCAGCGTACTCCTTCTACAACGTGCACACCACCACCCCCCTGCTCGACCTGATGTCCGATGCCCTCATCTTGGCCAAATCGGTGCGTTCCTCTTCAGTCTGTGTGTGTTCTCCAAAATGTTGACTCTCAGGGAACTGAGTTTTTTTTTTTTCTCATCTCTTTATTTAGAAAGGGTTTGACGTCTTCAATGCACTGGATCTAATGGAAAACAAGACTTTCTTGGAGAAACTTAAGTTCGGCATCGGTGATGGAAATCTACAGTATTATCTGTACAATTGGAAATGTCCCAGCATGGGCTCAGAAAAGGTAAATTTTCTAAAACAACTTCAGTATCATAACCTCAAATACGTGCAGGTCGTAAGTGTGTAAACGCATTGAATTTAGTTTCCTCAAATGAAGTCCTTACAAGGTAGTAAAGTCTTCATTTTAATTTATAACAGTCTCAAATGTTTTCTCTCTCCTGTTGTAGGTGTTTATGCGACAGTGTAGTATCAGGTTGTTGGGAGATGTTAAATACACCACCGTGTGATTGTTTCGACAGTGCATTGTGTGTGCAGGAGGCTGTTTAAAAGGCTTTTAGCTGAGTTTCAGGCAGGTCTATCAAACCTATAACAAGTTACAAAGTTCAGTGTATCATTGTGGGCAAGTTTCCAACTTACCAAAAACTTACAAGTCCAGTGTTTTTTTTGTATGTTTTTTTTTTTTTTTTTTACCGTAGAATGGGTGGTTTCTATCTACATAGGGGGCGGGTCCTTTTTTTAATGGACATCACCATGTTGCGCCAGCATGTTTCTACAGTAGCCCAAAATGGACAAACCAAACACTGGCCCTACATAGGGTCATTTGCATTTTCGTTTCTGCAACCATAGTAAGCAGCCCACCTGCAATGAGCAGCATCTGAGTTACACTGATTCGTGGATAATTCGCCTCCCCGTAAAAACCTCCTGAACAATAAACACTGAAGGGCTTCTAACCGGGAGAAGTTTCGCCACTAGACACCACCAAATCCCCCTAAAGCTTACAAACTGTTCATTAAAATGAACATGAATCAATTAATCACATTTCACTGGTTAATCCATCTATCCATTTTCTCCTATTAAATTAATTCTATTTAGAGCTGCAAGGATTAGTCAATCAATTATTGATTGCCAATAAATGTATGCTGTAATGATGTTGCATGTAAGTAATGAAGCCAAAAGTTTGCTGGTGTAATGCATATTGAATGTGATGCTTTTCTTTGTCATACATATTAGTAAACTGATGAGCTCTGGATTTTTGGACTTTTGGTAGGATAAAACATGCTATATGAAGGCATCACCATAAGCTCAGGGAAGTTGCACAGGGCAGTTTAATTAATCAAAAAAATAATGGAAATATTAATCAATAATGAAAATAATTGCTTGTTCCACAATAGAAGACACAAAGGAAAACTTCATTCACAAAATAACATTTGAAAATCAGTTAGTCATACCACATGATCTTGAATTTGTGAAGAAAACATATTGATTTATTGATTAATGAGGGATTGCCAACAGATAAAGTATATCAGAACATCAGTTTTCAAACTCTCCCACAACCTGTGCAGTATAATCCAAGTCTCATTTATATCCAGTCATATGCTCAGTACTTCCCAAACACATGCATTTTCACTAAAATATCTGAGTATTGAAGCCTGACTTTGAAGTTTATTTTGCGAGAAAATGTTTCCTCACAAATTTAAGGTAACACTGCATGACTGACTAATATGCAAAGGGTAATTTTGTGGGCAAAGTATTCCTTTCAATTCACGTTCTTTGTGGTATCAAAAAGATCTTGCATATACCTTGTCATTTAAAGTTTCCCAAAAAATATGTTTGTAACTGCTTGGCTAATCGTTTCACATTTTTTCCTCTCAGGTTGGGTTGGTACTGCAGTGACGTCCCGTGATGCCATAATCAAGTGTCACCAACAGGCGAGGAGATGGCACCATCGCACTGACCACCTGACAGATGGACTGATGACCTCCTGCTTCAGGAAAGGAAAACCCACCGCCCATTTTTACTTTTTGACCTTTTGAACTTTGACCTGCACTACCGCTGCCAGGCAGGGAGGCAGGGAGAGCGTTCCTGCTCGTCCTCCTCCCTCAATCACATGGACCTTAAGCCATTGTTACCATCCCCGAAACAACTGTATTTCATCTAAGAGCTGTCTTGATTGTACCAAACACACATACACACAAGAACAGTTTGCACAGATTACTGTATATCAAACACTCACTGTTGGCATACCTTCAAAACGTAAAATACATGTAAATAATATCAAACATTACTGCGGATTATGCCCTAACACATCCAGACTAGAACCTACTGTTTTGTTTTATTCCTAAATGTTGGAAGCGCTTTTTGCAATTAAAATAAATCTGTCATCCTTGAGTTTTAGAGATTAAAAAAAAAAAATCAAAATGATCAAAAAATATTTTAAGGAGGAAAAGGCTCAAAAAGGTGAGGTAATAAATACCAAAAGTGGACACCAGATAAGGGCTTCTGTTAAGATTTCTCTTGTCATGCTTGACCCTGTGTCTGATTTTATTTTTCTCTTTAAACCCTCTAATCTGCCAGTCATTATGGAGAAAATGTTTATGCCTTCTGGGGTTTTCTCACCTGTATTAACTGCTCATGAAGCTCTTCCCCAGCTTACTGCACTAACAGAAGAAGCCCTGAAACACAGACTGATATCAGTGGACCAGCTCTGTTGGAGGGTGGACAAAAATCAGACCCGACTGCCCCACGGAGGTTGAAGGCATTTCGGTGGGGTTTACTCAACACATTTTTGCAGGCTTCAGATGTGTAATGACACCTGTTGTTCCAGTTTCAATGTCCATCCTTTTTGGCTCTCAGGCTTTGACGTGTTCCCGAAAATACTGCAAAAGCTTAGCTGTAAATCAAAAGTGTTTTAAGGTGATAAGCTTTAAATGCAGACTTTGCTTGAGGGAATCACACAGTAAGTATTAAATATAGATTTACATGATAAAACACATTACACCTACAACAAAAAAAGCGATACTGCAACATCTTTAAATGCACAGCATGTAGCTGTTTAGGGAAACAATCATGATTTTGTTACAACACTGAGATGCTTTTAGAAACTATATTAAGAAAGTAAAACAAAAGCATTCACCTACACAACATGAAGTGCAGACACTGCTCTCAATACAGCATTTGAAGCTGGACACAGATCATGCAGGTGACTTCGGTCTGAAGTCTGTGAGGATTCAGAGTGGATGTTGGAACTGGGCCTGTGAACAGCAGTCTGGGCATCCAGGACATTGTGCAGAGTGGGTGGGGATGATCACTGGGGAATTGCCCCACTTAAAGTGTTTCTTATGCATAATGTTGTTTCTATTTGCAAAAAGATCTAAAAGAATAATTGGTCTCATGGTGTTATGATGCAGGAAAAGAATGTGAAGATGCAGGTGATTTTTTTTTGGCAAAAAAAAATAAAATAAAATCTAGAAGTTGCTGTGAGGTTTTTTGAAAGTTTTTTTTTCAAAGTTCATGTTAAATAAAAATATCCACAATATCAGATTGAACACTTGCTAAGTTGCTGTAAACTGCTGTCAAAAAAAGTCTTACCTTAAGGTCCACTTGCTTGCTATTTTAAACCGGATCTCATGGTTTCCCTCAGTGGAAGGTGTTTCTTCTGAGGAGAGCTATAGAAAAAGCAAGTGAGTGGATGTTGTGTTAAACTTTTAGGGGTCCAAAAAGCGATGCTTACTGCTGGAGCCATATTCTCCTCTTCATGCAAATTGGCTGGTGGGGTGCAAATCCCCTCCCACTACTCAGGCATAGAAAAATTATGGATGTCAATGACCTCAGAGTAAGCACTGTAACAGTCACTTTTTCGTTGTTATCTCAAAAACAGCATGCCTTAAATTCAAAATGTTTTCACAGTTTTAGTCTCATTTCATCTGCATCTTTGCTCCAGGGTCTTTTATGTTAAAAATGTCAAATTTTGCAATTTTTTTCACAATTTTCTATGAATCCTACTTTACAAAACTCGTCAGAAACTGTTGGGTCAATTTTCCCAAAGCTTTGCCAGTATTACCCACAAAGATTGCTGTTCTACAGTTATCAAGAAAAATGCGATATGTCTATCCAATTTAAAATCATGCATGTTAAACTCGTGTCTTTAAGTTCCATTTAACATAAATGCACATAAATCAAAAGTGTCTTAAAGGTCCAGTGTGTACGATGGGGTGATAAGTTGACAGAAATTGAGTATAAGTATGTTTTCTTTAGTGTATGATCACCTGAAAAGAAGAACTGCGGTTATTTTGTTACGTTAGAATGACTCGTTTATCTACAAAGGCAGCGGGTCTTCTTCTGCAGAGTCCACCATGTTTCTACAGTAGCCCAGAACGTACAAACCAAGCAGTCCTTTTTTGTGTCAGCCTGCATATTTCATTTGGTTGCAGTCTGCAAAGTTGCTGTTGAATGCAGCTAAATCCAACACACAAATTTTACCAGAATTGTTGACAATACACATAAGCATTTTTATGTGTGATTGTTTTTTGTTTGTTCTTGTGAATTGTATCCCCCAAAAGCTTGGGGGGTGGGGGGTTGTAGTTTGACACAGTCAATCTAATGCCAGCATCAAGAATTATAGCAAGCAGAAATAATGAAAAGCACAAGTATGTAAAAACATAAATGTAAAAGTAGAAATACAGTACTAGTAACCACCCAGTACAATATGTATATATTTAAATATTTTTAAAGAAGTATTTATAATATGCTCAGTATGTAAGTGTGTAAAAATAGAAATGTAAAGAAATACAGTAATAGACAATCCATCCCAGTGTTCCTGGTGCTATCAGCCCCAACCGATTCCTGAGCAGGTACGCAAGGCCAGCGTTTCATCGGTGTAAACCTTTAAAATAATAATAATAATAATAATAATTTAAATAATGCAGCTGTAGACATATTAATTTATAATACATGCTGGAAACAAATAAATCAAATTTAATTTATAAATTTTATTTTTAATTTAAATTTATTTAAACCTGTATTTTTAAAAGGCATAAGAGGATGAACATTATTTTAATATATAATTGTAATGACAGTTTTTGTTGTTTATGTTCATTTACATTCTTCATAAATGACACCGAGGTCAAGCAGACTCTTTGTTTCATATTATGAAACAGTAATGCTTTGATTTCCGTCTCATTGTTTTTTCCTTAAACGAGGTTTCACTGTCACACTAAAGTTAACTTTGATTGGTCGAAATTACCTGACGTGACCTTAAAGAACCGCTCTCATTGGTCATTATGACCTCATTGGCCAGTGTTGGAGCTTGTATTTACACGGTTGTAACGCGGAAATGAGCTCACACTCAGCGGTGTGTTAGCAAACCTCTGGCACCATGTTGCTCAGTGTCGTGATAATCTCTGTCGCTTTGGTCATTTTTATAGTGAAATATGTCTTCGGCAGCTCGGGGCCAAACCCCTTTGAGACGGACACTCGTGAGCCGTTGAAAAAGATGGTTCACGACATGAAAGAGAAAAATAAAGTTCTCAAGCAAGGTGAGTAAAATGACCAAGGTCGTTATTTATTGTTTTTTTATTTTTTTAAGTTGTAAATGGAAAAATACTGATTCAGATTCTTGGATATAATAATATGCTTAGTTATTTCAACCTGATGTGAATTTCTCCATGTGAAGCCGATACTCTGTGAAGAAATATAAGAATATATCTGTGCAACATGCTCACGTGGGACCAAAGACACACCTACGATTTCAACGACAGATTTTCCTTGGCAGATGCAGTAGGCTTTCACAGCGTTGGCTCGGATTTCTTTGAGATGTAGTTAACTACTGAATGCAAAAAACATGTTATTTTTAATTGGTAACGTAATCAATTGGATTACAAAAAATGTCATCTAAATACTTATGAATTTACTTTAATGTCAAACAATGAAAATATTTCACCTTCTACTTTAAAAACATAAATATCTGCTTCTTAAATCTTCCATCTCGACTCAGCTCCTTTCTTTTTTCTCCAATCAAGTCCTCAAAGACCACTGTCTAAAAAAAAACGTGTCAACATGCGTCTCATGAGTTAGTAGAGCATTGGTTATCATTAAAAAAAAGTTTCAGAATTTTTAAATTGCCATATTTTTAAGACACCACAAGAGACAAAATGCAATGCAATGCAAATATAATCTAATGAAACATTTATTCAAATGTTATCTAGGCTGTTTATGACTGCTTAATCGTACAGTAATATTGTTATTAAATCCTGATTTCATGAAATCAGTTAAAGCCTAACCCTGGATAGTATTGGATTTATTGAAGTTAAGTGCCAATTTAAAGAACAGTGTTCAAAACTTCCCTCAGAGGATGTACTTCAAAGTCAACAGCTATCTTGAAAGAAAAAGAAATTATTTGGTTTCAGCTTCTGTTCTGAATATTGTTGTGAATTAAATATATTTGAGTCTCTGTCTGTTCTAAACATTCTCATGGGCATCCAGTTTGCGAAGACATAAAACAGAAAAAAACTTAATTTTCACACTTGCGAAGCTATGATACTAATGTGGCCTTATGACTGAGAGTAATGTTGGCTATGACTATACAGTAAACATTATCTCCTTCCCAGATTTATTGTTGTTGTGCCATATATGTGCAGCAGCCATGCTGTTGTTTGAATGTTTCCTTGCCTTTTTTCCAGGATTCGTGGCCAGTAAAGTACCTGAAAACCTGGATGCCATCGTCATCGGCAGTGGGATTGGTGGCCTTGGGCTTGCGGTGCTGCTAGCCAAAGTCGGAAAGAAAGTCCTGGTTCTGGAGCAACATGACCGAGCTGGAGGATGCTGCCACACGTTCACTGAGAAGGGCTTTGAGTTTGACGTTGGTGAGTAGAGTGACTTTCATAAAAATGCCACACACATTTGTGAAGGTTTACCAGAAGTGCTTATACCCAATGCTAGAATTTGGACATGTAAAAGTTGGGCATATATATATGGATTTTGGTGTGGGGATCATTTTCTTATTCAAATATTTAAGGAAAGGAGCACCCAGTAGCTCACGTGTAGCGCGTGCACCCCATGTACAAAAGGCCGCAGTGGCCACAGGTTCAATTCTGACCTCGGCTCTTTGATGCATGTCATCCCCTCTCTCTCCCCCTTTCACGCTTAAAACTATCCCCTCAGATAAAGGCAAAAAAGCCCCAAAAAGCAGGTGTTTTCTGTCTCCCTCTCTCTCAGGAATCCACTACATCGGTGACCTGCTGGACCACAAGCCGTTCCGCTGCATGCTGGACCAAATAACTAACGGACAGCTGCAGTGGGAGCCTCTGGAGAATCCGTTTGACCAAGTAGTTCTGGGACCTCCAGAAAACCGCCGTCGGTATCCCATCTACAGCGGCAGAACCCGCTTCCCTGAGGAACTAAAGAAGTGCTTCCCTGGAGAGGAAAAGGCCATCGATGAGTACATGAGGTTGGTCAAGGTAGGATCTGTTCGCATTACAAACTGTGATCAGGTGGTTTTAAAGTATCAGGACAAAATATTGATGAACTGCAAATTCAAAGCAGATATTTTGTTAGTGATAATTTAGCCATTTAGTTTCTTCTCTGCCTATTTATATGTGCCTTTTCCCCCAGTGAACCGTGTGTTCATAAACTGTACTTTAGCACAAAGACCCTTCTTTATCCAGATTTCTGTTGTTTTCATCACTGATATTATTCCAGGACTCAAGGGTTTGTAAATCAAAGGTCAGAGTAATTGGTGTTATCCATGTTCTTCCCGTGTTAGCGTGACTTTTCACCAGGTTTTCTGGCTTGCTTTTACAGTGCAAAGAGGTGATTAGGTATAGGTCACGTGTGATAGCTGGCGACTTCTCAAGCCCCCTGCGATGCTGACTAGGATAAGCATTTGCAGATAACGGATGGTTGTTAGCTGAGCTATTATATAACATTAAAGGCTGAGTTACAACAGCACTGTGCTTTGACACACTGATAAAGGAAATGTCACTTTCTCTATCTTGATAGTCAGTTTAGTGCATCTACATGTTTTTTTCCCCCTATTTATTATTATAACAAGCAAAAAAACAAAGAACCACAAAAAGGCAGAAAACAGAACAAAAGATAAACTGGATTCATAATAACAAAGTTGCATTATGATACGTTAACATTCACATTTCTGTTTCTTGGGGTTATGAAATTATTTCCGATAAGTATGTGCCATTTTTGTCAAATATTTTGTCAGTAGTTTGAATTCTATATTAATTTAATCTGTCTGTTTTTTTTCTTGCGAAGGTGCTAGGTGACCGATATTGGGTTTTTCAGAGCTGATACAGAATAATAATAGTTAATGAGACCGACAACCGATATTTGGAACTGATATACGCATTTACAATAAAAATGAAAAATCTTTTTGTCAATATTTAGAATTTGGAATATAACAAACTCCAACCCAAAACTTTATTTAAATGCTTTTAGCAAATGTTCAATCAAAACTCAAGCTTTCAACATCATATACAGCAAGTTCCCAGCAAATTTAAAAAAAAAAAAAAAAAAAGTCAAGTGAAAATTTAAATGAATAAATGAAAATAGCTCGCTGAGGTTTTTTACAAAGAAAAAGTTCCTCCCATGCTGAAACTTTCTTTGCACTTTTTAATTCATTAATTTTATCGGCGATCACTAAAATAAAATGCTGATACAGATAATCTGCAAAATGCCAAGTATCTGCCCCAATAATCGGCCCCATACTGTAAAGCACTTTGATGCACATTATATATATATATATATATATATTTATATATTTATGAAAGGTACAAATGAATTATATTAATAATTATAGACATCATCTGTGTGTCTTGTGTGTTCCATCTTCAGAAAGTCGGGCGGGGTATTTGGCTCCTCGCTCTGCTAAAGACCTGTCCTGTCTTCGTGGCTAAGTTCCTTATCTACACTGGCCTGGCCAAACGTTTGTCCTTTTTCTTCGAAATGGCACCTCGCAGCCTGACCGAAGTGGTTAACGAACTGACAGAGAACAAGGACCTCAGGGCTGTTTTCACCTACATCTTCGGCACCTACGGTAGGCCAAGCTGCACTTCTGTTGATGTAATCAGTTTATTTTTTCAGTGTCCTGCTCATTGTTTTTTGTTTCCCTCTCTGATCTGCAGGTAACATGCCAAAAGACGCCAGCTTTTCGATGCACAGCTTGCTTGTCACTCACTACCTGAACGGTGCCTGGTACCCGAAAGGCGGAGCCACTGAAATTGCCTACCACATGATCCCCATCATTGAGAAGGCTGGTGGTGCTGTTCTAGTGCGAGCCCCAGTCAACCGCATCCTGTTCAATGACGCCAAGGAAGCTTACGGTTGGTGAAATTTTTCTTAGTGTTTCTATACTCAAATAAACGCAGTGAATCTCCCCTCAGTGCATCATGTTTGTTTTTATGGTTTCAGGTGTGAGTGTCATGAAAGGCCAAGAGGAAGTACATATCCGCGCCCCTATGGTCATCTCTAATGCCGGCATCTTTAACACCTACCAGAAGCTGCTGCCCAAAGAGCTCCAGGCCATGCCAGGTAGGGAATAAATGCTGCAAAAGAGGACTATTTCCAATAGTATGTATTTATCAGTAAGTAATCAGTTAATTTTTTAGTTTTGATAATGCCCATGCGACAACACAAGCATCAAAGATATTTAACTTGCAGTGACATGAATCAGAGAAAAGCAGCAAATCGTCACATTTAAAAGGCTGTAATGAGAGATTGTTTAGTAGTTTTTTCAGTACTTCAGTATTCTTTTCATTGATTCAGGGCATTGACTCATGCTTTTAAATTAAGGTTTCATATTACTTGACTCTGTGAGCTGGTGGTTAAGTTGTACTGAATGATGTGACACTTGTATCATGCAGCTATCCAGAAACAGCTGAGTATGATGAAGAACGGTGACGGAGGACTGAGTGTTTTTGTGGGTCTGAATGGAACCAAGGAGGAGCTGGGCCTGAAAGCAGACAACTACTGGATCTTTTCCGAGAACAATTTTGATGAACTGTATGTTGTCTTGCATCTCGTTTCTGTTTCTTGTCATTAGGGATTTAAACATTTAAAAGTTAATTAATTAACTTGCAGAGAATATTTTTTGACAGGTTGCACATGGTGGTCTATAGGTAGATTTTTCTACTCCTCATTTAACTGCACTGCTAGCTAGCTAACAATTTGGCAGTTACCGTTGGTAACGCTGTCCTGACCCCCAGCTTGCCACAGTGCAAAAGTGGCTCAATCCCAGCCCCCCCTTTGTATCATTGACTATGTTATCACTGTTAGCTCCTTTAGCACTGTTAGCAGTGTCAGCATGTCTAGTAGTGCTAACGTAATTAACAATATGAAGGGGTTTTAAGGCTTAAAATGAAGCCACTTACTCTCTGGGGCTATTGTGGGGGAAGAATGGAGGGTGAGCACCATGTTTCCAAAATGGATAGTGCTCTAATTTGCAGTGCAAAAGCCCACTGAGGTGATGAGGCACCGAACTAAAAGAAAAGGCCTCTTGTAATTTCACATCATTTTGCGTTTTTTAACTTATGCCTCCGCAACAGCGATTCTTGGGGCTGGAAGGCATTATGTTTTCAGGTTGTCCGTCTGTCCGTCCCATTCTTGTGAATGCGATACCTCAAGAAGGCTGTGTGAGAATTTCTTCAAATCTGGCACAAACGTCCAGATGGACTCAGAAATGAACTGATTAGATTTTAGTTGTCACAAGTTTATGGTCGAGCTCACTGTGACCTCATCCCCTCTCATTCTCATGAGCACAATATCTCAAGGGCATCCTCTGAAAAATTATTCAAATTTGGCACAAACATCCACTTGGACTCAATGATGAACCGATTAGATTTGATGGTCAAAGATCACTGTGACCTCACAAAAGAAGTTTTTGGCCAAACTCAAAAATTCATACACTGTACCTGCAAATCTCAAAATGCCTCATATGGCAAGTGTACACTGATTAAATGAAAAAGAAATTAAACTTAGACTTAAAACTATGGGCTAACCTGCTTCATTTAACAGGGTGGAGGAGTACATGAATGGAAAAAGGGAAGAGTCTGCTAAGAAGGTGCCTCTCCTGTTTGTTGCATCTCCGTCAGCTAAAGATCCAACCTGGGAGGAAAGATCACCAGGTGATGAGATGCAGCATGTCAGTGTGGAGAGTGTAGTAGGTCTGTTTTTTTGTTTGTGCACCTTAAAATTCTCTTAATTTTTCCCTCATATTAGGGAAGTCCACTGTGAGTCTGGTCAGTTTTGCCAACTACAAGTGGTTTGAGGAGTGGAAGGACGGCAAAGTGACAAACAGAGGGCCTGACTACAAAGAGCTGAAACAGACATTCATTGACTCAATTCTGGAGGTGGTTATGGACGTCTTCCCCAAGATTACCAGAGACAAGGTAATGTTTCTGAATCTGTCTGTCTTCTTTTTGTTATTGACAGATCCTAGAGTCCAAACCCAACCAGTCAGCATCCCTAGCAGCCAGGTTGTAGCGCTCAAATGTGGAACAAATTGTCAGAAGAGCTAAAACTTGAGACAATGCTGACCACTTTCAGATCCAAGCTAAAGACCTACCCATTTTCCATCAAATACATTTGTTTGGTATATTGTTTTTATTCTGTATGCTTTTGATTATTTGTTTGTTATTATTTTTTAGTGGTGTACACTTTGGGTTAATTTTGGGTATAAGAAACTATATGAATAAATTTGCTTTCTACAACAAAATGCAACATTTCAGATGTGGTCCCTCACTGGGAGGTTGAAATCAGTGCTGCAGAAACTCTGGCTGCTGATGTTAGGGCTAATGTTTTAATGTTGATGTGTTTTCCTCATTAAATAACTGTTTTATGGTATTAGATTAGTCTTATTTATTTCATTGACTGTTTAGAGGTCGAGGTCATTTATAAAAGAGTCACAGAGTCACAGAGTCATCATTATATTAATTTTAAAATCATTTTTGTCTGATTTTCTTTCCATTTTTTAATTTTTTTTTTTTTTTTTTTTTTACATTTTTGCTGATCCTGAAAAAAAGAGGTTTAATGTCAGTTCTTTACATGCCTGTTTTTTTTGTTTGTTTTTTTTTTGGTGTAGATCGAGTATGTTGATGCTGGAACCCCCATTACAAACACATACTATATCGGAGCCCCCAAAGGTGAAATCTACGGAGCAGATCATGGCGTCGCCCGATTCAGCCCTGAACTCAACGCAACAGTGAGACCTGAGACTCCTCTGAAGAACCTCTATCTGACAGGTTAGTCTGTCAGTCTGAATCGATTTTTAATTCCTGACAGGACTTGACAGTATCATATTAATTCAGTACATTTTGCATATTTTGTGTTGCAGGACAGGATGTGTTTGTGTGTGGCTTTGCTGGCGCTCTCGCTGGAGCTCTCACTTGTGGCTCGGTCATTCTCAACCGAAACCTCCATCTGGATGCCATAAACTTGGCAAAGAAAACTAAACTCACGAATGACAAATTGAAAGGAGAGTAACTGCCTGAACGTAAGGTAACTCAGTAACCCTGTGCAAATGTCGGTGTTGGGAAGTTGGTTGGTTGGTCCAACGGTTGGTTTCATTTGGAAATGTAATAGGTTAAAGAGTATGAGTTAAAGATGTAATGCAACTATTTAAATTACTTCAGCAAAGTAATGTAACTCACTTCATTGAATCACTTTTTCTAAGGGATGTTTCAAACTGGTCAATAAAGCTGAAAAATGTGTGTAAATAGGCTATGCCCAAAGATGCCATTCTTGCATGACGATAAGATGCAAAGCAACAGAATGAATGTTGTTATATTCCACAGAAAAACTTCACCCGAAAGAATATTCAGATGTAACCCCTTAGTAATCACCAACATTGTGATTAGTAGCAGGAATTGAATTACAGATTTTTTTTCTCAGTAACTGTAACTGATCACAGTTACATTTATTTTGTAATTTAATTACAAAATTTACATGTAACAAGTCACTACCCAGCACTGGTGACTGTTAAATACTGTACTTGATTAGAACTTAAGTTTCCATCACACTCTCTCAAAACCCGTTTGTAAGGAGGCTCAAAGAACAGAGACCCAGACTTCATTTAACACATTTTTTTTTACTAAAATGAAGAGAGTTGACTTTTCGCCCCAACTTATACCACTTAAAAAATGCATCCTAGCTTTAATTAATTTCTGAATACCTGGATTTTGTATCAACAGTCAATCTGCACTTATCAAAGCTAACATTACCTCAACTGTAGATTCAAATGTCTTTTTAAACCTTAAAATTGTGTGCAGCTTGTTGTGTGCCATTTTACTCTTGACTCTGTGCCTGAGGTGCGTTTGGTTTGTAACAGATTTACAAATGTCCCTCCCTTTCAATATTAAAGGGTACAAACAATGAATTAGTTGCGTTTTGGTCTTTGGTGTTTTTACTATGCCTGTGTGTTGACCATAGCCATGAGTGGAGGCATTATGTTTTTGAGTTGTCCATCCGTTTGTCCCATTCTTGTGAATGTGATATCTGAAAAACGCTTAGACAAAATTTCGTCAAATTTGACACAAACATCCATTTTGACTCAATGATGAATTGATTAGATTTTGGTGGTTGAGGGTCCAGATCATCGTGTCCCCGTGTCCGTCTTGTTGTCGTGAATGCAATATTTCAAGGCCTTAAGGCAACTATGACAAAATTTCACTCGTGTCTAATAGAATAAATTGATAAAGCGACAATATGTTAAATCCAAAAGATAAATTTCACTGTCACATCATAACGTTCTGCAATTAATATTAATATTAATAGTAATAGTAATATTGTAATTAAAATTTTGCCATAGACTTTTATTTGTTTTACCACTTTAGGTCATATCTGTGCAACTCAGCCCTGATAAG
Source organism: Plectropomus leopardus (assembly GCF_026936395.1). Classification (NCBI taxonomy): domain Eukaryota; kingdom Metazoa; phylum Chordata; class Actinopteri; order Perciformes; family Serranidae; genus Plectropomus; species Plectropomus leopardus. The sequence continues at coordinate 10,899,769 of NC_142193.1, read as the reverse complement.
GCATGTTGACAATATGAAAATAAATGTAAAAACATCCTATCTCAATATTATTAAACAGATTCACTTTGCTCCTTATGACCAAGAGAAAAACAAAAAAAGTATACAGATCTTTAGTAGCGCATTGACTGCAAAGCTGTTGAAATTAAAAGCCTCCGCATTGTTTAATCTGGCGACTTTAATGTTGATTTGTTTATACATGTTGTTTGTACATTAATCTCAAGACATAGGCTGCACCTGAACGCAGCATTTGTTTACAGTGACATTGACAGCAGCATAGTGCACGTGTACAAGGAGTGGGCTCACCAAAATGTAAATTTAGAGCTTTCTGATTAGTTGGTGAATAAAAGGGGTGTGATTTTCATGGGAAAAAAAAGAAGCAGATGCTGGCTGCAGAAATGCAACGACGCTTTCCTGCAGGAGGCGGCATGGAGGGGAGAGTGCGCTCAGCAGTCTGAGGTAAAGTAAAAAACTCAAATACTGTATCAACAAGAGCGAAATTAAACACATGTTAATTGCATGAAACATTGTTATTACAGGTGGTGTGCGGCTGTGGTGTGTGATAGGAGATACCTGCTAGCTAACCTGCAAACCTCTGTTTACTCAGAGCCTCGTTAGCTAGCTAGTTAACTTGAACTAAGTGGAAAGCAAACAAATACGACATATTCAACAGTTGTCATCCCAAAACAGACATTTATCTAGAAACTTCAGGTTATTTTATCCTGGATCTGAAGACCATGGACGTCTGCAGTAACCCTTTGTGCTTCGAGCTGCTGGTAGAAATAGGAGAAGGCTCTTATGGGAAAGTGTATAAAGCCAGAGAGGTGGGGGAGAAACAGCGCCTCCTGGCGGTGAAGAAATTCAACATCCGCGGGGACATGTCGGAGACCGGGATCCCTGCTTTCATCATCCGAGAGGTGGCGCTGCTGCGGAGAATGAAGCACTTCAACCATCCCAACATAGTCAAGTAAGGTCATGTTTATTAAGTACACCTGGCTAAAACTAATGTAGTCTTAGGGACTGTTCTTAAATTATCAGAGGATAGCAGGTGGCTGGGGTTTGATTTTTTTCTTTTTTTACATTTTTTTTTTTTATCTTGACTCTTTTCGAAGCTACAGATGTTTTCCTTTAGAGTCCCTGAGTGACATGGGGGAAAATGTATGACCCTCCCTCTGCCATAAATAGGCCCTCACCATATGTTGCTGTGTTTTCTTTTTTCAGTTTCGCAACCATTGTAGTATTAGAGCCAATGCAACAAACAGCATCGTTAATTTCACTTTTTTTCAGTTTCTGGCTATTATAAAAGGTGTGATTTGGGCCATTTTTAAAGATTTACCTTAAAATCAATCTAGTCCTGCCTAAACACCCGTCTGACCAATCTTGAGCAGCTCCATTAAATGTGAGCACACGGATTGGCTGTCACAGCTGGTGGAAAATCCCTATTTTGTAGAATTTAATAAGTCATTAAAACCAAACTTATCAAAAAACGAAAACATCAGGGTGATGAGAACTACCTTCAGTGACAAAAAACATCTTTGGGAAAACTTTATTTGGCGTGTACATTGAATTTTTAGTATGTCCCATTCACTAATGTGGAGGGATGGGCTTTATGACCTATACCGCAGCTAGACACCAGGGGGCACGATTGAAAATTTACACTTTAACACAGCCGTCATGTTGTTCATCTTTATATACTGTCTATGGTCCCACTCCAGTGTTTAAAACTTTTTTTTGACATGTCCCTACTGTTTTGCACCACCCCTCGTCCCACATAAATAAGACATTCTCTAACAGTAACTGCAGTAAATCAGTCATGAGGATAATGTCCAGTTTTTATTTTACCGTCTAGGCTGTTGGATGCATCTGCCGTACCAGTGGGTAGGAGCTTGGACCTCACCCTGGTGCTGGAATACATTGACCAGGACCTGTCCACTTACCTCTCCAAGGTTCCTGCCCCTGGACTGAGCCGTGAATGCATTAAGGTCTGAACTCATCACCTGAGTTATCATAGTACAGCTGCATTACAAAAGCAATGAAACAAACTGTTGCATACCTTTTTTAAATTAAATGTATGCTAGCTCATCTAGCACCACTGAGCTAACTAACATAACCGCTGAGGAGGATGCCATCAATGTTTACACCTCACGCTGTCACAAGCACAAGCACTCGTTCATGAGTAGATGTACGCTTCCTTTTGGGCAGTGATGTGGTTTGTGGGTGTAGTTTGGTAGAAGGGGAAATGGGTATGCATGGAACTGATCACAGCAAGGTCTGTGGATTATCTTGAGTAACCATGTCATCATTTCTGGAAAGAGACATTGCTTTTGGGTTTTTTAAATGTATATTTTGGCACTTTGAGCACCACAAGCTGACTGCAATCTCATTCTATTATATTTGAGTGGAGGCAATATCAATATCTCCAACACCTGAGAATTTCCTCCAAAATAATCTAGATTAATAAATAACACTATAGTTAAGTATTTTTGATTTTGGGATGAACTGTCCCTTTAACATCTAAATATGCCAAGGTGTTGTAATATATCCTGACTTCATAAGTCGACGAAAAACTTGTAATGCACATGTAAACAAATGACAATTAGTCATTCATAAGTCATTATACAAATTTTGATATACAGAGAATGTGTTCAGTCGAAAAATAGCTCCTGGATTTAGACGTATCTCTTCATTTCTGCCGTGCTGCTGTCTGTCTGTGCAGGATGTGATGCAGCAGCTGCTGCGAGGACTGGACTTCCTCCACACAAACATGGTGCTGCATCGTGACCTGAAACCAGAAAACATCCTGGTCAGCAGCTGCGGAGAAGTCAAAATTGCAGATTTTGGACTGGCACGCATCTACACCTTCAATATTGCCCTCACTCCAGGTGTAAGTGAGGCAGCACATAAAGAGAAGAATAAAGATTGAAAAAGAATTATACAGAGTTGAATTTTGCAGCAGTAATCATTTTAGAGCCTGGCTTTCCTATATATAGCTTTGTATTCTGTCAGTTCCTTGGCCTGAGGTGAAAAATGTTCCTTTTTCACTTCTCCCACCCCTGGCTGTGTGCCTCTATTTCTCTCCTCGTCTTTTGATACTTTTCTCTCTCTGTAAGGTGGTGACGCTGTGGTACAGAGCCCCCGAGGTGCTGCTGAACTCTGTTTACATGTCCTCGGTGGACATGTGGAGTGCTGGCTGCATCTTCGCTGAGCTCTTCCTCTTGAGGCAAGGACTCTGTGTCTGGCTCGACGAGATATTTGGCACCGTAGAGGCTAAAATGTTCTCCACATTTGTTAAAACAGAGATAACATTACCATTTTTTAAATTTTGTTTGCCTTGCTTTTTGAACACTTGTCACCCACAGACCATTGTTTCAGGGATACACAGAGGTACAGCAGCTGCAAAAAATCTTTGAGTGAGTCGTGCTTTTTCTCTCCCTCTCTCTCTCTCTATATATATATAGATATATAAATACAATAAAGAAGTGCACTGTAATGTTCTGCCTGTTTGCTCCAAATTGCCCATATCTTAACATCAAGCAGGGCTCATACTGCACCAGTGCTTAAAACTCAAAAACCATGAGAACTGTATTATCGCACTGTGGTTAGAATGAAGTACATGTAATGCAATTTAATGAGAATCTGCAGGACATTTGCTTTTCCTTGAAAATATTTCCATAAATAAACATTAAAAAGATGTGATTGCTGGAAAATGTCAGACCTACCAGTCATTAGCGGCTTGCTGCTCAGCTCTTCTTTTTTTTTCTTTATGTTTTTCAGGGTGATTGGTGTGCCCAGTGAGGAGGACTGGCCCAGTGACAGCCCAGTCTCATACTCGGTCAACTGGGGACCAAAAAACTCGTGCACTAAGCTGCTGCACAACCTGGGCCCAGACGAGAACGACCTTCTATCTGTGAGCAGATCTGTGTTTCTGTTTTAATGATATGTTGCCACGCTTCGCATTTCACATCTGGAGGTAAACACTCACAGGCACAGGCTGACTGCTCATTTTTAAAAAATTGGAATAGAGTGAATAGTTAGTAGTTAGTAGTTAGTAGTTTATTTAAGCAATACTACAGTGAGACAGCCGTGCTGGCAGCTATGTGAGGTCTTAATTTGGCACAGTGTTGCTCCAGTTTGTGCCCCTCGTTTATAACCGTACAGTTGGGTCACAGAGGTAACAAACGATGATTAACTGACAATACCTTGAAAAAACAGAAGCTCATGTAAAAAAAAAAAAAAACTCTTATTGAAGGTATTTTCTGAATTCTCAAAGACTCTTCTAACCATCTGCTAAAAAAATATTCAGTCACAATAAAAATTTTAACCCTTTACCAAAGAAATACTTCGCCCCTAAATGTAAAATACCCACCCTGCACGAATTCAATGTGACATGGGGCGAGTAAATGACCTTTTAAGTCAGGGGTTATCCAAATTTAGTGAAAATCATAATCTGGGAACCTTGAGTGTCTGTACAAAATTTCACAGCAGTCTGTCCAACAGTTTATATTTCAGTCTGTGGACTGACCAGCTTTGCTATCCCTAGAGCCATGCTGCCAGCGTGGGAAAAAAAGCAAATATTTGTTAGTTAAAGCTTTACAAATCTAAAAGAGTTGCATGCTAATTTTGGTTTCGTGACATTTTAAATGTATATTTTTGTGGTTTGTGTTAAAGATTTGCGTATTTGAAGGTTCATAAAGAAGGCAGTTAACTGATTATTTAGACAATTGAGATTAATCTAAAACAAAAAGCACCAGAGTAGCAGCAATGAGACTTTAAATGCTTTTCTCCAAGACTTTTTTTTTTTAAGGTGTGACTTTTCCTTACCTGCAGAAATGTTTGGCATTTAGGCCGAGCGGCCGCGTCTCAGCAGCCAAAGCCCTGGCTCATCCTTTCTTCATGAAGCACTGAAACTTTGGAAGACGAATATCTTCTGCTCCATCTGCTTTTCCTACTGTCACCTATACTAACTGCTGTTGTCTTGTGCCATAAAATCCATCATATGCTTTGTTCAGAGGTTCACCAGCATCATGAGAAACTGTGGTCGGGTTTTGGGGAACAACTTTGAGCCTTCTGAAAAACCAAACACATTATGCCAGACTTGTAGAACTTGACTGATGGCACAAAATCCTTAACACAGTAGAAAATGTGGTGGATAGAAATAGCTGGTAAACAGTTATATGTACTTATAACATGACCAGCCTTCATATGAATGAAGTAAAAGTATGTTCTTAAAATATTCGATAGTACACTGTGTATTTCCACAAGAAGTAGTGATACTTTACTTTTGTTAAGCGTTACTAATACAAAAAATAGGAATTCTGTTTTGCTGTGAAATGCCTTAGACACTATTATGAGCACATTTAGGTTGACGGGTTGGTTTATGTTGTTTCACCAAAGCTTTTCTGTTCTAGACTTATATATAAAGTCCTTTATTTTTGTGAAGATATTTATGGTGTAACTACTGGAATAGATTACACCTGTATTCATGTTTGTATTGACAGATTGTATGAGATTTTTTCTACATGAGTTACACTGTTCATTCAAGAAGCATTTCTATAAATAATTGCCTCTCAAACCCATCTCTGCATTTGAATGCAACACCATTGATATAATTAAGGCAGATTAAAAGATCTGTGGACTTTGATTGACTGTGAGTTTGAACCAAGACATCTGCTGTGTATTTTTTTTTTACCCTTTTTAATTTTTTTCAGATCTGGTGCTTGTTTGAACAAGAGCCGCATTAGCAGGTAATGATGATGGATGGACAAGCAAAACATTTTTTTATTGCAACTGCATAGTGTGAACAGAGGGGGGCAGTACTGAAACAACTTGGAAAGAATCAGCTGCACAATGGGTTCTCACTTTGCTTATAGTCCCAAAACTTAATTTGCAAATATTTGCTCCTCACTCGTAAATTCCACTTACGTCCAGTGTTAAGTGGCTGGCAGACAGCTTTGGTTTTCCTGTTTGTGCTGAGTGTTTTGAAATATCTGAATGATCAGAACGAGACAGGCAGACATATTTATAAACGTAATGACAAAAAGTAACATTTAAATGCCAAATGCCTTCAGCTTGTCTTTTATGGACGGAATGGGAAACACGCCCCCTCGATATGTAAAACATTTCTCCCTAAATAAAAAAAAGAAGATATTTACATCCTAAATTGATGCAGAAAAAATACAAGAATGCAGAAAAAGTGATGCTCAAATTTTCCTGTCGGAGAACCCCCCAACCCCTTTCATTTTCATTTTTAAAAGAAATGCATCTAGTGAGAGCAAAGTAAAAAAAAAAAAAAGAAAAGAAAAGGTCATCCCGTTTACAGTTTTTAAAAGTTAAGGTAGTAGGTTTAGGTCTTTGCTGATGTACTGCTTCAGTTGTGCAAATTGTTCAACAAATGCGCAATTGATCAAATTACCAAAAAAAAAAAAAAAAAATTGTGAACGGCACACGAGATCACAGCTCCACGAGAGCAGCGTCTCTTGGTTGCCATATTGACGCCTGCTTCGTGGACAGTGGAAGGGGCGCCCCACAGTTTATTCATCTATTTATACTCTCCCCCCTTAATACGGAGAGCTTTCACAGCTGCAAGCGTGACTACATTTGGAGCGACAGTCCGGTGGTGAAGGGCCAGTGGGGAGGGACCTCCGGTCTGAGGAAGGGCAGCGACAACACTCATGCCCACTTCACACGGCGCGCAGTGCATGTGAGTACTTCATTCATTGTTCATTTGTCTCGTACAACAAATTTACCGTCGAAAATGTAATCAGGCGCCAGCTAGGACCAAGTTGTGAGTATTTTGCCATTTTTTTCCGATCACTCAACGGTTGGTGTTTGTTCTGTCAGATCTGCTGAAGTTTGAGCAATGCATTGCTGATGGAGCTTATGGTGTCACCATGTGAGTCATGTTTGTTCAAACTTTTATGTAGTATTGTCTAAAAATGATCTGAAGGCGGTGACGACTTGGCAGTGATGCCAGAACATATTTTACGCACAATTTGCGCACGAAAATTACGCATGGATGCAAGCACCTTATTATTAATACCTTATCTTCGCGTGTTACCTTTTATTATTTCCCTAGCGACTTAATTGTGGGTTTTGCATTTTGGTTGAGTATTAATTTCGAACTAATTTCACTATGAGTTTCTGTAAATAAGGTATATTTGAAAGAACGTATGTAGACTAAAAGCCTTGAGCATGTACTTTATGTGTGTGGACATTAAATTGTGATTGTGATGAATTTGAAATGATTTTCCCAATCCATTTGAAATACAAGGAGTTTGACATTCTGCTTGAATATTTGTTGGACAACTTAAAGTTATATGTATGGTAAAAACTGCCCTCAGAGCAGCTGTGAATGTGCTACATCCCACTGGGAGCTTGGTGGATTATGGTGTTTGCATGAGGAGAAAGCTGTTCTTACTCTCTGACCTGCAGCAATTTGCCTTAAATGTAGAGATCAGGCAAAAGGACAATACATGACTATATACACCCAAGCAGAGCCATGATCTATATTGCTACATGTGCTATTTAAACTCACATAGTCAGTGGAAGTGAGAAGGAAAGGCCTCTGAGGATTTGTCCTTGGAAATATGGTACTCCATGGGGAGGCTTTCGTGCAGGCCAGCCCCGTTCAGCGAGGACAGGTGTAATTGGTTGGATGCTTATCCTTGGCAAGCCTTTTATTTGTTTTTTTCCTGCTCACTCTGGACCCTGAGGTCCTCTTGTTATCTAAGTTCTACCATGTCTACACTATGAGCAAAATTCAGTGTGGTAACCTGTAAAAATGTACTCAATACATGTAATGGCAGTAACAGTGTATTAAATGTGATGTTGGAGTGTTTGAGGAATTCATACGTCAAAGATTTGAATTTATGTCCTTAGACTTTGTTTTTATTAGAATATTATACCCTTATTGAAGTCCTCCTGTCTGTATGCTCATCCATCAGCTTTATTTTAGAGCTAGTGTCAACGAGTGTCGCTGGATTAGAAGCCCATGATCCTTGTTGAGCCTCGATGGCATTTTCCCCTCCAATCGACAATCCTCCAGCTTGTCACATGACTTTTGCTCTTTAAACAAGCATGGCCACTTACTTGTGTTCTGCAAGCAAAAACATAAAGAAGTGTGGCGTCAGTGAGACTGGGGATGCTCATGGGTTGCTCTCTCTTAGTCTCAACAGGGAGGTGAGATCTCCTGTTCTGGTTGGCTGACTGTTTTCGGTCAAAGCACACGTACACGTGTATTGAAGTGCAGACAACACAAACCTTTGAGCTTGTCTCATGTAGGAATTACTAAATCTTACAATTTAGCTCATTAAAGCTCTCTGTGCCGTGGCCTGCAATCTCCTGCTGACAATGACTGCAAATGTGGCCTTCACTTTTTTCAATATGACATTATATCTGTTTATTTTGGGTGTTTCAGAGCGATGAAAGTTCCGACCTGATCAAAAGTTGTGCAGACTTTCATAGTCAAGTTTTATTATCACTACATTTTTTCCCAGCAGTCTAAGAGGAACAACAAACATGACAGAATAAACTTAAAAGTTGCATCTTTCACTTTGTGAACTCTGCTGCCACCAGAAGCGTTCAGCCCTGCTGCAGATATATCTGGTGCACTAAGTCCATGGCTCACGTCTCTTTGTTCTGGCTCCATTGTGCTTCCTGCATCAGGAATGCTGACATCTGCAGTTTTGGAAAGCACACTGGCACATATGCAAACACACATTTATGTTTGTACATATTTGTGGGTGCACACAGTCACTTATTTGTGAACCTATCTGGTGGTTAGCAGCTGTCTTTAAATGCAAATGGTGTCATATCGGAACTATTTATATGTGACTTACTGCCTCAGGCTTTGTTACTTGTTTATTCACTTCCAGGCAACTGTAATGTAGCCAAGAGGGACTCTTTTTTTGGCTCATCTATATGTGCGCGTTGCCTAGGAACCTGTCATTATTCAAATTATTATATGGTATTTAAACAAATTTTGATCCATAGCCAAGTATTTTTTAGAGATAACATGCTCTGTATTGACATACAACAGTCAAACCGGCTCTGCAGGTGGTTAGGTAACATTTGAACAAGAAAAGAGTAACTTGTTGAGTTACATCCAGGTTTGTGGAAAAGACCAGCAAGTCTGCATACTCAGTGCTGTCGAGGCTTGGACCCAGAGTGGAGCTGAGCTGCTGAGGTGTTGGCTTTCAGTGCAAGGGGAGATTCCTGCATGGCACTGCTGGTACAGGTCATCTTACATGGACTCTAGCAAGAGAAGAGACTTAAATGAGGGATGCACTTTTAGAAAAATTAGTTAATTTATAATGAGGGCAGCGGCTCGTTGATCATGACTGTGTGTAGAAAGACATGCACAGACTGCCAAAGGGCACATAAGTAATGTGTATGTGCTAAGTTATCATCTGATGTTTTTTTATTCGCTTATTATTCTTTCAGGAGCAATATGTCTCACCTACCAAGAAACGGATTGCCCTCTGACCTCTGATCTGTGGACTCTCAGCAAAGAAGGTCTCTAAGTCCAATGGAATCTGAATTTCACCAGAGGAAAGTTTGGCTCCCATCTTTTGCCTTAGCTGAGAAGTCGAGAGAGTACAACTCATCAACTTTCTGTTCCTAAATGCTTTGCAATTATTCGAGGAGCAGAGAGTCGACTGAATCCTTCTGAGGGACATGGACACCATGGAGAACCCAGTCCTGGAGCCCAGATCAGAGCGGATCGCTCGGTATAAAGCTGAGAGGAGGCGAGAACTGGCCGAACGCTTTGGCAACATGGAGGAGTTACCTTCAAAGTGGGTGAGGAGGGACGGGAGAGAGGTGCACGACCCAGTGACCCAAGCCCACAGAGGGACTCTGAACTCAGATGAAAGAGTTAATGGCAGGACACGAGGAGTTACAAATGGATTAGAGGATCCTGAAGAGTCCAACCACTTAAGAGGGTGAGTCATGTCTACAGTGAAGGATGACCTGAGTGAATTTGCAAAGTTAAGACAGCAGATAGATGCTGAAATTAAAGTTTTCACTTAGGGCTAATTTTTCTATAAAATCCAATAATGTTTTGTTTGTTTGTTTTTTTTCAAATTATATTTAAATTAATCTCTGTTTACTGACGGTCAGTGGGACACTGACCGTGGGACACACAGCAAATTTTGAGTGTATGCACGGATATAAAGTCTACAGAAATGTAATGCATTCATTTGAGAAAAAAGCAACAAAACATTTGCCCTGCTTTACTGAAGTAACAAGGTTGTTTTTCTGAAATACCAAGATGGATTAACAACATTGTTGAATTTAAAAAAAGAGCACTTTTTTTAAGTGCACACATTATGCTTCTGTAAGAGTCTGTATAAGGATACAGATTGACCTCCATTCAGTACCAGCAAAAGGACAAATAAAGCATTCGCTTGTGGTGGCAAAGCAAATTTGCATCATATGGAGTTCAACTTTGGTGAATTTTGACAAGAGAGGTCGAAACCTCAACCAATAGCAAAGAAATGTGTTAAGGAGATGTTGATTGAAGCTGTGTTAAAACCCAAATCCGCCATTACATATGAGGATGGCCATGAAAAATACAAACTGCCCCACATTAAAGATGCTGCCTGGCTGGCAGTGAGATGGCAGAGAGGCATAGAAGGTAAGAAAATGGAACAATAGACCAATAATGTAGTATTTCACGATATTTATTAGCAAGCTAGCTAACATTTGCGAGTAAACTAGCTTTCTGCGTCCACCACATAGACACCGCAAGGTCTGGTTATTGTTTAAAAAATTACAATAGCAGTACCCATACCAGTAGAAATGGTCTACTCTTAAAGTGATAAAGATACCAATAGACTACTTAATTTGATATCCATAATTTGGATGGAGTGGCCTGTAGTGTAGCCATACGTTTGAACGTTTTGATGCTAAATTGCCGACTTCCCATCTCAGCTTCACCACACCACAGACTGTATGGGTTTTACCTGCTACTGTGGGAGTGTGAGCTCCACGCCAGAGACAGTTGGTGAGAGTCCACCTGGCCCCTCACACAGTAACAGGGCTAACTGTTAGTATCACACTGCTAACATTACCCAACGGTTATTAACAGGTTTAAGGACAGAGATGAGCCGTTTTAGATGTCAGTGTCAGATTATTGCAACTGTTTATTGCTCAGTGTTGAATGTTTGCCACTGCTTCTTTTTGTTAGCTTGTGCTAACTTCATAGCTATTGGTTGAGGCTGCATTTTTGCTGGTGACGTAATGTGAAGATGCACATTAGTTTTGCCACAAGACGCAATTTTTTTTATTCACCTATTTGCTCATACGAAATAGGAGTGACTGAGATGTGAATTCTTGCCATTGATAATTTCACTTGCTTGTAACTGTCCCCTTTACTGTAAAAAACATGCACAGGACTCATAAGAACACATCTGTGTTATGAAGGGGAAGCACACTGTAGTTTTTTCTGTTTTATTGTTCCTGGATTTGGCAGGAGCAGGTGTTTTGGGCTTAATTTGTCCACACACCAATAAAGCAACATGCCCGCTTCCTAACCCCCCATGTAACCAGTCACCTGCTTCAACCTTTTACACGTTGACATAAATATATTCAGTTGGTGTTGTCCTAAAATAGCACAATGGATAGTATTTTGGTAACAGTGTGTAACGTCATAAATGATCACTGAGGAGAAGGGTAACATAACCAGAGAGACAAAAGGATTTCGTGACGTTTTAATGCTTTTACAGTCCATTAAGTATGTGTGACTTGACTGCATGATCTTTTCTATGTAAATGATGTAGAATATGCATACAAATAGGTTGCTCTCTACTTCAGAAGCATGAAAACAGTGTGGTCCACTTCCCTTTGTTTTAGTTTATGATTGATTGAGTTCAAATGATTTAATATGCATTTCAAACTTCTGAAGTTTGTGACGTAAATCTCAGGGGGTTATATCACCGGTTTTTAAACTTGGTCTGCCTCCTTGGGTGACCTTTCAGCAGCACCAGATCCTTGACTGCACCAGTTGCTCTGCGGCCTTTGTTACTAATTAAAACTGAGAAGTCTAAATCAGTGGGTCCCAGCAGGGAGTTTTAAAGCCAGTCTGATTCTTTTGCATTTGGTCGGTCAGTCTGGTCGGTACTCTTCCAGCCTGAATCTCTTCCCGTCATGTGGTCTGGGTGTTTTTTCTTAGAGCTGCCATTATAGAACAGAGACTGGCAACCTCTTTGGTGTCATGAACAAAAGGTAAAATGTTGCACCTTTCTTGACTGAAGCTGCACATTCTCTTTTGCTGCTGTTGATGGAAAGGTTCAAGATTTGCACTTTGTTTCTGAGAGCGTTTCTCACACCACGTTTCCACACACCTGAGTCCTCACTTCCTTCCCCTCACTCCCGCTCCCTTCAGGCAGGGTTCCCCGGACTCTGCCAACATGCTGAGTGGGGAGGGGCACCCCGTCTCTCTTGGACTCGATGCCCCGCAGCTCCACACTCGGGTGTCAGTGGGCCAGTTGAGAAGTGCCCTCCTGCAGCAGACGGGGAGCGGAGTGCAGCCCGAGAAAGTGTAGGGTCACCTGCATGTGTGTGATCCAGACTGTCAGTATCGGCCTGTGTGGCATTTTTTGTCCTCGCTTCAACATCATCTTCCCTTTCCTCCTCCTGCTCTGTTTGTTTGGATACCAGTGGCCCTGATGCTGGGCGAACCACGTCCTCTCTGGATCTAGCTGTGAAGCCAGGCGCTGAGGGAGGGCGGCGCCGCACCCGCCGTTACCTCCCCAGTGAGTCAGGTGGTGGTCGCAAGACAGGGGAACGCTTCAGGACACAGCCAATCACAGCCAATGAGATGGAGGAGAGCAGCGGGTAGGGCCTGTGTGTTGTGGTGCAACATGAGGCACCTGGTTTGGTTTTTCCAAGAGACGATGCTGTTTGCAGTGTTTTGCTGACATATTTTCAGAGTAAATATCATTTGCTGGGGAAATTTTTAACATCTGATTACTCTGCGTAATGTGTTTTTTAACGTGGCTCTCAAATTGCTGGTGGTTTGTGTTTGATATTTCCTCCTCACTAATAAAAAGGTGGTCATATGTAGCCCGAGGTGCAGTATCTTTGCATAAATGTCTACATGTGGTGTGTGTTGCATGTGTTTGTCCTCCTTCATGACCTCAAAAGTGTTGCTTTACTGAGCATGCAAATATAACACAGTATCTTGATTGTTTGGAGCTGCACCCTAAAGCACAAAGACATGCATTGTATGCTCGCAGCAGGATCTGAAAGAGAATTTAGCAGCTGGAAACTGAAGTCCATATCACCTACCCCTTCATATTTCACCTGATGAATTCATGTTTTGCCTTTTTTCGCTCTCTTAGGCTGTTGGACGCAGAAGAAGACGAGAACTGTAAAGGTGAAGCAGTGTTCCCGCCTGGCTTTGATCAAACAGTTTGTTATTGTGTTTAGAGACAAATGGCTTTTGTCTGGCACGCTGGCCATGTGAACAGTGACATAGAGAGGGAGAAGGTCACAGTAGCACAATAGTGGTCCACTGACAACAAACACAGTGATATAAACACAAAGATAGCAGGAGGGAAAAAGTGACATATCTTACTTAAGATATTAAAGGTACAGTTCTCCCCAAAATCAAAAAGACATAGTTTTCCTCTGACCTAAAGAGCTATTTATCAATCTAGATTGTTTTGGTGTGAGTTGTCAAGTGTTGGAGTTATTGGCTGTAGAGATGTCTGCCTTTTCTTCAATATAATGACACTACATGTCACTCGGCTTGTCTCTGAAACCACTCACAATAAGGTCTGTCGATTATCTTGAGTATCCAGGTCATGATTTCTGGAAAAAGACATTGCTGTTGAGTTTTTCAGATTTTTTTTTTCTTTTTGCGCTTTAAGCACCACAAGAAGAGTGCCATGTAGTCTGCTGATATTTAAGAGAAGGTGGACATCTTTATGGCAAATATCTCCAACGCTCTGCTAGACACACCAAAAACAATCCAGACTGATAAACAGCACTACAGGTAAGAGGAAAAATATGTATTTTTGATTTTGGGTTTGAATTGTCCCTTTAGGGGACAACAAAGGAAACAAACACCAGTTAAATCGTATGACATTCTCTTCAAAGGTTTCTCTCTTAAAATGAATATTTAGGGTGTGCGTCCAACTTAAACAGTTGCCTCCATAAAATCATTTAACAGCTCATGAAATAAATCACTTTATATTTTTAGTCTCACGATGTTTAAATTCCTCTTTGATGACAGATTTATATCTCACAAAACCATGTGAGCAGTAGAGCACTGCCCTCTCTTAACCTCACCATAAAAAGATTAAGAGCAAGTCTTTACAAAGGTTGACTTCCTGAGAATTTATACCACAACTACAGAAACTAGTAGCTAATGTAAATTTTATTTTTTTAATGCTATTGGGACTCATTTTAGGGCATGTGTCTTCTGCCATCCACTTTCAAATGTAATAATACCACAAATACAATACAAGTTAATCAAGCCCCATTGTCTCTTAATGGAATGCTTACTTGCTTTACATGCTAGTTAGCTACAGCCCTGCTTCCATAGCCTGTTACAATATTAGGCTACAATGTACACAACATTCAAATATTAATATGTAAAGAGGATGAAAAGGGAATGGAAAGTGTTGTTTAGAGGTGGTGTGATACTGTTACTTTGTTACTTTTAGTTTAATTTAATATCAGGACAAAAAGTAGATTAATTAAAGGCACATTTCAAAATGATGTGAAGAAATTGTTCTTTGCAATTGTCTGGAGGAAGAAGTATTCACATAATTTTTATTTATATTTAATTCTTTATTTTTTATTTTTGCATAAACGTATTGAATTTTAAAAGATCACCATGTTTTTGTTTATCTACAGTCTTAATATGGAATGAAACTAGTTGCTCTTTCTGCAAGATAAATATAGTGGAGTTAAAAGACGAATATTTGCAGATAAAATATTGTGAAATAACCAAGAAGTATAAAGCTGCAGGAAATAGAAATGCTCAACTATGGTGCAATCACCTAAAAATGTACTTTGTTACTTTCCAACTTCGAGAACTGTCGCCATAAATTACATTATTGTGTCAGCCAGTATTAATCTGTTCATTGAGTTAATCTGAGTTCATTTCAAATACTCTTTGGTGACCATCACCTTTCTTAAAAGTGTTTGATAGTGTCTGAAATGTGTGATGAACCACAAACTGTAAATGTCTGGTCATGGCATGATATTTTATGTCATTTTCTTCTCACAGCTGATGTGAAAACAGACGACAGAGCCAAAATGAGTGTGGCAGCCAAGATGTCTTTGTTTAAAGTGAGTCTCTGTTATTCTCAGCAATGAAACAGGATCCTATTGCTCTTCTTATTTTTTCTCATGTGCTTACTAATGCCCACTGCTATATATGATCTGTCCATGGCTATTCCCTGCTTTTTCATCTAATGCGATGAAGGCATACCTTCACGTAAAGTCATAGATAGATAATTTAAGGTTTTCTGAAGGTTTACTCAAGCTGCAGTGAACTTGTCTAACCAGAATTGTAACTGCAAATTAATCTCATAATAAGTATGCCAAGGCAATGTTCTGTACTAAATTAAAAGCTGCTATTATGGATTGGTGATTTGTTGTTAAAAAATATATTGAACAGCTAAAGAGAAAGCTTCGTCCATCATCGACAGTCACTTTAGCTGCTCACCTTACAGTGTGAGACTCGTGGTGAGCCAGCGCTGAGCATGCAGAACACAACCTGATGAATGCTCAAACAGGTGCTGCAGTGCGTCTGTTTGTACTTATTAAAAGAATGACTAAATTTACAGCGCCATAAACACACATTTTTTGTCCCCGCACAGAAGATGATGTTGATTTTCCCTTCAACAGTTACAATCTCCATTCCTACATTTTACCTCCTGCACGGTTTTAGTCATGAAGCATCAGGTGAAAATGTGCCAAACACTGTATCACCATTAACAACCTTAGCAGTGGTGTGTATAATTAGCCTGTTACTCCGTGGATGCAGGCGGGGAGGTAACCGAAGCCGGCAGAGCTCCAGTTACACTGTGACCTGTTGGGCTGGCATTCTATCCATGTCGCCAACACGCTCCACCTTACAGCAAGCTGCTTTATTCACCAGCCACCCGACCCACTTCCCCTCCCTCCATCTGTCCGTACAAATAGAACAGGAGACATCAGGAGAGGAGAGTTTTCACTGCCATTTTTGTGGTCTCTCTTATTACTTATTTAGCAGGTGGAGGCTGTTGAGGCCGCTATTTGACCTGAATGTTGGGCTCCACCTGTGAGAAAAGGACCAGATGTGATGTGTTCATATTAACATGTTTCCCTGCCTCCTCCATAGGAGCTGGAGAAGTCTGCTGCCCCTGAGGCCTCGGCCTTCCTGAAGCCTCGTTCAGGCAGCGTCTGTCATGAGCGTAGGGTGCGCCGGGGCAACGACCACCGCTTTCTAACTCAGCCAATCACCTGTGAAGAGATTGTGGCAATCAGGTGGGGAAGATGGTGGGAGACTTTCAGAGAAGTTTCAGTGCTGTGAATTCATACTGCATATAGAAGCATGTGGGGTTGAGTCGCAAACTGTTTTATACACGGGGCAAACAAATATTGACATGATTGGCATGACAGCACTTTAGACATCTGTTCCATTGTTGTTTCTTTTAGCTTAGCCATTTGGAGATAAAGCTGGCATTATTCTATATTTTTCTTACTGTCAAGAAAATCCAATTAAAAGACCTAAAAGAATGAGATTGTTCTTTTGATACAGGTCACAAATATATAATTTATTTTAAAAAGAGCACTTTAATTTCTAAAAACAGCAGGGCACTGCCGTCACTAACAAACATTGCTAAAAGAAGAGTAAATAGTGCATGTATCAGGAACTACTATCGTCGGTGGAATGATACCTATGTTGTGCTCTAATGAGTATTTTCAGCAACAGGATGGTGTATGTGACTTAGAATAAACCACAGGGACTCTGTTCATGGTAATAAAAATACATGTCACTCAGTGCAGCAGTCGGGCTCACCAGCCCATGCTCATTCCCCAGGTGTCAAATACTGACCCATTGCCACACCCCTTGGCTTGTGATATCAATGCCAAAGTGCCCTTTAGTGTCTTAATGAGACACACTGGGCATTTCTTAAATCTAACCAAATTGTTTTGTTGCCCAAATCTAATTGCAACCCTTTCACAACAGCTGTGTGTCACATAGATATGTGAAAGGTTGCCCTGTGCATCACTATGACACGCTCAGTGGTGTGACAGTGTCAGTATTTGACGACTTGGGAATGATCGTACGTTTTTCAATTTTGTATTAAGACTCTTGACTTTTGCATTGTGTCTATAATTATCCACCTAAAAAGCAAAGCAAATTCCTTGTATGTGCAAACCTTGCAAATTTGTTGACCATGAGAAAAAAATAGAAAAATAGAGTATCGCCAGGTGTATCATGTAATTATAAGCCAGTTTTATGTCAAGTGTACTCGTGCTTCCCTGCAGCACCCCAAAACCAGCACCCCCAGTGGAGTCCCAGTCTCTGCAGGCTGAGTCAGCAGAGGATGGTGATGAGAGCTGCAAGCTGAGCATGAGTGAGAAGCTCGCCCTGTTCAACAAACTGTCACTGCCGGGGAGGCAGGCTGGCGGCCCTACCGAGGGGCCCCCAGAGAGACGGAGGCAGAAAGGGGCTCGATACCGAACACAGCCCATTACTGTGGAAGAGGTCAGCCTGGTGAGTACATGAGCCAAAATAATGTAGACAAATCAATCTACTGTGTATACGGTAAATGTATGTATGTAAATATATATATATATATATACATACATTTACCGTATACGCAGTAGATTTATATACATATATATATATATATATATATATATTTCAAACCATAAAAACCTTGGTGTGTTTAACATGGTGATGGTGGTGGAAGAAGTATTCAGTTCCTTCACTTAAGTAAGAAGTACTTATACCCCACTGTTATTCTGTTACAAGTAAAACTCTTGCATTTTGATCAGTTGTCTCTACCTGTATCTCAGCCTTGATCCTCATCTCTTTTCAGATCCAGAAAGGCCCCGTACAGCTTCCTGCCTTCCGTTTGTCCCCTCATCTGTCCGACAGACAGCAGGCCTCGTCTGTCAACCTAAAACCCAGTGAGATACGCCTTTCCCAACCAAAACCTGACACCACTCCTGTACCTGGGGAGCCTAGTGGCTCCGACCCGGAGCCAGTCTTAAGAGGAATCCTAAAGAAGAGCTGCTCCGGAGGCTCAGAGTGGAACCGGACGGAGGGCGGTCAGACGGATGCATTGTCCAGTCATGAACAGAATGGCGGAGGCTGTGAAGAAGCAGGGATACAAGCGAGGATGGAGGGCACAGAGCAGCGGGAAATATGTGCACCTCCACGGAGACAGAGACGAGAGGCTTCAGGTGTGGAGGGAGGCTCGCCAGGTGCCGCGGCTCCCTGGAGGCAGAGAGCTCGAACCAGAAGGGAAACCATCGCTTGCCCACCGATTAGAGCCTTGTCAGAGCATGACGCTCCTCAGGAGGAGAGGCCCTGCCAGACAAAGCTACAGGAACAGCGGGTGTCCTCAGTGGGAGATAGCTCAGATGGGAGAGTTCAGTGAGTATCTGGAATAAAGTGCTGTGGACTGATGCATGCCTCTTAAGAGAAAAAAAAGAAATTTGGGGGTAGTTTTTTTGTAGTTTTTTGCTGCAAAAATGGTCAAATTTACAGGCGTAACCAGCACAAACATCAGCTCTCAGCAGTTTAAGAATGCAAATTGAACTGGAATTAAGTTTTTTTTGTTGTATTTGTTTTATTCTATGGTTTATATTCTGTATATTTTGTCTGTCCAAAAGGCAACAGGAAGAGGTAGAGAGTGTGAAGAGGTTGAATGAAGAAACTGCAACCATTGGACATGTTGAGGTCACACTGGTAGATGGCACAGTTAAACTTCCAGAGACAACCAAAACCAGCAGAAGTCAGGTAAGAAACATAAAAGTTCGGTTGTGTCTGCAGTGAGAATCTCAGTGGATCAAATCTCAGTTGCAGAATCAGCAGCTGTTTGGCCTCTTGTCTGTAAACTCTTTGCCTCTCTGTAATCTTGAATCCTTTGGGAGTCAGTTTGGAGCCAGTGGGTTTCAGACTGTCGGCAGAGAGGGATAAAGTGTAACGGTCAGCAGAGGGCAGTTTTGTCTCCCCTCACTTTTAAGGTCGCAGTTTGATTTACTCACAAAAATCTTTCTAAACAGAATCTTTAGACTGCAAAGTTTCCAAAACCCAGAGGTGAGAAGAGAGATGTTGATAAAAATAGGGATATGTTCATCTACTAAGCCTAGGTGGTTTCAAGTATCATAGTTATTAAACTCTAACAGCGAGTGATTCATGTAGAGGTTATTGCTCTACTTATCCTCTGTTTGGTGGTTACACTGTAGCCTGAGAAAAAAAACCTGCAGGTACTGCTCAGGGAGTAAAAATATTGTCAACTGCTCTGCAAAAATGTTTTATTATTGGTAGCCATTAATCCGCTAAGTAATATTGTTGTTATAAATGCTCTTTTTTCATGAAACTATTAATTAGATAGTAATTACGTAATTAGTGAGTGGTATGAAATGGTTATGCAGATCAACACTTTCTGATGCCACTTTATGAAAACAAACCAACACCCTTTATATTGAGTGGCCTGAAACTATATTAACTTTGAGTTTTGGCATTTTTAAGTGGCGATACATCAATATAATATATTTTAGTGTGGTTCTTAAATTCACAGTTGTTTTTCTACATTAAGTTCTCAACTTTTGATCTGTCCAACAGGGAAATTTGTTACCATCATCTCTGCCCACAGAACTATTCAAAGTTTATCTCAGATGATATATCCAAAGATTTACTGTAAGTAAACAGCCTGTCAACTCAGGTTGAATAAAACACAGGCTGCTGTCATGTAATAAAGACAACCCTGAGTGAGAGAGATTCAGCCTGTGACACAGGGTGGCAATAACATTTTGTTTTTTAGGAGAACAAAAGGTAGGCAACTCCACTGGTATCAATAAAATTACACTTTGACTTGTGATATCAATGCCAAAGTGCCCTAGGAATACTTCAGTTATAATTGACCATTTGTGCATTTATTATGCACCCTGTGAATTCATTAAGAAAAGCTTGTTTTTCTCTCACACCTCATGTAAGAAAAGAATCCAGAAGGAGAGAAAAGTCTTGGTTAAATGAAGCAAAGGGGAACCTGTCTAACAACAGCAAAACTATATCAAAACATCTGTTCACAAACTCTAACACAACTCGTGCAGTATAATTCAAGTTTCATTTATCCAGTCATATGCTCATTACCTCCCACAACACATGCATTTTTTGCAAAAATCTTATTTAAAATGCTTTTGCATGGACAGTCTCAGGCATGGATGAGAAGTGCACCTGTACTGTTTATGCTGAGGTTTCACTGTGGAGGCATGTCAGAAAAACTAAATTTTCTTGCCAAATTCAACCTAAAACAGAGTGAATAACTGATCCTTCAATCAGGTAAGTCTTCCTTTAACACCAATCATGAAACAGGTTGATACTTATTAGAAGCCAATACAAAATGTCTACAGGTTATTGTAGTGTTTTGATCTAAATTCTCAGTGAAAGCAGCCTGTGGAGAATATCACATGTATTGGTCGTTGGTTTCACTCTTCCTGCCATCTTTAAATCCAGAACAAGAAGAAGCTGGTGGTTGTATTGCTGTATTTGTCATTCCAGTGAAACCAGATACAGCATCTCTTAGCAACAGCACTCTGGATTTGGGAGGTGCCAAATGTCTTGAGATCAGACTGAACTTACTGGGAGAATATCTCCAGACTTTGTTAGTGTTTATGTGCTGAGGGGGCTGACTGTCTTAGAGCGTTATGTGGAATGTAAACAGACTGATTATTTCAGTGGTTATATGTTGACCCTTTTATGACCTTATGATATCAGCTGTGCCGTGGTGACGTGTGTGTGTACATGTACTGTATGTGTGTGTATTATTTTATTTTTTTAGTCAATTTCTGCTTTAATTTTACTCTTCTAGCAGCATATTCATTTGCTTCCTGTTAGGGTTAGGGTTCTTTTTTTAAATGTTTCCCCACAGTATTTTTATTTAGATTTTTCATGCTGTAAGATACAGCTTATTACAGTCATATAATACATAACATATAATTATGATCTTAATACAGAACAAAAGAGAAAAAAAAAATCAAAACAAAAATGCTCCTCCTTTGTTAATAAATGGTCAACTATACACATTGGAGTAAAATAACTGCAATAATTGCAAAGTATGACAATGATATAAAAGAAAAAAAATACACAAGCCTGGAAACATGGTCCAAAGAAATTAGTCATTCATCTGATAAATCTAAATCCTTTACAGAATTTATAAAGGGACTCCATATATTCTTAAAGGTTAGCTGTTTACCCTTTAATATGTAAGTTATCCTTTCCTAATGGAAGCTTAATAACATTCGTCTAATCCATTTATCAATGCTTTGCCATTTTTACTATAGTTATGTTTCTCTGGATATAGCTCCAATAAAGAAAGCTTAGGGTCCAGTGAGAATTTTTTGTTTTTTCAAATAATCCCGATTATAACTCTTTACCTCTTACCTCTTAATCTTTCTAAATTGCCAAATACAGTGAAATAGTGTTCCTCTGCTTTCTGTGCATTTTGTGCATATGTCTGGCATGTTTTTGTTGTATCGATTTAATTCCACCAGTGTCACATGACTCACCATTAACCACTTATACTGTATTAATTTAAAGTGTGTATTTATAGTATACAAGCTGCATTTCACTCTTCATCCAAAATATGGGATTGCAAGTTCGCCTTCCAGGCATTCAACATATAGTGTGAAATCTCAGTTGAGTAAGATGTCAGCAGCTCATAAAACTCTGATATGATGCCCTTTCTGTTTCCTGTCATTTTTAATGATCTACCCTGCTTCCCTCCATACTGCCCCCTGCAGGAAGAGACAGAAACCCCTCATGAGGAGAGAGTTAACCCTCAGTGCTGGGTAAGTCCTCAACTAATGCTTTGAAACGCTCCTTCTTTGAAGATCATATGCATTACTAATTTTACAAAAGCTTCAGCCTGCCCCTTTCTCCTCTAATTCCTCTTCTCTCCCAGGAGCCCGTCTTTTCCTCTGTCTATTCTAGCAGTACAGCCCAATATATCATGTGTTTCAATCAGGTAATTGTTTGAGCGGCTGCATGGCAGGTTAATTGTCGCTTTTTTGGGTTTGCTGTGTTTTGGATGCAGTGAAAAGTTTTTTTTCACCTCACAGTTTCATTCAGCTGTGATTTTTACACAGATGATGTGAAGTTTCACTCACGCTAATGAGTCAACTCTGTCACCTGTGGAGTGTTTTTGTTTTTTTTGAACATGATCTTTGTTCTGATGTGAATTTATCGCAGCTCTCACTTCACAGTTTCTATTTTGGTTTTGTTAATTGCGTGCCTTACTCTTGTGTTCTGTCATGCCTCTTTGTGGAAATGTGACCTGCGGCACCCCACCTTCCCACTTTGAATTTTAACAACCTGCAACACGATTGGAGAAACTTGTCACAAAAAAAGAGCAGAGTTCAAGATGTGTTAATGTTGTCAAGATTAATTAGGTTCTGTATCTCAGATGAAAACTACATTTAGAAGTTAAACTTGCTGGAGTGTTTTTACCGAGTAAGTCTCTCCTGTAACATGACAGTAAACAAAGTTTGTCATATTTTGAATATTACTGAAATTGTTCCTTGTTGAGCACCACGTTTCCTTTTCATTTAATATTCTATATTTATAAACACACATTAATCAATGTTTCTCTAAATGTGCCAGAAGGCTAAATGTCAACAAGCATAAATGACAACAAAACGGACAGAATCAACATTCTCAAGATAGTACACAATTCACACAAAGCAACAGGAAGCAGCAAAGAATTGATGCAATAATAAATTGTAATTATATCATCCACTATATATTATTTACTGTATAAATCTGCCCAAAGCCATGTACAACAACAGATAAATTACGCTATTAGGGGGACGCAATTATTATTTAAATCTTGTGCTGTCAAGAACACGAATCTCTCGTCCATGACTAGACGTATGCGCCCTTCTGCGCATTTATACAGTTGGCAGGTGTAGTTTGGTAAACAGAAAATAGTTGCTACATGAAACTGCTCACAAAGAGATCTGTGGGATATCTTGATTAACTGTGTCAAGATCTCTGAAAACGACATCGCTGTCGAGTTTTTCAAATGTAATTTTTTGGCGCTTTGAGCACCACAAGCGGAGTGCCATCTAGTTTTAATAAATTGGAGAGAAGGCAGACATCTCTGTGGCTGATATTTCCAAAACTCAGCAAGTCACAACAAAACAATTTAGACTGATAATCAGCACTTTTTGGGGTGAACTGTCCCTTTAAGAGAATCGGTTTGATAGCTGTCCTTGTCTTACATGTAAAAAAATATATATAGATAAATAAATAAATGCTGTACTAAATGTACTGTACTACATATTTTGTATCACGATATCTTATTTGTTTATTGCTCCCAAATGTATCAGACTAATTCATATTTTTCCCTCAGTCATGCACGTCTCCACACATCTCTACTGCATGAAATACATCATCTGTTACTCTATTATGCATGTGTTCTGTTTTCATCGTCAGACAAATTTGTCCTTTGAGGCACAAGAAGTCTCCTCTCCGACCAAGAACCAGACTCAGCCTCAGTGGAGGCAGAAGGTAACACCGGCCGGCATGTCTTTAAATCTTTTAATGTTTTTGATGTTATATTTTACAGATTTCATTTGTATCTTACATTAGCTCATCTGATTTTGTTTTTTTTACTTTATAGGCTAAGGGAGTTGAGAATGAGATGGACGAAGTCAATGAGATGAATACAGAGCAGGAAAGGAGAGAGCAAGAGGCCGGACGTATGGTCAGGAGAGGTGAGCTTACTCTTGACTCTCATCGTCTCTTTCAGCTGAACCTCTCTGACCTCTTACCGCTGTATTTGCCACCTGTCAGATCTTGGATCTCCAGAATCAGACAGAAACGACACCTCTCAAAACAAGGAACACTCCACTGAAGCTCCAACATGCACATATGAAGGTTAGAATAACATTAGTTCATTTAATAGAGACCAGTTGCTTGTTTGTGTCTAAATGGTTTGCTCTTTTTACTTTACAGAAATCTCCAGTCTGTCTGCGATGGAGTTTGAAGGTAAGATCAAGTGAAGGCTCACGGATTTATCGAGTTAAAGTCTTAAAGTATTTGAAGTTTATATGTCCTGCTCCGTCCCTCTGCAGCTCCACAAAGCTGTCCACACGAAGTGAAGGAGGAGTCGCTTGTGGATGAATCAGACACTTTTGATGAAGGTTTCTACAGAGAGCCGTCACCTCCCTCCGCCTGCGCCCCCCCTCCCTGTGGAGACATCACCGCTGCAGAGAGTGAGCAGGACCTGGGTGTCCTCTGCCAGACCAACACACCCATGTGAGCCTGGTTTTACCACAGATTTTAAGATTATTGGCCTTTTCTATTGCTGTATTATAAATATCTACAAGGTATTTTTTAGGTATTTTCTTTTGAACTGAGCAATCCTAACTAAACTAATTGGAGACATCCAGCACAGAGTCTTGAATGTACCCACTAAGTTTTATTCACATTTGATAAAGGTGGGCAAAATGGTAGAACTTTGAGTGTGCAGTTATTGAAACTCTGTGTACGTTGTAAAGATGACACAAGCATGTAATTGGTGCCACTCTTTTAAAGACAAAATTAATTTGAATTTGGCAGTTGAGCTACTTTCCTCCCGTTTGCAGAGAAAGGCCCTGCCATGGTTAAGATAGTTTTGCTTTTCAAATTTGACGTAGATGTGGTTTGTGTGCTGTGTCCATTGTGTCATGATTTAATGATTCCAACTCTACCATGTTGTGTGGACATTAGAGGAGACCTTGTAACTTTTATTAACTTGTCCTGTATATGTCAAAGATGTCCGTGTTGGATAGCATACCCACTTCCTCTGTGCTTGTGATACAGCCACCTGCTGGTGACTCCCAGCAGTGACACATCTGGAGCTGTTTTAAATCATTTCAAAACCATCTCAAAAAAATATTGATGGCACTTAATTTCATTTTGAAGAATAACAGCAAAATAACTTAATTTTTGTGTACTAAATACCAAAGTACACTGAAAATAATGACTGATTTTTAAAGCAGATCCTCATGAAGACTGTGTATACTGTCTGTGTGAAGCTGTATTTGTCCTGTGTGTGGTTCAGACTGACCTCAGCAGTAGCAGAGCACAGGAGGTCGGTGCGTCCGTCCCGTCGCACTCAGGGCTCCAGGAACCCTCTGAGGGCTCTTGCTGCCCGGGAGGACGTCAGGCAGGACTTCATGGGAGAGAGAGTCAACACAGCTGCTGAGGAGAGCACCCAGGCAGAGAAGAGTGAGTGGGAAAAATTTCTCTTTTTTCTATGCCTTTTTTACTTTGCCTTCCTTATTCAGCTTCCTTACTATCTGTTTTTCCCTTCGCACAGAGTGCAAGAACTCCTCTGTGACAGATTCACACGTTTCTCGATCAGAAGACTTCATCTCTTCCTCAGACTCCACCAAGTCGTCTCCTCCCTTCAGCAGCCTGATGCTCATTCACATCAAAGGTCAGAAAATATGTATATGTGTGCACGAGCGTCCTCATGCTGACTTCTTTGTGTTTAGGTTTTTATATTAACTAGTGCCTGTGGTGACAGGTAGGCGGCATGTCCAGGTGCGTCTGGTGGAGCCCTCAGTGCGGTCACTGAACAGTGGAGACTGCTTCCTGCTGGTCACTCCGGAGCATTGCATCCTGTGGAGCGGAGAGTTTGCTAATGGGCAGGAGAAAGCCAAGGTACCACCGAGGACAGCAACACACATTACTTTTTGGAAAGCAATATGTTGTCAGTATAAAACCACAAGGTGCCTGGGTATAATAGGTGTGCTTGGTGTGAGACATTTAGTGAAGAAAAAATGTATGCATCATTTGACAACCCCATTATCACCTGCGCAGCTGCCAGGAAATATCATTTCATGTGCCTCAGAAGAAAATCTTTCTGAGTGTTTTAAATTAAAATGATATTATAATCGCAACAATATATAATCGCGTAAAATCACAAGCAACACCCCAAGATGAATTTTATGCTTTAGATGCATTTTGAATAGCATACACATGCAATACAATATATGATCACTGTTTCCGGAGGTCACACTGACAATACTGATGCTTTGCGATTCTTTCTACTCTCAGGTTGCATAATCAGCTGCATCAGCTGTATGTTTTGGTTACTTTTAGTTACTCATAATTTTGCCATGTTGCTAGTTTATAGTTTAGAATGGAAAAAAGGTCACCAGTCAGCTAAAAGTGAAAATGAATTGTTGGGTTCACATTTTCACTTTAAACTTGCCACTTTAAATGCTTTTATCACATCATTTATTTTGATATCTGTTGCCAAACATGGTGCAATCTGTATACCACAGCTGCTGCTATCACTGATATCTAGATTTGTGACCTAATCTAAATATTATGATCGCACAAATATTATTATCTCCACTTTTTGATGATGGTCGCTTTTAAAATAAAGTATGATAGAAACATTTACAGTGATAATATTTTTTGAAACACCTATTTTTGTCACAGTGTCCAATGGTCCACAGCACATGTTGCAAAATGTTCTTTCTGTGTCAGTGTCAGAAATCACAATACCTTTTTGATAAGATGGTTTCAAGTATTTCGTTGCTACCCATACTGATCATTTTTGTTTTTCAGGCTTCTGAGTTGGCATTATCCATCCAGAGTCAGAGAGATCTTGGCTGTCAGGCCTCCCAGGTGGTCCACCTGGAGGAGGGGCTGAACTGTGACAGCAGCCTAGCTGAAGACTTCTGGAGCCTTCTGGGAGGACAGACACAATATAGAGGTTAGAGGTTAAATTGTATGCATTGTTAATTTCTCCTGGAGTAGATTGTTTTAGCACTACCTTTGTTGTAAAGGAAATATTTTAAAACAACAAAGCCTGCTTGTTCTTTTATACATTTACAATTTAGCTAATGTTTTCATCTGATTTGACAAAGGTGACAACCAGGGGTGGAGGCAGATGTTTTAAACATTTAGGGCTCAGCTCAAACTTAGGAGTTTTTCCCATTCACAGCAGCTATATACACTATTTTTCAGGCCATTTTTAGTGAATAAAATGCCTTTATGTACATAATTTGGGAAGAAAGACTCTTGAAAGAAGAAAAAACATCCTGTGGAGCCTATGACGTATTTTGTATCTCCATCTGTCCTCATCCTTCTGAAACCATAACACAACAAATGTTGTGAATGACTCATTTTCACTTCTGCCACCTGAAAAAGAGGCAAAACATTATCTGATGTTACTAGTTTTAAGTTACATAACATAGGTAGAGTAAGGATTTGCCATAAACATCATTATTGATCTTGAAATGTATGTCTGTTACACTATGCTGGAGTAGAGTTCACAAGATAAATATTTAGCTGACAAATCTTCTATTTTGAATCCATCCCATGTTAGTGATCTGGTCCGGTGCTCTGATTGTATATTAAGGAATTTAATGTACTTATATTAGATTTCTATAGGGAAAAGCATTTATTTTTATCTGAATGGGACAAAGTTGAAGGTAATTCCAGGAAAACATTTGATGAAACATTTGGGGCGGAAAGCTGGAAAAATAAGATGTGTGCAGCATGTTTTTCTGTTTGGTTCTCCCCACAGGAGCCAGTGCAGAAGAGGAGGATGAGCTCTATGAGCGTGGTGTGGTGGAGTCCAACTGTGTTTACAGGCTGGTGGAGAACAGACTGGTGCCTCATGAACAGGCCTGGGCCGCCATCCCCACCATCTCCCTGCTGGGCTCCACTGAGGTCTGAGCTCCCCTCTGGTTTCTCCTGTTTGCTTGATCATTCTTGTTAAGTTTTAGGCCTTTACAAGTCAATTTTAGTAGCTGAACATGTCTCAGTACATACTGTACTATGCATGTGTATTCCAGGCCCTGGTGTTTGATTTCGGCAGTGAGCTGTACCTGTGGCATGGACAGGATGTTTCTATCAGCAGGAGGAATGTGGCTCTCCAGCTGACTCACCAAGTGTGGGTCGGAGCTTATGACTACAGCAACTGTCGAGTCAATCCGCTGGATCCCACGCAGAGTAACCCCAACACACAGCAGTGAGTTCACACTGCAGGCGGTAAAGCTTTTAGTCCGTACTTCACAACGAAAAATAACAGCATATCAATATAAGGACACATTACACAAACAGTGGAGTGCAGCTGTAAGCATTTACTACACAGTTTTAACATTCAGGTGGGCACAGTAAAAGTGATCTATGTAATTCCACAGTGGACACAGTGGGCGAGTATATAGTATTAAGTTTACGGTGCATTTAGTGACACTCCAGAGGTCTGCAGTGGGTCTTTAAAACCAAAGCGAATGGCTTGTAATTCCACACTGCAGGTGGCAAAACCCCAACAACACACACTGCCATGCTGCAGCTGGCAAAAGACAGTTGTTTAGACACATAGGAAGAAACCTGTTGAACATGTCGTTCCCAAATCAGGAGCTTTAATGTGCAGGATATCTATAACATACAGGACGGATAACATACGGAGCCCAGGAGGTAACATACAACAATACAACACATAAAATGCACATTTCAACCTGTCAAAATGTGATTGCAGCTCCTATCTTGTCTCTGAAAGGCTGTTTCTGCCTCAGAAAGACTTGATTTCATTCATTGTGATCATATTTCAGATTATAGCCTGCTCAGTCCCTTTTAGCTGTCTAAATACCTTTAAAGTACCAATATGATAGTTGTAGATTTTCAACCTCTTGAGAAAAACTAAATGCCACAGTCCTTTTTTTCTGTCTGCCTGTTCACATAGCACCAATTTCAAAAGTATTTGCAAGTCTCTTTCACATAGACAGCTTAGTTTTTTTTAAAGAAAAGACCATCTTTCCAGCAGTGAAATGTGTCTTTAAGGTTTGAGCCTTTATTATATATATTTACTGCAATAGCCTCATTATACCCCTTTAAAATGGGTTCACGACCTCACTGGACTCTAACTCTGTCCACAGGAGGGGAGAGGGGCGTCCCTGCTGGGCGTTGTTCGGTTGTGTCTCAGAGCACAATGAGACTGCTCTGTTCAGGGAGAAGTTCCTGGACTGGACGGCTGGCGGTGGAGGCGTGGAGGAACCTGCTTCAGTGAGCAAAGAGAAACAGGTTTACTTCATAGTGTAACATTTAAAAGTCACACATTACTTTGGCTTGTTGTTTGATACCAATAAAAGTCCTTTTCTTGCTACAGCCTGCCTTTGTTCTGTCCTCGCAGTCCCCATCATCAGACGTCCTGAGCGCCTGTGACGCCAAGGCTCTAGTGTCAGGTCAGTCTCTGGAAGGGGACGGCCTGGTCCATAACGTGCTGGCGGGGGTTGACGTTCAGAGGGGGCACGGGGTCATCACGCTGGAGGAAGGATGTCAGATGGAGCTGAAAACAGTTGCTGTGGACACGTGGCATGTCCAGGAGTTTGATGACAGTGAAATTCCCGTGGAGAGCACCGGACAGCTTCATGAAGGAGACTCGTATGTCATCCGCTGGACGTACAGCATCAACACTTTTGGTCAGTGACGTCTATCCTGATACTCTATCTTCACACTCCTAACTGTGGCTTTCCTCTGTAGTTATAGTTAGTGTAATTTGATTTGGACAAGAGCATCAACCACAAGAACCTGAAATATGAGTATAAATAGATTTTCTCTTCTGTAGATAAGACAAACAGCTCTGATGAGTGTAGCAGAAGTCCTTCACAAAAAGAAAACACCGCTTTCTTCCTGTGGCGAGGACGTCACTCCAGTGTGAGTGGACGGGACACTGCTGCTTTCCTGTCCATCGGGATGAATGACCATGAAGAGTCACAGGTGAGCACATAACCCTCACACTAGATCGTTTACTCAAATACGTGACTACACCCTAAAGTAATTACACTGAACACACTTGATTTATTATTGATTTATAATTATGTTTCACATTTTTGATAGAAGCGATACACTTTCCGTCTTTCATCAAGGATGTAGGTCAGCTTTTTCAGAGGGAGTGTTCTCAGTATTTCCTTTTACCTGTTGTCCAGTGCAGAAATCCAAAATTTGAGAAATGTCTCTCTTTTGCTTTATGTAAGACTTTTCAAATCAGTTAAGCATTATTGTTGTTTTAGCACTTTCCACTCTGGCTGCCAGCATACACTGAAGAGGTGATTGCTCCAAATTATAATTCAGTTTCAGATTTCAGATTTCTTTTTTATTGTGCACTTCCATACATTAAGAAAAACAAAATAGCTTTTCTCCTAAAAGACAAAAATAATGCAAATCAAAGATAAAGCAAATAAAAGTCATATTTGAAATAATTTGATATTATTATAAGATTGTGAAATTATTATGTAAACATCCGTAATTAAAATAAAAAAAGTGCATCATTGCAGAGACATGTCACTTAAAGGGGCCGTGCATGAAAGGGCCCCTTTTAAGTGTGCATGAAGTGCATAGTGTTTGGTATAGTGCTTTGTTTTGTTTTTGTCCTATCAAGGTAACCACTTCATCTTTCACTTTCCTGCAAATATGGAGCTTTTTAAAAACATTTTTACCATATCAAAGTGGAGAAATGTTCAGGATTTTTATTCAATATTAATTTATAGAGGAACTACTGTATATGCAGACATTTTCATTTTTTGTCCCACGGGACTGTTGTTTTTTTCTAGCCTGTGTGTTTATTGTGTTGTTTCCAAAGGTGGTGGTCCCTCAGGGACAAGAACCTCCCTGTTTCCTGCAGCTTTTCCAGGGAGGCTTGATCATTCATAAGGGCAAGCGTGAGGAGGCCTCCACTAATGCAGGTATGTACAGTGAGGGCATGTTCCAGTATCTGTTTAACTTGTTTCTTTATTACATTTAAATATATTCTCATCTGTGTGTTGCAGCAGAGTGGCGTCTGTTCTGTGTGCGAGGAGAGCTCCCAGAGGAAGGCTCTCTGTTGGAGGTGGATTGCTGCTGTTCAGGTCTGAGGTCCAGGGGCTCTGTTGTCCTGCTCAACAGCCAGCAGGGGGTGCTGTATCTCTGGACTGGCTGTAAAGCTCACAGCAGCTCCAGAGAGGTCAGCAAGAAGGCAGTAGAGCATCTCACTCAAATGTGAGTCACATGCACTGATTGGGCTTTCAGAAGATCCAGTTATGATTTTGACACTGAAGGTTTAAAATCATTTTCCAGCATTTGAATATTGTGTGTTTATTAGGTCCCCACCAGAGTTGGGTCTCAGTAAAAGCAGTCCTGTGAAGGTGCAAGTAGTGGAGGAGGGTTCTGAGCCTGCAGACTTCTGGACAGCGCTGGGACAAATGGACAGGAAGGCCTACGACTGTATGCTGCAAGGTAGAAAACAACACTGACCAGGTCATTTCTCTTAGCCCTTGTAAACTTTAAAATCACAGTAAAACATATCTTTTGTCAGATCCGGGAAAATATAACTTCACACCTCGCCTCTTCCACCTGAGTGCCTCCTCTGGAAGTTTCCAGGCCGAAGAGCTGCAGAGTCCAACGCGGCTGCCAGGAGTTGTGATGGCGGCGCCCTTCGTCCAGGAGAGTCTGTACTCTGTACCACAGCCGGGTGAGAGCACATATTACACACACACACACACACACACACACACACACACACACACACATGCAATACACTAAAAACATGTTCTTTTTCTCTGCAGATCAACCCCATTTTTTATGCTTTTTCAGGCTTTATACAGAAACTTATTATGTGGAGTCATACTTCACAAGTTTTCAGATGCTGAAATTTTGCTGGAAATAATGAATTAATATTAAGTTTAAAGGTTTGTTAATCACCTTAAAATAGTTTATTAATCACCTTAAAATAGCAGTTTGACTCAACATTTTTAGCCCACTTAGCAAGCTCCACTCAGTGGAAGCTCTTAAAGAGAGACACTACAGGGGAGAACAACTTTTTTTAATCCACTGGTGAATTTGAGATTTTGGGCTATTTTGCTTCCATTATGTGTTTCTTTAAATTCAGATTTTTGTTCTGAAAAAATATACAAAAAGTGATTATTTAATTAGATAATGCATAATTTGTATATTTAAACATAAAATTTCTGAAACCGTGTAATTAAAAAAATAATTACCTGAAGCAATCAACTGGAAAAGTTTTATGTCTGTTAGTTAAATTTTTTTTTGTAGTGCCTACAATACATATTGTTAAAGGCTATTTTCACTTTTTTTCCATACACTGAGCCAGAAATCTTAACTTAAGTAGCATTCAAATACACCAAGCTTTCCATTTTTTTCCTTATTTGTATTCTGAAGGTTTTCACAGAGTGGTTTGTTCATATATCATTCCTGGCCTGATTTATAGGACATTTTATTCCCAAAAATATGGCAAAAATTGACATTTTAATCTGTTTTTTTAATAGCTGATA
This sequence comes from Plectropomus leopardus, assembly GCF_026936395.1. NCBI lineage: Eukaryota > Metazoa > Chordata > Actinopteri > Perciformes > Serranidae > Plectropomus > Plectropomus leopardus. The sequence continues at coordinate 10,867,258 of NC_142193.1, read as the reverse complement.
CAGTATTTTCTGATTCATGGAATACTAAGAGAAGAGATCCAAAATTTCCTCTGCAAAATCTTTGGACTCTAATGAACCCAACTATACAATGTTCAGATTTATGTCCAGAAATTGTTTGCAAATTAGTGCATTTTAATTAGATAATACCTCATTTGCTTATTTAAAAACATAAAATTTCAGAAAACTTGTAACACAAGGAGTAATTAACAGGGGAAATTTCATGGTGCTATCTATTAGTTAAAAAATGCCTGCAGTTTCTGCCCTTCGTGGCCTTCCTCAGTTGATGGAGTTTGCTCAGTTGTCATGGGGATTGTTCAGTCAAGACAGTCATCGTGTCTTTGTCTAACTTTTTCTTGGCTGTATCCGTCTTGTCTTGGTGCCAGCATCCCAAAGGAACATCAAAGTCAAACTTATCTGATAACAGTTTAATCTACTCAATTACCTAATTAACTTATATACACTCTATCAGCCTTGTTCCTGCTTGACAACCGACTGGAGGTCTACCTGTGGCAGAGGGGTCAGCCCGAGCAGACAGAGAGCTCGGCTGCGGCCTGGAGCAGCTGGCACAACGAGAGGAGGTGTGCCATGCAGACGGCGCTGCAGTACTGCAAAGGTAGGAGGAAGCTGTTTGACAGGTATTGTTTTGAAATCACAGCGTTGCTGGTTTGTTGATGTTTTCCTCTGTCTCCCAGAGATGAACCCAAGACGGCCACCGCAGGCTTACCTCATATTTGAGGGTTTAGAGCCTCTCACCTTCACTAACGTGTTCCCCCGCTGGGAGAGGAGCCTTGGACCCCACACACAGGTATGGTTGAAGTTTCATTAGTACATCTACTGTTTTCAACTGTAAACAAAGTTCTTACACATTTTAGGTTTTTACAGTTTCTGGATATGATAAGCTATGTAATTTTGGCAATTTTTAAAGAAAACATGCATTCCAAACCCGTTTTCTTTAAAAAAAAAAAAAAAAAGAAAGAACGAAATATTGGCAATGTTTCTCCAGTTTTCAATAAAAACAAAAACAAACAATATATACATATATACACTCACACACACACACACACACACACACACACACACACACACATATTTATACAACAAAGAAAGATAAATACTAAATAAAAGGTAAATATGTGAACAAATATGTTGTAAATACAACATGTTACATGCGTAGTGGACATACATGAAGGGAGGGAGAGACAGAACACAGGGAGAAAGTACAGAAACAGTTGTGATGAACAAATAAACAAAAAGAACCAAAACTGTCACACGTCGACACATATAAGAGCTGTTATGTCTTCAAGTAAAGAAAATAAATTCACCATTATGTAACATTAATGTAATTAATTTTATTACAAATAACAACTTACCATTATTTAAAAAAAAAAAGCTTTCAGTGATTTTTATTAGTTCTGTGACTTTTCCAGGCCTGGAAAATGTGATTGTGAAATTCCATTACTTTTCCAGGTTTTCCATGACCATGGAATCCCTGTCTAAATATTAATGCAGTCTGTTTCTGGCAGTCACGGCCACATCTGTCTCTTTGATGTGTGTGTCAGGGTGAGACAGGGCAGGTGAAGCTGACCTTGGTGCAGGACGCCCTGGCCCAGCTCATGAAGACCCAGTACCCCCTTGAGGAGCTGCTGCGGAGCCCATTACCTGAAGGAGTCGACCCCCAGCGCCTGGAAGTCTACCTGTCTGATCAAGACTTCCAGGTAAAGTGATGAATGCAGTGTTGTCTTTCAACCAGTAGGCTGCAGTGTTCGCCATAATTTTTACAAACAAAAACAGATGTCCTCATGTCTATAATCTGATCCCGAGAGGAAGTTTAGTCTAAACTTTAACATTCAGATATTATCATCTGAATTGATTTATTCATTGTTTGATCCCTAAATAAATCACTACAATTATGTTTCAGACTATTTTGGAAATGAGGAGAGATGAATATGCTTCCCTCCCAGACTGGAAGCAAATTGATCTGAAGAAAAGCAAAGGGTTGCTTTGCTAGACAGCGAAAACAAATGGAGGCTGACTGACGCTCCTGCAGCAGGGACTTCCTCCTCCGCCGAGGAGGGAAGATGGCAGGGGGGTATTAGCACTGTGGTGTTGCACAAAGGACTGCTCACAACGTCATAAAAAGAGGAAAGAAATTCACTTTTATTTATGTTGAATTAGTATGAGTGTGTGGACTTTTTATCAGACATGAATTTCTCCGTAGCTACTGTTCAGAGAACAAAAAAAAAACACATTTTCCTATGAAACTTCATTTCATCTGTACAAATCAATGAAAGATAAAAGGCGTGTGGGAGTGAGGGAAGGACATCAGTAACAAACTGGGATAAAGATGACAAAACAAAGGCGTGCTTACAAAAAAGATAAATGCTAATAAACAATGTAAACAAGAAAAAAAATAATAAAAGGCTAACTACTTTCTAAAGGTTTCCTCCTCGACTGATACCTCCATCAAACATCTCTGCGTGCTCAGAGCTACAGCTTTTGCTTTATGCCAGATTGAACTCTTCTTCATGATTGTCACCAAAAACGACTCCATATAATGCACTTTTTCAGTCGTGTGTGATATACAATGTACTGATGTGTTAATTTGTCTGCCAGCCCTGTGTGTACAAAGCTTTGTGCCATGTGTATTGCAGCTTAAGCCCATGTGTTCATTGTAGCTGTGGGTAATGCCTTATTAGGACTCTTTGGGGACTCACTATTAGTTATGCATGGGAGAGCAGGTAGACATGCTCCAATAACATCCCTCTGACCCAAAACAACACGCTAGTTCTGCACCACCTCAATCAGCACACTGTTCAAAACAGCCTCGCAACATGACAATTCATAAAGTCATACTGTATCTCTCTATAGTGTGTGAAAATTCAATATTTATATAACAGGTAACAGCTGATGGTGATGTACTGAAAATGATTTGGTCTACTCTGATTTTTGTATAATATCCTTATTCTTTGACAAATGTAAAAGAAAAAAAGATATGGTTGAATTTGATAGCAAATTAGCTTTAAAAAAAAAGATTTTTTCTGTCAGCATTTAAGAGAAAATATCTCTTGACTCACTGTCCAGCACCAACTTTCATAAATAATGCAGGAAAAAAGACAGTCACGCTAGCTGCTGTCGGCTACTTAGGCAAAGCGTTGCTTTGAGCAAAATGCTAACATCAGCATGCTAGCATGCTCACGATGACAATGCTAACTTGCTGACGTTAAGCAGCTATAATGTTTTATTTAAGAGGCTGGAACCAGTAAATGTTTGACATTTTTGCTTGAAAAATGCCTGATTAATAGATTATTAAAATAGTTGGCCATTCATTTTCTTTTGATCAACAAATCAATGAGGAATGAGCAAGTACACCATTATCTGCATTAGCTCAACCAACCAAATTATCTGTATCTGTAACCGTACTACGAATGAGTTTAAATAGACAGTGGGTTGGGCTTAAACCGAGAGTGGGTGGAACTTAATCTTAAAACTGGGATTTTAAGCCTGAAATTGATGTGGGCTGCTCAAAAATTGCTTATTTATTTGAAAACTATTTATAGAACAGAATCAGAATTAAGTTTCAGATATTTTTTTGATCTCAGGAGTAAGGAATAAGATTTTTCCTTCATCACGAGTACAGATATTGACATATTATACTCGGATGTTACTAGTATGAAATTCATTATCTGTACTGCATATTTGTTTAATCCAAGTATCCACTTCAACTTTATAACAGATTAATCAACTAATCGGTGCAGCTCTAATGCTAACACCTGCTAATTAGTAAGAAACACAAAGTACAGACTGATGGAAATAATGGAAATGTAATTACTTTTGTAGGTATTTGATAAAAATGACTGGTGATATATGAAAATCAAAGTTATTTTGATTCATACTGTGAGGTACATAAATATCTGTGCCAAATTTCACAGCATTTTGACACTATGAGACACTCAAAACCACATATGTGGAGCTGTTGTCGGTGCTGGCAGAAAGGTCAGGGGATCACCAGTTTTTAAGGTTCATCCTCTGGGAACCATGAACGACTGTACAAATTTAGTGCTAATCCGTCAAGTAGATGAGATATTTTAGTGTAGACCAAAGTGGAGGTTCTCCATTGATAACCATTAACTCTAATACATTGCATCAATTGGACAAAAGGGCATTACTTAACTGGAAAAACTCTTACTCTGCTGCTGATGTGGCTAAAACTACTGCTGTTGTTTTGGTTGCAACTCACAGACCGGTGATTTCCATCACCGTAAGAGCATCTGAGGGATGTTTTAGAACATCCACAAGTCACGCTGACCATACAAATTGTAAATAAGTCAGGTTGCTCTTCCATTGGTCCACTGAGTTGGAGCCCCTTTGGGTTCACTGGCTAACTGGGTGTTATTTTCCTCAGAATGGATTAGCTGACTAAGCCTCCATGTGACTGTGCAGTGCTGGTGAGATTGGATTTAGGCCCACCGCTGGGTGATGGCGCACTCGAGAAACAAATTTCCAAAGGCCTGTCCCTTGCAGGCAGCAACAGCTTAAACTGAATAAATAAAAAATTATCTACCCCACCTGTATCTGAATGTGTGACATCTACTTTTAATATGTAGCTGTAGTAAATACAAAGTAATCTAAAGCACTTTTTGATGGAGATAAACATCCCAAGGTCTTTTTTTATGTGAGATCTGAAAATAAAGGAGTCAGGTTCTTGCACCTATCAGCACAGCCTTCAGAAGTATCCTTATTAATTTGGACTGGATGATGAGTTTGTGAAGTGTGCCTTTTCAACACTGTCTGGAAGAATATGTGCCTGTAAAGTACCATTTGAGTGCAGAAGCCCAACGTTAAAATGACAGCATTTTCATGCCCTTTATGTTTGTGTCAGTATCTGCTCTAGATGGCCTGTTCTCTCTGTACGTCGGCTCCCAGTATGCATCGATCCGGTTCGGAGGCCAGCGCCGCCTCACGTAAAACCACCATGTGATCTTCGGCTGCATTGAGCGACTGGTCAATCCAGTCCATGCTTCCAGACATGTGACAGGCGTTGCGGGTGACCAGCACCAGGTGGCTGACTGAAAGGAGGAGAGCAGTGGCCCTGAGGAGGAAGAAAGGGACTAATGGGTTCGATTTACCTGGCTTTTTTTGGTTGCTGCTGGATGAAAAGCACTTATTCCCAAAAAGCTTTTTAAAATGAGGGAAAAAAGGCTTAGCATGGGTCTGTTGGGCTGAGCAGGCACGGAAATTATACAACACAGGAAGGATGGTATAAACTTTGAATTCAATTTGATTAAATGATGAAAAATGTAGAAAAGCACATATGTGATTACCTGGCGTCCAGGAGGATTGGATCCAGAGGAGGGTACATGGATCTGACCACGTCATCCACCCTGCAAGGATGGGATAGCAAGGACATGAGGATGCATGTAAGTCTGGGTCAGTAATGTGTTCATAGTATGTTGTGGTGAATTTTATACTGTGTGTTACCTCGGGCTGATGCGTTTGGCCACAGTGATGATGTCACTCAGGCTGGCTGGTGCTTTGACCTTTGCCCCTGAACCCATTGTCATTGCAACCAACTTCTCAGTCAAAGTGTGGCAGATCTACATGTGGAAGTATCATGAGTTACTACCTATGAATAAAAATATACACTAAAAATGGACTTAAGGAAAAAGTAAGAAATTTAGTTACCTTTAGGATTGAGATGCAGTGAGAGACCAATCCACTGTGAGAGAAACATTCACAACATTAGTAGCAAGAAGTGCCCACATCTTTTACTTAAGTGAAAGTTACGTTTACAAGTGAAAGTCCTGTATTGAAAACTTTATTTAAAGTACAAAAGTATTAGCATAATCTATAATCTTAATTTATAAGAATATATCGTATTTTATTTGTTTATTATAATGTTTTATTATTAGTCTGTATGCTCAAAGCATCTTAAGTTATCAAATAAATACATATGTACATTTCCATCTGAAATGTAATGAAGTAAAAGGAAACAGTAGCATTCTCAAGTAAAAAACAATTACCTAAAAAACTACTTAAGTATAATGCTTGAGAAAACATGCTTTCTGACATTGTATCTATGACAAAACAAAGCAAAGCGGCAGCAATAAAGGAACAGTTGACCCCCCCCCCCCCTAAAAAACAAAAAAAAATGTTTTCCTCTCACCTGTAGAGCTGTTTATCAAACTAGACTGTTTTGGTGTGAATTGCTGAATGTTGGAGACATCGGACATAGAGGCACTCGGCTTGTGATGCTCAAAGCGCAGAGACATTGCTCAACAGACCTTGCTGTGAGCAGTTTTATATGTAGGAACTATTTCCTTTCACTGAACAAGTGTGCATCTATTCATGGATGAGAGGCTCAAGCCTGTGACAGAGTAATATAAAGATGAATGGTGTCCTCTTTAGCTGAGCTGTAACATTAGCTAGCCCTCTGAAGCTAGTTGAGCTGATGCAGCCCTCCTTCTGTGTGGTGATACAGTTGGTGGGTGTAGTTTGGTAAAAAGAAAATACTTTCTACATGAAGGTGCACACTACAAGGTCTGTAGATTATCTTGAGTAACCAGGTCATGATTTCTACAAAGAGACACTGCTGTTGAGTTTTTTAAATGTATTTTTTAACACTTTGAGTGACACACACTGAGTGCCATCTTGTTCCATTATAATTGTGAGACGGCAGACATCGGCTGATATCTCCAACACTCCACAACTCACACCAAAGCAATCTCGATTGATAAACAGCTGTACAGGTTTGAGGATGTATTTTTGATTTTGGTGTGAACCGTCCCTTTAAGAAACATAACTTAAATATCCAAAACTTAAAATGTATGTCACAATGACACCAGTAACATACGAGGCATCCTCTATCCAGTCCTCATTCTCCAAGATAGCCTCAATGTGAGGGTTTGTGATGACCACATCATCCAGCTCCAGCTCAGACGGCTCACTCTGGGTCTCCATGGCTCCAATCAGATCCACTGTGGGTCTGTGAAACAGCGTAGAAATAGCCAGGGAAACCCGTTTGGATTAACAACCAGATAATCACAGTTCAATTACTTTTATATTGGTTGTGATGTATTGATTAATTGCAAACTTTGCACAATGGGTGGGAGGTGGGGGCGTTAATCAGGGTCCAACAGCATATATTTTTCCTGGCAGGTTGTAAAAATCAATATCTAACATGGTTTGTGAACTTTTGTTTGGAACAATTTAAAACAACCTGCTTTTGACTGAACACAACTTATCAAAGTGTAAAGGGCATCAATAGGATGGTGCAGGGACTTTTGTTGCATCTCTTGACCCCTCACTTACTGGCATTTCTCCTCTATTGCCAATCAGTAAAGGCATAACATAACCAAAAAGTAGTTTTAAAAGGTACATTAATAGAAAATTGTTATACTAATCCCAATTTTACAGTGTCAAACTGCACATATATGCCATGCAGATAAACCTGTTGCATGGGTTACAGGTGAACTAAGACCAGTAAAACCAATATTTCAAACTTCATAATATGTTGTTAGTAGGGATGCACAATTTTTGCTGATATCCAAAATGCTGATATATAATAACTGATTTGGCAGATAACCATTATCGATAAATTCACTTTTTACCCCACTTAAGTTCAGTGATCAACAGGTCTCCTCTGTAGTGCATCGTACATCCCTAGTTTTATGACCTTAAATTCTAATACAAGTTAAAACTCTGTCTAATTCAGATTTAGAGGTGTTTGTATTGATACACTGACTTGGATTCAAAATGGTGCAGCAGGTCGTGAGGGTGACAGTAGCGGTGTCTGCACACCACCACCAGGGCGACGAAGGAGGCCAGAAAAATGGTGGCCAACACCCCAATGGCCACAATCACCACTGTCTCCATGGCGACTCCGGCTCCCACAGCGGCTGCAGGCAGCAGCTTGTTTCTAGAAGAAGAGAGTCCAGTCAGGGTCGGCTGATTGTTTGAGCGTGATTATGGATGGCCGCTCATCTGTCGAGGAGAAAATAATTGGCAGTTTCAGTCTGATTGGGTGACATCAAACCAGAGAAGAGTGACATCATGACCGCACTTATTTCTGCAAGAAATTTCCCTGATTTGTTGCAACACGAGGCACTTGTGAGCCAATTGAGAGGAGAATACAATCGGCAGTGTTTTCTCTGTTTCTAAATGCGGCACACCTACAACACACACATAAAACTGATCTTTATCTTAGTACATAAAAAGCAGAAGTGCGCTCGCTCTTTGTTTGCATTTCATACAGCGTAATGAGAGCACAGTGTTATTTGGCGTATGGAGACTTTTTTGTGTAATCGGAGCAAACACCGCTGACAAAAAAACATTATATTAATTCAGCTGAGCTTTAACAAGCAGGCACAGAGTCAACAACTTTAAAAACTGGGTGAAGATTTCCTGTGTTCTCACTTCTTTGATTAGCAGCTTTGGAAAATACACACATGCACACACAGATACACAGACACACAGACACAGACACACACACACACACACACACACACACGCACACACACGTCTAAACCTCAACAAAGAACAAAGCTCAAGAACAAAACTCTTATGAACTTTGACCTCTTACCATCTGATGATTTCAGTCCTGGCTGAAGTACTTTTGGATTATCTGCATTTTAATTTAGGTGACATGTTCCCACATTTAGCCGCACTGTGAGAGTGTAAATTGTACTTGCCCTCTGCCCAGTCTGGTCACTCATTAACCCGTCGTGCCCCTCCTGATCACTTACAGTGGATGTGTGTAAACTCCCTGGAGGAAAGCCGTCATTGGTTACCCAGATGGCTCTCAACAGTTGAGTGTAATTGATTTATAATTAGGCATGACATTTATAAAGCAGAAACACAGTTCTGTATGCAGTTACGAGCACAAATGACCACAGGGCAGCTGAACCTTCGACATTACAACATTGTAAACCTGCATTTTTCCTCTGGATGATTATGTGAGATTCTGCCATGGAATGCTGTAATTCTTTAATCAGATTAATTTGTGTTACACTCGCCGTATCATACAGAGCTTTCGCCTGTCTCTCTGCTGCCCCAAAGCTTTTCTGACTCCCTTTTCTTTGTATCTGAAAAGCTTGAAGTCCCTCTGCTACATTAAAACTCAGAGAAAGTGAATGGGGGTGTTTTAGGATACAGAAAAAGTCCAGGGACCAAACCCTTTCTCCCCAAGCCTAACCAAGATTATTTTACCGCATACTGAGAAAAAAAAAGTTTGTTTTTATTTAAACTCACAAATGCCCAGAAGAGGAAAGTAACCAAGGGCACTGACTTAAGTACAACTTTGAGGCTTGTGTACTTTATTTTAGTATTTCCATTTTCTGCTCTTTTATACTTCCCCTAAAGCTGCAACAATTAATTGACTAATCCATTGGTTGTCAACCGATTAATGGGTTTGAGTACATTTTTAAGAGAAAAAAAAAGTGAAAAATTGTCTTATTCCAGCTTTTTAAATGTAATAATTTTCTAGTTTCTTTATTCCATTGTGAGCATAAACTAAATTTCTTTCGGTTGCTAACAGCAAGGACGTCATCTTGGGCTTCTGGAAACAGTGATCAACATTTTTCACCATTTTAAAAACCAAACAACTCATCAATTAATTGAAAAAAAAAAATCAACAGATAATCAACAATGAAAAGCCCTATTCTAGTCCACTGCATTTCAGAGGGAAATATTGTTATAAAAATGTAAATATTGTTTTAAAAAACCTGCCTACATGACCCATTGCTCTTGATAAAACTAAGCAACTGTAAAATAGTTAAAACAGATTCTTTAAGTGACTTTTGCTGATTATACCTACTTGTAAATGCAGGTCTTGCACCTACAATAGAGTAAATCTATAAGGTAGTATTACTTATTTTGCTAAAGTAAATAGGCTACTTTTTCAACCACCGCACATAGAATAGAGTTATTAGAAATAAGATAAACCAAAACAAAACAAAAACAACAAAAACAAAATGTAACAAGCCAAAATGATACTAAAATATTAAAATTTGTGGTTTAACTTAGTATTTGCACGTAAAATAGGCTATAGTTATCTGGCTCGCACACAGAAAAAAAATATTAAAAGCGGGTCTGGGTCAGAAAGTCCCTGTATGACTTGAATAGATGTGCAATGCGTGCATATAAACACCACACACACCCAACAATAGGTTTAATCACAGCTATGTTACGCATTTCACTATGTTCAATTTACCTTCACTTGATAAGATCAGTAGAAACATACATAAGTGCGCGCTCACAGTAACGCACAAAAAGTTTCCCCCTCTCTCTCTCAAATACAGACAGTATCGACAGATAAAATTGCCTTTAACACTTTTAACTTAAGTGAAGAAAACAACCAACAGTTTACTTACCTAAACATTTTGTCCTTTTAGTTGGTTCCCTTTCAGGACACGAAATACTTTTCTTTCCGCCGCCAAGCGCGCGGAGACGGCACCGACATCTCCAAATCAAATCTGGGACGTGAACGCGCACAAAAGCAGCCCGTGGGCTACGTGAGCGGCTGAGCTGGAGCTGTCGGTGAGTGACTGATGATCAAACTTTCCTTTCTTCGCTTCACCTTCTAGCGCGCGCGCTCCTGTAGCCTTATCTACGCGCGAGGAAACGCGCCTCGCGAGGTGCCGAAGCGCGCTCTCGCTGCTATGTTTTGTTAATGCTCCTAAGAAATGATACAGTGTTACGAATGTCACTCATAGGTGGATACAGTAAACGCTAGGTGGCGCGCATTAACCGCCACATTGCTTGGTTTTCAACACACGAGAGGAGGTAAGTCAAACCTGTCAAATTAAATGTTTCTGTGGTTTATTGAAGCTGCACGTGCAGTCGATTGCAAAGTCTGATGCTAAATTAGCAAACAAGTGCTAATGCTAAATGTGTCACTCTGGATCTCCGACTATCAGTGGTCGAAGAAGGCCTTTTCACTTAGTAACAGGAACAATACTACTTTGTACAACACAAGTTTACAAGTAAAAGTCCTGAATTCAAGATTTCACTTTAGTTGAAATACAGAAGTTTTAACAGCAAAATATTCTATTCTGGTATTGCTGAAAAAATAAATGTTTGGCAAAGAGTTATAGGCCTAACCTTACTTTTATCAGTGGTGAGGGAAGTTCTCAGATCCTTTACTGTGGTAAAAGTGCTATGTTGTAGGAAAATACTCTGTTACAAGTAGTTGTACTTTATTTATCAGAGTAGGGGTGGCTGGGGTATGACTTTGTTTTTATTTTATTTTTTAAAATTCATTTTCATTTTTTACATGTTATTTATTTACTTTTTTCACATCATAACCTTTTGGAGCTACCGATATTTTTCCTTGAGCCTCCCTGAGAGACTGCAGGGAAATGCACGGCGCTCCCTCCACCATAAATAACCATATTCCACAGTTTATAGCAATGCTAAATGGTGTGATTTTTTAATAAATAAAGAAATCATGAGTCTGAATCAAATAACGCAACTCCCTCCAGAGAGTTAAAATATAAATATATGGAGTGCCCGTATTGCATCCCCCTCCCCCCTTTCATTAATAATAAACAGTCATCGAAAAGCCTTGCATTGAAAATGTTACTTACGTAAAAGTTTTGATATCTTTTCCTTGACAACAGGGCAAATTACATCTGCTGAAGAGGATACAATTGAAAGCTCCAGAAAAGCTTTGGACTTTGAGGTAAGGTTGTTCTGTCAACTATATTCATCTAAGAAACCCAAACCATAATGAATATAGGAGTGCATGTAATTCAGTTGGCATGCCAGTGGTGTTTCAGATTTTCCAATCAGCTGCCATTAATATGAATTCCTTCATATTTGCAGAGCTTGGAGCCATCAATCCACACATGGATGAGGTTCTGACAGCTGCTTCCCAACCTAACATGCAGGAAAATTTACAGAATACAACTTTAAAGAGGTATGACCACCTTTTTCCTTCCACATAAACTACATCAACTCATTCAACATTAAAGCACGACAGAGTGTAAAGCTGCAACATCCCACTTTGTTGTCACAGTGGATCCATCTCTGTTACACCACAGTTTGCTGCTGTTTCTTATACATTTATGCCCTCCATCCACTTTTCCCTGCGTGTTCCACTTTGCTGGAGCACATACGATACCACCAGTAGAGATAATTATCCCGTCTTCCACTGAATCCAGCATAAAAGCAGGGTACCTCAGCGCAACGCCGGCAAAAGCTGGTTAATGTCTGAGCAGCACTGTCAATCACTGCAGTGCATCATTAGGTGTGTCTGTGCAGCATTCTGGTGCAGACGCTCAGTGTTTGAAGTTTTACTCAGCATGAATGAATCGCACACTAAAAAATAGATTTATTTATTTAACAATGTCAGTTCGGATTAAGAGCATAAGTTTAGATCCTAACAGTTTCACTGAAACACCTTTCATCTCAACATCATGACCACGATGGTAAAAACTGGTATTTGCAGCTCACACAAACACTCACCCTTTCATCCACGTTGCCTGAGGGTAGTTAGTTATCTTTCTACTCGTGTGTGCCGAGGAAACTTTACTGAATCTCCCCTGCTGGTCTCTGCTCACCCAAGTAGCTCTTACTGTGAGCTTCGCATTGTCACCAGTTAAATAGCAGGTTGAGTGTTATCCAGTATTGAGCCATGGCAGAGCTAATCTGCTGCTTACAGTCGATTCCTCCTGAGAGAGAACCTGCCAAGCTGTAATTGAACTATTAACTGTCCTTGATGCTGCTGAGGTCAGGAGGCCGGCAGCTGTATAGGAATGTGTGTTCACTTTACTCACTACACTGAGTTTACAGAAAAGCCAACAGTTTATTCATGGTAGATTGTTTTTTTTTTTTTTTCATTAGCAAGGTTTAAAAAAATAGTAGCATACTGTAAATCAGCCAATTAAACCCTGGTCATGAAAGCTTTTAGGTTCACTGAGTGTTTTTTCCCACAGAGACATCCTGTGACACACAGGAGCTGATGCGTTTGACACTTCTGGCAGCAGCAATTGTTTGGATCGGTAATTGTAAGAATTTGATAATTAGCTTGAATGAACAGTGAAAACTGCTGGGAGATGAAGAGGAGAAACATCAGAACTAAACTACTACGCACCAGAGCTCTCGCTAAAACACAGTAGACAGTAGAGAGACATAATAGTAATAATTCTAAAAAAAAAAGATGAAATAGAAAAGCTTGGGGTTTATGCACCAACTCAGGAGTTTTTATTGCTTTCAGAAATATGAATCAACATTAAATTTAATAACTCATTTAAGGGCGACATTATTTTTGGAATTTTTGAAATTTTTCGTTCTGTAGATTTCCAGTATTGTTCCTGATAGATTCACATGATTACTTTGCTATATAAACCCATGTACTGCTGTGACATTTTAGTTCAGTTCTAAAAGTCACACAATGAAAGACACAAATTAAACAATGTAAATCATGATAGACCAGCAAGTCTTTGAGGTAAAATTACTGTTTCTGTCAACCGATGTTGACTTTGAAGAGGGTGATGTAACAGTGTCAGTTCCCCATTAAAAAAGGGCTCTCTGACGGCTAAGTAAAGCGGTAGGATAATCTAAATGTAGCATACTCTTAGACTGACATTAATCTTTTCAGGTGCTCCTCTTTTCAGGAGGCTAAAATACGTTTTTGTTGCCCCTGTCCACAGCCACCACACTCGCAGTCTTTAGTTTCATTGTAAGGATTTACTGCTTTTCTTTGTGTTGTGTGATAGTAAAATGAATGTCCTTAATTGGGTCTCGAACTATCTGATAAACAAACGATTAAAAAAAATGACTATTTTCGGCTTTTTGGTGATGCACATGTGGGATTTTTAGCTGTTTTGAGACAATTTACCATAGGCTATATAAAATAATAGACAGCTATGGCGATGTCACCCATTGGTTTGTAGACTGCTCTTTTGAAGCCTGGATTTGGCATTTTGCCTGTCTTCATCTTGTTTTTTTGGAGCTAGAGATGACCATATTATGACAAGAGGGCAGAGCTGTGGAGGAGTGAGGGGCTGATCTAACTCATTGACTCTAGTGTCACTTTGCAGATAGCCTGTCACATGAAATTTGTGCACAAAATGTTTTAAAACCACTACATCGTCTTGCCACTGAGTGGCAGCAGTATTATCTAAGTTGCAGTGTTTCAAGAAACATTCATTTTTAAATGAGGAAGAAGCCAGTTGTCCACCGGCTGGGAAACAGGTGGAGGTTTTTGAACTTATCTTTGATGTTACCCCATGTTTACTGCAGGCTTACAAAAGCAGCCATAAGTATGTTGGCAGGTTTGCCCAATGGCCATAATTGCCTATGGATTGTATCTTAACAGAAATCTCCACCTGTTGTCTCCTCCAGAACCTGTGATAGACAAACCGGTGCACCAGATGCTGGGAGCTGCAGTCGACAGGAGGTAGTAAATGATGCATGGTTTCCCTACAATTCCACTTTATTTTATTTCTCATTATCTCAGGCATGCTCCACCCGCCTGCAGCCACAGACGAGTTAGTCCACATCTATGTAGCCTTGCTCCTAAAATCTATATGAAATAGAAAAAGGGTTGATGATTTTTTTATAGGAAGTCATAGGAATATATATTACTGGTGCTGTGGAGTGCTGGCCTTTTGACTGATAGATGTGGAGTGAAGAAGTGGGTTTGTTTACAGTCCCCGTGGCCTTTCATGACATCTGTGGCCCTGTGCTGCTCCGCAGGCAGCAGGGGAGTTTACACATTAAGTGTGGTTATGTGTGAAGGGGAGGGGTCGTTCTTTAACAGATGGCTGAGGGTGGCCTTTGAGAAGCTGTGGATGTGGAGCAGCACCCTGATGATTTATCTATTTCTTGCTGTCTCTTAATCAGAAACAGTGGGAAACATTCTTCACTGTCAGTGCTTGACAACAGTCTTTGTGTTTGATGCCTGTTGTTGTCGGAGTGGCAGGCCGCACAAATGTAGTATTTCCCTCAGCCTGCCTGGCAGGTGTGGTCGTTTAAGCGGAAAATCAATCAACTTTGGCAATTTCTTGCTGCGTTATTTCACATTATTTTGATGCCTAGGATTGTGATTAAATTCGATGCCTTCATAAACAGCCATATATTACAGTGACATTTTCAGCCCTCAGGTATAATCAGGATTTTTTCCTACTTTTTCTTTACAGTCATTCTCTCCCTCATATTTCCTGCATGAGATAAGGCTTTCCTTCAAATGAGAGCATATTTGCTTTGGAATAAAAAGGAAGAAATTGTGCCTCTTCTGGCAATATATTTGAACATTTTACTGTCCAGTCTTCTGGGAGAATGGTTGTTGAAGCCCATATACCCCCTATTGTATTCTCTTTGCCCATCCTATGTGTTTTGTGGGGGTGGTAATGCCTCCAAGATTTGAAAAAAAAGATGTTTTGTTGTCTCAGTTTTATCAGCACTCTAAAGCTGGAGGCAAACCATGACAACACCATCTGTATCAGAAATGCATGAAAGGCACAGGGACAACTCATAAATGTTGGCAAAGAGGCTTTATCTTTACTTTATTCAAAAAATGTGGTTCAAGGCAAAAGTACCTCCCTCAATAAAAACAAATTGATGTAAAAATATATTTTAATTGTGTGCATATGCTCAGTTCTTAAAAGGTTTTTAGACCTAAACCACCTGAAGTGGTCTGAAAATGGTTTCTTTGTGGATTGTTGAATGTAGATTGATCTGGGTGTTGTGCATACGAAGCGTCCCCTGGCAGCTCTGTGCTTTATTTAGTTTTACATCTTGTGGTTTGTCACACATCGATTTCCTGCAGCTGAATGAGCACACATGGCTAGAAACAAATGTCAACGTGGTCACCACAGATGGCTGTGCTATTATTTATCAATTTCTTAATAATCCAATAGGAAATGATTAAAGTGTAGTCAGAATTGAGTGATGTGTGATGGCTGGAGAGAGCTGGAGACTGTAGCTGGGGAAAAAGTTTGGCTCTTTATTTGCCTGCAGCCACTGTGACCTGATTCCACATAGCATCAGAAATGGATGGTTAGACAAAGTACAGATTTCTTGCAGAAAAGTGACAGTTCTTTACAAGAGGAAACATTTACTTCTTAAAATTCTCAGCTGATCCAACACAGATGGTACCAGATATCAATATGAAGTCAGAAAAACAAAAAAACAGGAAAAAAAAAGGTTGATGATATTTTTAACGGCTAACGACAGTAGAATTTTACACTGTGTGAAAATTGACATCATGACATATTGCGGACGCTGGGTTTTCTTTTCTATACCTGACAACTAGGCATGGGAATCATCAGAGCCCCCATAATACGAGACTATCCTGCTTAAGTCAAGATACAACATTATTGTGATTTTAAATGTGAGCATGGTGATAACGTTTATTTTGATTTATTGAGTTTGTTTTTCTCATTTGAACCATTTTTTATTACAGTAAATTTTATCTAGCGGACTGCAATTGCAATTGATTTTATTATTCTAGTAGACAAATAGTTTAACTTTTTATTTGTATTATTAATCACTTATTTAGTAAATATTGATACTTGGCATCAGTGTATCAATACAGTATTGCCCAGAAAATATTGCATTGTGATTCTATGGTATATGATGGTTAATCTGTTGTTGGTCAATAAAGAAAATCTTAAAATAGTTCAATTATGTCAAAAATGGTGGCCAAGAGGCCACCAGAGGATGCCAAGACTTTTTGGCGCTAAGATGCTTGGGGAACAGAGACAAGAAAAACCAATAATGGAGAAGACCACTGTTACAAGGTGTCTTTACGTTCTCCCCCGTTGACCAGACAGTGCATTGAAAAGCTTACCTGGGTGCAGAGGGGAGTTGAAGACATCTAGGGTTGCACAATTAATCAAATATTATCCATATTGCAATATGACCAAGTGCAATATCCAAATAACTGGAGCTGAAAATTTTTGAGAATTGTTCAATTGTGCCACCACAAACTGTTATAAATGAAGCATGGTGGTGCTACAGCGATGGCCTGGTCAAAACACAATATTCTAGACGTAGGGAATCATGCTTGTCTGACACAGTCCCCAGAAAAAAATCACATAATCAAATTTTTTTAATAAAAAAACTACCATTGTCGCTAAATTCACAACGTTTATCACAATATTTATATATCTTTGCATAATAAGTATTCCTAAATACACTGGAGAAAGTCTCTCTTACTGAATGCACAGTGTATCTGATGGCCATGGTTGAAAGGGCTTCTTATGCGCAGAATATGAATAGATTTAATAGTCTGTTCATTGTGAGTTTCCTGCATGTGGCAACAATAGGGCAGGCAGAAATGTGTTGTATTGTAGCATCGTTGAGAAACTCGTGATGTAAACTCTGACAGGGTAGGACTGAATCTGGCATATTTCATAAATGGATGAATGGAGCAGCCAATGAATACACTTCGTGATGCCCTTTGTACATACAGAATATTCAAGATCTAAGTGCCACTTACAGTTAAGTTTGCTTTTAATGACCCTGTTCCATAAAACCTGCGCTGCTCGTAAGGCTCTCCGGCCTTTCGACTTTTAAAAAGCCAATTTTCTGTGAAGAGCGACTTAAAAGTCTCTTGACTTTCAGAGAGGGGCTCAGGAAAAAAAGAGTCCAAAAGCAAAACTAGAGAGTTTCTGAATGTACCCAGCTTTACCCCAGGGAGCTCCAATCCCTGCGGCTCCAAAGGCTTACATGACTTCCTATTTTATAAGCAGCTGAGCAGGAATTGCGGGAATCTCTCTGCAACTGAGAATGATACAATGGGGCTGGGTGGGGTGGGGTGGGGGGGGACTCAGTGGAGTATAGGACACATAAATGTCCTTGAGAATCAAAGAATCCAGCAGGCTTTTAGCCAAACAGCTCTGCTTCTTTATTTTGCTCGCCCTAGTCTCCTCTGTGCTGCTGAAATCCCTTTCTTGGCAGGCAAATAGAGAAAAACTGCAAACATTTTTCTTTTGTTGCTTTTGCTGCAGATTAAAGGATGGTGTGGGATAGTACAGCATCCGAGTATATGCGGGCTAGTGTTTGTAGATTATGCCCATAGTTCATTTAGCATTACAACCATCTGAGCTGCAGAAAACACAAATATTAGGTTTGTCTTATATGAATACATTTTAGTGACAATGTGATTATGTTCCCCAGATATTTGGTCAAATCATACATATAAAAGTATTTGGAGTGACAGTCCATGTGTGTGATATTTTTATAATATGATGGTGCTGTGCAACGATAGAGATGTGTCCACCGGTAGAGATTTTACAATTCTGTTTCTAACGTGGGAGCTATGCAGGCAAGCTATGTAGCAAATCATGGCTGGATTCCCGCATGACCTTGTGATTCTTGCTGCCTCACAAGGTGATGTAATTAGGGAGACATGAAGGCGATAAATGAATAAATACTTAATATGCTGCTGAAGATAGGTTGTAAAATGCATATTGCTATATATGTTATCACAATAGTTGGCGAATTGTGAAATGTTTAAAATCTCAATTATGTATTGTGACATAAGTATCATGATATTGTTGTATCGTGGGGCCTCTGATGATGGTGATTCCAACCCCTAATGCATATGTAGTTTTTTATTTTAACTCAGGGGTAGGATTGGTACTCAATATCAGCTTTTACGTAGATTCAGGTGTCGAAAATCAGTACTAGGAACAAAAAAAAATGGTATCAAAACGACTCTAAAGTGAATTTACAGAACAATTACTGTATTTTGATTTACACCATTACCATGATAAAAAAAATTACATTTAACGTGATCCCATCTTTCTGCACATTTTTTTAATTTAAAAAAATAATGAAAATAGTGATTTTGCTTTTAGTTTCTAAATTGTCAATAAAATTGTCCTTTTATGATCGACCTGTATATTCCTTACACATGCAGACTTTACGCTGTGTTTACTTCCCTGACAGATATAACCAGCAGAGCACAGCTTACATACAAGATCATTTCACTTTCAGAGTCGGTTTCTGTGAATTAACACTTGATCCTTTAGACTCACTGCAGCCTCCCCTCAACATTAACATGGGGACACACTGTGTCTGTGAGCCAGAGGCAAAGACTGTCAAGATCTGGCTTTGAGTCTGAGACGACAGCTCCGGAATATCCTACATATTTTTTTCATTAAAGGCAGAGAAATTATAAAGTGAAGTCACCCTGAAAATGAACTTTTGTTCAGCGTCATACAGAGCCTCTGGCTGTTTTTGAGCCGTCCATGTGATCCACCTTCGTGCTTTGTTCCTTCTGAGTTCACATGAGCATGTTGGCTTGCAGGCAGAAGTCGTTGTTTTTGTATATGGAGCAACAAACAGATTTGACATCCTTCAACTGTTTTGGGCAATTAGTAAATTCTTTTTTACGATTCCTCGGTACATTTTATGTGTTTCAACTACCCCAGAAGTTTCATTTTGTCCTTTGTTAGTCAGAGAAGCTTACCTGGAAACTTACTCAGATGACAAATGAATTTTCTCACTTCCATCTGTATTCTCTCCTGTTTGCGAAAGGCATTTCTCTTTGCCTTCGAACTGTATTTCTCCATCCACCCGTCATTGCTCATGATATAGCAGCTATTTTCTATTCCTCCCAACATTTCTAATTTAATTTAATTGAATCAAATTTGATTTAAGGGATTACTCCGCTCTCGATTTCTTATCGCTGCACCAGCTGAGAAATTGCTTCCTCCTTAGTGCATAATCTTTAAGCAATTTCTTGCTTCCCAAAAGCCAGAGTGAGAGAGGGAGAAGATGTGAGAAAGCCAACACTTTTATCTTTGTCGCAGGTAAATTGATAGATCCACTGCTGCTGTGAAGCGATTCATAGAGAAGGGTGGAGGGGATTGCCCTCTCACACAGATGGCTCAATTAGACTGAATTAACACAACACAGAGAGAGAAGCACCCTCCTTTCTAAAAGAGGTCTCCAGACCTGGGTTTCAGTGACAGAAATTTCTTGAGGGCAGAAGGGAAAGTAATTATAACCACAATTTTCCTGACTGAATAGACTTGAGTTTTGCCTAAGGTCAAGGGATAAGACGGGGGAAAGTAGTACTATAAAGTTTGTACTTAAACGAGCAAGTTAGAAGAAGAAGAAGTATTTCACTGCTGTAAAAAAATGTTGTTTTCAGAAAACTAGGCTGTCTGTGCAGTGTATAGATGCAAATAATTTTAGATGCATATACTTTTGACATTGTTGCTACATGAACAGAGAAGACAGAGAAAAAGGTCTGGCTTTCGCGTTCATTCAAGAGGTAAAAAACCTACAACTACCACGATGCACAGTGCAGCATTGGGCCAATAAATACTCTGGTATAATTATGTGATGCAAGCTTGACTGTTAAAACACAGGAAACAATATGGCAGCTTGCGGGTATAAAAACAATCTTGAAATACAGTGAAAGAGTAAGCTAAAACATGTTTCTGATAACACTTGAGGCAAGAAATAGGCAACGTAAAAACATAATCTTGGTTCATATTTGATGAGCAGTGATTAGTTTTACCGTTTGATCTCAGTTTTTTCAGCCTCTGTCTTTACAAACAGTATGGCATCCACTTCCTATTCAGAAATTCTCAAATTACAGCCAACCGGTGCACTAAGATATGTTTCTGAGAACAATTTAGGTGAGAAATAGGCATTGTAACTAAATCTTGGTTTATGTTTGATCAGTGCTGCCTTATTTTATAGTTTGTTCTGAGTATGTATATGTATGTAGTGGCAGGCAACACCGAAATGCAGGAGTAAAATATGTAGTTTGAACAGCAGACCTGGAGGCAGCAAAAATTCACCAGATGACATGTAAGGCGTCAACTGGCTGATTTTAGCTGTAAGATGAGCAGGGAAATCTGCGCCCTGGAGATGGATGAAAGTATAACACCGTTCATTAACACGTTCTACCCACATTGTTTTGATTCAAAGCTGGTTGAAAATTGGCAAAGTATACTTTATAGCAGGCCAGTATGCTTCTTCAGTAGTGCCTCCCTCCTCCCCTACCTTCCTAAAACTGACAATACATCATTTTTGCTGGGATTATTTAGCTGTGTGGTGTTAAGAAATAATTAGGATTTTTAAATCTGCTCTTTTGCTCTCTTTTTCATTGCTACACAACTATTTATTCAAAGTCAATGGAGTGCAACATAATAAATGGCTTCCTGCAGAGATGAAGACTAGTTGTGTTTGAGCGTAACCTGACCCTGAGCAGAGCATTCACGTTCAACTTAACAACATTACCCCATGTTTATACAGGTGAGGTGGTTGGAAAGCTTGCTGACATTTTGAGATGTCATGTGACAAATAAATAAAATAAGTCATTGACTTTTAAGAGATTTTTAATTCTATTTTGACCAGTGAAAGTATAAAAGTTTCTTTGGCTCTGGTCCCTTGGGATTTATCTTTAACTAAATTGGATTTCTGCTGTAACAGTCATTCTGTCTCTGTGTAAATGTTTGTATAGCTAAAACTACAATCTGTCATCTGCTTAGTGAGAAAAGAAAATGCTGAAAATGTGTCTACATGTGTCCTGGTGGCTTAGTTTGCAGCATGTACCCAAATCGGCCTCAAGCTTTTGTTGCATAGCAACTCCCCCCTCTGTGTGTGTTTGTGTGTGTGTGTTTTTTTCCTCGTGCACGTGGCTTTTGTGGAAACACTGGTTTGACAGTGTTTTGTATCAGCATTGGTGGCAGTTCCAGTCATCTGTGTTTCTGATGAGGATTAATGTCCACAATGACCTCAGTGTTTCGTAAAATGATTAAAATCAACGATGGGCCATGACCACTTTGGAGATGCTCTGGCTGACTGGCTATCAAACGTCCTAATCAACCATGTCGGGTCAGTCAGTCCTGCGTAGAGGACACGCTACCAACATAAACACCCTCTAATGTCTTTAATCATATTCTATTACTGGACAGACCTGCTTGGCTGCTTTAACTGAAGCTCGGTTGAAGTAAAAGGCTGCTCGACAAGAAACCCGGGTAGAACCTGTGTGTACCAGAAAACCCTCGCTCTGCAGCGCTGATGAAATCCACTCTGTGGTCTATTGATCTGGCCTGCGGTTTGATTGATGCTGTCTTTAAAAATTCATTAGTTTGAGGCATGTGGGAGCTGCAGGGCGGCAGGCGGTCCTGTAGGGCACATTTGTCTATGTTTACAGAACCAAGAACGTTCAGTCAGCAACAGAATAGAGGCCTGACAGGGACACCCAAGGCCCAACGAGGCACACTGTCAGTCCAGACACACACAAAAACACATGTACAGTCCCACAAGGTGAGAAAAGAAACTAATATTTCTGCATGTACAGCCTACATATATATCTGTCGTTATTATTGATTGCCTGATGTGAAGCACCTCATCTTTCCTGCCAGCATATTGCAAACTGTAACATGGCCTCTTGTTCTTGTAACAGCACCATGAATCCTTCATCTGAGCAGATGTAAAATATACACACTTCATTTAGAGGCGGCTGTTGTTCAATTATCTTCCTGAATCCTGGGTCATAAATCAACTGTAGAAGGGTTTTATGCGATGCTATTAATAATGTATTGTGGCCAAAAAGTCAGTTTTATATTAAGCATTTTTCTTACTTTCGAATAATCCCAGGATCTTTTCAAAAGGCTGAAAATCAAACACCATGAAAATTTTATTTTTCATCTTCATCTTCTATCTAAACTTTGTTGCAGCAAAACTTTTCTAATTAGCTGTGGGATGTGACAAGCACTCTCAAAGGCTACAGAGCAGGAGCTCTCTCTTCAAATATGTTTATGAGACACAACATTTGGGAACAAAGGGTGCTGAGCTAACATCAG
The DNA here is from genome assembly GCF_026936395.1 of Plectropomus leopardus. Classification (NCBI taxonomy): domain Eukaryota; kingdom Metazoa; phylum Chordata; class Actinopteri; order Perciformes; family Serranidae; genus Plectropomus; species Plectropomus leopardus. The sequence goes on along the minus strand of NC_142193.1, from coordinate 10,844,480 downwards.
TTTATGCCCTGCTCCCTCCCTCACTTAGTACTAATGTTTCCCTGCTTTCTTCATCTTCTACTAATTTTACAAATTAGCAAACAAGAAATGTGTACTCTGAGTGCCATGTCTTGTCAGGAGGTAATCAGTGAGATGGTTTTTAACATCACAGTAATGTTAGTTTTGCTAACCAAAACTATGGCTGATGTTACAGTTAATTTACATTGGGAAGTTGAAATTTGTCAAGTTCCCAGTTGCAAATTTCAAATGGAATGCCTCCTGAAGTTGAATTTAAAACTAGGAAAGTCATAGGAACCTCACAAAACCCAACCTCAAAATCCAATATGGCTGCTTGCACATCAACAGTAGGTAAAGCTTTAGTTATGAAGTGTTTATTAGCATTTCTGTCTTGTTTGTGTGACTTAAAACCGTCACACAAACAAGACAGACAGTACTGTCCAAGTTCTAGTTTCTATGGACACATTGCTACAATGTTTGAATGTGCAAAATACAGCATAATACCTTTGTATCAACTGGTATTTAACAACATATTGGCTTTCCAACTTGTACTGGAACGTGGTCAATGTTGGTGTGAGCCACTCAGAATTTTGGTTCTGTCTTTTCTGCAAAAGTCAAATCCTCGGAACGCCTGGTGGCTCAGTGGATAGAGTAGCGCCCCATGTACAGAGGCTGTGTCCTCGCTGCAGCGGCCACGGGTTAAAAAAAAGAAAAAGAAAAAAACTCAAATCCTCTCTCAACTTAGAAATGCAGATACATTGCACATTATAAACATTAGTCTCTAACCCCTATTGTGTCCCAAATGTCTCTAATTTGATCACTTTGAGGATGCGGGATATCTGTCCACCCTCGGTGTCGTTTCTGACTGTGCAGCTGGTCATAAATAATGGAGCTTAAACAAGGGATTTACCCAAATCAATGTACTTGTATGTCAGGGGAAGCAGTGGTGAAACAGTTAATAACCTTAAGAACATCACATGCTGTGGAAAATACCCTGACTTGATAAGCAGGGCCGTTAACGTGCCAATTAAGGCTTGTTGTTAATTAAAGCTGTTTTCCTCAATTAGTGTTGATTGGAGGCAGGTCCAGTCAGTACTTAATGATGAACAATGGGTCAGCAGGATGGAGCTGTCACAGTGATGACAAGTGAGGTGAGGAGGGTAAATGAGCCTAAATAGCTGCAAGGAAGAAAGAAATTTGCTCCAACAGAGGAAATAAAAAAGAGTCAAATAGGCAGAGCAAAGTAAAATGGGGAGGGAAAGACTCTTGTTAGCCTAATCATCCTGCTGCTGTAATTCTACTTGTAGCGAGTATCACATTGAAACCCTACACCCACTCAGCTACCGCCACAGACAAATGCCCACAACGCTCTCACTTGTACATGAAAGCAGAGACTGAACAGAAGGCGATCCCCACAGTCTGTGCTCGCTGCTCCCCCGCAGTGGATTCTGGGTCAGGTTGTATTCACCAGCAGAGCAGAGGGAAAGCCTCAGCTGCCAGGACATGAAACGCCACAGAGCTGCCGGCTTTTTGAAGCAGGGAAATGAGAATTTGCCTCTGCCTGAGCTTGCATCACCCCTGCTTCTCGCCCACTCCCACGGTGGAGTGGGGGAAAAGTTCAGACACACCGTTCCACTCAGGCTTTGTCAGCGCAGACCGGAGCCCACGCTTTTGTTCTCCGATTGTGTGTGGATGCATGAGTGATAGCTGTTTTATTTTTTCTGTTAAGTCATGGAGGCCGTGCAGTTATTTACTTGTATGTTTCTTGGCTGACATACTATATTACAGCACGTGTGCTTGTTTAGGTGATGAATGTGCCTGCGTGTGCATACGTTACGGGTGAGAAGTCGCCCTTGGCGAACATCATCACTGTAATGTTTTCCTTCTTCTGACTCAGTTGAATAAAATAGCACTTCTGGCTTCAGCTTGTTACGCAAGAGGCTTGTGTGAGATCATACAGTAGGACATTAACTCTCTTGTGCAAATATGAGCATGCATATCATGGTCTCAAAGGTAACATGGGCATCCTCAGGGGGAATAAGTCTATACGGTGAACATGTTTTTCTTTAGTGGTTAAAGAGCCACAATGTGTGGCTGTGTCGTTTCATGCAGATCTTAGATGGAATAATGAGATCTAACAATAACTCTAGTCTTGACTTTAGTCTAACTTCTAACGTGTCCTTGTCATGGTAATTAAATATACCACTGGTCATTTGCAAGGCAAGACAAGAAAGTAAAAGTAGAAAGTTCTGCATTTAAATTTAGGAATGCAAAAACACATAAGCAACATCAACAAATATATTTTACTTGCAAAGTAAAAGTGCTCCTGATGCAGGATGTTCTTTTTCTAACTGGTGTATTTTAATGCTGTAGATATTATAGGAGCATCAGTGCTCATGCTTTACAATGTAAGTGGTATTTGGATGTTGCAGCTGTAGGAGACTTGATTTCAACCAAAAACTGTTGCATAGTTCAGTCTGATGAATCATAGTTTATACTTTTATCATATGATTTGTTTTCAATTGTTTTTTTCCTTCTCTTAATCTGCTGGGGAAGTAAATTTATTGTGACGCAATCACTTTTTAAGCTTCTCTTCAACTGAAGGTTCACTCTTTTTTCAGTCTGTAACCAATGACGCACAAACACCTCCCTCTTTAAGCTCTGTTCTTTCACCTTGTTCGTGCTTTTGTGTTCTCTCCAAGACTCATTCACTGCAGTAGTTGAAGGAGTTTGTTGACACATGTAAAAAGACAGGTACTTGGCCAAATGTAGACGAGGACAAGTGTTTTATACGTCTGGAGCTCTTCCTCATTGATTCCCAGAGAAACTAATGAAGGCTGGAGCACAAAGGTGATTAGCTCACAGCATCACAGGAGCCTGAGCTCTCTGAGCAGAATAAAATGACTCTGAAGCTTTTATAGTCAACGTTTATTCACATATTCATTCTGTCTGCGTTTCAAGTTCCTTTAGCTAAATGTTTAGTCGAGCTAGCTGAAGTTTTAACAGTATTAAACCTTAAATGAAACAAATGAAGCAAATTCTTTAGAGTTTGGACATTTGGTGTACTTATTCTTAAAAGGTCAAGAACAAAGACATGAAAATTAATTATGTTTCCCCTCAGTGCTCCACACTGCTCTTCACTGTTCACTGTGTCGACTGTTAGCAGGCATTAAGCAATACAGATAGTAAAAACTGTTTGGTAACTTCTTGTTTATTACTTGAACTGCTGTTTACGGTTATTATCCTGGGGTGAAAAAGCTATTAAGATATTTTACTCAAGTAACATTAGCAACACATTATGAAAATACTCCATTACAAGTAGAAGTGTAGCATTTATTATATGACTTAAAGGGACAGTTCACCCCAAAATCAAAATTACATATTTTTCCTCTTACCTGCAGTGTTTTTTTTAATCAATCTAGATTGTTTTGTTGTGAGATGCCAAGTGTTGGGGGTTGTAGAGACTTCTGCCTCATATATACTGGAACCACTCGGCGTGTGGTGCCATCAACGGCAATGTCTTTTCCATGACCCACTTACTCAGGATAATTTGTTGTCAGCAGTTTCATGTAGGAACTACTTTTTTCTACCAAACTGCACCTGTCAACCATATCAACATGCATCACAAAGCATGCAACTACTGCTAGCTCACCTAGCACCACTGAACTCGCTAACGTTACAGCTCAGCCGAGGAGGTTGCCATTAATTTTTACATTGCGCTGTCATGAGCACAAGCCTCTCATCCATGAGTACACGCATGCCTCCTGCTTGGGTGTACTTTGGTAGAAAGAAAATAGTTTCTACATGAAACTGATCCCAACAAGGTCTATGGATTATCTTTCAAATGTATTTTTTAGCAATTTGAATTAGAGTACATTTTTGGCAGCTGCATTAGGCAGGGAACTTAATATATAAAATGACACCATTCAGATTGTTACATCATATATTCTTGGATTATGATGGTGGAGTTACATTTCAGTTTCAAGTTAAGATTCACTCTGAAATGGAGTAGTATAGATGTATATGAAGTATTATTTGAGGTAAAATGCAAGTACAAAAATTCCACCACAGTACTTTAATGATCATGATCATCTAGTCAGGACAGGTGCATGTTTTGGATCATTTGAATGTGTGTGATTGATTATTTATGTCATACAGTGATTATCATGTGGCACATTATCTCCACTCACTGTCAGAGGTGAGAGAGGATAGGATGCAACACAAAATTTAAAACAGAGACAACAGTTGCTTTTCATTTTACTGCAGTGGCATCAACAATACTGAGGTTACATAACAAAAACAAAAGGAAAGAGAAAATATAGCTTAGTTTCATTTCACAATTTTCACTTTAGATATTTTGATCTCCAGCTTAATTTTAATGGCTTCAAAGTTTAGAATATCTGCACATGTTTCAGTGCATGTCATTGAGTGTGTAGATGCTTTAATTTGTCCATGGATGTCATTAAGAGGTCTGTTGTGGTTCAGACAGAGGGGGTGCTGCTGTGAGAGGATGGATGTGGGTGGTTCTGCTGGAGAGACATACCCTGATAAATCACATCTGTTCTGGAAACGTGAGCCTGATGCCTGAACTGAAGCGTGACCAATAGGTGAGGGAAGGAGAGATGACGGAAAAGAGGAGAGATGGAAAATTGAAACTTAGCCTCCTTCTCTTCCTCCTTTTCCTCTTCTTTTTTCTCCATCTCTTTGTGTTCTTTAGTCTCTTTACAGACAGGAACTAACTGTAACTACCTTTAAGGTGTACGCTTGAGTAAATTCATCTCTTTATACTGAGTAGTAGCTGAGGTGAACAGATGGAGGATAGCATCAGAGAGCGTTTCATAACTGCTGTTCTAATATTGACCATCACACAAATGTTATGAGTGTGGAAAAGTGAAACATGAAAGTAACTGGGAGATACTGGGTGTGTGTACTTCTATGTGGTATCCTTTTTTCATCCTTAACAACATGTAAGCAGACACTGAAAAAGGTGTGTTGTGAGCTGTATGTGACTCAGAATATATGCATTATACACCTCAACAAAACAGCACGTTCCAGGCTCAATCTAACATCCAGTTAATGATGCTGGCTGGTGACTCCACGGGGAAACCATTTAATATCTTCTCCAAAGATGCCACCAGGGATTCAGGTATAATTCTTTAGGATGTCGTGGTGCTGCGTTCCCTTTGTTGTTGCTCTGGATGTGTCAGTGGCTGGTGTTAAAAGCCATCGCTTAATTACCATACTGCTGGGGCTCCCTGGGCCAGAATGCCAAAATTACCAGAATTACCCGCCTGTGGTGTCACATTAATTGTAAAGCAAACACTTGTCAGTACAAAAGATCATTTAAAAAAATAATCTTTTTGAAAGATAAAGAGAGTGGGAGGCTGGATGAGGGGGCATGCCGCCCAGGGCTTTTTCAGAGCTTTGAGAGTTAAATGTGCCTGAACTCTCTAATGGTGCCTCCGTGCATCGAATTACTAATCAGGCTGCTGACAAATAGGCAGGTGCTTATTGCTCATTCTAAGTTATTTATATATCTTTTGTACAGTCGGGATGCTTGTTGAACAGTATCACTGTAAACATGTCAGAGTTCTCCATGTGGACGTTTTACAACGGATGTCAGTTTGTCCATTAGAATAACAACAAGGCAGGAATGATAAATAAAAGTCTGTACAAGAAAGGCAGGTGACACATGAGGCAGCTGAACATCAGATGAAAACTTTAAAAGAGGAAAATGAGCAATTGCAACTGTAACATCTGGTTATTTTCACCTTGACTGATGTTTTGATTCAATGATCGACGGTCCAATATCATAGAAGCAAAGTGAAAAAAAGTCCTTATATCATCTTTAGGTTATGCCATTATTTTGAAATTCTCTGTCACTGTCAAACAGTGTCAGGCAGCCAAGAATCAGCAGTAAGGAAATATTTTAGATTTTTGAAAAAAATATGAGTCAAAAGAAAAACCTACTTGTAAACAATGCCATTATGAGATAAAATACTCAGAACCTGCCTAGCCAGGCATCTCACTCCACGTTCTCGCTGCAGCAACATTAGCTGCTGAATTTAAACAATGAAATTCAACTGTACTGTTCTGTCAGGAGATGAAGTGACTTAAACCAACCACGCACAGATGTGAGTTTTTTAGTTCAAATACCAATACCTGGGCTTTGGTATAGTCATCTGTCACCAACTACCAATCAGATAACAGTGTTTAATTAATAATCTGCATGCCTGACTGTGTGGAAGTGACTGGTATCCTTCTTTTATATATAGGGCAACATCAGGCTTGACGTAAACTCGCTTTCCCAACTTTGCGAAATAAAATATAACAAATGCATTAATAGAAATGAACTGCATTGCTATTTTTTTACTAAAATAATTGTGTACCTGCAATTTTTGAAACATGAATCTTCAGAATTGACAGGAATTGCAATTTAAGTGTAAAACTTTTAAATGCAGCAACAAATTGGTCAAAGCTTTACAGGAATTAAAATTCTTGTATGAAGCAATACACATGTACATAACATAAAATCACATTGAATTGATCTGCCCCATTGTCACTGATTCTGGATCCAGGTGTTTGGGTGGTTTTGACTCTATATCAGTATTGGTTGAACTGGTTCATGTTTATGATGATAGCAATCACAGAAAAGCAGCAAATCTTCAGTCTAGAGGAGCCGAAACCAGAAAATGTTTGGCTTTTATTCTTGAGAAATGATTTAAACATTTAATCATTCATCAAAATAGCTAATTAATTTTTCTCATAATAAATTAAAAGACTAATTGTTTCGGCTCTCCAAGCATAGGCATAGTTGAATCTGTGAGACTGACGCAGTCTTACAAACAGGAGGCGAGGCAGTGCAGAACAGACAAATCAAGCATGCCAATACTGGGCATCATGACAGACCCTGCTGCTTTCTAATCAAGTTTTAAGATATTATACAAAAGGCTTTGTGTCTTTTCCGCTCTGGGAAGCTTTTTCTGTAAATGCTGTGCAGCCAAAAAGTCGGATATATAGAGGCAGCAAGGATGTTGACTGTGTGTTGTATCCGTCATGGTGACTGTGTAGTGCTGTTGTTTGTGCTGCGCGCTCAGCCATGATAATTAAAAGACTCCCTCCCCATCGTCCCCCAGAGTGCTCGCGGTTTCCTACACAACTGAAAGAACGACTTCTCTGCATTACCTAACATTCAGAGTCACACATGGAGAAGATGAACACTGTGAAAATCTGGCTGCAAAGCAGTGAAATCCACTTTAATTAAAAATGTAATTATTGTTATTATAATAATAATACACTCGTGTTTGCTGCAGGGGCACTCCTCTGGTCAGTGTTTGATAATTTCACCTCACAAGTGCTGGTTATTATCTTCAGAATTTATAATCATGAAGTGGAGATTTGTAAAAGTACGACTAGAAGGAACACCTCACCAGGCTTTTATTAAACTGATCATATTAAAGTTTATTATTTAGACACATTTCGCCGTTATTACCACACTATCCAGCAGTAATTTCAATTTTGAGAAACTCTCCGTCCTTCCAGTTTGGATAAAGTTACAGATGACAGACTTGTTATGAACCTATCTTGGAAAATAATGGTAATCACAGTGAAATTTAGAGTTCTTGCTCGCTGAAAAAAATCGTCTAGGTTTGAAAGGTTGTTCCCACTCAGATGAAGCACATATTACCCATCTGTTGCAGTTGCATAAATACAGTCTCAATCTGCATATTTTTGCTGTTTGGTCATCTCATTTTTGGAACACAGACAGATACTTTAACTCCTAAAAACCTCCTCATATTTGAAATGCAGTTCATTTAAACGATTAAACTAATATTGTCAAAAATGCATTGACTGAACGTAACTTTTTATCTTATGTTTTTTATCTCATGTTTAGGTCTAGGAGAATAACAAAAGATCATGTTAGTCTCCTTTCTTCCTTTTTTTTACTTTGCAGACCCCCTCTACATCACTCAAAATTTCTAAAATGGCAATTATTTTGAAAGTACTGCAGACACAATTCTTGAGAAAAACCACACTATATGTCTTAAATCTTAAAAGAAGGAACTCATTTACATGAGATGATCTAGGATGTTGTTTTCTGGGTGTACTCAGCACTACAGATTGTCCTTGTATATTTTCCACATCTTGGGCCCTGACTGGGGCTGTTTCCAAATAAAAATTCATTTATTCATCCTTCCTGGAACAACAGCTGATAAGACGATGAAATCTGACCTTGTGCGGTAACAGAGTGAAGACTGCATATAATTTGCCCATATAGGAATCATGCTTATTACTGAGCTCCCTTCATTCAATGCTGTGAGTTAGTTGGGATGCCATATGGCATACATTCACTGAATCAATCTCCTGATATGGAAATGTGGCTGCTGCTCGTTTAGGTGTAAGCCGATAGTGTCTCTGGAGAAAATCCAACCTAGGAGAATTTATGATAACGTCAGCATAAATAAACCAATATGAGGATTTTTCTGAGTGAATTTAAGACAGTGAAGGTAACAGTGATAGAAAGGCAGGCGAGGATGCAGCATTTCCTCTGAGGCAGAGCACTAATCCGGATGTTCACATCCTTGCAGCTTAAACCCATCTGATGTAATTTGTATGTACACACTTTTTCATGTCAATTATCAGACCTCTGACAGCACTGTGCATGTGTCAACTGTGGTTTACATCTGCTGCTCTGTGTCGACTGCAAAGAGTGCACTGTATGTTCAAACACATGCCTTGTCATTATATTAAAAATACATCCCAGAGTGTTCATACAATTTTCATTTATTACTCCCTCAAAGTCTTTTGTTATTTTCAAATATTGACTGAGCTTGAGATGTGACTGATTGCCACATGAATGCAGAATGACAGCATTGGTAAAATATGCTGAAAATGCCCCAAAAAAAAAAGAAAATAGCGGCAGTATGTACTATTTGTTTGAACATTGAAATTATAACATAGCCAATACATTACGTAAACATAAAATGCCTGTACAAGTGTATGTCACTGAAGATGAAGATGAGGGATCAGTAGTATCAGTTTGCCTGCTGCACACCCACTATCTTGCAAAGGAATAGTAAAAAAAAATCCACATTGCATGCTGCATCTGCGTCTGGGAGACAGTTGCTAATTTTGATTGATAACGGACGAAAGGGTTGTTGTGCTGAATACTCGTATGAAATAAATGTCAGGTACAGATAATGTACCTTTTACAAGTACAGGTATGATTCTGAAAAAAAAGTGTCACCACCTGTACTCGAAATGAAGGAAAATTGTCATGTGGGTAGCTGTATCTAATCTCTTATGATCAAAAATGGTCTGAAACTTAATTCTGAGGCTGTTCTGTAAATAGTTTTCTAATAAATAATAAATACATTGTGAATCCTAGGATAGAATGAGTGGAATTGGGGTTAATGGGATAGTTCAGATTTTTTTAACCATGGTTGTATGAGGTACTTATCCATAGTCAGTGTATTTCCTACAGCAGATGGCAGTCGGCATGCTCCAAGTTTGGAAAGGCAGGCTTGAGTCTGACAAGAAAGCTAAGCAATGTACCTCTGTGAATGGGGTCAGCAATAAAATGTATTTTAGCCACCGAAAACAATCGGTATCTGTTTAAGTGTAAGATATATTCAATTAAGTCTTGTGGCTTTGAAGAGGGAATATATGTGCAACTGAATCTGCCTCCGCGTTGGAACAGGCTGTCTGACGGAGAGGTAAAATGGTGAAAATACTCTCAATTTAGTGTACACTTATACGTTATAGACACATTACACGTTATAGAATATTTTTGGTAGGACTTTTTTTTAGCTGGCTTCTACAAACTTGGGATTACCGACTGAAATCTGCTGTACATAATATGCGGTCTATGGACAAGTACCCCAAGATCGCACTTATAAAAATCTGAACCATCTCTTAAAAGTAAAATTGTCAGGGTTAGCCAATCAGAGGTGGAGTAGGGCTGGCCATTCCTTCGCTGTCCGACTAGCTTTTTTTCTGGAGCTTTCAGCCATGTCTCACTGTTTTCCTCAGTCTTTTTGCTGACTGAGTGTTTCATGATTAGAGATTCACAAGTGACATCAGCTGTCAAAGGCCACTTTTTTATTTACCTGTCAAGCTGGGAAATAGTGTGAAATCAATGGCTGGACGGTTAATTATGTCCCACTTGTGCATGTGCCCTCATTGTGACCCACTCATAAAAAAATAAATAAGATAAAATAAATAAATAAATCTGTAGCGAGCAAGATACACCAACTAATTCACATTTAGGTTTTTTTAAACTAACGCTGTCATCCTGCTGGCTAGTATAAGGTTAAACGCAGCTAAACCAGTTCAGCCATTGCAATCTGTTACTGTGTGTTATGTATTCTCTCCAGGTCTCAGTGGTTGTTAGCATGAAGAAGCAAACTCACATATCGATGTGTGGGGAATGATTTTTTACATAATGACTTTATTACTTTATTCCTCCACTATGATTCAGTGCTAAAAAAATCAATAAACACCTGCAGCCTTCCTCTTTTCATATTATTGCAATCTATCTTCACAAAATACATCCACACACACTTAATAGACAAATACATAATGTCGCATTTATTTTCACAGTGATTCGAGCTATCCATGGTGACTCATACGCGCCACAGTAATGAGTGAGACGCCACATAGACAGAAAGAGAAAAGCGTGCAGGCCTCTCAGCTGTCCTCGGGCTCGTCCTCTGCTTCCCGTGCTGCTCAGCACTGCTGTATTCCAGCCCTATAACTTTATGCTTTGGTTGGCGGAAGCTAAGTGGTTGTGACACACACCTGAAGACACAGACGAGCAGTTTGATAAGAGGTCAGGGAAAATGGATGAAGCACAAACGGCTCTGTTGTTCCTTTAATCTGCATCATCTTTGCCCTTCTCTTGTTCTTTTGATCTCCTCGGATCATCATCGATGTCTCTCAGTCAGAGTGCATCAACAACATGCTGGTCGGTTGCAGCTCTGATTGTAATGTACGGTTGAGAGGAGCTCTGCGGGAGAGCAGTGGATTTCCTGTTTGATGTTTGGATGAAAGTCTACATGACAGGGTTACTGTGACCGATGTATTGTTGTCCATAAGTGGGCAGTGTTAGAGAGGTAATAAAAGGTAGAACAGACCCACTTCCTCCCTCAGAGGAATAAGAGATATGATTTTGTCGAAGCTTTTTCCTGGAAGATCCATCTCTCCAGCCGAGCATCCAGGCGAGAGTCCAGAGACTCAGGTGCACAGCGTCCAGTGAAGCAGAGAGCAGCTCTGCCTGTGTGTCACTTTGACAGGGATTTCCTGTTTCTGCCTGTGTGTTTCAGTGGGTGTGTGGCCACGTTTGAAGTTTTGATCTGTTTGTCTAAAACTGTATTGTTTACTGATAACCTGTTTTTCTTAAAAGGCCGTAAACAGTTTTTCTCGCCTGACAGAAGTTTGTTTCTTGTTGCAGTGCCATGTCAAAGCTCACATGTTCCGTTTTTCAATACATGGTACTCTTGTGAGTGAACTGTCCCAGTGAGGACGTTGTTCTCAGGGGATTCCCACTCTGACAGTGGGTTGCTCTTGCAAGCTGAGCCCAGAGACTCTCGGGATATGAAGAGAGGTTTTGAGTCTCCCAAGGGTCCATCATACGACGTAGTAGAGTAGAGGACAGATCCTAGGAAGGGATCATGTGGGGCTGGGCACTCTATTGATATTGTGATATGAAACTAGATATCATCTTAGATTTTGGATATCGTTAGTGTAGTCTTTTCCTAGTAGTAACAGGCCCCTGAGGAGTACGCCAGGCTTTGACATATCATTCAAGTAAGTGGAGCGCTAACCCAGCAGCAACCAGCTTAGCTGGCAGAAGTCTCTGTGCACTTGCTCTATGGGCCACACAGTGCAGAAGCAGTGCCGATCATCGGGGTAATTTTAAAGGTGGCAGTTGAACTTTTCTGGCTTCATGAGTCATGAGGCAACTTTCATAGGAATGAAAAGGGACCAGCTTCCAACACTGTATCCAGTTCTCTTTATATTTCCATGGTTTTGAAGGCTGCATTAGAGTATACTAATTTAATTTTCTGAACTTACCAGACTGTTTTTACCTTTACCAACCCAACAATATCATTGCAATATCGATATCCAACTATTTGGCCAAAAATACAGTGGTATTTGATTTTCTCCACATCGCACAGGATAATGGATTAGGAAAGAAGGATGGTTTCCCAGTTTATCTACAAAAGGTTTGATTCACACCAGTAATACGAATTTGCCCACGTTTTAAGATATTGATTTCCTCTGTCTCAGGGAGGTGAATGAAACATTGTGTGTTGGGGTCATACCAAGAAAACATCAAGTTGCAGGTACAGGTCGTAAGCATTAATTTGGCTGCTACTAAAAACTTTGGCGTTTATTCCTTCTCAGCCAACAAAAAATGATTGGGTGTCTTTGAGTAATAGCTATTTAAGGCTTTAGTAACTTGGAAATGTTGAAAGGTAAACCATATAAAATTTAATAAGGGATTGAAAAGATTTGGATTTCCTGATCCCGAGTTAACAGGGCATTTTAAATGTAAGTTTTCAATGCTTTGAACACCCCAGATAGTATTGCATCCATCTCCTGTGGTGGCTGAAAATGAAGACAGATATCTAAAAACTTAGCTCTTAGCAAAGAGCATCAACATGGCTATATACTGTAAATGTGGTTCTTTATTTCAGGGTGAACAGGACCTTTTTATGGGAGCAGAAATTCATTTGAATCAAGTATCTTAAGTCTGGTAAATGTTTTGTTGCCAAAGAGGAGCCGAAAGGCATTGTGGGGTTTAATGGATGAATAGAAATGTATTTCCTCAGCTGTGCGCCCCCTGGCTGTACGGGTGATTAAAGGTTATCATTGTAGTGTTGGCTCAATCTTTCTTTTGTGCCTCACAGACGCACTGACACTTGTCTCTGCAGTCCGAACAGTCTGCTCATTGTAGCCCAAAGTTTTGCTCCAAGTCAAACTCTCAGATCTGTTTAAATCCTTTGATGATCGCTTATTTGGACGTTTGCTGCACAAACACTGCTCAGCTCTGCCAAGCCTGTCACTCTATTTAAATTGGGATGCTGTTTATAAGGGAGAGAAATTCACCACACTGTGGGACTAATTGGACTTGGACATGTATGTACTGGTGGACAGCCTTGTTGGCTGGTGAACTGTAAATACTACAATGAGTTGAATCCTTCTTAGTGGGTAGTACTGGTTTTGTGTTTTCATGACTCCTCAGGCCAGGAAGATTGAAGGATTCACCCTGTCTGACTGCGGCACAAATGACTCTCTGTTGGACGCTGCTACTATAGTTAGTCAAGATGAGATCTGTAAATGTTTCATAGGAAATAGCCGTCACAATCAGAGAACACTGACTGAGCTGGCAACACAAACAAGCATCAGCTTGCTGTTTTAATTTTCACAGCAATTATCTGAATTTCTTCCAGGAGTCTGAGCCAGGTTTATACGAGACTGAATCTTACACACTCACGTCTGCACAAACACATTAACAGTATCATGCTTCACATAGATTCATTTGCAACATGCACACACACAAATAGTATGTCTTTTAAGTTTCTATACATTTCTCTCTGTGCTTGCAGTTACTCCTTGGAGAATTACAAGCTTTAGATATATTTTTATGTTTCTCAGCCTCAATAAAATGTTTTTTAAGGCATCTAGGAAATATTTTATACCCTGAATAACACAGTTTTGAGGAACTTGTACTTGAGTATTTACTTACACTCTATTTCACCATATCTGTATTTTTATTTTGTTTTTTTCTGGTGACATTGCAGATAACAACCCAGTCGCTAGTAGAAAATGTTGACATTGTCATTTTGGCACACTATCGGAACATTACATATTAACATTTATTACGTTCCATATCAAAGTTTCTAAAACGACATAGTTACATGCATATTAACTGACTTTGTTATTGCAGACCCACTGTTCGAGACCAGCAAACAACAAAAGTGTTTTCCCAAACATTTTTTTGTTTTTTTTCTTTTAGCGAGATATCGGTGGCAATTCCAGCTGTGATAGTGGCACTCTATCAAAGAAACAAAAAAAAAAGAGAGAAAGAAGAAAACAAGCAGTATATAAAATTACTAATATTTGAGCTTAAAAGTTTATTGTTGACTTTGGTAATAAAGCAGAAAAACTTAACTCAATGTTCATTTTCCAATATTTTTTAGAGCTTTCAATTGCATCTCGTGGTTTTGGGAGTTTGCTCAACCAAGAAGTTTTCATGAAAAGCGTAAGATGTGGTTGAGAGCTCCGTAAACGGCAAGTGAGTTGACTTTTAGATCTTTTGCCAAATAAAATCCTCTGTGTAGCATTGAGGGATATCTAATGGCAGAACTATTATATATTTATTAGAAGTATGTTTTCATTAGTTTCTAATCACCTGAAAATAAGAATCATTGTGTTTTTGTCAGCTTGGAATGAGCCGTTTATATTAACAAACAGAGCAGGTGTTCTTCCAGGACGGCATGTTATTTCTACAGTAGCCCAGAACAGACAAATTAAGAGCTGGCTCTACAGGGTCCTTCACATTTTTGCATTTTCAACATTAGCACCTGTAATTCTCCAAAACGCGTGGCACTTGGAATTTTGACTTCTGCAACCTCAACCCTAGATGCCTCTACATACTATACCTTTAACATTTGCACTCTGTCCAGCTCCAACATTAAAATATTTCCAAGCTGGTGCAGTAATACTAATCCAATAATATACCGTATGATAACATAACATAACACTCTGTTTAATGTACTTTTGCTTTTAACACTTCAGCACATTTTATTGTCAATTAAAAAGTAAATTTAACTTCTAAGAGAATTTTACATCGTTTTACTTTGTTTCAAAAGAATCTCAATACTTCTTACTTCAACGATTCCAATAAACAGTTTCATTTTGAAGCAGCTTATTGTTTTGCTGGCACACTGAGCTTTCCAAATTAAAATTAATCCTTGCCACAATAGTGTAATAAACACGCTCACCCTCTATCTAATCTCTGAGTTTTAGATGGTAATTTTTATTGTGTCATTGAGTAATGACGAGGAAATCTATTCATGATGTAATATTTCAATGGTATTTATATTTATAATATATAATATAACTATTAGCATGAGAATTGGGGCCGTCCTCAGTGTTTCAGCTGCCTCAAGATGAGGCTCTCTCAGAGGATGTCACACTGCGACGGGTCTGACTGCCTCCTCAGAGATGAACTGTGCCTTCACTCCGTGGTGAGACGGAGAAAAATAGAAGAGGGAAATTTCTTTGGCAGATGCTGGGCTGTCTCATATTGCCTCACACGGGACTTAACACATTTAGGCTCCCGCGGGACTCAACAAACAAACAACACCTTCCCATCAAACACACAATCCCTCAGCTGCTCAATGGGCAGCGTTTTTATTTATATTTTTTGTGTTTGGGATATTTTAAGATGGATGCCTGTCGTGCCCTCCCGGGGCCACCTGAGGCAGACTGTGCACCACTGAGTTTTTCTTGCGGGCTCTCTGGACACAGCGAGCCAGCAGAAGCCTGTGAGCAGTGCCTGTTCCGGTCTTTTCTATCCCGCTCCACGGTGAAGCTGCCCTGACCAGCTGGTGGAGCTGGGTAGCTGCAGGCCGCCTTGGACCCTGATCAAGTATTGATGTCTGGCTTTCTGTGCTGGCTGACTCACCAAAGAAAAGCTCTACGAGACAGAGATGGAGAGGAGCTCCAGAGAGGATGGTGGTTTCAAAGGGTAGCTTGCATAAAAATTGAAAAGCTAATTGCACTGTTTTGAGCCAAGATTATGTCTTACATGCATATTTGAAAAGAAACAGTGTCTAACTTCCTAAAACACATTCAAATCTCTGTTTGCCCCTTACCATTCATTTGCTTCACATTTGACATATTAACTGCGAGCACAGCATCGATTTTGTTCGCTTGAAATCTAACAGTAGATGAGAAGCAGCATGACTGTATGTCTCGGTGTCCAGCCTCATCGGTGACAGGTGCTCTGGCAAAGCAGTGTGAAAAACTAGTTGCTGACCTTTTGAAGTCCCATCCTGCTGTGCATGGATAATCTCCACGCAGGCTGTTGTCAGAGTGTATGGGTTAGACAAGACAACTAAAACTCTCTCTGATGTGACTGGGTCAGATCACCCCTGATTTCCTGCTTTCTTCTGTGCGGAGTGAAGCTACTGATTTCTGTTCTCAGGTCCACTGCTTCTCCAAACTCAACACAGTTTAGCAGATCTGTGGTGTAATTAGTTTGTGCTGTTGGCTGACCACATGAAGCTGAATCTGCTGCCTAATTATGTGGATTTGATCTATGTAGTTATGAAGTAAATAGCCTTCACTCTCCTGTGTGTTGTGTGTGTGCATTTGTGTAAGGGTGGAAAAGTCAGGCAGTTGACCTTTTCTTTCAGAGGTAGCAGCAAATTCTCAGTGGTTTCGCAAAATGAGAGCAGTAAATTGTCTTTGCTGTTTTTTGTTTTGGTCCAATATCTTGAAACCTTTGTGCTTTCAGCACTTTTAATTCTGGCAGATAGGCCTGTCAGAGAACAAGACTGAGGGCCGGATTATCTGAACAAGAATCTTTTTTCGTCAAGTATGTGTCCACATACAAGGAATTCTACTGCTCTCAGTGTACTTACAAAGAAATAGACTTAACGTATAGGATCAAAGTCAGCAAGTCTGCACAAATAAAGGCAAAATAGACAGGACTACTGTGTAGGCATCAGTATGTAAAAGAATAGGTTTATAATAATGATGTAAATATACATACTAAGTACCAATGACCAACAATAGAAATAAAATAAATCGTGCAAAGAAGGATATACATGGACTAGACAATTGTGTACAGTATATGAATGTCCACATGCTGTAAACAGTGTGCCTATTTAGGATTTATATTGACAGATTATACCTACATATTAAAAATGGGTGCATTAATATCTTCAAAAGTATAATGTGTAGGAACAGTGGATGTTTTTGTGTTGGGGGTTATTAGGTGTATGGCTGATTAAACTGTAGACTGTAGAGTGATGACCTGCAGGAAGAAATTGTTCGCTCTGTATCACCCCCTAGACAGGGACAAGTTCGAACAGGTTGTGAAGGGTCTGCGAAGGAGCTGGCGTATGTGTACTCAAACAAGAATTTCTGATGGAGTGTACAGGCCCATTAAGAGTCTACAGACATGCTAGCAGATGAGGCTATACTAGGGCCCTGGGAACGCCGTTTAGCCTTGCTTTCAGTTTTTCCCAGTGGCCGCTGCAGCGAAAGAATCCCCTGTGGCCCAGAAGAGTATTTCCCATAGGCCACCATTGTAAAAGAAACTGTAGACACCTCAAAATGTATAATATGTAATACAATATATGAATCTATGCCACATTAAAGGCAATCTATCCAATAGTTGTTGAGACAATTCAGTTCCTCCAGAGTAGAGGAGTGCAGATCAACATTGTTGTCCAAAGAGACTTGCAGCCAGCTAAGAATCTTGTATCATAGTCTCTGCATTATCCACACAAAGTATAAGTGTTTTTTTTATAACAGCTAATAGAATGAATACTATTTTTCAAACACGGGAGTAAGTCAAATATGTCACAAGCAAGTCTTAGGTCTTAACCTTCAAGTCTCAAGCAAATCATGCGAGTCAGGTCGAGTCCCTGATGAAAGTCAAATAAGACAAGTCATTGCTCAGGTCAAGCAGGTCACAGGTCTGATGATGTTAGCTTAAACATTTGAGCCACCAATAAGCTAATAAGTTAGCCATAAAGACACCCTCATGTACCTTTTTTTGTGGGTTTTGTAGTGATGGATGAAGGTAGTTGTTGTGGCCGTGTCATTGATTTTTTTTAGCTGCATACTGCTGTGCTCTTCCTACTAATCCCATTGACAACATAATCCTTGAAAGGCTCTGCTGGGCTAACAGGTTCCCATTTTTGCACGTAATGCACTAAAAATCACCCAATCATGTTTCAAAAACAAAACTGAACTTCAGAGTATCTAGAAAAATGCAAGTATTAAATTAAATAAGTCAAGTCCTTTTGAATAATCCGTCTCAAATCTAAGTCAAGTCTCAAACTCAAAA
Organism: Plectropomus leopardus; assembly: GCF_026936395.1. Taxonomy (NCBI): domain Eukaryota; kingdom Metazoa; phylum Chordata; class Actinopteri; order Perciformes; family Serranidae; genus Plectropomus; species Plectropomus leopardus. The sequence goes on along the minus strand of NC_142193.1, from coordinate 10,826,389 downwards.
GTTGAGTCTTTTAGCAGTGTTAGTCAAGCAAGTCTGAAGCCCCTTAGAGTCCCCCATCTCAGCTATTTTGTTTGCTTCACAAAAACATAATGCTTTTTCTACACGTACATTAAACTTATGCTCCTGGTTCAGTTTGTATGTCACCTTATGTTCATGTTATGTTACATTCTCAATATAGATGCCTATCTTGTTTTGTTTTTATTATTTACTACGGTATCAAATGCTTTCTATACTTTATTTAGAAAGGCTATGCATATTTTTCACACTGATGCAGGCTTATGATATCATGCATATTTTCATCTTGTTTTGTGTCTCATGTTCAATTGTTGTTATTTTTGTACGTGCTGTGATTTAAACTGAATTTAATTTTTCATCCCTTTCACCCCATTCACACAGATCCATTTCGCACCATATGTTTTCTTTCTGCTGTCATTTGCTGCAGTAACAGTGCACTTTCCTCAAGGGAATCATTACATTTTCATCTAAAAGTGCCACAAAAAGAAATCAATTTATTTGAAAACATCTCAGGTCTTTTAACCCCCTTTAACCCATCCAACCTAATAAATAAACAGAAATTACTCATTTATTTGTGTTTAATGTTTGGCTAGTGATACAAAGGTATCTCTCGAAGTATTCTCAATCATTAAAGGATTGTTATTTGAATATAATTATGTTAAACATCAGTGAACATAGCAGATTATTGTTTTGCTTTGGATGTATTTAATTAACACCATGCAAGTATATAAATTCTTGCATGGTGTTAGCCGCTAGTTGTTTTGTCTGGTACCCTGGTTCTCACCCAGTGCATGTTGGGATGTCCTGTAGCCCTTCAGCAGACCTCTTTCGATGGCAAAGAGCTTGATTTCCTTGTGACTCATTTTATCAGTATTCAAATCAAATATTTAGAAGAGGTTTTTCTTTGGCGCCACTGATCTGATGTTTCCCGGGAAATGTATTTGTGTATTTTTCCAAAGACAAATATTAAATATTGACGGCTACAATGAATGATAGTGTAGTTTCCTAATGAAAGTGTCAACTTGAAAGCAAAGAGCAGCATTTCACTGACTCAGAAAGGTGAAGAGAGTCTGATCTAAACAGAGAGCAGTGTGAGAATGGGAAAAATACAGACATATGAAACAACAGAAGACAGACAGACAGACAGAGAGAGAGACAAAGAAAGACAGAGATGCATGCTACGTGGCAGGAATAAATGGTTTGATCATGTTCTCAGCACAGAGAAGATGTTGTAAAAGACGACAGGCTTAAAAGCTCAACCGTTGCTTCATTTTTCACAGTTCCATTCACGCTGTTGCATAAATTAAATGTTCTTACTTTCAGCTGCTGGAAAATGGGAGAAAATGTGTGTGTGTGTGTACACACGCATGCGTGTGTATGTGTGTGTGCATGTGTGCATGCACCTATGTGTGTGTGCACGTGCATGCGCTCGCACATGCCTGTGTTTGTGTGTGTGTGTGTGTGTGTACACGCGTGTGTGTGTGTGTGTGTGCGTGCGTGTGTGCGCATGCGCTCGCACATGCCTGTGTGTGTGTGTGCGCATGGTGTTGAAGCTGACTGTTGGTTTTTCTGGGTGATAGTAGAGTGGCACTAAAAGCCATGATTACAGTGAGTTCATATATACACAATCGCCATTTAGCTTTAGTGCATCCTTCACCTCTTGAGGAGCTGGTGACTCTAACACATACACACCCTCAGATTTCTAATTACAGTCACGATATTTCCACTTGACTTCACTTGCCTTCTCTGTACACTGTTAAATTTTATTGTCTTATTTGTGATCTTCTGATTCTGTCAATCTTGTAATGAAAGTGAAGAGTAGACTATTTAGTAGGTAATTATTTAATTTAAAATTGAAGGAAAGACATAATCAATGAAGTCCTAATATGGTCAAACAAACAAATAAACAAACAATAAAAAGTTTCCATTTTAGGTTTGCTGAGAAACTGCTCAAAATGTTCCCACAACCATTTAAGATTATTATATTGGTCATTTCATTGCTGTTTTGGCCAGATCTGGCCCTGGCTGTGGCGGAGATTCAGATAAATGAGAACAAATGCACCAAATCATGCATGTTATTTTTCAAGTTAAATTCGCCAGTGCAACTACACAGAAGTAGCATTTTTAGACATGACTAGGTAGTCCTATTATCCACAAATTTTGCTTTTGGGAAACTTGAAATGAGCGAGTTGGGTTGTAAGTGCAGAAAATAACAGCGAAGAGCATCAGTAAACTTGTGTTTTTACAGATCAGCTTTTTTTCAAAAGTAAACAAACAAAAAGTAACAATATAAATGAGTTCTGGAGGTTCTGGTCGGTGGATTTTGTTACCTTTGGACAGACCGGCAGGTCAGAGTTTTTCCACTGTTTTGGATCATAATGCCAAGCTAAGATAACTCTTTTGGTTGTAGGTTACATGTTTATAGTACAAACATGAGAGTCATACTTATCTTCTCATCTACCTTTTGTCAAGAAGTTTGAATAAGCATATTTCACAAAATGTCAAACTATTCTTTTAATTGAGACGGCCTGTGTGTCAGGACAGTATCTGGGATAGAATTAAAAACTGTATTCTGTCTTTGTTTACACCTTACAGACATCTCTCTGTAAGCACTGCCTCACTCTTTCTTTGATGGGCTGCATATCAGCTCTTTGAAATCAGCAGATGACACCTATGGATAAAGCGCCTTGCATTATGTTTATGCTAATACGGGAGAAACTGTGACTGTTCCAAGTGCTGAGGGTCTGAATCTCAAAGTCAATATTACCGTCTCTTTCATGCAGCCTGGTGGCATAAGATAAGCTTTAATGGGCGTGGAGTTTTCTCTTCTTAGCTAAGGATTTCACGTGCAGCAACCCTGTTAATGCTCCATATGATGACAGCTGAGAAATCTAAGTAAAGTCTGAAAGTCTGAATTTAAAGAGGAAACTCATCATTTCCTCTTTACTGCAGGTGATGAGTCACACTGCGCAAGGTGATCAGAAAAGGTCATTACATTGCAAACACACACAATCAGACTGATTTTGGGGAACTTTCTGTCAGGGTTTAATCTTGTTCAAATTCCCTGCTGAGTGTAAATTTTTCCACCACAACACAAATAATCCTTGGGGTTTCAATAATGAAACCAGCAGGGAGGAGAGAGAGAGAAGATCGGTTAGTGTCAGTGTTACTTACATGGCATCAGAAATATCCCTCTCCTGTCAGACTGGCTGGCCACAGCAGTTCAGAGCTTATTTGCTACATTTATGGAAGTTCATTGAGATACTTCATGCAATACTGGCTTGAAAGTGTGCAGAGGGTATCTTGCTGTTGTTGTGTTAATATAGTATTATGGTGTTATTGTAGTTTTATTTCCAGGTAACACTTCGCTTTTCTTGGGGAAATGTGGCTAAATGATACGCAACGTTATTCCATTTGATGGAAAGATTTGGCTGTAAAAAAAAAACATTCTTGGGTTTGAGTATTTCATTCAGTGAAAACAGAAGTGTAGCAAGCTAATTCATAATGTATATGTGATGCAGTCTCTCAGAGAAGATGGTTTCAAACAACCTAAAAACCTGTTTTTGAGTGAAATGTAATTCCAAATGTGTTGAATTGTCTATTAACATAATGAAAATATGTTAATGTATCTGGAAAGTTGTAAAATCATCGAATGTATCAGTCAAATGTTCATACCTCCAGTCTCTGGAGTTAAAGTCCTGTGTTTTGTATGCACACCATCCTCCTTGACCACCTATTTAGCAGGGATATGACATTTTTTTAAATTATTTCATAATTCTTTTTTTTCCTGGTTGAACATCTAAGCCAGGTGAAAAATAAAAATCTGCCTGCCTTGAGCTTATGGTTAATCAGTGTGACTCTTTTTACAATTAAAGTAGCTAGAACTAGCTCAAAAAGTCGCCAGATGATGTCCTGTGCTCATTTGTATGTTGTATAATGGAAGTCTTAAAAAACGGACGTAGATTCAGTAAAAAATCTTAAGCAAATAATTTGAATGGAATGAGAACCACGGCACTTATACTGTAGTAGACCACTTTCTGGTGTTTCTGATCCAGAGTTGCTACACTTGAGATTGCTCGTCAGTCAAATTCAGATTACATTACTGCACAGGTTTTTTTCTCTACATTTCTTTTTGTTCCCTATTCCTTACACTGCTTACAAAAGAGTCATTTCTTCTTGTCTTCTGGCACTTGTCAAAGACTTAACCTCATGCAGAACAAAGAGCAAATATCTCGTGGCTCAAAAGAAGTTGAACTTCAATTGCAACCCACCGCAGCTGCACTTTGCTGATGAGTGTTACTCTGATAACGCTAAGCTCTGCTCTAGCTTTACTGTCAGTGTCTTAAAAGAGTTTGCTGTTCTCCTTGATGATCAGCTCAGAGTGATCTTACAGGCTTTGTATGGTTGTGAGTGTGTGCATATTAACTGTAAATAAACACTTCACGTTGAGGCATGGACTTTTCACAAGTTTTAACAGTTAGGTATAATAGAGTTCTCTATATTGTTTCACTTTATTAATCACTGTAATGATGTGCTTATGATAGCCATTTTTTATTTGGGAAGAGGGATGGTATTTGGTTGACAAAGAGGCTTTGGTGCCATGCCACCCCAGACCATTCCCTAGACGCACCCCTGTGTGAAAATGAAGCTTGTGCATGTGCACTAAGCGCCACATTGGATTTATAAAACCAAATCAGGCACAAGTATGGTAAATAGCGCGTATGGACCTCTCTGCCCATGTGCGTACACACAGTTTTAGTCATGAACAGAGTTTTATGCATCCAGGCCCAGACATATTTGAAGCCCTGAAAGAAGCGGGGATAGTGGGCAGGGATTTAGTGTTGTGGACCCAGAGCTTGATATTTTTACAGTCTTAATGATATTCTGTATGTTTTGCATGTTTATGATAAAATTATCTAATTGATATGTTGCCATGCCTTCTGCAGAACAGAGGAAGTCGTATATTATGTCAATCTTGATTTCGAAGGCAGAAAAATGGGAGACTAAAAAGACAGACAGAAGAAGCAGAGACAAGGGCATAGAAAGGCAGCCATACCTGGCAGTCATGTTGCTGTCACTATAAATTGAATTTAAGAGCTTGTATTTTGGTGGGTTGATGAAACTGCCATAGGTATGTCATCCCTTTTTCTCATCTGTGTGATGGGTTATACCTGTGGTCAGTAACAAGCTGACAACCAGAAATTAACTTTATTGAAATGAATTAATGACATTAAGTCACCATCGGTTATTTCTATGAAATATTCCACAAAAAAACCTTCTTCTTCTTGCTAGAGCATAAACTTATAGTATATTCTTTGAGTCAAATCTTGTGTTAATGTCATTTTGCCGTCAATCCAGCAGGCTCTGGTGTGACTCACCAGTCAGGACCTCAGACGTCAGAGTTAAACCTTGTCAAACAGAAAGGAGAGGCAGAGAAAAGGCTTTAATCACACAGCCTGGAGTTACAACCATGTAAACTACATGCACACTTTATTGTAGCCTCAAAAGGTGTTATGATGACGGCGGTGCAGAATCAAGCCGTGAGTGAGCGACCTTGTGTGATTCGTGAAAGTCAGGAGGGTCCGACGGGGAGGTGACTGTGCTTTCCTGTTAAATCTGGGCATCCATTAACCTGTTTGCCTGTGACTTCATGTCTCCTTGTCATCCCATCATTCTGACGTCCTAAGGGCTGGTGGGAAGCCCAGGAAGGGGCTGACTGAGGTTGACAGCGGGCCAGCAGACCCTGCATGTACAACATCCAGCTTGTCTTCCCCCACCTCACGCTCTTCTTACCCCCCTGGATCCACGTCCAGCTGCTGAATCACAGTTGAACAGCATGGCTGATGGGAGTTGACAGCCTGTCTGCCTGCCTGACTGCCTGTGGACATGCTAAGTGTACTGACTTTCACATACTAATGTTGAGGTCAGGGGTCATACAGTATGAAGGCATGCAACACATGACTGCTGGGGTGAACAGGCGAGCAGGGAAGGAGTATGTGCAAGTGTGCATGCATTTATTCTCCTTGTATACAATGTATGCAAAATTCAGCCCATTGAAATATGTTGATGTCCCCACATAGGCTAAGTATATTTGCTCACGTACAATTTAGCGGTATTTAAACTTTAGACAATAGTTGCATTTATGCTGCTCTATACAGCTGCATTTAAAGGTACACTTAAGATAATCGATAGACTCGTATAATAGTAATCCCTGTCAATCATCACTTATGAACAACTAAAGTGTGAGGCGGAATATTTATCTGCAGAGACTCTGCCCTCTTCCTGTGTTTTTAAAATTTTACTACGTTAAAGACATTCATGAGCACATCAAGCAGATGAGGCCAGGACTTTATAAGAAGGTAGCAACCAGGAGTCAGACCATAAGCAGCAGGCAACAAAGAGGATGCTACAAAAATTCCAAGTTTAAAAAACACGTGTTGTGAATCTGGGGTTGGATTTCACTTTTCTTGGCAATATTGCTTACAAACAGTAGTTGACAACTTGAGTATACCTTTAAAAACTTTTTAAAAAAAATCTTTATTGACAATCCACAGTGAAGAGGCTGACAGGAGACAAGGGGAGTAAGATATATATTACTTGCTACAAAGGTGCCATTACTGGTTGCTTTGCAGATTAAGATTTTACCATTCACTGAATGTAGACTGTGGCTATAAGACGGACATTGGCCAGTTGCCGAAGCAACTTTAACAACAATCAAACCAACCTCTGAGCTAACAACCTACACGCTGAAAATGGCAGGTTTTGACAAAGATTTGGATCATGCAAGACAGCATGCCTGCTGTGTTGTCTCTGTGATTATTGTAAAGATGTACACTAAATAAAAAGCCCAGACTGTTTTGCAGGACTCTCATGCCCAATGGTGATCCACTTTCTGACATGACCAGTCTGAGTTGATTTGCCACATCTTTTTTACCCTGGCAGCGGCATGCGCCAGTGATGTTGACCTCACCAATGTACCAATCTGTTCCACTTCATATACCGTAAGCTTCTGTGAGTGTATCACAGAGGTCCTATTGGCTAGCTAAATCCCCGGTTCCCCCCATATTAACAGCCTAAACTCTGTCAGCATTGTTGTCGTTGTTAGCACTGTTTTTGCTGTTAACACTTTTTGTGCTCATAGCACCAGTAGCTCAGCCACGTCCATGTTGAGAGCCATGTGCAGACAATCCCGGCTTAGACTCTGAATCATAGATATGCTCTAAATGTCTAATGCAGCTCCTTTAAACACTGGAGGAATGGAAAGACTAGAAAGAGAAACATGATGTGTGTGATGAGGCCCCGTGTGGAGAAGAAGATCTAATACGTGATGTGGAGTGACACGTTGCTTTTATGTGACAGTGCTGTAGTGGCAGCGCCCATCGGTGAGCCTGACACCCTGCTGATCATGAGACGTCTGGGTTAAGAAACTCAAACTGGGCTGGCAGAGGAAGATGATGAGGGCTTGTTGCTATAATCATCATCATGATAAAAACACACTCAGCAGCATTTACGTCTTTCCAATCTGCCCTGCAGTGTCTTGTTTTTCTCTTTTAGTAGCTCATGATATTCAATTATGAAATACTTGATTTTTTCACTAAATCAAACAATAGCAGAAGTATTCAGTATCTGATTGTTACGATACTGTTTTGTTTATTGTATTATGTATGATGACTGAATAAAATACTACTACATGTTAAAATACTACTACTACTACATGTTCTAACACTTTTATGAAGCTTTTGGGTTTTTGATAGTTTCCTATGCTCTTGAATGTTTGTGATATATAGTGACAACACGTTGTGTCAAGAGAGTTTCTCACAACCTTTTTTCATGTTCAGATTTGTTTTGTTTTGATGACGACAGTCGGGATGATAGGTTGTTGACAGTCGGGATGATAGGTTGTTGACAGCCGGTGTTAGTTGCAATCTAAAATTTACATATAAAAGCTATTGAACTTTGAATGGCAGCAAACATTGGCAGCAGCTCTCCTAAATGCTCCTGCTGTCACCGTGATGGCGAGAGGAAAATGTTAAATGTGAAATCTAAATGTCTCTCTGAAACGGCGGCTCTGTTAGATCGTTTTGTCACATGTTCCTTATTGGTTGCCAACTGAGAGGCTCTGTTGTCTGAGAGGAACGCTGAAGGTCAGTGTTTGTGTTTAGTTTGAGTGTGTTTTTGATCTATTTTCAGTAACTCCTATCCCTTTTTCCTAAGTGCACCTCTGTCTCTCCTTCTCCACTAAGAGGATCTCCCGCTGTGATTTCACCACTGATCAATTTAATAGTCAAAATACATTTTGTAGTCGTCTGTTAAAACTTCAGAGTTGACTGAATAACCCAAATATGCTTTTCACCTGCTTTAATAGAAATATTGATGAGAACAAATGGCTGCTTGACTTTTCCTGTATTATTAACAACATTATTTCATGTGTGTAATAGCTCATTGTAGCCTTTGATCATGGTGATGTCCTACTTTCTCCACCCTGTACATGTAAAAACACTCACCCAGAAATAGACTCATTTATGGCAGCCCATGTATGTGAGCAGATGCTCACTTTCTCCAGCATGTCCACTGAATAGAAAAATCACCCGTCAGAGCGATTTATCTTGCTGCCTTTCAGCCCGATGGCTTGTTGTTGTCGTGTGGTAATTAAAAATGACACCTGGCAAAGGTTTTTTTTACACATGCTGGTGATCTGGTTTTGGTTTCTTGTCAGCCACCTGTGCCAAATATGGAGACACATTTAATGCTCAGCCATCGGCCTGGTTAAGACGCTAATTTGCATCAGCCCTCCAGTTTGCTTTTGGTGGACTCTTATTTTGACAGACCACAGCAGCAACAAGAAGAGCCAACTCTGCCTCCCACACATTTTCAAACTTGAGTTGATATGTGGTGGAATTTAACTAAGTACATTTACTCAAATACTGTATTTATTTACAACTTTGAGGTACTTGCACTTTACTTGAGTGGTTTCTACCTCTACTCCAGACAGACATAATACTATTTACACCATTACATTTATCCAACAGCTTAAGTTACTTATCAGATTAATGCAACATACACAGCAGTAATATCAACCCAAAAGCAAACACAATCTGGAAGCGTTTTACTGCACAATTAATTCTCTTACTTTATGTAGTTAGAGAAAATTTTGCTTATAATACTTAAAGCCTTTCATGTAAGTAAGGTTTTGAATGCAGAATTTTGAGTATTTTTCACAGAGTGGTACTGCTGCTTTTACTTAAAATTTTATCCAACACTGGAATTGAATGACTGAAAATTGTCTCATACAACCAGTTAATGCTCTGCTCTTAATTCTCTGAAGGAGAGGCAGTAAATCAATGAATGGTATGTGAGTGAGCATAATTTTTAATGACGCCAGTAAAGCTGTGGAGATGAGCTATGACCTCCACGGTAATGGTGTAGGTGACGAGTTGGATCAAAGTGAATCTGAAGCAGTGATGGAGAGCAGATTGATGGCTCAGCCTCGGGATGGAGGGGTTTCAAAGTGTGTGCAGGGGCTTGATGACCATTAGAAAAGTGTAATTACCAAACCGTGAGACCAGATAAGTGATGAGTTACAATGTTACTGTTTATTTGTGGGATAGGTACCTGACTGATAGCATGTAGTAGAAAGTCCCAAATAAATGCAGCAAATGACGTTTAATAACGCGAGTAATGCACGGTTTTGAAATATAAAATTCAGGAGTGTAGGTGTTTCATTTTCATTTTTAAATTACTGAGAGTAACTGATTGAAAAAATATCCAAATTTAGGATCGATATTTGAACAAGTCAACTTACAAAATATGGCTTGTATACCAGTATCAGTCTTATGCACGCTTGTCGACATTTTTGTGTCATTCTCTGTTGCTATTCTACTGGCTCCGACTCAGAAGCATGACATGCTCAAAGCCATGATTGATTCTGCAGCAATGCTGGCTGCAGATAAGGTGGCGGATTTCAACCACAATTCTCAACATTGCCTCAGCATGTGAATGAAATTTGCTCTGCTCCCTTTCAGAAAGACCTTTTTTTATTGTAAAGTTAATCTTATAGCAGGACACACAAATCATGAGTGTGCGAGGTCATGTGATCTTGGTTAAAATCCATTTAAAGCAACCAGTCATTTCCCTTTCTATTAAAACAAGGTATTCTTTTATTCTAAACGGGTTAAAACAAACAAAAAAGAGAGCCTAAGCAATGGTCTTTTCACTGCCATTACTTCAGTTCTGTTTGTATTTAGGGCTATAGTCAGAATATAAAAAATCTGGAGGGCCCTCACTGGGCTCTGGAGGTGTGGTTTGTTTTTTTGGCTTGCATCATTTGCAGTCTGTTTATTTGTTCTATACAGTAAATGTACCTGAAAACTTTCATATCTCATTGTATGTTCCTACTTCACACTTTATGTACAATTGTACAGTTGTTAAATTTGCTTCATATTTAATCTAAACAATTTAGAGAAGCCACGTAATTTACAACTTATTCATTAAATTTTGTGGTATGAAACATTATTAAATATTTGTGTCTTACCTTTTAGTTAAGTCAATTAGGATCCCCATAAGCAATGCCCTGACATAAGCTAGTCTTCCTGGGTTTTTACAGAAGCTGCACAGTATAACAAACAGTTACATACATTTTAACAACTCATTACATACAAGCAAAGGGGGTAAACAGCTAATGCAGAAGGATACCTTAAACGTTGTTAGTAGACATGGAACGTAACTGACAGAGTGGCAACATGTGACGAGTTGGGATGAGAACGTGTTGGGTTGACTGTTCTTGGAAAGTGAAGGGATGCATGCATGCTGCATGGGTTTGGATGGTCTTTTTGATGGGCTGATGTATTGCTGGGCTGCAGCTGGTCTGTGACTCATAGGAAAACTGAAGTACCAGGACCAACAAAGACAGAGAGTTTATGTAAGCAGCCAAATCATGACATGAATGAAAACACTTTCCTGCTCTGCCGTCAGTGAACAATCCCGAGTGAAATTGTGTTCATTTTAATCTGCAGAGACGGTTGAACGAGCAGGCTTCATCACATCGGGGCAATTTAGATCAAACGAGATAAGATGGCAGACACAGAAATTCATCCAACCTGCTGACATCTGTGGAGCCATAACACGGACCTGCAAAATGCTTTGAGGCTACAGTCCTGTTCACAGTGTGCCGTGTGTCAGAACCTGATTCATCTGAACTTGCTTCATTTTACATTTGACACTTTTTCATTATCTTCCATTAGATTAGGACCAGGGGATTTCGTGTAACTGAGGAGTTTCATTGAGACTCTTGGCCGGGACAGCTGCTTTAATAATACTTTATCAGCACATGCTGATGTGGAAACCCATAAAGCACAATGTGAGATGAAGTCACACATCTTCCTGGGATAGTGAAATATCGACTCGCCAGCCAGCCAGTTACTGCAGGCAACTATATAGATAGATGGAGTTACTTATCTTTGAGTTATAGGAAAGTAAGAGTGTTGGCTGCTCTGCTGGTCTTGATGCATTAACAGTCTATAGGTGAACAGAATGGGATTAAACTGTCAGTACGTACATTTTCCTATACATTGTTCTGTTTTTTGTTATTCTCCGCTGCTCTTACTGGTTGCCAGGGAACAGTATCAGACGAACGCCGGGTCTTATCTTGTCACACTCCTAATTTCCTGTGGACCAGCTCTCCCCTGTGGCTGCTGTTCCCGTGACGATGGAGATGAAGAAGAAGGGAGGAGCGGCAGGGGTGGGGGGGGTGACAGCATGGCTCCCGCTAAGACAACAGTGCAGTCACACAGGGTGGAGAGGCCTGTAATGACTGAGTAAACAAATGTGGAACATATGGAGCCCTCCATTGCCAGGGACACCACCTCCTAAACAAATACATCTCACATTTCATGTGGAGATTCAGCAGGACAAAGGATGTGATTTGATGTTCACAATCAAAAGGCCTCAGCAAAAAAATGCAGGTTTCACAGAGCCACGACTACTCATGCACAACGCTGAATAGTCCCGCTCCTCTCATCAGTGCAGCTAACGCAGCGGGTGTTTTGTTATTGTCAGGGATTTTTGCAACGGGCGGGTAAAGGCCATTTTACTCTCACTGGAGCAGTAAGCTGAATACTATTTACACCTCAGTGTAAGTTAGACAGCCAAGGCAATTTTAAATCCAGCCAGAGATAGATGGATAGGCGAGGCTGCTTTCAGAGCAGACAGAGGCCGGAGTGAGTGAAGAATTTGGTGATAAAAGCAGAGTAATGGTGTTCCAGCTGAGGTGCCTCCTCTGGATCAGCAGCAGGGATTTCAAGGTGGATAGAAATCCATCTAGTTAAGTCTGGCATTCCTACACTTTCCTAAGAAAACTGAGAGGGATTCCTGAAAAGCTGCAGGCTGGAAAACCAAGTACATCATATAGTATTTTTATGGCTGTTGTTCTTGAGTATTTCCATTTTTTGCTTATTATACTTTTACCCCACTACATTTCGGAAATAGATATTATATATCTTACTCCACCAGAATTGTTTTGACAGCTATAGTTACTTTGAATATACTTTAGTTTAGATTTTGAATGCAAATCATTTGAATAAGATCGTTTTCATTTTCCCTTTATCTGCCGATTGATCAATTCATATTTTCTTCTTTAAAACGTGAAAAGAGTGAAAAATGTCCACCCGAGTTTCTCAAAGTCCAAGCTTAAGTTTCCTATTTTAGCTCTTTAAACTCACATCCGTGGACATTTTTGCATTTATTTAATATGCTGAAGAAAAATTTCCAATGAATTTTGACAAAGAAAAATTCATCAAATCATGTTTCTGTTTCATGTGTACTTCAGCTAGTATCAGCCAATCAATGTGCAAGAGCTAGCTTACCTCAATGTATCCTCATACAATGGTTTGTATGAGATCCTACAAATTTGCTCTCCACAAATGAGGTTACATACTTAACATAATCAACGTAAAGTTATGGAGGTTAGGTTTAGGAAAACAAACATGGTGAGTACATGGTTATGCATAAATTGCTGGCTCATCATTATGCTGGATTTGTACAAGTTTTGGTGCAGTACTTTTTGTAGAAAAACGTACGAGCAGTGCACGAGAAAAGTGAGGTAGCTAGCAGCAGCATACTATGTCAGTGTGTCTTGGTTTCTCTCCAATACTGTTATGGGCCCACTGGCCAGAATTTATTACCTTTGAGAAAATTGGTATCTTTGACAGGTTATGCACAAGGTATTTAACAGTGAACTAACATTACATGGATCCGCTTTGTCTCTCAATCTGACGAATACTATTATCCTGTCAGCAGTGCTTTGTCTGAGCCTCACTGTTATGACACACCCACTTTTCGAAAAGTGGGTGTTTCATTTGTTTTCATTTCCAATTTAGCTTAGATCTGAATTTGTACATTCATTAATCTAATTTGTTTATTCATTCATCTCTCCCTTGTCCTTCTCCTGATCTCCTGACCTCTGTGAGGGAGGTGTGTGTGGAGCCAACAGTCTGCTGTAGCTGTCAGCTGTAGCTCCATCAAGCTCTACACCCGCCCACTTTTAGCAGTCTAATCAAATGCAAAGGATTTGACTTAAATCCCTCTTGTAAGTGTACACTGATGAAGTATTGCGTTTCACTGCGAAAGACCTCACAGATCAGACACAGAAAAGCAAAAGATCTCCTTATTTTGGAGGCTGATAACAGCATTTGCTGAATTTGCATGACAAAACTGTTTAACTATTAAGTAATTATCAAAATTAAGATGAGTCTGTGATCAAAATAGTTGGCAATTATGTTTCTGTCAACTGACTAATCAATAAGGGTACTAAACATTGCAGGTCTACTCTAAAATGTAAAGTCTTGTTCTCGAATAAATAACACTTCACAATGCCACAACATTAGATTGTTTGTTACACTTCATCGTACGTCAGAATATTAATCGAAAACATTGCATTACAACATAATAAATAAAACTCTGAAGGGGCTGTTCTGCTTAATGGTTGTTTTATTTTTTAATGAGAGCAGCAGAGCGGTGAATATGAAACTGTGTATTATTCATAATTAATCTTAATTAATTAAGACAGCAGGTGAACACGGAAGACATGTTGAAGAGCCAATTAAAATGGAAAATGCTCAGAAAACAGTGAATTACTAAATTCCTACAAAAAGAAATGTCATTTTAAAACAGGAAATGTTGGATAAAAGCCTCTGTCTGCCTCTATAAGCCTATAATTTGTATACTGTGCTGCGGTTACTTAAGCATTTGAATATTTACTTAATAGATTCTACATTGCATCTGCACATTTAATTATTAAAACGTACTCATGAGCACAAATTCAAGCATATATATGCACATGCATGCTCAAGCATTAGCTCTCAGCGTGACCCTCCTTGTGATTGGACTGTTGGCGTGCACGGCGTTAAATAGCATTTATATGCAGAGTATACTGCTCTAAAGTGGCGCTGAGTATCATACAAACACTTAATGCTTGTTTTTCTTCAAGGGCGCCTATTCTTGATTATGGAGGGCTTTAATAGCCCCTCAAATCCTGATTGGCGTATTTAGGTTGCAAATGATCAGGAAAAAAGAAATCTTAAAAGCTAAGAGAGCGACAGTGTAAAAAAAAATTTAAATCAACTGAAGCAGTCCACTGCTTCAGTTTATAATTGTTCCTCCAGCGATCAGATGTCAGGCCTGGAGATGTATGGGCCTGCTGTCTGTCTGTGTGCTGACACTCTCGCCTGATTAAGATCTGTTACAGCCCGCACAACACACCATTTTAATTAGTCAAGCCCTATTCCCATGATAACCAGTGAACTGTACATGAAAGCCAGCCAATGCACCGCCGAGCACCTTGTGATTAAATATGAACAATTGATCCCTCTTTCAAAATGACTAATTGCTATTTTTTTTTCTCTTTCTCTCTCCTTACGCCACGTAAAAGAGAAATGACATCAGCAGAAGGGAAACTTAAGAAAGTAATACATCACCAGCATGTAATTTCCACATGTGTATTTAAGCGTTTGCAGAAGCATGTTAATAGCTCTCTGTCAAAATGTAAATAACCGCTGGGTAATGCTCCATTGTCTATTCTATTAATTTTCCCTCCTTACCATCTTACTGCTGATACAACAATTACTTAATGTGTATCCCATACATGAGGAAGCAGCTTTCATCTGTAAACAGCTTCATTAAATCATTAAATCATGGCAGAGATTGTGTGGAACTAGTAAAAAGGATGTTAGAATGAATGCTAATATTACGCATTCTGCTCACTTGCTCCTGCTTTAAATGCACACTGTTAGCTCTGTGTGTGTGTGTGTGTGTGTGTGTGTGTGTGTGTGTGTGTGTGTGTGTGTGTGTGTGTGTGTGTGTGTGTGTGTGTGTTTGTGTGTGTTAATGTGTTGCCCCACTCATGACCCCATAAGCTCTTCTCCTTACATCTCCCACTGGGATCTACAGGAAACATGGGTATGATATGTGTGGGGAATAGAATAGGGTTCAGTTTTAGCCAAGGAAACCTCATGTGATTATATATTCAAAGAGGGACAGTTGTGCATTTTTATGTTGAGCTACGACTCCTGAGTGCTTCATCTTGTGATTTCATTTTCAGTATAGCCTTTAATGTCATTTTAAAGAGTTAGAGGTGTAATTTCAGGGGAAATTCAGATAAAGGATCACTATAATTTCCCTAAACTGACTGCTTTTGATCTAATTGTGACATGAAACAAACTAGAACTAGAACCCCGCTGATGAATATTTATTATTTATTTAATGGCTTTTACATTTTTCCACATTAAATGAAGATACATAAGTGAAACAAAATAGATATACACACAAAAGAATTTCAGGAAACAAACAAAAAAACATCAACAGAATCACACTGTGTATGGTTCATTAGTTCATCATCCTGCCATGCATGAGCTAAATATTTTCATCAGAAACAAAATTGGCTTGGTAACTTGGTTTCCAAGTAGCGCATAAAGCATCTTCATATTGTTGGTAGCTGTTCGCATTATATGCCAGATTTTTTTCATGGCCAGGCAGCTTGAGAAGCTCTGCTACAAAGCCCCTAAGGGGATAAGAAAAAAAATAGATGGAGAAAAAAAAGTAGCACCTCCTGCCACTTCCACATACTTTTGTTCCCTCCTCTGAGCTTTATTCTTAGGCAAACTAGTACCTGGATTCGTTCATTAAATCTGTGTATGAAAAGGGATTGAAATGCATGTGACCCATTTATGTTGCAACAATTTCTACCTCGTATTAATAGTCTTATATCAGAAAATATAGCACATCACACCCCAATATTTAAATAGTTGCACCAGGCCGATCTAGGATTCCTTCGCTTTGCCTGTTATCAGTTGATAAAGATGATGCCTTGCGGTCCACAGAAGCTGTTTATGCATTGGGCCCAGAATTTGGTTCTACGCTCCTGTTGGCATTTCAGTTGTTTGGATGGTAACATGATGAACTTCCATTTCTCATGCTTTCAGGTTTGAAAGCTGCATCACCAGCGTAGCTACGTTAGTGACTGACGCCTACCATGTTACCCCAGCAACCCACGCAGATTAGTTGGTGATGTGTGGACACACAAATCTGATCTGATTACCTGAAAGTAGCCACGTGGACAGTTCGTCTCAAAGATCTGATTTGAGAAGTAAATCTGATTTGCCTGTGCACTTAACGTAGCCTTTGATATCTTTAAGCGTGTCCAAGAGAGCTTGATAAGACAGGACACAGTTGTTTTATGGTCAGACTTTTGTGGTAAGAACACATCTGAGCTTTCTGATATATAAGCAACACTCTGGGCAGGCATCTTGCCAGCTTACAGAAACGTAAGCCGTTATCAGGCTGACATTTTAAAGATGTCAATTCAGACTGGATTTTTATCATCACATGCTGTGACAGTCAAGTAAATCAGTCTAGATCTTTTGTTTTCCATTTAAAAGTCTGGGTATATAAGAGGATTTTGATTATAAATGACATCAAAGATCATTTGTAATCACAGGACACCTCCTTCCAGTTGCAGCAGCGCCTTAAATGGAGCTGAGTGATTCCACAGACGTCCTCTCCCTTGTCCTCCTGCAGCTGATGTGACAGGCCTTTTAATTGTCTCATTCAGATAACATGTCACACAGGGCTGAGGCCGCGTGGTGACATCTGCTAATCATCAGTTCAGCGCCTATTCACACATCCAGTCCGGGGATCTGATTGCCTATTGGTGCCCTCTGTCTGGCCCCGATTCATTCTCACCTTCTATCTGTCTCTGTGCCCACTATTCACACTCACTGTTCACCTCTGCTGACACTCCCACTCTCCCACCCATTTCAGTTTCAATCTCAAATTTCATTCTTCTTTTTTTTCTTTCTGCATGTCAATGTATCGCCACAGTCTCTCATTACCAACCTCGCTCTCTTTTTACCTTCTTGACAGGCAAATCATTCATCAAGATCAGTTATTTAGACAAGACAATTAATTATCTCTGACCATCACACTGAAACTTTATCACACATCTGTTCTCAACACTTAAAGCTATAATAATAATAATTGTACATTTTCAAAAAATACACTCAGAATACCTCTGAGTTGAAAATTGTTCTGCCTAATATTTGTACCTGACAGAATGACCTACACCCCTATTTATACAGGTAATAGTCCATTCTGATAGATATTTGTACCTGGCAGAATGACCTACTCCACTTTATGATATATTAATGCAGGTTGTAGTCCATTCTGATTGAGTTTTGTACCTGACAGAACGACTTATTCCACATTTATAGAGGTAGTGGTCCATTCTGATAGCTATTTGTACCTGACAGAGTGACCCACTCCACATTTAACTACGCTTATACAGCTAGTAGTTAATTCTGATAGATATTTGTACCTGACCAGATGACCTTATCTACATCTATACGGGTACTAGTCCATTCTGAGAGAAATTTATACCTGACAGAATGACTTTCCTCACATTTATACAGGTAGTAGTCCGTTCTGATTAATTGAGAGTTGGTAAAATGACTATTCCACATTTTTACAGGTAGAGTCCATTCCGGCAGATATCTGTACCTGACAGAATAACTTACTAGACAGATAACTATATTTATAGAGATAGTAGGTTGTTATTATAGATATTTGCACCTTACAGTATAACCTACTCAACATTTTTACAGATATTAGCCCATTTCAATAGATCTTTGTACCCACCAGAATGACCTATTCCACATTTTTACAGGTAGTAGTGCATTTTGATAGATATTTTTACTGGCCAGAATGACGTGCCCCGCATTTATACAGGTGTTTGACCATTCTAGTAGATATTTGTGCCTGACAGAATGACCTAATTTACATTTAACTACATTCATACAGGTAGTAGTCTTTTCTGATAGATATGTATACCTGACAAAATGACCAACTCCACATTAATATAGGTAGTAGTTCATTCTGATAGATATCTGTACCTGACATAATGACTTATTACACATATAACTTTATTTATACAGGTAGTAGACCATTCTGATCGATGTTTGTACCTGAAAAAGTGGCCTACTCTTCAAATATACTTGTGTTCATAACTGCCCTCAAATGACCAAGTAAATGTTGTAATATTTATATTTTTGTATTTAGCTTAATGGCTAGGGGAGCTCTATTGCTACACTAATGTCTTTCTGAAATAAGTGTTAAGTTTTTGTGTTATTGGAGTGGAATTGTGTATTTCACAGGTTGTGCACTGTTACCTGTCAGTTGTAGGTTTTGTTTTTCTTGTGCATGGGCAACTACACCAGTTTCCTCTCTGAGAATTAATGAAAATTAGTTTGCTGTTGACAAACATTACTGTTGCACAATGTAGCACAAGTAAGAACAGACAGAGTTAATTACTGATGAAAAAGTTAAAGTTTTTAGGGACAGTGGGGAGACATCTCCAGGAAAACAAAAGTTAAATTATTAAATCTTTAGGCAGACATTTGTCTCTCTGTCAAATTTGACATCAGCAGCATTTTTCTCAAATGGCAGTTTGATTGACATTCCTGTTCTTGTCTTGCAGAGTTTTCTGACAGTATAAATTGGTAGAATACATACATTACATCTTGAATACTAACAACCAAAACATTGTACAGTGAAAACTTCTATATAGTGCATACTAGAGGCCCACCCACAGTAATGACTAGACCCCTGAAAAGGTCCAGTGACCAGGCAACAGCCTATGTTTTTTTTCTTGCAATGGTTGCCTTTGACAAAAAAAAAGTGCCATACTGTTTTCAGGAGAAGGAGTTTTCATTACACAAAGGATATATTTTTCTAAAGTGACAGTCAATACAATATTTATTTTTGTTGTTTTAATAAATAATGGTGAATATTTTGTTTCAAAATAAAATTATTATTGTGTCAGTGTCTCCCGCAGAATTAGAGTGTATGTATGATGGTAGGGGGTTAGGGTATCATTGTCTGTGGGTCTGTAATTGCAGTGCAGACAGAGCTCTTCATAAGTTCTTTTCTTTCTCAACAGCAGTTTGCAAACAGCTGGATGGATAATTGATCTGTCGATCCATTGAGAGCTGATCAGATCGATGAAGGAGAGGAGCGGCTGCTGTGAGTAAATACAGACTTTTAGACCCGGCACACTGAACTGTTAACTTTCACTTTCAATGCACCTGACGTTCTGCTGCTCCCTCTGTGCTGGAAATATGCCCTGCGCTCCAAGAGGTGTAATGCATAATCAAACAGTATATATATTTCAGTAGCACTCCTAATGAACAGTTCAGCTTAAAAAATAGAAAATCCATTTGTGGCAGCAAAAGTTTTAATTGTGGCAGGCTGCCAAAAATTAATAAATGTGTGGGAAACCCTGTCATAATTTGGATAAACGTGATTGTTGCTGGTCTCCTTGGGTCCCCAGCTTTTACCCTTTTTAATTCTTCATAAGTGGCCCTCCTTTCTAGTATTATAATATGTGGTACCGAATTAGAGCACCGCTTTGTTTTGTTGTCTATAAGAGATCTGCTGTCACTCTTTAATATTTCTTTTTGTATGAGTCCAAAAGTGCCTTCGTTTCATTTTCATTTCTTGGCTCCAGTTTTCACAATGTGAAGGAGCTTGTCTTCATGTCTTGAACTGTATATGTGATTGTTTGTGTAATGCATCATGTATGCACTCACAGATAGATGGGGAAGGAATGTGATGGTAGTGGTGAACATCCCCCACCATCCTGCATACATGTTATCAGCTTTGTATCTGGACTGACACTGTGTGTTTGTACTGTTTGTGTGCTGGTACATTGTGTGCAGTGATGCATGTAGGTCTGTACTGTAAAGGCTGCTAGATGGGTACTATGATAGTTGGGGAATGGACTGCTGTGGTACTTGCACTGAGCCCAGCAGACAGATAAAAGGAGAGTCCAAGGGGGCTTTACTTGATAACATTGGTGAGACTCAGTGAAGTGA
The DNA here is from genome assembly GCF_026936395.1 of Plectropomus leopardus. Taxonomy (NCBI): domain Eukaryota; kingdom Metazoa; phylum Chordata; class Actinopteri; order Perciformes; family Serranidae; genus Plectropomus; species Plectropomus leopardus. Next base: position 10,805,957 of record NC_142193.1, on the reverse strand, counting down.
CTAAAAACATTGCACCGTAGGCTCATTGCCCACAGAACTGTGCTGCTCTGTCCTCAGGGACGTCCTCCACTCATATATGGTATATTACCGAGCGCCATATGGCGCTGTAGACGAACAGAAATAATTTATTGTTTGTGTGTGTGTGCCCAGACAATGAGGTCAAACAATTGGACTGGCAAAGCACAGGAGAACACAACTGTGCATTTCATGAAGTATAGCAGCCCATAGCTCACATTTCCCATGAATACAGTGGAGGTGAATTGGCAGCAAGGTGCTGTACGGATCGGTATATTTCCTCAGGGTCATGGACACCGAGTGCCTTCTAACTCTCTTTAGATCTCTAATCTTCATGGTTGCTGTTTTCCCTTCACCTCCATTTATCAGCTCTTCTGCTCTTCCCACCGACACATCCGGTGACAAATTACACTGCCCACAGTGGATCACTCCACATGAATCACTGCTACTGTACTCTGACATGACACTGAATAGGCACGGGGGAGTGCACAGCCTTGCCAACCTCACAGGGAGTTTTTGTTACTGCTCGAGGTGATAGGTAGATGAGGTAGAGTTATTGCAATAGCAGAATAAATCATAATGTATAGGTAGGCAATATGATATTTTCAATGAGAATATGATATAAATTTGTCCCTTTAATATCCCTGGGTGTATTAGATGAGGGTTGCAAATCAATGAGCAAGAATGATCTAGTTTTGCATCATTGTAATGAGTACTTTGTTTTGTCCAACCCTGCCTCCTAAAAATGATCTTTGCACGTTAGTAAACTGTGTTGTGGCAACGTAATCGGGTTATGGATTATGGACAGAGACAACATTTCTTTCAGGCAGTGGTGGAGGAAGTACTTAAAAGCCACACCTAGGTAGAAGTATAGATATAGTTAAAGTTGTCTATTAGAGTATTACTTAAGTTAAAGTCTTAAGGTATCTTTTGTTTATTGTACTTAAGTATCAGAAGTAATTCTGTGATATTAAATGCATTCAAAGTGAAAGTAAATAGTACACTGTCAGATTTTTAAGATTCATAAAATTTACTTCTTTGTAACACCACTTTAAAAATTGAGCACAAATTATGCTTAAAGAAAAATTAGACTCCTCTATTCATCCCTTCGCCCCCTTCTCCTTTCTTCCTGTCCTTGTTGATTTTGTAGTAAGTAACTAAGATGCAAGGAGGGGATGTAGTTGAGTAAAAGTAAAAGTTTCCATAAATATATAAAAAATCAGGTAAAGTACAGATACTGCACTGCTTTCAGCTATATTCATGTAGCATATAGGTTTTGAAGGAAGGTGTTGGGGAGGATGGCAGGGCATTACGAAGTGCAGGATATTGACACCAGAACTTCTGTTTTGTGAAAAAATACTCATTTGTCCATTTTGGTGGAAAACAACAGAAGTTTGTAGGTAAACATTGTACTGATTTGTTCAAAATTAACGTTTTTGCGACTTGCCAGAAACAATAATTAGGAACAAATCCTCATTATATTAATAGAAAACATAATTTGCTCAAATTACCCTTCCCTCAAAAGGTATTTTCTGGGAGACAGGGCTGGATTTGTCATGTGTTTAATTTGATGGTTTGGCTGAACATTGACATTCATATCTGTGTATTTTATTCATTAACCATTTATTTTACAGACAAATGATTATATCAGGATAGAAATTGATGGCTGGCTCATAGCTGCTTAAAATGATGTGATTGTCAGTCAACCTGTTTTATTTGAATTTTTTTTTGAGCCTTGAAAAGCTTAAGTTATTGAGTAATTCACAAGAAAAAAAAACACTTATATGACTATATAAACTCATAGTCAATTATCTCATGTTTGATGAAATCAGATAGCACAAGCCTTGAAACTGCCTTCACAATTTCAATGAAAAATTGCTTTTGGTTGCTGTATATCATTGCAGACATCTGGATAGCTTTAAATGCATATTTACTGAGCAGACATCTTTTGTCACAGTTTATTTCCGTTTGTGTATCTTTCCTCCCAGCTACTTCTCCCCACTTTACCCTAGAAGTTTCTTCCTACTGTGTGTTTTTGTAAAAGCAGATTTCCGTCTTTCATTACCGTCGCTTGGCAGTTTATGTTTTATTCATCATGTACCCAATAAGTAACAGCACCGCCCAGGCCCTCAACTAATCACGATCCCGGTGGGGAGAGTCTTTTCCATCATTAGCTTCACCTGTAGCTGGGCTCTCCTCAGCTCCAGATGCTAATACAGCAGTGATGAGGTTAGAACCACAACAACCCTGCCTGTATCTGTAACTGGAGGTTGAAGGATGAGACCTAATCACCAAATCACGTCTGTCATCTTCTCTCTGCTCTTGCTGGAGGCGAAGAAGCGTCAGGAGTCCCTAATTGCCAATCAGGGATAACTAGAGTAATGCAGCGAGGGCTCGCTAAATGTAAGAAAGAACAAAGCAGGCCGGAGCCTGGCTTAGACACATGCAGGAATTCAGGCTTCGCTGAGGAGAGTTAAGTCTTAGAGAGGTGTTTTTGTTCTTCGTGTTTTAATGTTGGAAGCTGCGCTGTGTGCCTTTGAAGCACACAGTCGACTGAGACCCTGGCAGGGCCAGTTAGGTCTTCCCCATTATAACTACCACACTGCTTTTGATGTCACTTTGTGCAGCCGACTCTGCACTGTCTTAAGTGTGATGCAATCCTTACAAACCGATTGTCTTATTTTCTTTCTGCATTCATGGGTATTGCATCATTACAAGGATTTACATTGCCGACTCCTGAGAATAAATACTTAAGTATATGTGGGTTTTTCTTATTAAAGTTTGAGGCTTATTTATATAGTTTGAGCACTTTTCCTATTGGTTAACACAGGGTGGAGACACAGTAACATCCAGTTTGCCCAGAGCTGGGTTTTTTTGCCCTCGACTGTTGGCTGCGTGTCCATGCTTGTTATTGGTGACTTTCTGTTGATAGCTCTGTTTTAGCAGGTGCAACTCATTTTCTGTACAGCTTTTTTTCTGGTTGCACAAGGACTGTTTTAGACTAGTATTGTGTTCAGTTTATTATAATAATTATTATTAGACACAACTCGACAACCATATCCAGAGGGCCAAGCACCACAATAGTCAAGTTGATGAGACAGGTTGTTAACAAACTCACACTTCATCCGTTTTTGTAAACCAAATTATTTGGAAGCAGAGGGTGCAGTATTGGCCACATCCCCAGATTTCAGCATGTAAGTTGGCAAGCAAAATATGTAATTAACAAGACTGATGCAAAACCAAAAAGAAAACTTTTGGGAAAAAAAGACCAAATTTGTTTTTAAAGGGTAAAGCTGTAAAAACAAATCGGTCTTTCTATACTTTCCAACTTTCCTACTCCGTTTGTGGCATTAGATCACTGTCTTTATAAAATTTGTAAAAACAGGTACATATAGTACAAATATGTAATTTCATTAAAAAAAACCCCAAAACTTTATTTTTTTAAAATTGCTAGGTACTGTAGTTTTACACAACTATTTCTCAAACACAAGAAAACTGCATTTGTCAGGGACTATTTTCAACAGCAGAATATTACACATTTTGTGCTCTTGTGCAGTTTATGTTGGACTGATTAAAAAATAAACAGCTGTTTGTTCATCACAGTGAAGGAACACTTATGGGCTCACTGGGTGTTTCTAAAGGTTTTAGACTGTATTAAATAATGGACATTACATTACATTACGTGATGTCACCCTTTGGTTTGTGGACTGCTGTTTTGAAGCCTCCAGTTCGACATTTTGGCCGGTGCCATCTTGGGACCTTTTTACACAGATATCATGCTGTACTGCCACTTTAAAGTAGGTTCTGGATTCATACACAGATACAAATATCGGTGGCGTGGTGCAGCTCCAATGTTTGATTTTAGACAGCATGCCAGAATCACGAAAACAAAAGAGGTGTGATGAGCATGAAATGTAACACTCAGCATCTTCCTCTTGTATGTGTGGTAGCAGCCCTTTTTAAACATTAACTATGGCATAACTTTGTTAAGCAGTGTTCAGTAGAAAAGAGGAATAAGATCTATCAGCCTTTGGATACACAGACAATACTTGTTAGTATGATCAATTTATTGCTGGTTTTAGGGCGCACCCCACTCAGAATTATGCCAGTCAAATCAGATTCTGCAGTTCAACACGAATATTCAACGATTCACTTTTTTCAAAAAGTTTTAAAGTTTGATTGGGGCTCAGCGAGATGTTCAGTGTGACAGCTGTGATCATGTATTATAATAAACAAGTTAACAGCAGTTTCGACATACAGCAAATGCACAATATTTTTGCTGACACTAGATATCAACAAAAGCCAGAGACTGCATTGTATCAACTTGCTGTAAGCTGTAAATTCACCACTTACCTCACGGTGTGGTCTCTCTCTCCCTCTGTGCAGCTGCCTGCATGTCCGCATCTGTGAGTACTGAAGAGTAGCTTGAAAGTCAAGAGCACTCACTCCAGGGCAAAATCTGGGGACTAAAACATCCCCAGAGGTTCAGTGCAGAGTGCACTGACTATATTTAAAATAGATAAATGAATAAATGATAAATAAATAAGTAAAATTACTGCTCAACTCGAAGCAATCTCAGTCGACTGAGGGGTCTCTGACTGATGAATCCAATCTTTCAAGGAGCAGCCCTAGTTGGATTAGATCTTTTCGTAGGATTTACAATAAACAAATATAATAAAGTTTTTTTAATGAGACTTATTGTTGAAGAGAAATCTAATGGCTGGTAAAACAAAGGCAAGGTTTTTCTGCTAAAACACATCCTCCATTAGCATAAATCACCTAGTAGAGCTAGAGGAGAGAAAATAATAAAACAACAACCTATCCCCATTTACTGACTACAGTTTATAATTGTCCACCAATATAAAGTGACAAACGGGGAGTTGAGCAAGAACACCAAGTTGTCTCCTAAACAGAAACTAATGAGCACTCTGTCCAAAGAAAGCTGGACTCTGCAAAGTATAAACCACTAACTTTAAACCAATCACATACTGGATTGAAAACCAGTTTACTGAAGGTCTTACATTTCAGTCATCTCTAAAAGTGCTCTGCCTACAAAAACTTAACCTAGATCATGATTAACAAAGCAGTGTGATCTGCAGTGAAGTGTCATGTTCTCTTTCACCGGTAAAAGGATATCTTTATAGAAACAGAGGAGATTACAGAAAGCAATGAAAGGGGATTCAACAGGGCTTACTCATGACAGCTGACTGTGCTCTGTTAATCACATTGTGTTCCCATCCTGATACTACAGATAAAGCTAATATCAGTGAGGGATTAATATCCAGGTCCCCCTTTAAACAAGAAATGGTGCTGCTGGTGGTGAGTGGATAGAGGGAAATCATGAAACAACTGCCATGTTGATGGTTAACTGTACTTAGTCTTATTGGGCACTTGGATTGGGGAAATTATGGTTCTTCACGTACTGCCCGCAAAATCATATTAAGTGCTCATTATCTGTTGTATTAAGCAGAGAGATGTAGAGCTTTTTCCTCTCCACAGTTTACCGTCATTTACACACACACACACTCACTTAAACCAATGTTTTATTGACGTCTGACAGTAGCTTTATTTTGGTTATTAACCAAACAGGAGCTGATACTTTGTGCTCATTTTCTTCCCATTTAGAAAATAAACAAGGAATAGTCTTTATTGATCAAAAACGTGTCTGAAACAATTTTTGGCCCAAGTTGTCACACAAAAATCCTGGCTAAATGGATAACAAAGATCTGTTTTTTAGTCAGTTTATTATTTACACTGCAAAAATGCTCCATCAAACTTAAGAGAAAACTTGTAGATGCATATGCAGTGCAGTAAGTGGTTTTCACTTGATAAGATTTCATAAAGTAATTCTGGCTATCCAGCAACTAAAAGTTTTTAGGTTTTAAAAGATAACTTCTGACTGCTTCTGTAGTAAATTTAACTACACACTAATTATTACTTAATACTTTATGATTAAATTATTTAAAATAAGATTTGTGTTATTTTTTTTTTCTAGACAAGAAGACTAAACACAGGTAAGACGAATATATTCTAGTTTCTAGTTTAGCATCAAATGATGGGGCTCGGCTCCCATATTTCTGTCTGAGCTCGACCCGGACCCAACAGGCATTCTGTTTTTATGTCGAAACCAAACCTAACCCTGACACAAACCCACCAACCCTAACCCAACCCAGTAGGCTGTCCTTTGTGCTAATCGGAAAATGTTAGCATGGTAACAGGCTGAACCAAGATGGTAACAGCAGTTAACATTGAGAAAAACCCTGATATGTTTGAACTGAATATACATATCAATTACTAAAGGAAACACTTTGTGCCTAAATCTGTAGAAGAAATTAAGACTTTGCTTCTGACGTGTCTTTAACTCATCTTTCACATATTTTTATATTTGTGTTTGTAATCCCAATGCTTTATGTGACGTCATAAAATCAACTGTAATACTGCCACTCACATCTCACAAAAAGTAAAATCTTTTCCTTTATGATGCAGCTGTAAGGCAACACGGCCTGGCTGATGTGTAGCTTTAACTCAAGGGACAATACTGGAACGATATGTCAGCAAACAGTGACATATTTGTCAGTGACAAATATGTCCCTGTACCTTTTTGTGCTGTCTTTTTTCCTCTTCCATAAAGCCCTCATATTTAATCCGTTATTGAGTCAGTCCAAAAGGCTTTTTTCTCCTCCAATTTAGGTAATATTAAATTGGTAACGCCAGGCAGTGCCCATATCAACAGAATCATTTAAAGGTAATTGATCATAACAGAACTGTGGCGTGTTACACTTCAAAGGCTTTCATAGGTCGACTGTCACTCTGCTGACAGCCGGCAGCCACTTCAGCCTGTCTGTGACAGCGTATATGACAACCGTGTGACGCTGTCTTTGGCAGGATTTTACACAAAATGCCAAAAAAAATAAGTCTCCGCTAAAAAGCAGATGAATTCATGCATGTCTGTTTTCATCTTTAAGGTTACTGAGCAGTGGATCACAAGCAGAAAGTATGCAATGACGCCAGTGCGCTGAAAACATACAGCTGTAATATCAATACGTCAAGCCCTACTATTATTTCAAGCAGCCATAAATTAGGAGGGCTGGGTCACTTTTCTGCTGTTAATTAAAGCCTATAACATAATGCCATGGCACAGTTTGCTGTAATTGAGTTAATTACAGATGGTAGCTTGGCTGTTAACATGCCTCCCACACATGAGGGGTCGAGAGGTCAAACCACCTACATTGCCGTCATGGAGAGCTCCCTAGAGAGGGCTGCTTAGGCGGCAGAGGACGTCATCGTTGCTGAGCGTATTGAATGCCTTTTGCATGAAAGAGTCTTTGAGCATGGGAATAAACCAGCCTGTCTCACATTTATCTTTCTGGAAAAAATTGGATGGGTGTGTAGAACTGACCCCTAAAGCAACATTGAAACTGCCGCTAAGAAGTATTGAATATTTGATGCCTGCAAATTTATCGAAAGTTTGATTCCTGCAAGTTTCCATGATACAGCAATAAGGAATAACAATAGCAAACAGGAAGATAAGGAATAAGTCTAAGTCTTATTTGTAATCATCGGCAAGGTTCTCTTTACTCTCATCTTCTAGTCCCCCATTTTTCCCTCCTCTCCTCACTTGGGACTCGCTGAGCTCCAGGATTAGATTAGCTATCATTTATAGCAGGCCTGGGAGGCTGTGAAGAGCAGACTCCATCAGATGGAGAGATAATGGTGCTTTATGATAGATCCTGGCTAATGAAATGCCACTGTCTGTAATGAGATCAGTGAAAAGTGAGCTTTTGACCCCCAGAAAAGGGCAGGCAGCATATTGAGAATATCTACTGAGGATGTTCTTGACATCTAAGATTTCTGCCCTCCTGCTCAATACACGGTCCTGTTCAATTCATGACAGTACGAGTTAAAAAATGTTAAACATGTCTCACAGCATTACAGTAGCTTATACTAAGCACTGACTGCACATTTGAGCTGGAGCTCATGTATCACACATAGAAAAAAGTACAAACAGTGAAAATGCCAAAATGCTAATGCCAACATTTACCAGAGGCAGTGAGGTGGGGCTGTTCAAACAGTGGGGAGTGTGTAAGGTCAAGAAGAGGATTAGTCATTCTCAGTGTGCCTCGTGTATAGCAGGTCCACACATCGGTAATGCAGCAGAAATACACCAAATCATTCCCGGACAGCAGCATAGAGAACGTGAAATGCTGAGCCTGTAAGGACTGCTAACAATGGAACTTTTAATGTCAAGCCTGAATGCCTCGTTAAAATTGATTCTCCAACATCGATTATAAATCCTGAATCCCCACCAAATGTTTGCAAAAAAATGAGTTCCATTTTTACTAAAACTTTGAAAAAAAAACCAAAAAACAACAAAAAAAAAAAAACTTTACATCAATTCACCAGTCACTTTATGAGGTACACCCATACCCTATGGTTTGTGGACTTCTATTTTGAAGCCTCAACTTTGGCATTTCAGCTGTCGCCACCTTTTTTTGGAGTGAGAAGTTTTCAGCCCGCTTGTTTACATCTTGTTAATACCAGGTTGGATCGCCTTTCACCTTATAAACAAGCCTTAGTTTTTCATAGTGCTGGACAAGATGTTGTCAATATTTACATGATGGAATCACAGCGTTTCTGCAGGTTTATTGGCTGCACATCCATGACGCCCATTCCACCACATCCCAAAGGTGTTTTATACTGTTCTCAACATTTCCTGTGTCAGGGACCCCTACATTGATACGCCTAAGTCACAAACCCCGATTTGATAAGATTCGGCTGATTCGGCTTAAGGGATCTCGCATGCGGTGTTTGAATGATGCTCAATTGGCACAAGTGGCCGAGGTGTGGCAAGAAAAATATACCCAACAAGATTACACAACCACCGCCAACCTGAATCACTGATACAAGGCAGAATTGGTCCATGCTTTCATTTTGTTTGTGCCCATTTCTCACCCTACCATCTAAAGGACACAGCAGAAATCGAGACTCTTTTGGCTGGCAGTATTTTCCAATCTTATGTTGTCCAATTTTGGTGAGCCTGTGCCAATGGGAGCCACATTTTCCTGTTCTTACCTGACACCTGTGGCACCTGCCCTGTGTGGTCTTCTGCTGCAGTAGCCCATCGGCCTTAAGGCTTGATAGGTTAAGGTTTCTAAAAATACTTTCCTTGTGCCTACAAACCAGCCTGTCTGGTACCAACATAGTATAATGTTTAAATTCCCATAAATTGATTTTTTTTCCCATTCTGATGCTTGGTTTGAACTTCAGCAGATGTCTTCTTGACCATGTTTACATTTCTAAGTCCACTGAGTTGCTGCCACCTCGTTGGCTCATTTGATATTTGAATAACAATCAGTTGGACAGGTGTACCTCAAAGTGGCCAGTAGCATGGTTATTGAGCAGCCTCCATACATACTGTGCGTGTTCATACCAGCAGTGTAATACACATATACATACCACTCCACTCCTGTTACTTTGTTGAAAAAAAAAAACAAAGATCAAGAAACAACAGCTGAATGAGAGATATCATCTTTTTTATTCCTTGCATTCTCCTTCCTTGTTTAAACCTATATCACCTGCAATAAAACAGGACTACCAACCACAGTTATGCTAGTAGCAGCTAATGTAGCCCTCTATTACTGTGAAAATAGTATAATCTCATACAGGACTATTCCATAATCCGTTGTTTGATAAGACCAGAGCCACGTTACAACTGTTGTCATTTATCTTGCTCACTGGTTGCTCATTAGTTGTAGATTTATCGGAGTTACATTGTGCTTGTTTACAACATTGATTTTCCTTGCCTTACTTGCTTGCAATTTGTCACTTTCATCCACCATAACCCCTAGTACCCTATCTCTTTTGGGACTGAAGTGGTCTCATATGACAAAATATTTAAGAAAAAAGAACATTGATGTTTAATACAAACATGAAGCATTTGTTTATTTTGTCTCAATGTTCCAACTATTTACTCCTATTTCATACAACTTAGTGTTCCATAAAATATGACATTAAATTACAAAGTTATTTCATTATTTTGTAGATTTTCAATAGGGATGTCAAAATAACAAATTATTTCATATAAATTAATCACAGGAAAAATAACATGTTAAAAAAATGACCTCTGATTGATCGCGAGGTACGCTTTGACCCAGTGCGTTGTTGAAGGCCACAGTAGCTTTGTAACATTAAATTTTGTACCATCCGAGTATTTCTAGAGAAGTGGTGGCTTTCCGATTTTTTCTGCATGCCATGCATGGTTTTATATTCTATACCGCCTTTTACTTAAGTTTAAAGTCTCTCTTTCACAGAGATTAGGAAATACAAAGCTGTCTGTTTCACTCAAAACTTCCCTGCTTGTGTTTCAAAATAAAAGAATCCTATCAGCTGTTGACACAAGACATTTTATTTTGAAATATTTGCAGGATTGTGCTGTTGAAAATGCAAGAGCTGCATGACTTCATAAATGAGTGGAGTTTGTGCTTAAAAATGTGAACTGGATTTTTAAAAATACTCTCATAGCAAAAATGGATTTATGCAATGAATTTTGATCACTTATGTAATTTATCACTTAATCATCTAATTAATTAGATTAATTATTTTCATCACTTGACAGCCCTAATTTCCACACAAATCTTTCGTACATAAATTTTAGAGTGAATGGACCTTTCCAAACCTAGTGTTGGGTTTGTCTGTGCAGGGCTACTGTAGGAACATGGCAATCTTTGAAGAGGAGGGCCCGCACTCTATGTAGATATAAACAGCTTTTTCTAAGGTAACAAAAACACAATATTTTTTTATTTTCAGGTGATTATACACTAAAGTAAACAAACTTATTTTTTTGCATTCCATTCCTGCCAATATATCCCCCTAAATCCTACACACTGGACCTTTAAGTGTTGCAGCAATCCTCGTACTCCATTATTGGATTGGTGATCTTTTGTCAGTCATGAGTACCTCACCCTACATGAAGCATCACCATGAATAAGAAATCAGCACCGCTTTCCTGACATATATTAACAGTTTTCTTGATTGCCTTCACTCTCCCTCTATCACCTTTTAAAATATTCTGTGCTTTCGCTTTGTTTTCCTCCTTTATACTTCACAGGTTATCAACCTCTCCTGTTCCCTCTCATTTCCGTCCACTTTCCCTCCTTGCTCTCAGTAAGTCAAGGAGTTGTTTGACGGCAAAGTGCATCTGTAAGCTGTCATCTTATTCCTCTCTCATCATCCAGGAAAGCTCTGCCACATGTTTGAGTCTCTGAAGGGAGGTCAGGGGTCAGGCGAAGTCATCTATAGCTTCAGGAGAATTCAGAAGAGGGCTTATGTGTGACTGACAAGTTTTCATTTACACCTTCTCCCCTATCCTCGCTCAACTTCATTTTTCATCTCTGCTGTCATTCCCAGGGGAACAGCACGCACTTGCTTCCCCTTGAAAATATGTGTTTTGCATCACAGACGCAGACGGTTAACAAAGAATGAATTGGTCTCATTTTCCCCTCATACATTTTGTTTATTAAGGTGCTCTATTATTTATACCTTGCCTGTAGCTATTTAATTATGCTGCTGGAGCGGCTTTTTTGCTGCAGACATGTTTTGAAGCCCACCTGGCTGTCAATAGACAACCGACTATTGTAATTTAATGAGATTAAGGCTGTAACCACACACTAAATTCATTTGAAATATCTTTTCAACTTTCACTGTCTGCCTGTCACTGACAAGAAGCTCACCCACTGGCAGCCGAATGTCCTGAATCGTCTCTCTTCTCGTTTTTTTAATAACATTTCTATTATTGTCAAGAAGTCATTTCCGTGGCTAATCTCCTTTTGAAAAGGATAGAGAGAAGTCACAGAGAGTAATGTACTTTTTTGGAGTTTATTTTAATTGAGGAGTCATGGCAGGATTAAATTTTATTTGGTCCAAGGGAGCAGCCGGTCCTGGTGAGGCGACAAAGGAAATTGATTTTGTGCCCCATATCCTTTCCTGCAGCTCCTGGCTTGTGTTCGGTTGGCACGGCACAGTGCCACGTCAGGGCGGGCTAGGATGAAATATAGCTTCATGCATTTCTTTATCTCTGAGTGTGGGAGGTAGCTTGACCGTCTTGCTGTTAGAATAGTGAAAGTAGTGGGCAGAAAAAGACATAGCAGTTAAATGGATTTCTTGAGTGTGGGTGCAGTTTGTAGGCTAATCTGTCTGGCAGAGGTCAGTACACACTTGGGAAACAAATACAAATGCATTATGTGGATATGAACAGATAATGTTCTTTTGATACATACAAATAGGAGGCAGGGGCTGTCCCAAAACTGCATATATTTGGCCAAAAGAACTTTTCAGATTTTTTTGTTTTTAAGTACTTCAAACAACTTAATTTCACTCTTTGCCATTGTAAACACAGCCTCCAGTTTTTAAAGAGCGACCATGCAGCATGGTCCAACGCAGACGTGGCTTGTATTTTTTTACCGTAAAACCCCCCGATCTGTTTCTACAGTGAATTTTCAATCAGACAATTTAAAGTCAAAAACAAATTTTTGAAATAAAAGGCTAGTTTTGATGTCGCAAAATCATGCCCACACATCTTTGGTGGAAAAGTACTCAGATCTTTTTCTAATGTAAAAGCAGCAACACCACAATGCAAAAAGTATAGGGTTGCACGAAAGAATTCACGATAACAATATTATATAATTATATATTATATTATATATAATTCTAATAATAATCAGTCAAATTCATTTTTAACTTCATTTATTGCACTATTTCCTTTTTTTGTTTGCCTTTTGAATTACACTCAGAATATGAATAGGGAGTTATAACCATAACTGTACAAACTGTGAAAAAAAGCATTTGCACTTAATTGAATATCACTCTTACTGTCAACACTGGTATATAGCCTAGTTACAAGTAAGAGTCCTGCATTCCAAATTTCACTAAAGTAAAAGTATAAACACATGTTACGTACCAAATGTAACAGAACTTATGCAGAATTTAAATATAATAAATTCTATATTATGTTACTATAATGACTGATCCATAAATGTTTACATGGCTTTAATGTGTCATCTAGTAAAGATGAAGTTTGTTGTAGTTTTTTTTTTTTATCTAAATCTGCAACATAACTAGTTATTAGAGATGTTAAATCAATGTAGTGGAGTAAACAGTACAACATTTGCCTTTGAATTTTTGTGAAATTGAAGAATATCGTAGCTTAAGTAAAGTACTTGAAGTGAGTAGTCCTTGAGTAAATGTTTCAGCAGATGAATTTGTAAACAGCCCTCTAGTGTCAAACTTAGAATTTACATCACTCTGCACAGTAAAGTTCAAACATCCAAGTGAATTAACAATAAGCAGAACACATTTGTGTGTTTTGGGGGACTTGACTTTAGGGATGTGGTTAATATATTATATTGTATGTTGTGTTTTTGTGCAGAAAATGAAGTGATTTCTGATGTAAGCCCTTTGCACCTCCAGTGTAAATCCAAATCCAAATATTTTTGAGACATAAACACATAACTGATAGCTTTTTGTTACAGCCCTACAGTGCACACAATGACCAGAGAGTGGCATTTAAAGATGTCGGTCAGTCTTCATATGCTTTACTTCAAAGCTCCGTCATCACCATCATCACCTCAGCTGTCTCTTATTGTTGATCCATGTTCAGATGGCCAGAGGACTGGCTTTGAATTTCAACTATGCCATACCTCTGAGGAAACCCTTTCAGATCCACTGAGCCTGAGGGAGCTCTGGCCGGCATGACCACCTCTGGGCAACTTGGCATGCTGGTAATATCATGGCCAGCAGTCACCAGGGGCGATGCTGACAGGCCGAAATGTGCTAAGCTGACCTTTTGCTTCTAATTAAAGTGTATTTTGTGTGTCCAGATGTGGCGAACTCGCTTGTATAGTGTCTGTGGAGAGGGGCCGATGTCCTGAAGCTCTTGTTCCTTTAGCAGCACATTGCATTAGCTCATCTGCCTCACTGTCACCTCCTTTACACTGTGCTTTCCTGCTTACAAATGTGTGAAGTCCTGACACCCAGCTGAGTGCTGCATGGGCGGCTGTCCGTGAGGAACGTTAAGTGCACCAATAACACTGATCCAATGTGTCCTTGGACACGAGTGGAAAATTGTAAACACAGGTTGTCAACACACATTCACATACAGTACACACATTCATCTACACATGTTGGTACCCTGGGGTCACTGAAAAGATTATTCCTGTCTTTCCATTTATTTTTCTTCACGTCAATGTGAGCTGTGAATTGGAAAATTTGTCACTAGAGGCTTGGGAATCCTTCAAGATAGTTTTAATGGGAATGATCTGTGAATTTGGGGGAAAGCTGCACTTGACGACAGCACTTTCAGTCCATTTGGGATGTCGTCACCAAAGAGAGAAAGAGAAAAACAAAGAAATATAGAAAGAGAGAAGAAAAAAAGAACCCTTTGCATTTGGAAATTGTTGAACATAACACAAAGGAAAGAAACCAGTAAAGCAGTAAAACACTTGTCAAAAAGGCTTTGATTTAAACTAATTCAGCAGGTCTTTTCAGCTCTCTTGGAATAAAGATCAAAAGTTGCCTTTTCATTATTTTCTTATAATGAAGAAACAGCTGCAAAGTCCTTGAAAGCTAATGTAAAATGCCTTTTTCTATTAATGGTTAAAACTGGGGTAAGCAGTTTAATTTAGGCTTCATTTTGGAAAAAATCCCATTATAACCTTTGAGCATATTGTAACTCAAGTGAACTGAGAGAACACTACACTTCTTCCCCTCTTCTTGGCTGTTTTAAGGCTTTAGTATATCTAGTCAGAGATGGGAGACTTTGGCCAATCACAGGTCATTTTAGAGAGAGGGTGTTTCTGTTGGCTTTTCTACAAATGCAGATGGGCACGCATGTCCATTTGCAAAATCCTGATTCAAAAAGTGGCTATTCCAGCATTGCCTACACTGCAAAGAAACCCAAAAAGGAAGATGGACTTGACAAAAAGACAGTATAAAAGAGAGTCTGACATTAAACAAAACAAAAGATGTGTCAATATTGGCTTAGCGTTTTTAGATGGAGATAAAATGCTGATGGTAGTTTAGTTTTCTGCTAACTAGAGCTAAAGGCTAGCAGCTTCAAGTTCACGTTTATGTAGCTAACATTTCCTGCTGCTACAGAGCACCTCACCAGGAGGAGAGCAGGCAGCACCGGAGTTGTAGTAACACAAATCCAGCCAGTGCACACCTCAGCTCCGTGGATCAGACAGCTCCAACTTCCTTTCAGTTCAACAAACTTTCTGTTGCTGCGTATACACAGGTTAGACTTGATGCTGCCGCTGGCCGCCAGCCAACTATAACACCCTGCACTGGAGGGTTTGCGCCAGCCGAATTCAAGCTGCTACAGCCGCCAACCGCAGCTGTCTCATACGGAGCTGCTGGAGGCTTTTCCTCAGGGAAGTAGTCCACAGTGGCGAGGAGTGAGGCGCAGGGACAGTGGGGTGGCTAGCTAGCCAATTATTTTTCTCATTTGTTGCCAAAAATAGAGAGAGACAGAGCACAGTGAGGGCCATGCATTTGCCCATGGTTGTCTGGTTGGAAGGGCTGCAGGAGGATGGTGTATTTTCAATTTTTGAAGTTATTTTGCCTTTTCCAGATGTCTGCTTTAGAGCATCTCTTGATTGAGTCAGCATTTGTTAATGTGGGCAATAGCGCAGAATGCTAATGGTAGTTCTCTTTCATTTTGAATGGAAATCATTTCCAGCACTCCTTTCTTTTCCTAGCAAAGATATTGTGTCTCCTCAAATAGCAATTATTGTATTTTACAAGTCTCTTGTCTCTTGACTTCTTGGAAGGACAAGAAACTGCTTTTTGAGGGAAATAAACTTTAATTATTCTTGTTTACATACTGAACAATACACATCCATTATCACTTGTTGCTGCAAAGATTAAAAACAGTAATTAAATGTTAAAAAATAAGAAAACTGACATTTTACATGTCAACAGTGATTAAAAAAACACACTCAACAATAGATGACTGCTGTTGAGACAAAATTGGCATTGAACAACTAAAATTTTTATTCACCGAGCCTTTTTTTTTTTTTTTTGCAGTACCTCAATGATGGAATGACATCTGGTGAAATTATTTCCACTTGCATCTTTTTGTGTGTGTGTATGTGTGTCTGTGTATGCATGTGTGTTAGTACGATTAGTAAACCGCCTTATCGTCTTGTTTGCAGCAGAGAGCAGAGGGTCTCTGGTCAGTGCTGTCTGATATGGAAACTATCTCATGCTTCTGACGGTGGTAGTGCTATTTGTTGGCTCTTGAAGGCGTCGGGGAGAGAGATTGCTTTTAAGAGCCCTCACACACATATTACAAAGCTGTCACTAGCGGGACTGTTGACAGCTGATCACTCTGTGGGAGTGTGATGCTCAGAGAAGCAGAGGGTGCTAAGATAGCAGTAGTCAACGAGTTAAGAGTGGACAGACTTTCCCACCATATGATTATACTGATTCCTCAAGCTGTTTTCCTCCAGTGGCCCCTGACATGGACAATGTGCCGTGACTTCACCTGCCATGAATTTCTATCCTGCATGATTTGTTTTAAAATCATACAAATCCCATCTGAAGTTCAGGCATAAAATCAACCACTGATGATGTGATTATCCATCATGTCCAGGGGTGCTCAGAGACACATTTGGCCAGTTTAACCAACACATGTACATGCAATTTTGTCTCCAAATCACACATTTGGGTCCATACTTACAATCACAATTTGTACATTATGTGTTAATGCCCACTGAAGCGTGAGATGTTCCTTAATCTCTACTACCTTGAAGGAGACCTTAGTAGTTCAAGTTATGTAGTTTTTCTTTTTTTTAACTGGCTCTAATTTAGACTGCAAAGCATCTTATTACCTTTAAATATTGACATATTGTACATTTTCTTTTCAAGATTACCAGGGCTACTTGAAAATGGAGAAATACTTGATGGTAATAATGGTAATTAATATTTCAGATGGATTCAATATGTAGACTTTCTGTTGCATTTTATTAGCATCCGGAAGGTGTCAAATATGATAGGTCTTTACTGAACAGTGATCAAATAATCTGTGATATTTGTGAGGTTTTTGGTGAATCTTACAGCAACTAGTGACTTGAAGTAGCCTCATCACTAAAGGATAGGTGAATATTATGAAGTGCAACAAAAATTGTTTACTTTTACTCAGGTTTTACTCCAGTCAAATCAATTTCAGTTCTCACATCATACATATGAAAGCAACAATTTAGTGAATTCTTTCCAGCCTTTTCCTCCATTAAATTGAAAAACAACCAGACTCTATGCACACGTGTCTTAGATTGCTATATCGACACACTGCAGTTATTAAAATGTTGTCTGACTACATTCCTCTGTACAATAGCAAACTTAAGGTTAACAAGCCGGATGCCA
Source organism: Plectropomus leopardus (assembly GCF_026936395.1). Classification (NCBI taxonomy): domain Eukaryota; kingdom Metazoa; phylum Chordata; class Actinopteri; order Perciformes; family Serranidae; genus Plectropomus; species Plectropomus leopardus. The sequence continues at coordinate 10,788,524 of NC_142193.1, read as the reverse complement.
GGTTATTCTCATTGGGTAGTTTTGTATCTACTGGGATGAGTAAGGTAATATCTAATCCACTGCATGTCTGTGTGTGTGTCTGCTACAGAGGACACCATTATACTTTCAAATGCATACTATATCAACCCTCATTTCCATGAATTATGTTCACACAGTCGTGTGCCAAAGTACCCTTTTTGAAAGCTTTATTTAACCAGAATTTTCCTGATGGGACACCCCTGCTTTATTTCTGACCTAATGTCACACCAGAGGGACATTCAGCAGTCTAAGTGTTCAGAAGAGCCCCTCTGCCCTCTTAGCTCAGATGTATGTCTGATCATGTCTGGTATTAATTTGGCAGGCATTAGCTGATGTTGAATAATATATCTGGTATGGTCTCATTGAGCACAACTTATTTTGAGCCACATGTACCGTATGTGGATCTTTTGTCTGACTTCTGCCTGGGGTGGGTACTGGCGATATATAAACTGATCATTTTAACACTTCTTGCATAAATTGACTAAAAAGTACAAGTGGTTTGAGGTTTAAATATCAAAATAATTTTAAAAAATCCTATTAAAACTTATCCCTTGAACTGAGACACACATTTCCGCTCTTGACTGCAATGAAAGGACGATTATTGTTTTGTTCAACCCTGAATTAAATCAATCAATTCACTCATCTTTTGTGCTTTCAACACCTCTCTTTTGGCTTGATTGTTGTATCTCTTGATAGTCTTGCAGAGAATTGGATGGAAGTGGAGCTCAACAAAGACTCCACTGTTACCTCAGATTTATAATCACCTTTTACACAGAGGCAGAAACACTCACAGACGCATGTAATTGTCTTGTCAATCAACTTGCAAATGTCATACACTGTTATTTTTGCTTGTTGTCTGCTTCTGGCTCATTGCCATATCACTCGGCATCACTTCTCCTTCACCCACAGTCAGCAGAGTTGAGAAGGGTGACGGCCTTCCTGTTATTATTAGCAGTAAGGTCAGACTGTGTCAGTCTGATGTAGCCAATGGCAGGCCGGGACAGTGTGTTCCAGGTTGTCTGCAGGCTCGAGAGTCTGACAGGAAGAGCCAAGCAGACAGTAAGCAGAGGACGGGGCATCACCGACTCCTACACGGACACATCAAGGATAACTGGCTACATTAACTGTGTCCATTAGTGGCTGCCTCTCGCAGACAGGAAGTGACTGATTGAGGCAGATGTGTGGGATTTATTTGTATCCCAGCTTATTTAGCTGCTTTGGTGTCTGCTTGCTTGTCAGGCATTATTTGAAATAATGTCCAGGGAATCCATGACAGACAGGGATGGGAACAGGGAATGTGTGTGCATGTGATTAACATGTGAATATGCCTTTCTATGTGACTGTGAGCTAAGGATGTTTAGAGCATCAAATAGGAACAAAAGCCTAAACACTCACTGGTTCAGAGCTCTGTTTTTTTCTTATTTCCATAGAACAAAGGCATGATTGTGTTACCCTTTGTTAATGAGAAAGTACAGACAAAAGGGACAGAGAGAACAAATCCAGATCAGCCAAAAAAATAAATAAATAAAGAACATACCATGGCCAAAACCACTTTGTTGTTAGTAGGATTGTGGGAACGATCCTGCTAAACAAAAAGCTGTCAGCAGTTTTTATCCAGAGCTCTTTGTTTAGGCTTTAATTGTACAATAACTCTGTGACATCACATTAAGGCTAGACCTATTATACAAAAAGACTGGCAGAGGAAAATTAAATACAGAATACAAACAAAAAGGGCCAATTAGTCCCTTCTTTTCTCAAAGTCCAGATTATGAAATCAAGAGCCGTATGCATATGTAGATTTACAACTGAAAACTAAGCTTTAATAATACAATAAACTTTATTTGGATATTGCTTTTCTTCTCAAAGTTCTAAAGCGTATGCATGCAAGCATAAAGTTTATACATCTAGCCCCAGGAGGATCAAAGTTTGGTGATTCAAATAATTTTGTTCAGTTCAGTGTTGGACTTTAATTAAATATATAGTAGAAAACAAGGCCTATAAGTAATATCTGTTGAGAATTGTTGTATTATAATTGTTTCTATGGCTTTCATTGTCTCTCACTGAGCTTTTAACAAGGATAATGTAACGTAATGTGAGTTTTAATGCAAAAGGCTTGTGATTTAGTCAGTGAAGATAATAGCTCAATAGGCTCAGTTCAGTGTAAGTATTTGGAGGTAAAGATTTGTTCGTTTATATATTGAATGCCTTTGCTTGGGGAGCATGGGGGATGTTTTTCATGAAGACAGACAGGAAGCTGAACTTTAAATGAACTCCAATTAGGAACTGAAGAAAAGAAGAAACCAGAAAAGACATTTTACCAAAACCCATCAGTAATAAAGCTAATGCAATCATCAACTTAATCAAATTAAAGATATTGTAGATAAGTACATGAACAATGCTTTAAGTGGAAAAAATGAATACAATAAATAGTAAGTATCAGTGCCCCCTTTAACTTGGCCAGGTGAACCAAAACAACAAACAGAGTCGTCTCATGAGTCAGTTCTCCAGTGGGGAATGAACATCACTAACCGGGATACTTAAAAGTATCAGTTTTCTCATCATTAGCAGTATTGGTAGTCATAAGTTGTTTTGCTAATGCTAACGTGATTGTGCTGCCCTTTTGGAGCCAGGCCATCATTACTGTTAAGTAGCATTACTAGACTAGAGAAAGCTAGGCAGATGGTAACTAGTACAGGTAAGCTCCCCTTGGTACGTAGTGGCCCAGTACCCCCAGGGCGACGCAGTTTATTTAGGGCCAATTTGAATCGCACTGATAACCCGATATGAAAAGGCCAGAAAAGAGTACCAGCAGCACGTAAGAAGTGATGGTGCGCAAAAAAAGTCACAGTACACCAAAGACTATGGGTGTTTTCACATTAAGAGTGACTGTTTAGTACAGTGCTTAAGCATGATTGCTCCCCCCTCCCCTCTCCCCAGCCGATCAACTTTCAAACAGCATCATTCCCTGATGTGAAACCACCCTAAAATGTAGAAGTGCTGGTGCTGCTTACTGGTGAGAACCAGCCCACTTCGAGCACTAATGATGCAGCCTGGTGTCATAGAAATACATGAAATGTACAAGAGCTCATAACATAACAGCTCAACACATAACATAGTGGTGGGCATGAAATATGTTAAAATTACGTATTGGCAACACGAAAACAATGCCAATGCAAAGTCAATGAGGATCTTTTATTATGGTGGACACACAAATAAAGTATAAAGATTAATAATGTTCACATTAGTGTGGGCAGGTCAAACAAGCATAGACTTTCAACCAGGAGACTGCTGTTCATGTCCCACATGAAACCAGTTAACGTAGTTATGTGACTTTATAGACTTTACGTAACTATGTAAAGTGCTTTATGTAAGCACTTTACCTAACTATGCGTTAGTGTACTTTTTATATTCTCTAAACCTATCCATGTGTTTTTCTGTCCCTAAACCAAACTAAACTTTGACCATCTCACAACATTTACCATGTTAACGAACCATTTGAGACTGAGATCATTCGTAATAGACTTTGCATTGGCATTGTTTTCGTGTTACCAGCACATTATTTTAACACATTTGACATGTGTTGTCAAGACATTGTGTCCATTTTACATATTTCTGTGGGACTGGGTTGGCTTGTGCAACTAAGATTGCTACTGTAAGTTTTAGGGTGAAATGTCTTTTCGGTATTTGGGACAGAGCCCTGGGGTTTGTCTGAGTGATGGCGGGCCACAAGACACTGAGTGTGTGTATGTGTGTGTAAGATGCTTCCCAGTTGCTCTGCTCCAGTTCAGGAACTGGAGATGTGAAAGGACTGGAACTTTTCCTGGGTACACACACACACACACACACACACACACACACACACACACACACACACACACACACACACACACACACACACACACAACAAAGCAAATGAACAGATCAGATCAGACCCAGTACTGCCTCCCATTGACCCAAATACAGGCTTACATCCAGTGTTGTGCAAGTTCGCACTTTACAACGGCTAGCTAGAATCTCAGTTCACATTGGTTGTGAGCAACCAATAACTGCCACTGCCCACTTCCCAGACTTCATGAATTACTGTATTCAACTATAAAATCACAGTAAGAGATTACAAGAGAGATTAAAAGCCAAAACAGAAACCAAGAAGAACCAATGTAATTATACCTCTTAAACAATGTATAATGTTATTCAGAAAGTGAAAAAAGAGGAAGTGTAAAAGTGTACTGTGGATGTGATGGAAATTTTATTGAGCCTTGATGAACCACATTATGCAGCAGCTCAAAAACATAAAATATGAAATTAAAATGCCTCCAAGCGAGCTGGTAGAGCCTCCACCTCTGGCTTCACTACAGTTGCTATAGCTGAAAGATGTGTTTTGATTTCAGTTCTGCATGGCAGAACTTAGAGAAAGCAATAGTGGGGAAACAAAGACTAGGGCTTTATGGCTGTTGGCTTGTGGTCTTCCCCTTTGTTTTTTTGGGGGTTTTTTTCGTGTGTGTGAGTTAATCATTCACTCACAGACTCCCCAAGACTGGTCCAGTGCTTCAACTCAGTGTGTCGTATCAGATATGGCTTCCATTTAGACTTTTTTTTTTCATACCAGGCAGACACACTTTGCACAAATTGTGATAATTTTTCTGTTGGAGTCTTTACTGATTTTTTTGTAAAGGTTCCTTAAATATTCATATGGACTGGCTTCACTAGTAACAGTGACTGCGTTGTCTGAATTGCAATTAATGGCTATGCTGGCGTTGTCTGGGTGGGTTAATCTTGAAACACTGTGTGAGCATCATTAACTTTCACAAGAGTGAACGACACTCATGTTTAAGTTCATTACTTGCAAGCTCAGTGGCTGCTCATCCTATAGGCAACATAGGCAGCAACCTAGGGCATCACCCAGAGGAAGGGTGTCAACATTTTTTTTTTTTTTTTTTTTACATTCAAACAAGTTGAAGAGAGTGTATGGAGAAAGCATTGCAGGAACAGAACATGAAAAGATTGCCCAGCTTGCCTAGGATGCCTAATATTCTAGGTCCAGCACTGTGCAAATTGTTGGGTTCAGTTTACCCTTTACCAAATATGAACACGTTCAAAGAACTTTTAGCACATTAATGCATGACACTGCTTACAGCATTTATTCTTGCTTGACTGAAATTTGTTGAATTGAGCTTGGTGTCTTAAAATGCAAAAATTTAAACCATGTGAAGGAAACATCTTGTCCTGCCAAAGAGGATGTAGTCTGATAACATAGGCATATATTTCAGGAGGGACACAGGGATCATGTCACCTTCAATATTTAGAACATGTGCCATCATTCCCCTTAATAAATACATAAAAATTGCAGAGGACTTCTGTTTTGATAAAATTTAAGACATTTTCGCCTTTAATTGATACAGAGGCACAAATCAGTAAATAAAAGTTCATCAGAATTTAGGAAATTAAGTGTAACAAAACTTACATCCTTGTCTGACACAGACAATGCATTGTGTTTAGGGAGGTTTTTGTCTACAAATCTGGTGATAACTGACCCTTTCAAATATATTAGGAAAGCGTCAGTATATATATACAGTATATATATATATATATATATATATATATATATATATACAGTATATATATATATATATATATATGTTTGATTAGTAGTGACAAATCTAGGGGTCTTGGTACCGACCCTCCTCGAGCAGAACTTGAACAATGTTACAGCTGTATCTCCTTGATTTTCAGTCAACATTCCATGACTCTACAATGTCTTCATGAATAAAATATAGCCAAAACATTGCAACAAAAAAACAACCCACAAGTGGATACACATGAATATTTAATTTGTTGATACGGATCCATCATCAGCTGATATCATCCTAATGACAAGCATGTTAAGATTTTTCACATGAATTTCCAGGGGGACGTTGCAAACAATGCTACAATCACAGGCGGTACCACTGTTTGATTTATACCACATTTCACCGTCTGGATCTGCTTCTTTGTCTGTCTTTTTTGCTCTGTATTGACAACCGTCATATCATGCTGAAAACTTCACACTGTGAGAAAGATGCTGCGCAAATATGACAAGCTTTTGATAATATTCAGCTATTTCCCTCCTCTCTGCCTGAGGTGCACTTTATCTACCTCTCTCTTTGCTTTAGTCTCTCAGTCTCTCTCTGAAGCTTATATCCACAACCGAGCTGCAATATTCTGACAGTTGCTTGTTGAGTTTTGTGCTTGGGCTCGGCATGAATTACCAGAGATAACGTTTCCCCTCTCCCTCCCTGCTTTCTTGAAGTTACACAGCAAACTTTGCTCTCCGTATCTATCAATACATGTTAAATAAAGTCAGTAGTGTTTGTTTGAGATTCCAACCTATGTTTTTAAGCACACCAGGGCCTCGTTCCTCATATGTGGATAACAGAGTTATTTAGATTAGATGTCTGTGTTTTTTTTGGTTTTTTTTTTTGTTCTTCAAAGCTGGTTTAAAATTCATCTTGAATGGTTGTCAGAGCAGCAAGTCTTTCAGCTTTAACCTGGAAAAGTGAACCAAGTGTACCAATCATCCAACAATTTGGGTTGTTGGCAAAATGACACGTAATAAAATTTGATCACAGAGTTTGGGTGACCCAGCAGGTCCACCATGGCTCAGACGTGTGTTTGGTTTTTTAACAATATTGGCATCAGTAATAGCTTTTGTCTACCACCGAAGACTCATGTGGCCTGAATCCTACTATAGAAAGATGTCTCTCATCTTTATCCTCCTGCACATTCTCCATAAGCTGGAGTGATTGAAGGTGAGAGATCTTCTTTCTTGTTGTTATCTGGTTGCTCTGTCTGGTGATGCTTGGTAATGTTTGATACAGTGAATATTGCAATTGTTGTTTTTGTATGAATGCAACAACATGGCGCCCAATGCAACAGAGACAATGAAAAGTAATTTGCAAATAGCTTTCAGTCGTGTCCATCTTGCAGTCTCTTGTGCCTTTGAACTGTGAAAAAGATTATTGCTTAAATACGAGGATCAAAAGCTTTCTACAGGCGTCACATCGGTCTGGGACCATTATATGTGATTTCATTGTTCGTATTGACAAGCACATCTATATGCTCAATGAAGTTACTTGAGATTTTGGGAAATAAACAAACTATCACATGGCATAGAGTAGGATTTGCAACCTTTTTGATGTCTCATACCAATTTGCAATGTTTATATTTTTATGCCTCTGCACGTTTGATAGATGTGGCAACATGTTTTTGATGATGTGATTGTCTGCCCCATTTTTATAAATATTATATCTCAAGAACCCTTGAGGGAATTTCTGCAAATTTGTCACAGTATCCACTTGGACCTAGCTATGAACTTATTTGATTTTGGTGGTCATTGGTTAAAGGTCAAGGTCACTGTGACCTTGTCTATTTCATTCTTGTGAACATAATATTTCAAGAACACCTGTAGAGATTTTTTTTCAAATTTTTCACAGACATCCATCTTAACTCAACAATGAACTGATGAAATTTTGGTGGTCATAGGTCAAGGTCGCTGTGACCTAGCATCCATATAATTCTCGTTAACATAAAATCTCATAAATGCCTCGAGGGACTTTCTTCAAATTTGGCACAAACTTTCACTTGAACTCAATTAGGAACTGGTTAGATTTCGGTAGTCATTTTGGCTCCAATTGGGGTTCCAGTGCAATCGTATGTCTTTCAAAAGACATACGATTGCAAGACTGTGTGGCAGCGCTGATTTCAAACGTATTGCCCAGTGGAATAACATGAGATTGGCTCTATCCTCCTCTCCTCCAATTGATTATTAGGGCAGCAACAGAGACAGTGAGATGGATATAGTAAATGTAATAAACAATGTGTAGATTCTCCCTTTGATAGTATTGTAAGACACATACCCTGGGTGCATTGCACATGGATATGTAGTTGTTATTCTGTTTTTACACATTTTATTTGTCTTCTTGACATTGAAATGGACCAGAGGTGATGCCAGAAGAAAGGCAGTCTCGCTCAGCCAATAGATAATGCTTACATGTTAGCAGGATGTTGTAGAGTTATTAACCCCAAGCAGGGGCCTCTTATGGACACAAGACCTGTAGTATATGTACACTGTAGGGATGTGTAATGATGGTAATAGTTAGAAGTACAGATGTTCAGAAATCTTGTGTGTTTCAGTTTAGTGCCTTGTAGGCTTCAAAAAACACCAAAAACACATTAAGGAAAAGACTTGGACTGAAACGCTTGTAGTTATTTAAAATTTAAACAGTTATTTGTGTTATAAAAACCCAAAAAGTCTGTCAGACCGTCTTGACCATGCTAGTGTTAAGGAAAAAGAGACATTATTTGTTCTTGGGGCCAAGCAAGCCAATTACAAAAGAAAGCCAGTGACAAATATGCCATAGTCATATGTGAGGTAGACAAGAGATAATAAGCTGTGTGGAACTACATTTAGTAAAAAGCAACATTTATGTGGCCCCCTGCCCTGCCGCCCACAGCCGCAAATTCTTGCCTCTACTCCTACAGTTTCTTCCTCCTAATCGCTGTCTCTTATAGTGAGAGGTGCCTCAATGCTTCACACACCCTTATTCGTATCTGTCAAACTTCAATCAGTGCTTAGACCATAAATGTTGCAGGTCTTAGGGAGAGTTAGCACAGCATAATAAGAGTACAGTTTTGTTCTTTAGAGTATAAAACGAGTTCACAACACTTGAATCTGCATGACAGTACATTCTGATATGAATTTTACAAAAGAATATTTTGATGTTCTGAGAAGGAAAAACTGATTTTATCATCAGCTGGTAGAATATCAGCTAAATTGGTCTTTACTCTGATTTGTCCAAGCAACTTCTAGTTTGCACCAGGGGAAGGTGTCTGCACAGAGTGTATTAACTGTGTTTGACAGGGCTAAATACAGGAGACCTGTGGTTTTGCCCCTCTCCATGCAGACCTGTCAGCATCATTTGGAAGCCGCCTCTGGTTTGCAGCGAGACGCCTTGTCAGCGACTCAAACGCTGCATTTGGCTTCTGCTCCCAAAGGAAGTATTCTGCCAAATTACATTCCTCGAAAAGAAGCAATAAATGAATACTTTGTTTACTTTAATCAGGCCCTGGCTTTTACAGTGAATAGAACAGCACAACCCGAGGCAGAGTTTGTTATCTGAGACTCAATGTGCTAAATAGATCTGATTAAAGCTGCCCTTGTTCTGATGCGACAGATGTACCTGATGGAAACAAATTTGGCCAGCGCATATTTTACTCCCTTTAGACACACATCTATCAGCCTCAGAGAAATGGAGGCACTTTTGACTATCCACTAATGAATCTGAAATATTCACAGTGGTGCCTTCCTGAGACAGAATAGAAAATGCATTTCATACCTAATGTGAAGACTCAGAGTATTCTCCAGTGTGCACTTACTGAACCCGGTGGAGGTGTGCAGTAAACTGACCTGCTTGTGGCTGTGAAAACATTATTAGTATTCTGATATTTTGGAGAGAGTTGCTCCAAAACTTTGACCGGAAGGTTTGTTCCAGTTAAACTTAAAGTCAGGCCTATAGAGGTGAAGAGATGTGTTGTGCAGCATTCCACCAAAATCTTGTTAACTTTATCATAAAAGCTGCACAAATTAACATTTTAATATGATCAATCGTTAAAATGAAAAGGAAGGTGACAGAGGGAGAACTATTACCAGAGTCTATGCAGCTTTCTGCTTCCTTAGGCAATTCTCTTGTTTTCTCACGCTCAGACTTACTCCAATTTAACCCTTTAACACCTGGATTAACATCAGTTTTCCTGTGCTGCGGACACCTTTGATGAGCATTAAAACCTCTGATACCTGAGAATTTTTTTTTCTTTCAAAAACGTGGTAGAGAGGATAATGAGCAACTTTGCAAAAAATGTCAAAATTGCAAATTGCAAGAAAGGAGTAAAAGGTGACAAATGACCTGAGAATTAGCTGGAGGTTATTGAATATATTCAAAGCATAGGGAAAACTATGAAAACTATGTTTATAATTCCTATAATTATATATTTAAAGTACATTACTGAAAAAATGTTATCTTTAGGACCTTAATGTCATTTTTGTTTTAGTTTTTCCCTTTTTTGTGGCTTATTTAATGTAATTTATTGCTAGTTTTTTGGACTTTTCTTGTTAAGTTGCTTATTGTCTTTTTCCAATGTTTTTGAAAGAAATCAAGCAAAATTCAGGTTTCTCCACCACCAGGTTTCAAAGGGTTAATTTTTTGCTGCAGCAGGCATCTGTTTACAGCCTTCTTTTTCGAGTCCATACCACTCCCAGATATCATTCTGTCAATATCAGGTGCAGGTCACAGCTGATGGGGGGGTTGTGACAGGTCCTCTGGGCTACTCTGGGGGGCATTGACACATTCTAGCAGGTGGGATATAGTTTGCACTGATCCACTGCTGTACATGACTTCTGTTTTGTTGTTCCAGGCTTTCATCAGTGCTTTGCACCTCCCCTGCTCCATTTACAGTCTGTATAGATACTTTCAGGTTGCTCAGCTGAGGTCATGACCACCAGCAAGGCACTCAGTGGGTGTTATTCCTCTGTCCAGCCATTCCAGAGCTCTGTTGTCATATTTTTTTCATTCATTTTACCAGGTGTTGGTTTTTGCTTCTTGTTCGCTCATCTGGAGCGGCACAGAGCTGGTTCTAGATCTCAGTCTGTGTGGGGGTGCTGCAAAACCATGCAAGGGGTGCCTGGTGTCAAGCTGGTGTCGAGCTTTGGTGCATTTAGCAGCTAAAGATTGAGATAGTATTTCCCCTAGGAGTTCGTAAAGACCTAAAGAAATTTCAAAGCAGAATAAAAAGATTGGAAATTTATCAGGTATCATGTTCATCATAACGTTTTCAGGTGGATAATGTGTCAATGTTGCGTTTTCAACAGTTTCAAGTGGCACAAAAAAGCAAAAAACAAAAACAAATACTGGAATATATTTTTTTTTGCACATTTGAAACATAAGTTTAATTCTGACACAAATCTGATACCAGAGAAGCCTTTCGCACAGCATACATGTGCATGGACGGAGACATACCAAAAGCTTAGAAGTACAGAACAATAATTTAGCCTCATATAGTGTTGGTCCGACTTTTTTTCAGTTCCCCATGTCATCACAAGAATCCAACAAAGTGCATGTGTTACTCAGGAGCATCATGGTTACAATCTTATTTAAAATCTTTATTTATTGAGCCTCTCAACATAAAACATGCTCAGTGCAAAGGGCACTGATACCTACCAGGTCAACGTCATGCACAAATTCAAATTTAATAGGACACAAAATCAAACATTTATGATCAAAACTTCCTTCAACTTCCAACCATGAAACCATTCAACAAATGTGTGAAGTCCTGTCAGCCTGTCAGTTTATAGACAATGAGCCAAAAAGTCTAATTAATTCGCCTGTGTTTGCATTTCTGCTCAGCTTCTCACAGGAACAGCTTAGGAGTCATGGCTAACAAAGTCCACCAGCAACAATTAACCTCTGCAAATGTGAGTTGACAAGAGTAATAATCATTCATTATTAATTACTTATCATGAATTAGAGTCTGTCAACTCATCAGAGGCAAAGATTAACACTAATATACGTAAATCCATTCTGACTGCTTGCAAACTTCCCACAGAGAGGCTTATGAATCCTGATCAGACTCAGGCTACAGTGTTTCCATTTACATGATTAAAGCGGTCACTAAACTGTTTGATGAGAATAATTGTCACAGTCATGCCATAACTTTCTTCATCAGTAAACAAATGCAAAAACTAAATATTGTAACCCTCAAAACAATTTCGAGAAATTATAAAACAGCAAACCAAAAGAATGACATGAGAGCAGAGCTGTCACTGATTCACTATCCACATATTCATGAACAGCTTTTTTCTTGCACTCGAAGCAAATACAGGCTATAAAAATGTGTTTTTAGAGGAGTTATCATCACGTCCTCAGGCAGGCCATTACAAGACTAGCTCTAACAGAGCTCAATCACACTTTCACCACATTCTTCATCACATCACTTGCGTTTCCATTATTTTGACAGGAACATTCAGTTTTTGGGTGAGAGAGAACGAGAAGGCAGTAATATCTGCTTTCTCAGCACTGTAGCATAATGCTTAGTATTATCTTTAATAATCTGCTTTGTGAAACTGGAATAAAGTTTGTTCGGCTTTTATGTTTTGCACACAGTGTGAACACCTATTCTTCCAGGGGCTCATTATATATCAGGACAGGTGTGTGTGCACATGTGAGCATTTACTTGCACGAGTGTGTATTCGCAGCCCCGCTGGTAAACGATGGCTGTGTCTGGCTCGGATAATAAATCGTCTGGAGAGCCATCTGTCTGTCTGTCAGACAGCAAATGTTTTCTTGTCTGTGTAAAACACCAAAATAATCAAAAGACTACATTTCTGGACTGAGCAAGGTTGAACCCTATCACCATGCTTCCATGGTTTTACTTTCTTTTCCCTTTGAACAGGAAGAGAAGCATTTTCTTCTTTTTTTATGTTGATGTGATGCTAACAGGATGAAAAAAGCTCTAGAAAGATTAAAGTGACTCAGCATTCACCCTATCCTTTCTTTCTATGCTTGTATCGCTTTGGGTAGCACAAGGATTTAATCAGGAAGTGTTTTGTCCACTAACACCGTTCGTTTTCTCATTCAACTCAGACTATAAATCGCGAATGTCAAAGTGAACCTTTGTATCTTTGTCTTTAAACCTTGTTTGTCCTGCAGCATTAAAAAGGATGTCTTATTATGAGCCTCGTGAATTAAACAGAATGTGTTTTAAAGCAGGCCTATTTAACTGGTGGCAGCATCCGACCCAAAAGCAACATCTGAGAGGTCCAGCATACATGAATCTGATATACAGATATGACAAAATATAAGCAAAACAAATAAAATAAGCAAATTTTAAAAAAACATATGTAAACATATAGAGTCTGGAGGTATCAAACGAGCGAGCCATTTCATCTGTGTTCAGTTGTGAAAGACATGCACGGTACTGATCGAACAGGACAAATGGATCGCTGTAGCAACACTGACAGTCATATCTTATGCAAATGTACAACATGTTCTCATCCCAATTCATACCACTACTTTTTGGGCGAAATACCTCATCTGGTAGAGTGGGTGCAGCATGTACAAAACCTTGGTCCTTGCTGCAGTGGCCACAGGTTCGATTCGACCTTGGCCTTTTGCTGCATGTCATCCCTTTCTCTCCCCCCGTTCACTCCATATCTATCCTGTCAAATAAAGGCAAATCAAAAATAATCTTAAAAGAAAAAAAAAACGCTGCCTCGTCTACCCATCAAAATATGATGTGCTAGGTATCCTCCAGCGTCAGTTTAAGACAGTGCGCCAATTGACACTTGTTTTGCGCATTGTGTCTTTTCAAAAAATATTTCTGTTTTCACAGGAGAATTTTTTGCTCGTTACATGCATACAGTCTTTGTCAAATAAACTTACAGCATAGGTAAAACTTGCTATCAAAATAAATGCATCAGCTCTTGCCTTTGTAATGTTTCTGTAATTTGTGATGTACCTGGGTCAGATACGTGACCCTTTTTTTCTTACACAAGTGAAATATTGTACATTGCTATTTTACTTTATTCATTTGCATTTGTTTAAGAAGTCATTTCCAGAGGCTAAGAAAATGGTTTTAAATAGCTGTTGAAAATGTCTGGCCCCTGTAAAATGTCCTGGGTTTAAAATCCAGCCCAGCTGAATTTTTCATTGAATAGCCCTTTTTCAAAGGAATAGTTTGAGTTGATTTTTGGAAATATGCTTATTCACCTGCTTGCCAAGTGTTAGATGAGAAGATCAATGCTGCTCTCTCATATGTATGAAGGTAAAACACCAATACAGGCTACACGTTACATCAGTGTATTGACATACACTACATTAATGCACATTGGGACAACTATCTTTGTACACTCAATACTGTGAACATTTGCAAATCCTACAGAGTATATCTGTGCACATTTCCTGCCTAGTATCTTTGAAAAGACTTGTATTGTATTTTTTTTTTCTTTTCTACAAGCCTATTTATGTTTCTTGTCTATGAATTAAAACCCCAAATCAAATTGAAATGGATGTGCTGCAGCATTTAATCATGGACAAACTGAAACCAACACTTTACATTTATTACCAACTTCACTGCTAATTTCCTTTAACCAGAATGCCAACACTTGTCTGCTCTGGGCGCATCCACTGTCACACGCTTTCTCTCTCGCTCGCTTGCTGAACTACACACACACACTACACGCACATTACACTACTCTTACTATGATGTAATATGTAAACATGTTGACTGCAATTAAATCCAGCCTTGGCCATTTTCACACGGTTGTACAGCAAGTATCAAAGCTTGTGTGTGGCACTTTACAAATTGCTTTCTTTATCTTCTCTTTTTTGCATGCGTGTCACATGATATATGGTAGCGTGTGTCCATGTGAAGCCCAGCGGTTCAGGTCTTTCTGCCCTCTGCTAAGTTAGACTGCGCTTTTTATGATTTAAAAATTTTGTTGTAACACATCACAATATCAATTTGAATTTGATTAATTATTCAAAAGCAGCATTAAACAAACAAGAAATCTATTGAATTTTTTGATAGTTTTAGATGTACTGATCGGTGGATTTTGTTACCTTTGGACAAGCTAGCTGTTCCCCCCGTTTCTGTTTGTGCTAATCTAAGATAACCGGCTACTTTATATTTATCGTTCAAATATGTGAGTGCTATCAATGTTCTCATCTAACTCCTGGAAAGAATCTAAAAAATATCCCTGTAATGGTTTTGCGTGAAATTACTGACAAGAAAAGATTTAAAAAAAAGACATTTTTAGTTAAATGAAATCCTTAAATCCTTTGAAGTGACTATGAAATAAACAAAGGTTTGCCTGTGATAACAGATAAAGCATCTGTAGTGAAATCTAATTGCCACCAGGCCCCTTTTTGTTCTCTTTCATTTAATATAATCATATCTCATACATACATTCTATAATAATAACAAAAAGTACAAGGGCAAATCCCCCTGCAGGGATCTGCACTGTGCCTACAGAGAATGTTGTTTCCCACCCCAACCTGTGTCAAATGTGCTGCTGAGATAAAAACGGATTTAAGAGGCAAAGATATAAAAGGTGCACATGTAGAGAAGAACAATATAAAATATCACGTTCTGTATTTCCTTTGTCATCCTTTTCTAGTTTACTACAATAGAGATGGTGCTGGTGAAAAGAAGTCACAAGGTATGAGAGGAGGATAATTATCCGATGCTGTGTGTCACCAACCAGGCTGACATGTTTAACTGACATGTTGCTGACATGTTTTGGCAGTGGTGTCATACCTCCTATGCTATAATGTGTCTGTGAGAGGACAGATTACAACAAAAACTGACAAAGAGAGACACAGAGTGGCTCTACTCTTCTGTCGATGGTCTACTCTTTCTGTTTTCTGTCTGTGTGTCATGTCTGTGGTTTAAAGGCCTGTGGCTCTGGTCTAAATGGTTGGCAGGTTTTCTGTCTCAGATCATTGGACCAAAGGCAGAGTAATGATGAGGCAGGTCGAAAAGAAACTACAGCTGCACAGAGATGTTCCTAAATCTCTAAATGAAAGTCCAAGTCCGAAGTCAAGACTTTTGGGACTTAAGTGTATTTCTTGACAAATAATAAATTATGTTTTGTTCAGTGATGAGCACCCAATCACCTTTAGACACCACAAAGTTTCAGTTGTGTATCTGCTGTGCATTGAACCTGCATTATTTTGTGGCAGTGTTCTTTTTAAAAATGACAGCAGTGACCAAAACAACTTAATTGTAATCTACAGATACATATGTGATATTTTCATATGAATGAAACTGGATCCAACAAACCCCAGACTTCCATGCAGGAGTCCATTGTTTGCTTCCTGTCTGACTGTGATGTTTGGCTTTTTTTTTTTTTTTACACCTTACCATATGCCTCCTTCCCCTTATCCTAAACATCGTGGTTGCCATGACGTGCTGATATGGTCGCCAACATGTGCTGTTGTTGCCTAAACATAACCATGTGCAGCGTAATCGCACCATATGCTAGTGTTGACATCATGGTAAAGCCATCACGAAACATAAACAGAACCTATAGCATAATATGTAGAAACAGTAGTCCACTGCAAAGAGGCAATATGTGATGACTCGGGATGAGAATGTGTTGATTTTTCATAGTGCAGTCTATGAAAGTTGAATCAGGCAGAATTAAGGAACATTAACTTTAAAAGCAAGATTGCTTTAATGTATTTACATGAAAATAATGTATTTTAAAATACATCTGCAGCCATGGAAATGTCTGTCTGGGCTGTATATATATATATATATGTGTATGTATGTACATGCATTGGCCTTTGTCAGTATATCTTTAAGAGTAAATGTTGAGTGCAGTTAGGCTCTTCTGTGTTTTTTGGGGGGTTTTTTTTGCATTTGCAGCTTGACACAGTTCTACTGTTTTTTCCTAAATGCTTTGAAGCCCCTAATTCCAAACACTGCAGTGTATGGCGTGCGACCTGTGGAAGCCACTTAGAGTCCAAAACACATTGTTATGTTTGTTGATTGACTGGAGTCTCTCTCATATCTGTTGCTGGCAGGCACACTCTGTATTACAGAGATGGGCTGTTGAAATGGACAGGCATTCCTCCAGTGGAAATGATCACCAATCATAAGATAAAGACTCCCATTTCTCAGTCTTCATAAATGAGTCTTTGTCGAGACTGAAGCCAGTAAAGATAAGTCAAGTCTAAAGTGGAATTATGTGAATAGAGTGTGAGCCCAGGGGGCTGTACTCAGAAACACAACAGTATTTTGCCATATTCTTGGGGAGTAGCAACAGCATGGATGTGCCTTGCTTGTATTTTTTTCAGTGGCCACTCATAGTATTGCAACTAAAAATTTCCTGTGCCTCCGCATACACCACCATTGTAAAAGACACATCTGTAAAGCTGGTGATGACACCTCTAGCTATAAACATGGTCAATTATTGCTCCTTGTACTATATATTGCAAGCCATGGGAGTCAAAACTTTGTAAATCTTTTCCAAAGCCCTGAAAAGTCTTTTATTTCAGAATGATGTCAATGCTGCGTCTGAGCACGCTACACACTATTCTGTTGTGTCTTAGGAGCAAGGATGCTTGCAAGTTTCAAGCAAATGCTGTTTGGAAGATATTTTGATTGAGAGTGAGTATTCATTTCTTGAGCCATGTATCTCCCTTTGAAAAGAAAACAAAACCAGGGTTAAAGCCTCAGTGTGATTTGTGTTGTCCGACCTTGTCTGACGGCAAAAGCATTTGTCCATTTTCAGCTTGAAGGCTGTTTGAAAAGCAAAGACTGTATAAAACACTCGTCACAATGTCACCCATTGGGTTGAGGACTCTGGGTTTGAAGCCTCGAGTTTTGCATTTTGATCATCTCCTTCTAGGTTTGTTGGAGCCAGTAGTGATAAACTAGATATATTTGGGCTAGAGGCTGGTTCTGTGGTGAAGTAAGGGATGGATCTGACTGAGACGCCAAGGACATTATCAGCAAACAGCCTGTCACTCAAAGCAGACACACCCTTAAATATCTGTAACTTTAAGTCTCAAATAAAATGTAAATGAGTGAGTTGTATAAAAAATGATCCTCCTTTCACCCTCCTTCTGGCTGGATCCCACAGACTCCTCATCAAGAATTTTGTGTGTTTTGTCTTTCTAATCTCGACGCAGTGAGTTGTACAAATGGGGATAATGGCTCACACCTTCAGGGGGGTTAAAAACACTTAGACAATCTGACAAGCACTTCATTTCACTTCACTAAGGCCAGTATTGCTACTCTCTGCAGTTACATCCTGCTAAAGCTGTGCATGTTTACCAAAACATGCACAGCAAACCTGGAAAAAGGGTCTGATGCTGCAGAGCCCACTTTGAAGAAACCTGTGAGATTTGATTAATCTGCCGGTGTGAAATATCTGAAATGTGCGGGGCTCCTTCAACAGGCTAGTTGGCCGGCTGACAGACAGGCAGATGTTCAAACAGTGTGCATTCTTCTTTTGTGAGAGAAGGGCTGCTGTGTTTGGCTGCTTTTAAAGCAGAGGCGGCGTGATGGAGATTAGGAGCAAGCTGTGCAACCGGTGTGTAGTGGGTCGGGCAGGCAGGCAGACAGGGGACAGATTTTGCATATCAAAGCCAAGGAGACAGAGGGATAGAGTGAACATCAGGCATGGCGATCTAGACTCATACATCATGACATGAGGGGCCAGAGGAGAGGGGCTCAGTTTGGATAATGATTCCAGTGATAGAGTGTGAGGAGAGCTGAGCTGTGGGTGAAGTGAGCATCTTCATCACCAGTGGACTTGTTAAGATTTGGTCTTTATCTTTGTTGAAACACCTTGTTGACCATGTGCCCTGATTACTAATGAATAGAGGTGATCTTTGTATGTGCATTGACTCAAATTAAATTTTGAACTGTAACTTGGATTAAACTCAGAAACACAGAGGCAATGCTGTCCAAGCTTTTTTATTGTAAGTTTAGTGAACTTACAAGTATTTTGAGTAAGGAAAAATTAACTGTAGCTGTAAAATGTTACTGTATATTAAGTAGAAAAAAAGAAGGTTCTATATACGACAGTCAGAGCATTATTATAGCAGCCCAGGTAAAGATAACAGCTAGGTAAAGATATAGTGAAATAATGGCATCCTGAGCAGAGAGTAAAGTCACGCTCCCTCTGTGTGTGTTGTAATCTGAGCTTCTCTGTTTTTTGTTGTGATATACAGTCCAGTTGATTTTGTGTGTGTGTGTGAGTTACTGTATATTTTACCCCCTGGCTGGCCAATTACCTCCGCTCTGCACTGTACTCATAAGGTAGTTACTGCTGATAACACCGTCCATCCCAACCCACCTCTTCATTACAGAAGCAAGAAACACCCACCTTCTATTCCCCTCCCAGGTAAACACCATGAGCTGTGTTGCTATTGGCCCTTTTTGCACAGAGATTGTGCTATATGGCCTCTACGAAGTCCTGTCTTTATGCATAATTCGATTTTCGAACAGAACCAAACAACAGCAGCATCATGACACTCTAGTGTGTGATTTTAGACAGCATGCCAGCATTTTGGAAGCACAAAGGAACGATGGGTGTGACTCTGAACACAACAGCATCGGCCTCCATTGTTACATAAAACATACGTATTGCAGTGCTTTCTAAATTATAACAATGGCATAACATAGTAATAACAATCAATTATCATCACTGTTTTATGGTGGTTGATCTCATCCTCTGGTGTTATGATGCTTTTCCAAATTTTCTGACATTTTCAGTCACTGTCCTTTTTTTTTGAGTCAGCTGTTTACTGATGCTGGCTGCTTTTTAAATCTCTACAGTGGGTTGCACACACAAAACTGCATCATAATGTCACAGCAATCCCACTATTGTGACATCCTACTGGCTGTTACTTTTACACACACTTTGATTTGGCATGGTCGCTACCTCTCATGGCGGTTTAAAGGCAAGATAACTCTGCTCTTCTGCAATAGTATCTTTCAAACAGAACGATGTGATGGCACAGAGGTGCAATACTCGAACATATTTCAACAGGCAGTGTACAAGGGGCTACTGTTAGCACTGTTCAGGCTGTTAGCACCAATAGCTGCTAGCCGCCAGCTTCATTGTTGTTCATTGAGGTCATTTTGTGTCTGTTCGTGGTCGCTTTGCATCTCTTTGTAGTGCTTTTGTGTTTACTGATACCAATTTTGAGTCTTCTCCTGGTTGGTGTGTGCTAATTTTTGTGACATTTTGCAGGTGAAGGTCAGAGAGGCCCCTGACACTTTGGTCCCCTGAGCCTGTGCCCTATGGGCCCGTTCAGTAATCCATCCAGGTCTCTACTAAACCATATTTGGCAACACTTCTTATTCTGCTGGACTAGTTTAACTTCCAGACTTTTGATAATGATAACTTTACTGTGCTCGCAGAGAAAATACTATTTACCTGATGCCACTCAATACCTGGCACAGACACAAGCTAATACTTGCAATCATTGCTGGAAAGATTCCCACAGTGTCAACATTGCCGCCTCCCCTGCTTACTTCAACTAGCAACATCACAGACCTCCGTGACACCATTTGCCTCAGTTTTGGAGGGAGTCGGCTCCTGTCTGAGGTGTTTTTGGAGCGTTTCAGCCTCTGCTATAATGACCCTGACACTGATGTCTCTGCAGGTTAAAAATACCTGGAACATGAATACTTTATAACAAGACAAGGCATGGAGAGGCTCATTAGGAGCCTGTCTCGCTCACTTCCCATCGATGTCCTCCAACTCACATCTGCCTCTGACATGTTAATATCATCCCCAAAAAGAGGGAGTTGAAAAAGTTCTAAATGACAAAGAGCATCAGTCTTATCTCTGTCAAAAAAGGGAAGAAAAAGCACAGGACATTAATTTCCCATTCTCTCCCGTCAGATGGAAAGGTTTGGGGATGGTTTGATGCATAGCTGATGCATTTATAATCCACAGTGAGCCATTTCTTTGTGTCGCATCAACTGTGGATGAATGGCTAATTAGGCCACTTGAGGTGTCTAAAAGGGAAGTGTGCCTGACTGAACCATCTTACCGAGACATGTGTGTGTTCAGGCACACACACAACAAACACACACAGCAGCCGTCAATCAAACGTGAGCCACTTTTTGGCACCGCTGTCACCACAGCAACATGAGAGTCTCTATACAGTGGCGGCTAAGCACACAGCTGAGGTGAATATGTCTCTTTTTTTCTCAGTTAGCAAAATTCAAATACAGCATTTAAAATATGAGTGTGTGTTTGTGTCACAGTGTGCAATGAGTTGGACCGCTGCTCTAAACTGTGGATATGAAGCGTGTCATCGATGATTTATTCCTTCTTATCCATGCAGAGTAGGCCTGAGGGAAACAGGGGAAAAAGACAGCAAATAAAATCAGCGCTCATCTTTCTGTGTAGCATTTTAATTTCAACGTGTCTGCTTTACAGTGGAGACAACTACTGTCGACATGCTTTTGAAAATAAATGAATGGCTGACTGCATTGATTTTTCCATGCATATATTACCATAATACTCGCCCGTGGGCCACGTGTGAGGAGTGTGTAAATATTGGTTCTTTAAAGCTAGCATCTGTGACTGGACTGAAGTGTTGGAATGAAGTGTAGTCCAAGTTTCCTCTGGGGACATCTCTCTTATTGCTCCACCAAACGTAACCAGGCTAGAGATCGAATGGCCGATCAATACCTGATGCGATGCGATGGTCAGAGACTTGGATAATCACTAGACTCTGCAGGGACAGCTTGTGTCAGGGGACATTGGAAGATGGGGGTCCATCTACAGCTTAGGGAGAAGTTTGGTGCAAGCCTAGCACAATGACCTTCTGTCCCTTCATAAGAAATCAATAGCTGTAAGGTCAATTAATCACTCAGACACACAGAAAGGTACTATTTCCTTCATTGACATTCATAACGTCTCAGACAAACAGCATGATATTATTTGAATGTTAGTTCTCTGTTGTGCTTTGTGCAGGTGCACGTCGAGGTTGAATGTGCCATCACAAGTTTGCAGGCAGCTTTGTGATACCAGTTGTTTTCTTTTTGAAAGATTAGATTTCCCTGTATGTACTGATCAAAGAGAAGGAAATCAACACCACCCTGCTCAGCTAGCTGCAAGGTGTTGTAGTTGCAAAGTATACTATTCAGATTGTTTCCACTTGTGCACCTGTCAGCTTCAGAGGCTGTGCTGTCTGTTGTGTGCAAATGCTCCCTGAGCCAGAGCATGTAAATATATCAGGCAGAAGAACTGAGCAACAAAGCTGAAATCAATATCCTGCTATCATGGCTAGTGTGTGCAAAATCATATAGATGTCGCTTTCCTCCGTGTATGGCAATCCACAGTGGTATCATGGGTATCAATTGTATTGCTATGTGGATGACACCCAGCTCTATTTATCCACGAAACCTAATTCCACTCTTCCACCCACTTACCTTTCTGACTTGTAGTTGTCTGGCTCTCAGACAACGTCCTCAAACTTTACAGTGATAAAACTGCAGTTCTCCATGTTGTAACTGAATCTAGTCTGGCTAAAGTTTTTCTCTGACCATTTACACCTCCAAAGTCCTTCCTTCCCCTCACGTTAAGAATCTGGGTGTCATCCTCTATAGTACATTGTTCTTTTAGGCACACATCAATAATGTTACTCGACTGCATACTTTCATCTACACAATATTAATCGCCCACTTACACCTCACAGCACCAACATTCTCGTTCACTCTTGGGTTACATCCAGCATCGATTATTCCAATTCTCTCCTCTTTCATCTTCCCCTCCAATGTCTTCATAAATTTCAACTGGTCCAGAACTCAGCTGCCTGTGTCATGTGACTAGAACTCCCTCGACAGATCATATCACTCCTCCTCTTCAGCACCTGCACTGGCTTCCTGTTAAATATCGTATTGATTTCAAGATTCTGCTTCTCACCCTTAAGGCCTTTCACAACCAAGCCCCTGTCTCTCTGTCAGAGCTCCTTCATATTGATACACCATCCCATACTCTTACATCTTCTTCTGTAATCCAAATCACTTTACCCTCTGCCCACCTGACTAGGCTCTAGAGCCCTCAGGCTCTTTGCCCCCCGCCTTTGGAACTCTTTCTCACACGATATTCAGAATAATGACACCCTTTCCACCTTCCAATCTTGTTTGAAAACACTCCTTTTTAAGCACATTCGGACTGATTTTATGGTGACACATACATCTCGATGACAATTTCATTGCAGTGGTTTTATACCTAGTTTTTATGCATGATTTTATCAAGTAATTATTAAGTTATTATATTAACTTGTTATGCTATGTTCATGATTGTTTGACTTCATGGTCTATGGATGCATTGCTGCTTGTTTTTAACTGTGTCTTGTAAGGAGACCTTGAATGCTTTGAAAGGCACCTATAATAAAATGTATTAAAAAGTATATTATTGTTATTCAGGGAATTTGCATTGGAAAAGCTAGACACTCATGCACTGAGACCCCAGAAGACTTTTTGTTCATATCCAATGCAAAATAAGCAGCTGCAAAACTAACTACCATAGTTGAGGATTAAAATGTTTAACTTTGAATTATCATAGTATGAATGATTAGGTCAACTATAAACTTAAAAAGCCAATCATCAATGGAAGGTAACAGAAAAAACTGGAGTTCCCATCAATCAAAGGCTTATGTGTTTTTCTGTTTTTCTGAGTCTGAGTTTTCAGTTTGTTAGGGGGTTGAATTACAAAGCAAATATTTTGAGGCGTGTTGATTAATAAAAATTCAAGGCACCAGCATCATGAAACCCCAATTAGGCAGGAATAAATGCCACTTGTAACCTCTCTCATAATTACAGATTTGTAGCTTATCATTGGTATTTTTAGGATACAATCCCACGTGATTAAATAAATAAATAAATAGAAAAGTGCACTCAGTTAAGTGTAGATCTCTACTGGGCGGCCGCTGATCACAGCCAGATGCAGTGGAGCATGTTTCAGAAGCATGCCAGAATCTAAGAAGAATCTATTTTTGACAGAGCCGTGATGGGTCACACAAAGCAGAGTGAGTTTTACTGCTAACAAGCACTGTACGTGAAATATTGATGCGATATAATTATGAGGATAAATGTATTTTTCATGACAAAACACAAGCACAAATTTATTATAACAATAGGAAATAAAAATAAACACAGGTAAAATAGAAGAAAAAGAAACCATTTAACTACACAGTATACATACTTAAATATAATAGAAGCAAAAGTGTGAAAGAAAAATGACTGAATCAACAAAATCTGTGCAAAAAATCTAAAAACATTGTGCAGGCACTTCTAAATTGCTCCCTGCAGTGACACCATGCAGTGAAAAAAACAAAACCAGATTGCATGAGGTACGTGGAGGGCTGCATAGTGAAGATGGTGTCAAGGATAACAAAAATTGGGATTTATTGATCTCAAAACATTACTAACATTAGTTGATCCTGAAATATTAGATATAAAACGAATTTGCAGATGCTCCAGATTAACAGTAAGGCTTGTTTTTAGCTGAGCTGATTTCCGGAAAACGTGTGGCCCCGACCCTCCAGTTAACCGGAGTGACGAATCAGCAGTTAGTGATGGAATAAAACAGTCAATAACAGAGGTTTTTCGACATTTTGCACACAAAATAATAGGCTGATTGGTCCAATAGTTTGTGAGATTAGCTGTGGACAGACAGATACCCTCACAAGCGCACACTTGCTCACACACTACCAAATGCATGATCCACTCCAGGCTTATGCATGGCAGAGATAATATTGAGATGCTTGACAACAAATGGTGTGTGTGTGTGTGTGTGTGTGTGTGTGTGTGTGTGTGTGTGTATATGTGAAACAAATGGATGCACACATCTCCTGTCAGGAGTAAAATCCTTGCACTGCCGCGCCATCACGACATAACCTGAACGCTTGCTCTTCTCTAAATGAAAACTTGGAGTCTTAAACCTGTGAACGTGAGTAATGGTTTTCCTCTATGCTCCATTTCTCTATTTACTCCCTGTTCTCCTCCCTATTCATTTATTTCTTTTTGGTTCCTTTCTGCTGTTTTTACGGCTGCGTTCTCCTGGCTACATTGTGCCCGATAAGCACTTTTCCTCCCTGCACATATCATTTGTCTGAGGCTACCTCTTCTGTGAAATTGTACTTGTCACACGCAGGCGTGCATTTTGACGAAATATGATCACACAAATTCAAACGCACACACATTTCAACATCAGAAGCTCGACAGCCGAAGAGAGCAAGCACCCCACACACACACACACACACACACACACACACACACTGCCCTTGTTTCCCACTTTTCAATTCCTCACTTCACAGCCCTCAGCTAAAGCACGAGAACTTTTTGTGAGACTTTATTTGAAATCTATCTTCAGACACTGAAAAGTCTTTTACTTTTTAATCAGGATCTTTCCAGGGACTTTTAATCATACTCTTCCTGCAGAGTACTGTATTGTACTGAATGTGTGTGTGTGTGTGTGTGTGTGTCTGTGTGTGTCTGTGTGTGTGTGTGTGTGTGTGTGTGTGTGTGTGTGTGTGTGTGTGAGTGTGGGGAGGTTGGGGTGGGGAGATGAAGAGAGAAGTTTGGCAGTGATGTGGGCAGTGAGTGAAAGCCAAGAGAATAAAAAGAGACCCCATCATTACACGCAGCCGTTCTGTCGTTCCATTACAAAGAACAAAATGACCTTTATCACCCTGTCTTCCCTACAGAGACATGATTGGGTTTTCGGGGGAAATTTCTTAGGACCTAAATTGCATTTGTTCCATCTCCTCCCTATGCTGCCCTGCTCAGCCCACCCCTGCAGCGAGCTGTCCGTGTCAGCTCCACTGGAAATGATCATTTCTGTTGTCATCCGCTAATGGTCAGTGCTGCATAAATGCTTCACAGCATGGAGAATAATAACATTAATTATGTGGCGATGGGGTCTCGTCAACTTATATATGAGGCCAATTTCTTGGAATGCTATTAGGAGGATGTTGTGAAATTATAAAGAAAGTAAGGAATGACCCATTGGTCTTTTGGATAGTCTGATTGCTTTTTGTCCTCTGGTAAGACCTGACATATAGATGTGGTTAATCACTTCAATTAAAGTAATAGAGGGATTTATTCACACAAGCAGGAGGTAATTGAGGATGGCTGGATTAAACTGCTTAAGGGCTCCAGGCAAAGATGAGTTATGGGCTATTATTGATACCAGGGGGGTGCATAATTTATGTATATAATTTCATGTAGGGGTACTGACACATACTGTGATGCAGTACATTTTCTGGAAATTCAGTTGGGAAAACATATGAAAAATGACCCAGTAGTCGTGTCGATCTACAGGACAACATTGTTTGTCAGTGCATTCAAATATGCATCACTGTTTTCCTTTTTCCAGAGAAAATACTTTATTTTGTTGTCTTGAACCTCAAAAGATCTGTGAAAAATGTACTATTAACACAGGAATACACTGAAACAAAGTCACATCCACTGCTTTCGCCAGGATGACTTGGCTGATGATTCATGTTATACATTTATTATACGACAGATTCCTCCCTGACCTTGCATGCGAAATCTCATAGTTATGAAAAGAAATGCTGATTTTACAGGCAAAATACTGATTTTTAGATGTGATAGTGTCTGTTTTATGGAGCAAGTCTGTATTTTGATTAGTGCTGATACTAGTGAAATTAGAATTGTGTAATTTGTGTAAGATTAGAAATTAGTTTGTTGGGTAAAATGTGAGGCATTTAATCTTTGCTAATTTCAACCCACTATGCTGCTACAGCTATCCTAACAATGGCTGACAAGGGTTGTGACAACTAAACACATAGTCTGTCTTACTCCTTTTTGTCCGCAGCCCAGGAGAGAGGTATGCTTGCACTCTTGTTAAATCTGCATCAAATGAGTTGAGGCAGGAAAAGACAGTAAGGTCTGTCCTCAAGTAATACTCTGCCATGTGACACTGAGCAGATATGGCAAGAAATTACTGAGCTTCGGAGAAAGAGGAACAACACAGCAGACTGTGAGGGCTGTTACAGCCATCAAATTATCTTAATTGTGCAGTACAATGGTGTCTTGACTTTGTAGCAGACTTGTACTGTGTTCACACCTGACATGACATACTAAGCATCTGATAGGTATGGGTTTACGAGTTAGACCTTGTAAGGGATTGGTTATTAGTGTATGTATCAGTTTTATATGTGTATTTTTTGTAATAACATATTTTTAATTCTTTACTCTTAAACCTTATGAAGTGGGGCAGGTTGTAGCAACAGAGCTTCTTGTATTTGACATCACTTGATGGATTATTTGATAAAGTTGGAAACATTGCTACTGATAGCAGACAAATAAGGGTACTTTTTGCTCTTAGAGTTCCAAAATTAAAATTAGAAGATAATGGGTGCTGAGCTGAAATGAAGAAATATAAAAAACGTGCTGAGAGAAAATGTTTTACATCTTCTTTGATTAATTTTATCTGTAGGTGCCGTAATGGAGGCAATAATTAACTTTTGGCAGATGTTTTCAACAGTGGGCCACTCTCCATCTGAGGTTCTGTCTCTTATAATGGGCCTATTTCTATTCACTGTTGTGTAATTTGGTAAATCATACACAGCATGAGAACAGTGACAAACCGTGCGTGTGTACAAACACACACAGGAGGCTAAATAAGAGTAGGGAGCAGTTGAGACTGTGTAAACTGAGAGGGCGTTTGAAGCTACAGATGCATAATGAGAGGGGGAGGGTCTCTGTAAGAAAGCAATTGAAGTGGGGAAAATCTCCCTCTTCCATTGATTTTCCTGTTTTTGTGCTGCCCGAGCGGTGACATTACGGCTTAGGCTCTAAGTACCTCAGATACGCTGACCCCATGGTGCTGAAGAAGCTTTTTGTGGAAGTGCATCTGCAGAGTGTCGTGTTTTTTATACCTGGATTTATTCAGGCCCTGTGTGTCTTCTGCTCTCTAATCTCACTCTATTCCTTTACATTGTTAGAAGATGTAACAGTTGTGGTCAAGAACAGGAGATTGTGCTTTACGGTAAACTTCCAGTTCCACTGGCTGATAGAAAAGATGAACAAAAATGACTTTGAATCATATCTACCAGGTAAGCTGGGGCAGTATGTTACATTTCATACCTTCCTGAAAATTCACCGGGATATAAATATATTACAATATAAGTGTGTGGCGCTCAGCTGCCTGTTCAATTAGTAGAGGGCGGAGACTTAGCTCTGGTGGTGCGTGCTGTGCACTACATAAATTAGTTTAATAGAGAGAGGAGCATCTGTATTTATTACGGTATTGAAAAATATGCCCTCAGGATTTGTAAATACCCTGATATACCGGAATACTGTGATACCACCCAAGACTACTACCTGGATACATGGATACCAAGCAAAGATTGTGGTCGTGTGTTTGAACATACATTGGAAAGGAGACCACATAATCAATCGTTGTGGTGTGTTTTTCAGGCATGATGCCTCAGTTACCACACTACTCCCCTGTCTGGAACAACGGCTTGACTATAATCAGCCTCCATTCTCCAATAAACACATTTCATATTTCTCCCTCAGCAGCAGCTCAGCTCATTATCCTCTCTCTGCGTCTTATATGCACTTTATCCACTGAGAAAAGTGTGGCTTGCCAAGGGGACAAAATTAGGGCATTAACAACAGCCTATTAAAACGGCATTGCATTGCACAGTTGGATTACTTATTGACATCTGGCGAAGCTGTTGCATTCAACAATCATAATGAGTACATAAACTAAAGATCGAATTTTGTTTGTGTGTGTGTGTGTGTGTGTGTGTGTGTAGGTAGGTGTGTGTGATACAACAAAAAACACAAGGGAAGGAAAGATCAAACAGCATTTATTATCATCTTTATATAATTTATTTTTAGATAAAACTAAGGTTGACTATTAAGTGTAGTGGTGCATACATGGATTTAGTGTATACATGCACAACTCTTGCAGAATGATCAAGTTCGCATCAAGCATGAAGTTTTCTTCTTTTGTGTGTAACAAAGCCTGCATGATTGCCTCTGCTATGAAACACAAAAATCACAGTAATTCCAATAAAGGTTGTGTCTCGAGAAAAAGAAAAAAAATCAATAAATTGTCAGTAGACCCATCTGTTTCTTTCCTATTAAAGCCTCCAAAGGTAAAGTACATCTCTAAATCCATGCCCGTCTCCTCCGGTCTGTCTGTGGTTGGAGGTCAGTGGGAGTCTGTTCTTGTGGGACTGTTTGGATTTCAGCGGTCGGCGTTCATCTTCCGTAGCTTTGCTGGCAGGTTGTCCTCTGGCCTTCCTCCAGCTGAGAGCAGTGGGCTGTGCATGGGGACCGGAGCAGGGGACAGCATGGGCGTTAAGCTGTGCTGGTACAGATCACCAGTAGACTGGGTCATGGGTTCAAAGCCCACCTTGAGGGACTTGAGTTGCAGCCGATTCTCCGCCTCGGGTCCTGGCGAGGAGCTGAGGCGCTGCAGCTTTAGGGGCAGGTCTCCTGTGCTGCAGGCCTTCTCTGAGTGCTGGGAGCTGAGCAGAAGCACCTTCCTCTGCAGGTCTTCTTTCCCAGATGAACTCATCCTCTGCAGCTTGCTCGGCAGTCGACCCCCAATCCCTCCCCTCCTGTCCTCTGATGTGTTAATGCAATCCACAGAAAACACCCGGTCACGCCGGGCACCGTGACTCTCAGTCAGTGCAGGGGTGGGAGTGGATAGTGGCGAGGGCAGTGAATTCTTCTCTTCGTGCTCCTTGACGCTGTACGGTGGTGTCGGTACCTCAAACGTGCTGTGGAACTGAGAGTAGTCTACCCTGAAAAAGCCTTCCTCCAGGGACATCACTGGCAGGAAGCGATGGCCCCATAAAACCTCATCCTCGGTATATGACGTCCGTGCCTGGCATGTCATACCTGCAAAAGAGGGACAGGATAGTAATGATAAATAAATAAAAGGGTTTATCTCCGACAAAACAATTATTGGCTGATAAGAGGAATGTGAAAGGGCAGCAGTCCTTCCCATTATCTCTTTTCCGCTCTGCTCTTCTTTATTGCTTATGGAATCACTGCCTCATGCTCCTTCCATGCCGTTTAGTCACACACTGGAGATTGAATACAGTAAATCTAGTGGTAAGGATTCCAGCCATTTCCCAAGTGGTTCATGAAAGTAGATAAACAACTATTAGTATCGACTATTATCTTTTCATGTTCTCAGTATCTCAGCTCTAATGCACTGAAATGGAAAAGTTATATGATATTAGATAAAGGACACATTTTTGTACCACTTAGAAAGTGATATTTATTTGTCTTTCAAGGGTGGATCCATCTGCGTTCTTGTCCATTTTTCAAAGGGAGTGTTCCACTCAATACTAATCAAAACTAGTGTTGGTCACAGTGGTAACTCCTTTTGTTTTGTGAAGTAAAAGTACTATTTCTGTCCAAGGAGTCTGGTGGCTGTGGACAGGAGCAGCAGCAAAATGTATTTTAGTCCCCTAAAAATGGACCACGTAAAAAAAAAAAAAACAACCCTAAAAACGACAGTTTATGTACACTATACTAAGATTGTTTTACTGCTTTGCCTTGCCATCAAACAGGCCTTTCCAGCAATAAAATGAAGTAATTTTACCTATACTTTCTTCAAGCCACCAGACACCATTTACAGAAACAGTAATTTAACCTCACAACACATGAGGGTACTACCGTCAAGTCCACAACAGTTGGTTTATACAGCCTTAAAAAAGCCTTAGCCTTAAAAAAAAATAGATGAAATAAAGTCAAATAAAATAATGTAACAGCAATTTAAATTTCACTTCCTGGCAGTCAAAGTAATGCTGTTTGTTTTTCGATGCAGTTCTGTGTGATTTCCATTGTCTTGTGCTGTTAATATGGGTGAAAGGTGAGTGATGCTTGTTATAAGCATTGCTTGTGTTGACTTTGATAATTGCCAGTTTATATCTGATCAGCATAATAAGCAATCCCCCAACACCATCCGCACATCAATGTCAAGAGCCATGGGTCCTGTCTGTGCATGTCTACTGTAACTTGTGGTGTTGATTGTGATTTGTACTGGCCTAAATCTCTGCTTGTCTCAAAGACAATGATATTGAAACACTAATGTCATGCTCTTTTGGCAGTTGCTGTTGTTATTGGTTCATAATTCAAGGATGTTCTAGTAATATAGGTGCCTGTGCGTACAGGATTGTAACAGTTTGCAAGCCTCTTAAACAAGCTTTTATTCCATTTGACCTCAGTTCTTGTAAAATAATGTTCCTGACATTTCAAAGTTTTTTTCTTTGCGATCAATAAGCACCTAATCCATATTTTTTTCTGATCCAGTGGCTCTGCTTCCACCTGAGCTTTTCTGTTGAACACTACAGTGAGCTGTAGAGTGGGAGTCTGAGCCTGTCCCTCTGAGGGATGATATGTGCAGTGTTATGTCACAGCCTGATGCTATTCCAGGCTGACTACTCATCTTCATCCACAGAAAAGTCAGTTCTACATTTACACAAAGGTCATTTTTTGTCTTAATTAGCCCAGAGGCTTGGCTTAAATCACATGGGTGAGTCCAGAATAATTTTCCAGCTGTATTCTCTTCTCTTACCAGTAGAATGATGACTGTATTCCTGCTGACTGTAGATGCAAAAGACAGCTGTTATACCAGTGCAGTGAAAGTGTGTGGGTTTGGAGCCTGACAGGCATGCCAGTTTTTTGTTTTTTTCATCGTTCAGGTGTCATATGGGTAGTCAACCAGCTGGTTAATGTTTGCTGCATCTTGCATAAAAAAAGCCCTCAGCACATCTATGCAAACACTTGGCAGGCAGCGAAGAGGCCATCCCTGAAGCAGACTTTATGTAAAACTCCTGGCAGTAGCCTTTACTGGCACTGTTTACGGAGCGCATTATAATGCTTTGCCTCTTTCGTCAGACTCTTTTAATCTGGCCACTGTTGCTTAGCTAGCATTGACTTAACACAGACATGCAGAGACGTGTGTCATCTGCATAGCGACAAAGTATAACCTGCAGCTGGAGTTGATATGTCAGAGTAAAAAAGAATTAAAAGACTTAAATCAAGCTATGTTGACCATCTCATGTTCAAGGGATTACACTATGATACACACATTCTGTTCTGCTCTGTTTTTAGAGGTCTTCACAGTCCTTGTGTTTTGAACGAAGTTCAAATGATATTCAGGAATTGGGTTCTGGTAAGCTCCTGTTTTACTACCACACGTCACTGGTCTATGCAGACCTGAGCAGACCCACTATCACTTCTGATCATATATAATAATAATCACAAGGGAAAAATTGACTTTTGAGGCATGGCTGAAACCTCTCCCTAAATTGATGCAATGCCAACAAGACAAAAAGTGAACATCAGATTTTTTTAGTTTTTCCCAATGAAGATGTGCTAACATGTTTAGTGCATCAGCGACCAGGCTAATCAATGTTTCGCTTGTTTAAAAAGAAAAAAAGAAAAAAAAAAAGCACATCCTGGCTCCAGTTTTCTGAAACTTTACACACCTCTTGCCTGATTGAGCCCGAGCGGGCTCAATCAGGGTGCAATAGGCTCTTTGAAAGTGTGAACTGTGATGTACAGGATAAAATGGCATTGATTGCTGCTCTTTTGGTCCTAGTTGCTTGAATCATTTATTGGCGTTCTCTCTCTATTTTTTGTCTGTTTGTATTGACTGCATTTTGGATTAGCTGTTACTATAATTAGGTCTCATTGGGACCATGGCTTTTTGTCCATGGGCCAGGATTTTTGAAAACTGATTGATGGGCATCAGGTTGTAGTATGTTTTGCATGGGTCCATTTTGGATCAGATAAGTAACCTTCTGTTTTCAAACAAAGAATGTTGTTTTCAACACATTTTAAATAGTCAGGATTGGATAGTCAGTGATGGTGTTTTGCCTGTAGTTCTGCCACAGTATTAAATGAGTGAGCACGAAGCAATAAACACTGTAGCTGTGGAAGTTATATATTGTCTACAATCTTAGTCTATTTCTCCATTCATTCTCTTTACCTGCTTTCATCTGTTCATAGCCACGTACTGTTTCATACCTGACCGAGAAACCTCCAGTTTAGTAAAGGAACACATCTCATACATCAATCTCTTTCTGCTTTTTTTCCCCTAACATGTAAAAACAGAATCAATATTGCCACTAAAACAGTTTCCCACTGGACAAAAAACCCACTAACACACACTAACATCTGTCTTCTTTTATTTAATAGAAAATTTTACAGTTGGCATTCAATCCCGGGTCAAATGACTCTGCAGTAGTCATGGATTTATTGGCACGGATTGGCAGTGATGGGAATATGACAATCCCTTTTTTCAGGTGTCTGTCATCCAGACAGTGCTCCAATGTCATTCTGAATTTAGGTAAGACATAAAAAAGAAGAAACATTTTCACTGGCCATGCTGGTTTCTACTGTTCACTAAAGCGTTGTCTGGCCCATTTGTGACATCGAACATGACACACCAGGAGAAAATAAAACAAGGCATACTCCTTTGCAGAGCCGTGTA
Organism: Plectropomus leopardus; assembly: GCF_026936395.1. Lineage (NCBI taxonomy): Eukaryota > Metazoa > Chordata > Actinopteri > Perciformes > Serranidae > Plectropomus > Plectropomus leopardus. Next base: position 10,755,439 of record NC_142193.1, on the reverse strand, counting down.
CACCGCTCTGGTCTATTGGCAATGGGACAGCAGTTTATTGCCTGTTTTTTTTAACAGAATTCACTGCATTTAAAAAACAGACATACACATGCTAATTTGGCTTAAAAAAGGGTATCAGACATATATATGAGTGACAGCACTGTAATCTGTCTAGTTTAAACAAAACTGTAATGAGTTAGGGAGACAATCAACAAGCTGAACAGCTGTGTCAGCAGCAGCTAGATGTGAGAGGATACCTCTCAATGTGTTCAGGTTAACAGGATGTGTGTTAGTGTGAGGATGACAGGATATCGTAGCCCTCTGAAGGTAGCACTGCCAGGGCTTCCCTCCTTTACTCCTCAGGTCTGAGTGCCACAGCACTGCGTCACTAAACTTCTGGCTGCACCCTGATTTAATGGTATTATCAACAGAGCACAGACCGTGTTGCCTGCATGCCTCTCCGCTTCCCTGCTGATCCCTCCCTCCTGCTCTAAGCCTATTCAGCTCTGTGGTTTCTTCTACAGCAGTGGCAAAGTAAGGACTATGAGGGATGGATGGAAGCAGAGTTAAAATGAAAAGAGAGAGATGGATTTATTTGTATTGGACTTGGGGGAAGAATCATTCTGTTACATATGCAACAGAGAGAACAGTGTTGTCAGAGACTCCTGCATAGCTGCCTGTAGTTTACAGCTGTGGCTGTATAACAGTGTAACACCTCTGCTCTCTGCTGTCTTCTGAAAAAATGGAGTGGAACTTGACTAAAACCTTGGGTCATTTATCAAAGTGACACACGCATCTATGACCACAGGCTTTTATTATGCATAGGGTGGGCATAAACCGATTCTGCAGTAATAACATATTCTTCATAATTCAATCAGGGTGTCTGTCTCATGTGTTTTCTCGTTCTCCCTTTTTTTTCCATCTCCCTCCTTCTTCAAATATGCAAAACTGAGAGGGCGGGGAAATGAGATTTCATAAAGTTTAGATAAGTATCTATTAGATAGGAATGTTATGTGGGTTGATATTAATATAGGAATTTACATTTAGATTGAGGAGAGTGAGGAAAATAAGAAATGAGAATGTGATAGAAGTGGATGCAAGAAGCATAAAAGGAAAGAGGTGAAAGAAGTGATAGGAAAAGGAGTTTAATTCAGGATCCCTCACCAGTGGTCTCCACGATGCCCTCAAGGATAACGACAATCTCAAACTGTTCGTTCATGAGGGAGCGCTGGGATAAGTCGAAAAAGGGGCTCTTGGGATTGATTTCGTGGCAAATGGTGAGAGGGGACACCAGAAAGAGCTGGTCTGCTCCTGTCCCGAAACCAACATCCAATTCACACTGGTCCAGAGGCAGGAACTCACCTTCGGGTGTCTGACGAGACTGAAAAACAGTACAGAGAGAGAGAAGCGGAGCCAAGACAGTGAAATAAGGATAGAAAAGAAACAGGAAAGAGAAGATTAGATACTTGTCCTCATAAAGCAGAGTAAGACAGATTGTTGTTCTGGCACTGTTTGCCCCCTTTAATCTAATGAAACAAGATGCAGATCTTCAGTCCATTAACAGGATCTTTTACTAAAGTAATAGTACTAATGACACTTGGCACAATTTAAAAACACTCCATTACATGTACATCACTTTACAAGTCCTGCATTCAAAGTATACAAAAGTGAATCTCATGTGCTGTTTGTATGTCTACGTTTGAAAAATGATGCTCAAGTATAATCCACGTAATTGTGAGGGCTGTGTTTACTTGATCAGTGCGCTGATGGGTATAAGGAGGGATGTAATATAATGAGCGAGGAAGGCTGAGCTGTTGGATGGGTCAAACAAACATAGGACTTTACCCCAGGATAATGCTGATCCTGTCCCTTGTGAACCTATTTGCTAAACCTAACCTACATTAAGTCAGTTGCTTAATGTTAAATACGTAACTGATACATCTGAGATAATATAAATCAGAGGGGTCTTAAGAGGATTTTTTAGAGAGGAAAAATTATGAACAAAGTTCTGATACATAAACCCTCTGGTCATTAATCAGACCTTTTCGCTACACTTTATTTTCTTTTGAATTATTTACTATCTTTACCTCTTTGAACATTAATCTGTTACTAATATGAAACCACGTGAGACATTTAGAAGATTGGTAGAGGAGGTTACAACTCCTAGACATCTAAAATATGGCAAAGAGCACCAACTACACTGATTTGTTTGTTTTTGAACTGAATATTTATATGTTTCAGTGAATTGAATTTTGCATGCAAAGGTTGTATAAAGAAGCCGAAAATGGAACTACAATTGTACGAGTAATGTAAGCACCTCAAAGTTCAGTGTTAAGGTGTGATGGGGGATTCTCTAAAAATACATATACCAACCCCTGGAAAGGTGATGGGTGATATTTTCTCTTCCTGTCTGTCTGACATTTCCATTGGTGCCCTGTTTGCAGTGGCCATAGATTTGGCATTTCACATTGATTTCTTGAAGAACTTGCAGGCGGGCATATGAGACAGGCAGCCGTGTTTGGACAGGACTTGCCCACAGAGTGTTAACTGGTGCGGAAGCATTTAATTGCCCAGATGATGTTGAAGCTCAGCACCAAGGTCCTGAATGTATTTTCTCCTTTCCTGTCTTATTCTGTCTAATCAACCTGTTCACCTTTTTCTCATCTTGTTTGCATCCGTCACTTAGCAGTGTGTTTACCATTTCATGCACATTCTCTCAAATTTTCCAGCTTTTTTGGCATCCTGCTGTCAGAAACAGGTTGTTTCGATGTCATTTACGAGGAAGAAATCTGATCTTTGATGGTTAAAAATTTCATATCAAAAGCTAATTTTTATACTCTCTTCTTTTTTTCTACATTGTTTCACTTGCAACCAATAATTGGGCACCTGCCATCCACCCACCCACACACACACTATTCCTCCACCACACACTGCTTCATCCCACACAGACTCGCACACACAGTCCAACCCCCTTCTCTACAACCCTCTCTGCCATTTCTGGATCTTTTGTTCTCGTTTATCCTGAAATAATCGACACATTATTTCCACAATGGCAATGGTTTCCCTTTCTCAGCCTTTACAACTGAGTCAGTGTCACCTTCGACTGTTCTGCCCCAAATTCCAGTGATGATACAATAACAAAGTGGAAAAACTTTGATTCCAGCCTACTGTTACTTACATAAGTTACTTCAATTTGGTATTACTGTACCTATACAGCCCACCCTGCCCCCCTCCATAGTTACAGTTGCTATGCCAGATTTTATCATAAGTAGTTAGCTAGTTGAGCAGCCTAATATTAACGATATTATGCTAACAGAGTAAGGCTAAAGCTAACAGGTCCTAATCAAAAATTAACATAAAAAAGAGATGGAAATAAACATTTTCCAGTCGTGTAGAGCTAGTAAGCCCTATTGGTTTACTATAACTATGAAATAAAGAAATGTAAAATCAGATACTTACTTTGTTCTTACATAATCTAACATTTCCTGCTTAAAATGCATAGGCCTGCTTGTTACTTTCAAACAATAGCCTATATTTTCACTTTAACATAAAAGAACATAAAAAAAGACTAGTTCATGAATTTGTCAAACATAAAGCTCTCAGTTAACTTCGGATAACATTAAATCCAAAAATGAATAGGACACATCTATTGTAATTTAAACCACTTTAAACAACACCACGTCTGCATGATGAACGCCAGTTGCCAGTCAATGAGGCTGCTTATCTACTGCTGCAAGTAGTCCATGCTGCTGCAAACAGGAAATTGGGTGCTGGCTGAAAGAGGTGTTTTATAGCTAGGTGCCCTGTCAAACAGTTTGAGTTCATTAACGGGTTTGAACACCACCCTTGCCAAAAAAACACTACCCATCTCATTCCTCTCTTTAGGTGCCACTCTACCTTCTTTATGCATCAGGTCTTGTTTACATGTGTATGCCTCCCCTGTGTTTATCTGTTTTTACTTGTAATCGCTGGCTAAATTCAAGTTGTCAAAGCCAATTAAAGGAGACTTGATTGATTTTCAACCAGCTCTGCCATCACAGCATGAGCAGTGCATGCAGATAAATGGTGTTTGGCTTCCACCTGTGCCAAGAGCACCTGAATATCCCAGCATTTCCACCAGCAGAGGTCAGCTGCACTGCTGCTGCGTCCACTGCGATGACACAGAGCTGGTTGAAAATTAACAACGACTCCCTTTAACTATACAGTGCTTTCCAAGCTACTGTAGCTGTCATATGTTGCAGAGATGGACCTTTAGCAACTGGACTGGCCCCCAAATCCTGGCAGGATCAGTAAACTTTCCGTCTTAGTGTCAGAGCGGCGGGAAGTGAGGTGGAGTGACTGCGGGGTATACCCATGGGTGCCCTAGCTAGCCAGCATTAGTCTATTTCAATAGCACTAGTAGCAGCAGGACAGGCCTTGTGTGCCATAATTGGACAATAAAAGTGAAAATAAAAAATTATAACAACTTTAAGGAATGTTTTGAACAAATGTCAGAACTCGTATCTTCCAATTTCATTAATTTAATTTGGTAGCACAGTTTTAGCATCATATCAGTGGGGGATTATAATATTGTTGCTGGCTGTTTGATCAAATTTCTGTGAGAATTAAGGACAAAAAGACAGGAATTTATTTCAGGTTTCAAAGGAGGACTTTTTTTTAAATTCATTAATAAATTGGGGTTTAATACATGTGTGGTGCTGCCTCCTCTCTCATCCAAACAACTCCTGTAAAGCAGCATCTACCAGTCAGAGCCCAGCTTCATCCTGACCTCCCTGTGACATTGCCCTTTAGTTCAGCCCTCCGAGAAGTAAACTGTGAATGAAGTGTGAGTAAACAGACTTTGCATTGCCAGAAAACATTGCATTCTATTTCTATCTCTTGTGAATATCAATGAGCTGCTGTTCTGGATTTATGTTGGAGAACCACTTTCATGTCAGGGGGGCATTGTTCAGGTGCCTACAGGCTGCTGAATACTGTTTGGTTGGATGCGGGTTATCTCATGCTAGCGAAGAGAAATGCTACATTTCACTTTCTGTCATTGTCACTGAAGATTAAATGATGAATGACTCTATGCAAACATTGACAGGCAAAGCTCCTTACACAGACCCTGTTGGCACTCTCCTACGCTTCTCCCCCTGCAAAGATCCTGAGATAGCTGAGCTTGTCTACCGTTTTTTTTTTTTTTTAATTTTCATGTAAATCCCGCACTCCAGCAAATAAACACATTTCTCACCCCGAGCTCTGATGCATTCATTTTCAATTATGCCTTTGGGGCAATTGTGCAGGAGAAACACTCGCCATGCACACAAACACACATCAGACTCTGACTACTCACCGCCCCAGTCAACCTGTCAGCTGCTCATTATCATTAGAAAGGCGCTGTGGTTTTGTTTTATGCTCACAAAAGGAGCGTTTCAGGGGTGTGAATGATGCTTATGGATGAAGACAGGTGATAAATAAAATTGATTAGAGCCAAAGTGGCCTGATCTTACTACTCCACTCCACGCTCTGCCAGGTCTTCATCAATCAGTAGCCTGAGAGAGAGGAGGCTGCAGGAGCTTGTAGGCAATCTGGTCAACTGACAAGGCAGCCAAATCACACAGGCTTCCCCTTCGCCACGTCTGCCTTTCTCAGTACATCGAGAAAGGTCTAGCCATCTAACATTTCACCCAGTCATGCCTAAACTTAATGAGATGAACTGGTCAAATCAGACACGGTCAAATAAATTGGACAATCCAACATGGGATGGACTGCTCAGTTTTCTCCCGGTTTCATGAACTGGTAATATGTAAACATGTACATGTGTCAAAGACAGATACAACATTTAATACATACACCTATATGTATAATACAACAGTTCTGCAATTAATACTCCTGACTCATGGTGTTGATTCAACCTGGTCTCACTCCCAGCTCGTCAAATACCGACACCTGGTCAGTAGCCCTCGGCAACAGATACCAACGTACTGAGGCACCCTTTAGCTGCTTTACGAGATGCACAGGGTGGCTTATTTTAACGCTTCAAGCAGCTGCCATAGTATCAAAAGTGAGAAAGTTTGCATCTGGCAGATGTTGCTTGTTTCCTGTGTGAAACCAAAAGGCAAGTTATTTTAATAACAACATAGCGTGCAATTATTTGTTGCACACTGTGCTAGTGATGTATGTCAAGTGACCTTTGTGATGTATCTTATGTGAAGTTACCTAATGTTAATAACAGATGTACTAAATTTGAGCAGAACCATGATATTATTTCAAAACCTAACCTTGTGCTTTTGTTGCCTAAACCATGGGAAGTAACCCTAAAAATGAAGTTTTTTTTACCTATGTTAGCTTTATTTTAAGAAAGAAGCTGTATGCTCTTAACAAGCTGAAACTGCAAATTTCAGATGAAAACAAAAGTTTATTTAGAAAAGAGACATAATGCATGTAACAAGTGAAACTGACATGGTCTCTGTGAACGTCCAAATCCATAGCTGGAGGGGTACCTATAGCATCATAATTTGATGTGTACAGCCACTTATCAAGTGTGAGCATTTAACAAGTTGGGAGTGAGAATGCTTTGGTTGATTCATCTTTGTGGTCATTCTGGAGGATGCAGTTTGTGCACCGTTGAGCTGTATCAGTGTTTCTGTTATTTACCCGCACTGATTTAAATGATTTAAACAGCACCACATTCAAATTAAACTTCCCCATTCAAATTTATAAAAATTTGGGTCAAAAAATGAACACAATCTTCATGAAGGGAGGATTTATTGTTTTATAGACTGTCAGTTTTTAGTCCACCACTAAGTGTATGTTCATATATTGAACTTTATGACCTAAACATCACATGTTGAGCATGTATGAAACTAATTTGCAAGTGAGCAGGGATATTCACTAAGCTAAAAGTACAGAATGAAAAGTTCAATAGTTAGGTAAAAGTAATGGAAAACAGAGTGTATTTTCCAACTAAACTGGCTAAATCTGAAAATGTATTTCTTTGTATAAAAATGACATGTATTCACAAGCTTTTTCAGGCTGTTTTCTGAAATTATCTCCATCTTCTCTTCCAATGTCTTTAGGTGAAAACACAAAAACAAAATTGTGCATCAAAGTCAGCATCAAAGGCAGCTTGGTTGCTTTGTCAGAGCTGGTTTCACCTCTGTTGTATCGTCTTTTGCTCCACAGTCACCTACACTGTGTTTGATTACAGACAAACTCACAATTTAGTTGTCACCATTTAAATGTTTCTGTTGTCAGACATCTGAAGAAGCATAAAGTAGTGATTTGATGGCAGCTCATAAAAGCTACCTGTTAACCAGGTGATTAACACTTCAATAATTCCTTATTTCATTACACTTCACTGTTTTATGACATAATAAGACAAATATAAGCAGAAATACAGCTGAATGACAACACCTGTGCTGTGTACTTGGCTTTTACAATTATTTATTTCTGCAGTGTGCACACATGACAATTATTTATGCTCAATATCAGCTTCACATAATTCCCTCATACTATTGGTGCAGTACAATACCTGTATTCACCCTCTGTCTGAAACGCTCCAGCACCTGTCTCTTTAAGTAGCCTCTCTTGAAAAAAACCCAGTCTGCTCTGATTGGTCAGCCTTTCCTGGTCTTCCATAGCTTATCGCTGCTCTCAACATTGCAATCTCTGTACTGTCATTGCAGCTGAGAAACACCTGTAACCAAAACTAGCAGCACTTTCAACTGTGAAAAATCACAAATAAAGCTTAACCAAAATCCTCACAAAAAGTCATGGTAAGTCAGGAATATGATCCAAAATCAGGGAGAAATTAACATCATCGGCATTCAAGATAACATATTTTCCTGATATTAGCATTTAGCTACATGTAGCAGTGTACTTGCAGTCAGAAGATTGACTATAATGAAGTATAGAGACAAATTCTACCATGAAAAAACACCAATAAAAGCTTCTAAACAAAAATCTTTACAACGGGACAGCAGGAACATGATCGAAAAATCAGGGAGAAATGAACAATATAGGCAACCTAGTCTGCATATTTCCCTGATATTTGCATTTACATGTGACAGTGAAGGCCGATAATGCAAACGCTTGCAGTAGCGTGCCTGGAGCAGATGACAAAATGAAATCTATCACATGCTGACGTGAGCTTGTCTCAAAAGTAGAAAAAAACATTGAAAAAACACTATTCAGAGCGATTTGAAACCTGAGGTTTTTGCTCATAGGGATTACTTTTACACAACCTCATTATCTTCAACTCTGGCCACATTTAATATGAACATCTGACACTGCAAAATTATATATGTGACAGAAAATGAGGAAAACCATAACAGGTCCCCTTTAAGGTCAGGCATCTTGGGAGTACATTGTGCGACACTAATTGTTGTCAGTTATTGGATGCAAACTGAAGCCTGTGGCATTAAAGTCAGACAAACCACTGGACCGTCCACCACCTTCACACTCTAACTTCCCACCTTGCTATAAATAAAGGTTAAGCTATTACACAAATTATTTGCTGCAGACTTGTGTGATGAAGGTCATTATTTTGGATCCTGGGCTGCTCTGAAATTACGAATTAGTAAGATGATACATCGCAAGAGAAAACCTGCTAGATTTGATTGTGAATCTGGTGAGGATGCATGTGAAGTCAGAGTGATTGGGTGACTTTGAAGGCTGATGCTTTACCAAAATGAAGTCAAAGCAGGATAAAGCTGGTATTAGATGTTGTTTGGAAATGCTAAGCCTCTGCCTGAAATGTTTCTGTCGTATGCTCTGGTTTAGTTTCCTTCCTTGGATAGTGTTTTAATCCTCAATGTGACACGTAGTGACTTCAACAGTTGTTGCGGCAGAAATGGTGTCGCAATGTTCTTGGCCAAAAAATGTGTTTTGTCGTAACTGTGCTGCCTCTGATTTCTACTTGGATGTGGATAATACTGTAACAAGGCTCCTAAATTACTATTATCAGAAGCCTTAAGATGTAGTGTTTATTCAAGAATAATAATGCTTTTTTCTGACTTCAGTCTGCTGGCTCAGACATTACAAATAACACACACTCCACTTCACACATCTTCTTTTAAATACCTTGGAAAGAAAATCTAGCAGGGAAGATTTTGTCTGTGTTTTTGTGCTTTTTGAAGCATACACACAGCAAAACATACAACTGAAGACATTTTGAATTATTCAAGTAAAGCATGCAAAGGAGAGAGGAGCGTGAGCAGTCCAGAGTCTTAAGGATTTCTGGCTCTGGTTCTCACTAATCAATGACTGTAGGCTTCTTCTCCAGCCTTCCACAACCTGGTAGTATAATTGCATCACTATCCTTATTAGATAAGAAATGGAAATCAATTCCACTTCTAGTGACTACTGTATATAGCTCATCCTGCAATCCTCTGAGGAGACATACAGCCGAGAGGATTTCTCTCCCCTGTATGTATGTCTGTGAAGTAAAAGGCACCACTCACACAATGAAAATATTAAGAAACAAATCTGTTAGTAATTCTTTTTATGTCTCCCCTCTCTCACTGCCAGCTTCTCCGCAGCTCCTCTATAGCTCCTCTACCACTTTCCATCACTTTCAATCAATTCCTTCACTCTCTCCCTGCACCCTCCCAGTAATACCACAGTCACATTTTCAGCTAGCTAGCTAGTTCCACCAAAATGCCCTCTGAGGCTGTCATGGATGCCCTGCAAAGCTGTATTTCAACTGCTTATGGTGGGACTCTGTATGACAGCTTCCATGGCTCTGTCTGTCCCTTCTTTCTGCTGTCACAACAGTTCAGCGGAGCTCTGGTGTCCAAACACAGCAGCACCAACAAGTGGCTCCAATTTAAACACCATCTATCAGGGGCTGTGTAGATTTTACTGATAGTTATGTTGCAACCTAGATTGGGAAAAATGAGACCTTCTTACCGGGCCATGTGTACCAGTTCACACTCTGCATGATGCTGCACGTACCCAGGACTAGGGTTGTCACAGTTTTCGAATTTCTAATTTGATACAGATACCAGAAAAATACTTGACACTCAATACCATTTTTTAAATTTTTATTTTTAAGTTGCCTCAGGTAGTGGGGAAAAAAACAGCAACCTTATTGTAAAATGTCAATGACTGATTTATTTTTAGGTAGTCTGAGGTACTGCAAAAACAAAAAAGCATAAAAGGACACAATGACATGCATATGTAATCCGCTCAAGCCTTTTTTTAAATTTTCTTTGCTTCTGGTGAATTGGCACCATATTTTCAAAGGCATTGTTGGTATAGTTACTGTTAGAAATGAGTATTGTATACAGTACTAATTTTTAGTATCGATTAGTATCTGAGTTTTGATTTTTTTTGACAACCCATCCCAGGACACAAAAGACTATCTTGACTGTTATGTACCAGGAATGCTGGGATTTCTTCTACTGCCATTGTCTGACAGAAATTATATTAATGACCGTCTTCTATGTGCAGATATGGAGGATGTGTCCTTGTCTTGGGCAACTAGAGGCTGTCCCCTGCCTCTACACTGCAGGCCAACTGGACCCAGAGCAGAAAGAAAGTAAACAGCAGAACTCTGTACCTGGTTGGGCAGATTGCCAGAGGACCACTTCTAACCAAAGGTCAGTGGGTCCGTGCATTGCACTATAAGAGGAGCAATTAAGGGATGAGTGACAGACTTGTACTTTCATCTTACGCTTCATTGCCCTAAAAACTGTTTTGTGTCAACATCCACAACCTCATCAAAACTAAGGGTGCTTTCACACATAACCTGCTTGCTTTTGTTAAAATGAACTCTGGTGCCTTTGCCTGGGTAGTGCGATTAATTTCAGCTTCCATATCACGGAGGTGTCAAAGAAATAGTTTTGTTTTGATTGAATAGCGTGAGGTAGTTACAACACACCCCAGTGCATGCTGCTTACCAGTTATGACACACACAAACTGGCACTTGATGAGTGACCCTACACTTCAAACTATGAAGTTCTAGGTATCCCTCTAGTCAGTTCTGGATGCTGAGGGCTGGTGTGTCAATTTGCGCTTGTCACATGCATTATGTCTTTTATTCTTCTCCAGTAATATACAGTTTCTACTTTGAATGCATACAGTCTCTTTCAAAAATAAATTTAGAATGTGGGTAAAAAAAATCCCAAACTTTATCTTTAGGTTTACTTCCTTAAGTTTAAGGAAAAAAGTAAGTGGTTAGGTTTATTTAAAACACCAACAAAAAAACCATCATGGTTTGATTTAAAACAAGAATGTTTGTTACTAACGTAATGTATCTACACTATGCTATTATTGACCCTTTGAAACTTGCAAAGCAAAAAGCAAACTGGCTTGATGTTTTTCCAAAACATGGAAATAAGGCAAGGAGAAACTTGAGGACTGGAAATTAGAATAAAAGAAAAGGAGTAAAAAAAAAACAAAACAGCAATGACAACAATAAACAAACAAGTAAATGACCTTAAAAAACTTGCTTAAAATAATATTAATTCTGTAGGATATTTATAAATATATAATTCTGATAATTATAAATATAGTTTTTTGGACATTTTGCCCTAGCTTAAAAAAATCCAAATCTAATATCTTGCAACTTCTTTCATTTTCCTTTTTTTGTCAAGTTTTCAAAAGGAGACCAGTTTGCTTATGGTTTGAAGGTTTAATTACTCATAAAGGCTTCTGAAAGCAGCACAGGAAAAGTGATGTCGAACCCAAGTTTCGGAGGGTTAAAATAACTCCATTGAGTTTTGGTATCACACAGGACATGAACAGCGGTCTCCAAGTTGAAAGTCCACAGTTTGTTTGACCTATCCATTTTGTGGATTTTTTTGACTTTTGAAAGACTTTTTTGCTCTTTACACTACAGCAGTTGCTCAGAGTGTCACAAAAAATGCCTCCGCCCAGCATGTCTGATATCACAGCTAAAAAGTGTCTCTGACCACTGACCAAGCAATGGTATATGATGAGTTGGTAGTGACACCAGGTTGAACACACACACACACACACACACACACACACACACACACACACACACACACACACACACACAGACATGCCATGAGTTGTATATTTTACCAACAATGTGTTGTGTGGGAAAGTTGAGTAGCAATAAAATAGTCAAAATGTTGAAACGTGAAAACAAGCATCAGTGCCAAAAGAAAAGCCAAAGGAATCTAATTTGGGAGCTTTTTGCTACCTTCTCCTCCTGTTCTTTTCTCTCTTGTCTTTTACTTTGCTTTACTTACTTACTGTTGCATCTATGTTTGATTGCATGACCGCTCGCTAGGTTTGCACATGTGCTCAGCTTGTCAGTCTTGACAGATTTTGCGCTTAAACTAGCTACCATAAATTATCTCATCAAATGATCAAATAGAGCCTCAACATTGGACAACATCATCAACATACATATCACCTAGCAATCGTTATATCTGCACTTGACAAATATACCAAAGAACTTAAAAAATTCATTGAATTAAATAGCTTTTCAAATTTATTGTATAATTTTTGTTATTGTCTATGTAGCATAAGTGTATGCCTGTTCTCTGCCCAAAACATTTCTGGAGGTCTCGCTCTCTCTACGGAGCCCCCCACTGCCTGCGCTGTCTATAGTTACGCCTCTGTTTTAATTGTGGGAGAGTTTCAGTGCATCTGGTTTGATTTGATGTCAGAGAGTTGTTCATTCACTCAGCTTTGGCTTGATGTGCAAGTCATCAAAAAAGAAAAAAACTCTTCTCAAACTCCCTCTCTCCCACACACACACACACACACACACACACACACACACACACACACAGAGAGAGAGAGATTCTTTTCAAGTTGAAATGATTCCTTTTCCAGTAATGCCTGAGTATTTTATATGATGAGGCATGATTTGAAGAGGGTTGCAGTTCAACAGCACCACCAGCATTTCTATACAGGGACTGCACTTAAAGCATTCAGTCTAAATACTGCATGTTTTTTTGACACTCTTTGTGATGTGTGATATCTTAAACTACGGTCAACCTGAACAATGCCTTTGTTCGTGCACAATGACTCGTTTCTTTTTTGTATTCTGTGCTCTGGCAGAGCTGCTGCAAAAATTCAGTCTTGGTAAGAGAGTCTTTGAAGCGAAAGAATAAGGTTAGACCACAAAGCCCTGGAGCAAAACTGCAGAAAAAAACACTAAGGAGCACACAGTGGATGCTGTATTTATTGTATTTCACAGAGAGAGGGAGTGTAAAAAGATGTGGGGTCGGCTGAGAGGTCTTGGAAATTTATACTGATTATATTTCTAGCAGTCCTGAAGGAAAGGTAAAAGGAGAGTGGCTCTACAATATAAAAACTGATGCATGCCTTTTTTTCTTTTTGAAAGTAGCACAAAATTATATTTCTTACGGTTCTGGGGGCCATTGCTTTTAAGAAAATCCTATTACTGAGTTTCAGTGTGCTTATAAACTAAAACAAACAGTCTTATAGGTGTGTTGCCGAGCTGGAGACAGTCTGATTGAGATGCTGAGAGCATACATCTCACAGGAGAGACGAGGGAAGGCATGTGTGATTGTACTTTCTGCCTATGGGGCTGTTCATTTCCTCCACACTTGTAACTGTGGAATAGCTCGGTCCTCCCCGCCTCCCTCCCTGCCTGCATGCATCATTAAGCTGACCAGCGCTGTGCTCGATGTGGCTGTGTAGAGGCGAACACGGACATAAACAAGCTCCAAGCACCTCACTAATGCTGTTTGTCTTCTTTATGGCCCATTTTGTACATTGAACATGGATGTGGCTGAAAGGAGCTCTTTTGGGATAATTAAAAGCGGAGTCACTGGACCTTGCTGCCGTTTGTGGTAATTTTCTGCATTGTTGCTTGTTTTCGGAGTGTGTGGTTTATCAGCTATATTCCCCCCTAAAGTCTGCTCTCCATTAGTGGATAACCAACGTTGCACAGTTAGGATTCAAATCCACAATGTTGTGACTAAAACAGCTTATCTCCCTATTCCTTGTGTGTCATTTTCTATCCCCCAGAAGAGAAATAAAAATAAAAAAAACACCCTAAAGAAAAGAAAGAAAATAATGCATTTCTTTATGGATGCAATAAATACTTATTTATGGCTGCATGCTCTCTCCCAGGAGGGCTGTTTTACTGACTCCAGTGATCTGTGGTCGTGTGTGAAGCTTCCTCTCGCTGCTGATTCATAGAGCGTAACTTTATTTATTTTTTTTTACCTCGGGTCAGCCATCTCTCTGTCACATCCACTTACTGATGCACACCTATCTGTCCAGGTGTCAGCAGTAGTGCTGGATTCATCCAGCTACACCAACAACAGTCCTTACTCTCTCATCTCAGTGGTGTAAGATGCACCTGCCTGCCGCCACTCAGCCTCACTGTTGTGCAGCTGAAGGATTATGGTAATGCTACCTTAAGCCTGTTTTGTTTAACAAGGCCTATATTGTGTAGAAGGACTTGCTTACAGTTAAAAAAAAAAAAAAGATAATTTAAACCCGTGAAACTGCTCTTTTCCTTGTGGGCTCAGATGAGATGGAAGTAAAGGAAATAGAGATTCTTGAGGAGACAGCTGTCAGTCAAGAGTGCAGTCCTTGTGGGGGAAAAGGCTGTTTTTTTCTTATGTTGCTTAAACGTTCACTATTTGCCTCAATGCAAAACTGCTGAGATAAAATTCAGTGCAGCAACAGGGACTTTTATAAGTTACAATAGGTTCACTGTAAAAAAAAAAAAGTATTTTCTTTATGTAAGAAAAAAATAGTGTCAGGGCTGCCTTCAATTTTTAAGTCAACTGAATTTGAAAGGAAAAGATGAATTATTGGAAAAAAAAATACCTTGACTTGTATTTTCAAATCCAGTCAACTTAAAAATTTTGAGGAAGCCCAGACACTTTATTTAAAGTTAGAACAACTTAATCGTGTTGATTATAATGTATGTTCATCTTAATGATACTTCTTTCGCTATATTGCTTTATTGGTGAAACAAGGTGATTTATTCACAGCATCAGCTCCTACACTTCAGTCAGTCCTCGGGAAGCTGTCATCATCAGAGAATATGTGATCCTCGGGCTTACCTTTATGAGTTTGCACCTGATCTGAGCGGACACCATGTGGCTGTTCCTCAGGTTCCCCACACGGAACATGAGGCACAGTTTGCCGTCTCGCTGAGAAATCACCGCATCCTGACTGAACATGAGCGTCTCCGCGCGTTTCTTAGGTTGGGACATTTTAATGAACATGCAGCCGATGAGAAAGGCGTCCACTATGGAGCCCAGCAGCGACTGGAACAAGAAGAGGATGATGCCTTCCGGGCACTTCTCTGTGATGTACCGGTAGCCGTAGCCGATGGTGGCTTCAGTCTCGATGAAAAACAGAAAAGCTGAGGGGAAGTTGTAAACATTGGCCACACAGGGGGTGTAGGACGCGTCGTGGCCGTGATTTAGGTCTCCTCTGATGTACGCGATGATCCACCACATCGATGCCATGACCAGCCAGGCGATCGTGTAAGTTAGGATGAAGATGAGCAGGTTCCATCGCCACTTCAGGTCCACCAAAGTGGTGAAGAGGTCAGAGAGGTACCTGCTGGTCTCTCCGCCGAGGTTTCCGTGCTGCACATTGCAGCGACCGTTCTTGTCCACGAAGCGCTGGCGTTTCTTCTTGACCGGAGCGGAAAAAGTGGTTGCCCGATTCGTGTTAACCACTTGGTAGTCTTCGCCAAATTTTCTACGAAGTGCCGCCATTTGAGCTCTCCTTAAGTAAAAGCAAAACTGACTTGCTGTTTAATCCATGTTTTTGGTTGTTTGAGCCCCCAAAACACTGGTTACCTGCAGTGCGTAAAATGCGCCATGGCCATTTCAGCGCGCGTAAATCCTGAGTAAAAAAAAAAAAAAAACACCAACAACAACAAAATCACGAGTATGTCGGAGCTTTTAAACACTTATCCGTTTGTTATATTAAAAACAATATCCACTGCTCTTCCAGTTACTTTGCATGACATACGACGATTGGTGAGTGTAGCTGTGCGCTCTGTTCAGTCTCCACGCTGACTGGCGCGGTGCTCACCAGTGGAGCGAAATACGAGGAGCTGTCTACCATTCACAGCTCCTGGTGGGCTGTGGAGGATGGAGAGGGGAGTGTGTGTGAGGGAGAGATGCGAGGAGAGGGAGGCAAGGGGGCAGGGAGAGAGGAGGGGAGAGTTACGCAAGACTGCGTTTGTGTGTAAAGAGAGAGAGAGAAAGTGCGAGGGGGGACAGAGAGGTGGGCAGACTCTCCTGAGTATTTCATCCGGTCAATTAATTCAGTGTGCGACTTAATTTATAAATTGACTGGTTGGTTGATTGTTTTTGTCATTCATTCTTCATAAGTGCTTACGTTGTCTTTACATTGTAGCTGATCCTTTATGTGATTAACAGCATTGGAAGGTCACTCAGAGATCTGAAGTGATGAGGTTGGACGATCTTTGTGCTTTTAAGTTAAACTGTGCCATCTACTGGAAGGACGATCTATGTGCACACTTGGTCTGATACAGTGGCAATATGGGGTCAGTGACTAACTGAGTTGGAGACAGGTGATAGTAAATTGTTTTACCTCTGTTGACAGGTGCAACATTATTAAATCTTATTACATTAAACTAATAATGACGAATAAATTAACAATAATGTAAAGAGTGTACAGTATTTCCCCCCAAATCCTCTTGTCTTTAGACTTTTTACTGTAAATATTTTTTCCCCGCTTATTGTCAAAAGGCTTTGCTCATTTTAATTCTTACATTAAAGATCCAGTGTGTACAATTTAGGGGGTGTTAGTTACTTCTAGAATGACGATTACAGATTGCAACCAGCTGAAATTGCTCCTGCTTAGAATTTCTTTAATGTTCATTGTTCAGGAGGTTTTTACTGTGAGCTGTAATTTCCTCAGAGGTCTCCAAAACAAATATGCCAAGTCATATAAACCAGCAAAATCACCAGATAAAGCAGTTTCATGTTACAAATCAGTGTTTTTTCTGATGCTGTTTGGCATGTCAGAGATGACGTGTTTGCCCAGTGCCTGCTAATGTGTGCATACCTTTTTTCTCTGATAACTTCAAGTTCCTGATGTTCGCTAGGTTTTTACTGGGAGCTGGATTATCCACAGAGGTCTCTTCCTCTCCAAAATAAACAGACCAGGTGGCTTAAAACCAGTAAAAACACTGAATAAAGCAGAGGGGCTGCTTACTACATGTTGGCATACACAAAAACGCCAATGGCCATATGTAGAGCCAGTGTTTGGTTTGTCTGGTCTGTGCAACTGTGGAAACATGCAATGCGACATGACGATCTTAGGAGACAACGACCCACTCCCTATGTAGATATTTAGCTTATAGGTAAAATCACCATGATTTTTTTTCAGGTGATTATACACTAAAGAGAATGTACTTATTGTGTTATATTCAATTTCTGCAAATATATCTCCATAAATTCTACACACTGGACCTTTTAAAGGGTCATTTTGCTACTTTTCAACCTCAACCCTAATTTCCCTTTTTTTTTTTTGACCAAGTCACAGAACAGCAATGTTGGAAACTTAATTCAAAGTTGGTAGAAACAAAATGAAAGTCACAAAAAATGTCTTGGTTCGTCTACAATCACCGACTCTTGTTTTGTTAAAATAAATTCTTAGTTCACCTAAGAATTATGAAAATATGGTGGCCTTACACACTAAAAATACCTTATATACAGTCTTCTGTATATGGCAAAAGTTTTTTTGAGTCTTTTTTCTGATTAAACAAGGCTTTTCTTTTTTAATAAAAAGGTCTACATCTGAGGAGATTCTTCTGGTTATGTTGCATCCTGATTTGCAAGCTTTAGCTTTCACTCAGTACTGAACCATTTTCAAAGTTTCAAAATTGTTGTTCTAATTAGTCACTTAGATACAACATAGGAAAAAAAGGTCCATGTTGAAAAACTACAGAGGTAACCCTTTACATCTGTGCTTCTCCTCTTTCCTGTGGAGCCTTCTTATTGATTTAGACATCGGAAGGCTACGAGAGAGGAGGATTTCCTGAACAAGTATCCTCCCAAAGGACAGTCCTTAAAAGGATGCTATGCCCTTGGCTCTGTGTGTCCTTGTTTCGATCAGCCTAAACACGAATGTCTGCGTTGCATGTCAGTTCTACTGACTTATGCATAATTACAGTTTCATTAACACAGGTGGGATGACAAAACTCTTGACTGATCTAACCAGCTGACCCTCGTCTCAAGTGCTTTTTGTTCAGACCTTTAATTTATGTGGAGACTCTGGAGTATTTCTAACATGAAAGAGGCCTGTGCGCTTAAAAAAAGACATGATCCGAAATCAGTTCATTACATCTTTTATTGATGAAGTGCTCTTAAGATACTCTTTCAAGGTTTTCTGAGAATTTCATCGGTAAATGATGTAATGAACTGATTTTGGATCCTGATGTCTGAGGGTGTCAGCTTCTCTGTAATTTTTTTTAGTTTCAGTTTTAAGGAGGCAACTTTTACCAGAGCAACAGGTAAAAATTTTAACATAATTTGAAAACTCACAATAAAAAATTGTGAGACTGGAGCTTCGCTTAAACAAAGCTGCTTTACTTGTGGACTTTCAGGCGATATTGATGCTGTAAGTTTTACATCAGTAGTTCGTTACATACAATCTTTTTAAATGGAAATAAACACCCAGTATAATGCAATGATAAACTGCTGACTGGAATTCATGTCTGACTTCAAGATATCTTTTAACATTTGCAACTGAAAATAAATCAAATTAAGTTGGCTTTTTACTTGACATCTAAGACATATTTGTATAGTGGTTATTTTAAAAACCTGGCTGATTAACTGATTAGATTTCTGTTTAGGTTGAAGTCTGCACTCATTGGCACAGCCGTGAGTCATTTATTTGTCTGGTGTATTATTTTGGTGTATCACCTGTCGATGATACTGAAAGACAGACCTGATATTTCACTGTCAGCTGCAAGTGATAAAACTGGCATGAGACAAACACAGTGTTATTTGAACCGTTACTATCAGAATGTCTTAACATTTATTTTGAAAGGAAAAATGAATGAATGCTGCTTAAAACGTTAAACAAAAAGTCACATTTGCACCACAGATAACTGAATGCAGAGAAAAGAAAGGTTTTCATGTATCACAGGCCAGCAGCTGAATATCTTATGTAAAGACTGTAAACGGGGAAAATGGCTAGCCTGGCTTTGTCTAAAGGTTAACAAAAATCTACCTATCCACATTTCTAATACTAAGTAATTAACACTTTATATCTCACTTAAATCGGTAAAAAGACAACACTGTAGTGTAGAAGTGTTTAATAGATGTTCAGTTCATTTCACTCTGAATGGCATCGTCATCATTGACTATTTTGAGATGACTAAAACTTTGAAATATCTGCCCAAATCACTTTTCCAACATATACATTTGACACAAAGCGAAAATAGCCATGAGAAATGGCAAATGTTAATTAAATAATAAACGAATTTTACCCTAGTTGAACTAGCGCGATTCTAAGCATCTTAGCACAGCACATCAAAATAATAATGTGTCACATTAAACTTGTCAATATGCACATGCTACATCGTAAGCTTGGTTATAATCTCCACAATTTAATCACTCAGTTGACCAAACCATTAGCACCCAGGTATAATTTATTCAGATTTACTGGCATGGTAATCGAAAGAGATGATGAAAACATGCTGACTCCGTACCTATGCTGGGTCAGAAAGTTTGAATGTGTCCATTCCTTCCTTTAGTTCTTAAAAGACCTACCTTACCTGGTTGGGTATGCTTGCTTTTGTTACCTCTGCTGTCTACAAGTAGAAATGTTTTGAGCTTTTTTGGTGTATTTTTCACCCTGGAACAGCCCCTCGAGTACAGCACACGCTTTTATTGTAAACTTTATTCATTTTCGTCGTTATGGAAGCTAATGTGAAATATTTTCCTTAACATTCGGAATACATTAGCAGGGGGGTTACGGTTCACAATGATAAAGACGGAGAACAGTTATACACAAAATTCGACAAAGGCCCTACAGTTTTGTTTTTTTCTTGTCTTGGCAACTATCATTTTTTTCCCAAACCAGGTACACATTTTGGGGCATTCTGTTATCTCAATGTTTGGTTCTGTCCCTGGTCTTGTCCCAGAAAAGTGGAACCAAAACTTTGAATTTTCAGAAATTGTGAGCCCGGTCCCTTGTTGTAAATACTGAGTTAGTAGTTGAATGTGTAGCACACTTTATTTGATCTGTTGGGGTATAACCATGACCACAAAATCAGTTTATAGTGCATATTAACCCTATCTTCTGTATATAACACCTACTAAATGGGTGTAGTATTGACTGAGTTTCAGATTTGCAGCAAATATCAACTATCAAAGTACCAAATAGAATCATCCAAATGATATTTTATCCCCAGAGCGCGAGTCTCACCAATTCACTGGTTTCTAATAACTGAAGAGGGACTTCAGTCTCTATAGAGGGAACTCATACACGGCTGTGATCCTCCTGACAATTGAGGATTAGAGTGTAGACGGCCAGGATCGCCATCTGTTATGTGTAGGCATCAGGCTATCCCAGTGAGAGGAATCAGCACACACACAGGCAACCACTGCACCTCGGCTCTCAACTGTTCACAGTTTTCTTGGCCTTCAATATTAGATGAGGAAGAAAATTCAGCGTTTATATCCAAATTATTTGTAGTGTGAGGTTGGGATAGGATTCGGGGGGGAAGGGAGAAGTAACAAAGACATGCTGCACAGACTGAATTATTAATGACCAGTTGGAATTGATAACCATCTGTGTTATATGATACGCAAATTGCCACAGATTACAGACATGGAAATATTGGTCCGTTTTCCATGTTTGTCATCCCTCATAGCTCTGCTTCAGGTGCAGGTAGATACATACCCACTCCTCTGTCCTTTTCGCAATGAAGACAGGTTACTACATTCAAAGTGGAGCCGGTGGCGTATGATGTGACTCAGAGTGTAGGAGTCGTAATGTCTCTGACCTTAATGCCCCAAACACTCAGCTGATAGTTGGTACTGATGGAAAGTTGAGCCTCACTGTGACATTTCCTAACCTTAGCTGAGGACATTGAAGTAACACCACACTTACAGGACGTCCTCTCTCGGTGTCTGGTAGTTTAGAGGTGCTTTACTTGTGTTTGTGCTCAGGCTGCCTGAACTGACTCGTAACTAACTAACTAGCTCTGCTCTGTTGCAGCTACAATGAATATTTATATAGAACAATGGCTTACATGTCTACCTGTATGTAAGCAGGTCACACATAGTGACAAACCAACAGAATCATCACTCAAAAATTCTTCTCAGCTAAATTTATCATCTTTCATCTTTTTGTTTTTGACTCCCTTGTCAAAACTTCCTTGTTTTGGTTCACTCTCACCAGTCTCATAGGCTAATTATTTTTGGTTGCAGCAAGCAACTGTTTTCCTGAGAAAAAGCTCTCATTGCATACTACCTGCTGAGCACCTAACGGCAGACAGACACAGTTAGCAAGCAGCTGGTGAACACAGTGGAGCATTTAGCAGCATTAGAAGTAGATATTTCCCTTAGAAGTTGGCGGAGATTTGAAAAAACAGTAACAGAAGAGTCATTTTTGGGTTTACTCATCTGGTGGCCATAAAAACATCTCCAAATGAAAGATAATATTGCTTCGTACCTCTCAGATGTGTAAATAGGCAATTGTTGGCTAACAACTTGCAAACATGAACACATTTTTTTTTTTACTTTTATAAGCCATGCATGGCTGTTGCCAGGATGTTTAAAGACACAAAGGTTATGTTCAACAATTATACACATAAAAAAATGTGAAGTATTTTCAAATATTACAAATGTTCACATTTTTGTCCCATTAATTGTGTTTTCTAAATCTCAATGCTGTTTTAAAGCCCTGTTTGCCTTAATTAAAACTGGCGGAATCACTGAATGAGTTTTTGTGGCCGATGTACGGAAGCCCATTCCTGCCAATTTGATGGGGAATAAAAACAACAAAAACCTGTCAGTCATTTTAATGAGAAACTTTATTGAAATAATGCCTTTGTATCTCAAAATAATGAGACACTAAACAAAATCATTATTTTGAGAAAGCTTATTGTTTTGATATACTAAGTCATTATTTTGAAATGACCGCTTAAAGTAAGTAAAGTGGTGAGCTCATCGGTACTAGTGAAACTGATAAGAGCAGATGATTATTATTACAGATTTCTTTTGCTTTATTTCTCATGCAGTTTATTAACTAATTGACATTTCTTCATTCATTCAATTTATAGAAAATAATGAAATGGACAGCTTCACTATAAACTGAATTTACTGACTTTTTAAAAATAGCCTATAGTGAAGCTGTTTTGTTATGTGGTCAATACGGGTGCATGACATGACTGGGCATTATTAATAACAAAAATCTGACAAGGGCAGCTTCAGCCACGTGTTTGTCCCGTGCACACTCATTTTCTGTCTCCATCACTCGCAGCCATGACAAGCAGCAATACAATTCAAGGACACTACATTTTTTATTGAAAGACAATGACTTTCTTTTTACGTCATGCTTTCAATGTGCATGCAGCATTGGCCTCAGGTAGCCAGGTAGAAGCAGATGCGTTACCACGAAGCACAGTACCATTGTGGGAGTAAAAAAAACAAACATTTACCATTGTTTTAAAAAAAAAATCCATATGTTGTCATGTGCCATTATCATCATTAAATTATTCAAATAGCATTTATATAGGTCTGATTCTGTCAGAAAGCTCTTTGATCCATCTAAGGGTAAATCACTTTAAGCCATTATTCTGCTGAAGTTTCTTATTATTTGAAACTAATTTATTTTGTTAATGGCAGAGTTTAAGTCCCCCAGGATACTAAAATTTCCAAATTCACATAATGATAATGAACTTTATTAACCTGGAACTACATCCACATTCTCATATTTTAATCACTGCTTTTCAGTTCATCAGGAAACCATCATACATATTTAAACACTTCAAGATGAGAGTGATTTCAAAGATATTGCTGTCAGCTGTGTGGGTTGTCATCATGAAAGGAATAGAGACATCAAAAATGCACTTGCTGACCTTTATTTTTGCATTACTCTACTGTCTGCATTTCAATAATGCTCTGCTTTCTGAATTAATTGGTTCATTAGCAAAGGCAATTAAGAGAGGGGGAGCGAGGCCTGACTCTGATGTGCTCTTAGATGTATACATAGTCATTCATCCGGCAGATCTGAGGGCTTCACTTCTGAATACATCTGTCGTGATTGTGTGAATGATTGGTCTGAGACTCGCTGGTTTCAACAATCAGCCATTTGAATTTTAGGGATCTTTATTCACCACTGCCATTCAGGATAGGTTATTTTCTTTAGGTTTTCATTAATGACTGACATAACACATTATTTGTTGAAGGTGAACAAACAAGATGAAAGCAATCTTTCCGACATAAATATAACTATACTAAACACTCAACAAAACAAGGCAGTAACAAAAGAAAGCGACCATTAGTTGCTGTAAAGATATACCAAAACACTGGATATTATCTGCAGGATTTTATGTAAAAAATCATCATCATCTTTTATACATTAGGCTATCTCATTTAAAATGATCTGAATACAGCTACCTCTAAACACCAGTATTGTGTTTATAGAACAAAGTTGTCTCAGCCAGCTCCAACATAAAATTTCTGCTTACATGTTAATACATATGTATGTGATCCACTGACTTAATATGATGTATGAAATATTATAACACTCTGCAAGAAGTCATTCTGCATAATGACATGTTACTTTTACTGTCGTCACTAACTAACTAATTATGTGTGTAATTTCTACTAAATATTTTCTGCACTTACTTAGCCTAGCCACGCTTTGACAGTATTTTTTTTTTTTTTTACTTCTGAGGAGCATTCATGATACAGCTTATATCTTAACTGTGGGGATTTGTTTTATATTATTTAAGTAATGTCTGCATTGTATTGGACTTTTCCCTTGCAAATATCATTACTTAGCCTAAGTAATTAATTATCATCATTATGCAATTTGCACTTTGTGATTTGAAACTCAAAATCTCTCTCGCTTTTACATTGTGGCATTTATGGTATGGCTTTTTATAAAGGTTTAATTATTCTACCACAATCCTGAAAACTCTACAGAAATGAAAGGTGTGCATATGCAAATATGGGATTAAACTTTATAAGAATAAGAATCGGAAAAAGATTTATATCCAAGTAGGTTCTCACTTACAATGAATTTGCTTTGGTTGTTGGTGCATATATTAAACATGCAATAAACACAATAAGAGGAATTTTGATAGGACAACACCCAAGAACTTAATTATAGAATGAAAAAAAACAATAAAAATGCAAAGATACTTTTAAAAGGTTATATGACAACAACAGCTGTTTCAGAATACGCTGTGCAGGATGTGCATAATATAAAACAGGGAATAGGCAAAAGTAACAGTAGAGCACATATGTGCAGTGTGTCCCAGATGTGCGTTAATGTAACACATATAGGACATTTTAGAGTGTGAAGAAAGTATGGTGTGTTGCAATTTTTGCAGTTGCTTTCTGTCTCTCCACTTCAAGCCTTGCATATCAAACTTTGCAGATAAAATGCAAGAATGATATTTACATAAAATTCCGAAAGTATGACCTATTGAATAACTATATGTAGTGTAATAAAATGGAAGAACTGGACAATATTTGTACAACAACAATTGCAACTTTAAAATAATAATAATAATAATAATAATAATAATAATAATAATAATAATAATAATAATAATATTTATATATATATAATAATAATAATATATTTTAAAGTTGTACTTGTTTTGTAAGATTGCTATGAATTAGTATATAAATGAATGAATGAATGAATGAATGAATGAATGATGGGTTCTTTATACTTTTATAATTGCGTCTGGCTTTGGGACGCGTCCGCCTGCAGGACCCAGAATCCTCTGCGCTGAGGCAAGATGGAAGAACCCAGCAGCTGCGGGAGAACAATGTTTTGGCTCTAGATATTGAAACGGACAGCTGAGGGTGAACTACGCGAGCCAAAACCGCAGGTCATGGTCCTGCACCGGTAAGTGAGATCCACTGTATCCGACTTTGGGGGCAGAGTCGGTCGCTGTGGCGGTTAAACTCCTCGCACGGGACAAACAAAGCGCGGCGCACCAACGTTAACGTTACCGCTAGTTAGCTGCTAAGTTAGCTGTCTCGGCTAGCCGGACGAGCATCATTGTTCGCTGGAGTTGTATGGGCCGTTTGTTATGGGTCACGCTTGTGTTGTCGCCCCATCACTTACAGTCGGTTCACCGTCCAGGAAACGAAGCTAACAACTTGGAGAAAACAGCCAAGAATAAGTATGAACCAAGTAAGATTAGTCGTGGTTGTTTTGTTCTTTAGGCTCAAACTAGCATTCGTCCTTGATCATTTCTCCAGCTCGCTGATTTTGTGTCTTGTGTAACGCGAGTGTTCAGTGATATCTGCCGATAATTCTTTAATTTCAGCCAAAAAGAAGTGCAAAACTAACTTTGTTAACGTGTTTGATTATGGGCCGCCTTTCCTTTTGCTTTAGCTAGTTTTTCTCATCACATTTGCTCGGTTCTTTGGTGTTGATTAAGCGCACGTCTGCTGCTGCTGTTATTGCATGGCCATATTAATTATTGCCTGATCCTGCATCACAAAGAAGGGCCCCGCAAGAGTGGTTAGCCAAATGGTTAGCTAGGTAGCTAATTGCATAGCGAACAAGCTTGGTAGTTTTTCCTAAATGTACGCAGACCACGGGGCCACTCAACACAGTTTGTATCCTAAAACACGTGAAAGGAAGATAAAGTTCGTCGGAGTGGAATAAGTCTGGCTTCTCTTATTAAAAGTTGGCTTTTTGTTAGCTCTGTAGGTTACTGCTGCTAGCTCACCATCAGAGCTGAAGGCATTTGGCAGCAATCAGATGGCACTCATTAGCTGGATGGGTCGTTCATGTGGTGTCCAAAGATAATTGTAGAGTTTCAAATTATGATCAAAATACATTTTATATAACTTCATAAAAAATATACAAGAAAACGTGCTTCAATGAGACACATCTTTTCAAAATTTGGTCACCTAAATAAGTGGTATTTGATAATAGCTAATGGCGTTTAGCTAATTTTAACACGTTATATCACCACTCTCTCAAATATCTGCATTAAACATCATCCTCAAAACTGTTACAAAACAAGCATTTGTTTATGCAGTAGCAACATAATTACACCAACTGTCTTTCTAATGCAGTCTGTGTGCACTCTCATTGGCAGATAAGCTCATGCAAATAGGATGACTGGGTCAGACAGGCCCATCAAACAGATTAACTCACAACTTCAATCCTCTCATTCCTCATCTCATGTTGTGTCTGGCGCTGCAGCCACATTGACCTTTTTGCCCTGTACAATACTGTACAAGTACACTGTAATCAACCAGAGAGACAATTTGATACGCTGTAGTTCCAGTTGTGTCTGTTTTGGTTGTTTCCACTTGTCATTGTACCAGACTGCAGCCCTTTTGTTGACCCACAAACCATCCATTTTAATCCGACTAAGCGCCCAGTTGTTAGATCAGAGGCCGTGACACTGATTCCTGAAGACCGAGCTTAACTGGCTTCGTAATTGTTGTCTGTTGTTCGTTATTTGTGTGTATCCTCCCAGGCGAGGGGTGTTCAATTAGAATTTTAAGAGGTCCAGCTGCTGAAGTCTCCTCCCAGAAAAGGTCCAAATCTCATCATATGTAGCCTAAATTTAATCCTATGGCCTAACCCTACATGAAATATGATCAAGAAAGGTGCTGTCAAGTTTCAAAGAGTACTTTTTATACAGACACAATTTCCTTGTATGGCTCAAACAGCAAATAAAACCACAAATAAATGAGTTCTAGCACAGTGGACTACAATAAAACAAGGTCAGTTCCTCTAAATGAAATTAGTTAAGTTTAATTAATTTATAAAAAAAAAAAAAGTGCAAACAAAGCTTTGAACAGGCCCTATTTTCTTTATTTATTATTTTTTATTTTTAGTCATTCATTTTTTGTTGAATTATACCTTATTTTCCAGTACTTTAAATCTGGACTTGAATGAGGTCAATGCCATTCTCGTGCTCATATGTAGGTGGTCATTAGTTGAGCCTGGCTCAGTACTTGGTTTTAATGTACACAGGTTAAGCTCAATCCTGTCATCTCTCTTACATATCTCTTACACTGTTGTTCTCTCAAGTCAGCTGTCGAGGCATAGCAAACAATCTATTTGATTAGCTCAGTTGAGTGAAGCTGTTGCCGTATCACTGGATATGCTACGCCTAAGCTGGTCTATAACTTCAGCCATTGTAAAAAAAAAAACGGAACTTCATGGTCATGTGTCCACTTCTGATAGAACCGCCACTTGGTCCAGACTGGGCTCTCTATTTAGTGATGTCTATCCTAGACTCATTGCTAGTTACAATGCCCCCCTTAAAGTAATCTATTACTGTTTTACCATTGACTTGTGCTGTTTTTTCCCCTCACAGGATGCCACTGATTGCCACCCCGTAGTTTTCCTGCCCACCGGCATCCACCATGAACATCATTCAAGACAAACTAGGAAATGAATTCCTGCGCTCTAACGGGAGCATGGACTCCAATTTCGGCCCCGGCATGATCATGTTCAGCCACCTCCCGCCGGTGACCAGCTTCACCCGGCTGGCTGCCCATTCTGTCATGCAGGACCTTCCACCACAAGAAATGATCCTGAAGAAGGAGCGTGACTCGCCTGACTGCAGCATGGGCACCCAGGGTGGCCGCATGGGGTGTGTGGGGGTGGGAGACTATGTTCACACCATGGGTATCAAGCAGGAGAAGATGTCAGAGCACGATTATCGCCTGCCAGTTTATCCTGGAGGGATGGGGAAGAGCACAGAGCTGCTGGAGGTGACAGTCAGTAACAACCAGAGCCTGCTGGTGCATGACCTCAACATGGGCAATGTGAGTACCAGTGTGAGCAGGAGTTTGTGTCTGACTAAATGTCTATGCTTGAGTTTAGAGCTGAAACAGTTTAGTTGATAAGTAGCCTTATAGAAAATTTATTGAAAAATATTTTTAGAAATGATTAATTGTTTTCCAGTGTGAGGTAGGGCTGGGCAGTATATTTATGTCAATATTGTGATATGAGATAGCATCTTTTATTTTGCATGTGGTTATGTCACAACTGTTGCCTTTGTTTTGTTTTTACAGGCTGCTTTACATGAAGGTGATGTAAATTTCTGAATTTATCAGACTGTTCTAGCTGTCTTTACCCACAGAGTAATTATATCCATTGTACTGATGGAAACTCATGAAAGCACCAAAGGTCAACCCTGAAATAGTTTGCCACAACATCAATATCTAGTGCTAGTATTTGGTTAAAAATATTGTGATATGGGGCGCCCAGTAGCTCACCTGGCAGAGAGGGTGCCCGATGTACAAAGGCTATGTCCTTAACGCAGCCGCAGGTTCGAGTTCGACGTTGGCCCTTTGCTGCATGTCTCCCTCTCTCTCTCCCCCTTTGACTCTAAAGTCTGTCCTATCAAATAAAGATGAAAAAGCTTCAAAAATAATATTTAAAAAAAAATATATTTATTGTTATATTTCATTTTCTCCATATCACCCAGCCTTAGGAAAGATTTGCTGTTTTGCTCCATGTTATGACATTGTAAACTGAATATATTTAACTTATTTATCAATGATAAATTATGAGCAGATTAATTGCTGACAAAAATTCTGGTTAACTGCAGCCTTAGATGAGTGATTATGAATTCACAGATAAAAACATTATCCTCTTCTTGCAGGTATAGATGCATACAAAGAAACAGTAGTAGTACATGATCACTGAAAAAAATATTTCACACCAACTTCTTTTTCCCTCCAACCTCCCAACAACCCTGCAACCATCAGTTACGCGCAAATGTAAAAATATTAACATATCTTAACTCAAAAAGGAATATAACCAGAAATCACAATCAAAGTTCTTGTGAAAGTGAAGATTTTGCTGCCTGAAGTAGTCCAGGCATCTTGCCCCTCCTGGTTCAGCTCATTTTTATGAGCTAACTGCATTGTCAATATATCCATACATGCAATGCACCATTCCTAAAAAAAAGAAAATATAGTGCTATCCATTTTTTTTTCCTAGCAACCATTTTGCTGCAATACATCGAATTAGCCATAATATTCTCTTAGATATGGTTAGGTACAGTTTAGTCATAGCTTACTTTTAAATTTAAAAAAAAAAAGGTGTTTAAAATTGTTTTCATTATTGTTTGATAAACTACAGTAACACAATCAGTGTTGAATCTAACATGAATATTATATACCCAACCCCAAAAAGTTCACTTAATTCTGGATAATTTCATATTAGTTGTCCCCCAAAAAATAGCCCTGCTGTGTTGTGAAGCAGCTGATATTTTAAAAGCCTGAGAGGGAGGAGCCTGAGAGAGGACGGGTGCAGTGGAGGAGCTTATGTGAAACTGTTTATGGCGACATAAATCTACTGAGGACTTGAGATGCAAAATATAAATGAGAGCCCCCCCTCCCCTCCCTCTGTTACTCTTTCTGGGTAGAAGGGTGATGTCATCCAGCCTCAGCGTGAATGAAAACGTCCTGGCAAGGACACAGCTGTCTTGTTTGAGCTTGCACTTCATTTCAGACGTCTTTTGTGCTCATTCAAATAGAAATACACACAACCACACACTTCTAACAATAGCCCTGCATCAGAGGTCATCTGCGCTCTAGATGCAAGTTTGTTGAGAAACAGAATGAATTATTGTCTTCACAGCGCCATATTATTAAAAATGGCCTACTCAGAGGATAATTTTAATTTTAAGAATTTATTGTAACATAACACTTGGAGCCCGCACATTTAAGTGTTTTAGTCTGGCTCTCAAGGTTATTGTTATCCTTAGGAGAGTTGTGTTGATGAGATAAGCCCTTCAGTCTGCATTTTTTTGTTATGCTTCCAAATTTTTGTACTTACTCTCAAGCTGATGCCACTTTTGTGACTAAGTAGCAGTTGTTCAACCACAAAGCCAAACTGCTTAAGTCAAAGCTGGACTCATAACATTTTTGCTAGACTTTCTCCCATTTTTACCCTGACCATTGGGCTGATTTTGAGAACAGCAGGTGCACCCACATTTACCCTGTCAGCCCCCATATGGCACTGAGGTGCAGTATATTCACTGGGAAAGAAAGGGCAGCCTTGAAAGGTAAACAGAATGCAGAAAGGGGCGGGGTCAGGAACCCCTTTTCTTTATTCTTGAAAAAATACCCCACACAGATAGTATGTGATGAAGGCTAGTGAAGAGTTATACATCTGAATGTTTGGTTTATTATGCGAGGTGTTCAGTTTGTCTGTTTCTTTTGGATAGGTGATGAAAGGCTTTCATGCTGAATTACAGGCTGCTTATGCAAAGAGAGGCCATAAATTATAGGCATTGTTATTTCGCCCACTACAACCAGCTCTTGCACAATGAGTTTTCAAGAGATAATTACTGGACATTGTCCAAGTGTTTTGCTTATCGGCATGAGCAACCAACATTAACTTGTTTTCGTGATAGTTTTTAGATTTGAAGGCCCTTAACCTTCAATCAAGTAATTTCCGTGTCGTGGCTCGCTCTCACGGCCCTCTCCATCTGCCTTTGTCCTCGTCCTCACAGCTGCCGAGTCAGTTAGGAAAGGAGCCCACTGGGAGAAAAGGTCGAAGGTCAAATGGTGATGGGCAGGAGGGTAAACCAAGAAAGAAGAGAAGCGAGGCAAAGGTTTGTCATATATTTATGCATCTGTGAAAACACTCATATGTTGCTATTTTAAGTCCTCACCAAAGAGCCTATCATAATTGCACTTAAGCAAGTAATTATGAAGATAAACAAAAGAGGAAAACTATGTTCATGCATTTTTTAAAAATCCAAAGTAAACACCATAACATTCCTGTTCCTATTTTTTGTCAAATAACAATTACATAATGAACCTAATCTGTAGAACAATGCAATAATAATTTCCCTCAAGCTATTTTCTATCACTTAAAACACTCAATGTGTAATTTTGTTTCAATAAAGTCTGTTTTAAATGTTCGCATGATTAAAAAAAAAAAATCAGCTTTTCATGCAGATCTGTGTTACCCAATATGAAGTGATCATTTAAATGCATTCTGATGATACAGAAGACAGCTGCCTGAATCTGACCTTTGTGTTTTGCTGTTATTGTTTCACAGCAATCAATGATGCTGGATGCAGATGGAAGCAGCCTGTCGCCAGGAACCAAGCCTCACATCTGTGAACACTGTGCTGCATCTTTCAGAAGCTCCTATCACCTGCGTAGACATGTCCTCATTCACACAGGTATGGTAGCGTGCAAATATACACCACAGGACTCATTTTTTTCTCCTACAAATGCTTCTTTACCCTTTCTTTACTTTTTTTTTTTTTTTTTTTTTTTTTTTACAATAGACCATTCCAATCTTATTATCATGCCAGCTTTAATTGCTGCTTGCACAATAAAGCTGCACAATATAAGAAACATATGGGACAAAGTTGTTGAACATAACAATAACAATATTTCCTCTGATAAATAAACAGAAATTAAAGTGACCTCAGTTCTGCCTTTATGCTGCTTTTAGTGTACTGCAAAAAATGAAATGAAATTATTTCCAACATTCTTTTATTGAACAAAGTCAACATTAAATTGAACACAAAAATGACCAAAAAAACCCCAACAAAAATTTAAAGTGCAGTTTTCTACTGATACTCTCTTTCAACAAACTCAGAAATCCATTAGTGCACCATCACAAGCTTTCACTGTGTGTTTATCGTGCAACTTTACATTGCATTGACAATGAATAAAAAACGATATCTTGTGCAGCATTATTGGACAGATTTTCTAGCGTTAACTTCAGATGTTTCTCGTTGTACTTGGTAGGAGCTCTGAAGTTATCACATTTTTTCCCATAATATTTAGGTTGTTTGAAGTCAGCTGTGGCCTGGTGAATAACAGATACAGGGCTGCCCACTGAACATTAATTTGAATAAAAAAAAAAGCTGAATCACTGCTCCTTTTCTTTGCTGCATCATTGTACACAGAGCATCGCAAGATAATAGCATTGTCGGCTGTAAACTTTTACAGAATGTTGTCTCAGAATCATCTAACTGTGATGCAAACTCAGGACTCATTTCCGTTTGCTGCTCTGATGCGCTCAGCTCTGACGCTGAATGTTTGTGAAGTCTGCTAAATTACTTTTGAAGCAGACGCTGATACAACATCTTCTGCTCCCGTCCCGTGTTTTCATATCACAGAAGATGAACACAGACATTGAAATGTGAGTCTTACAGGTAAAACATAAACCTAACTTAGTCTGTTACAGGAGTTTCATATGGGGCAGCTGCTCTGCTGGGGAGCTGATGCTGTAAGAGAGAAGAGAATAATATAATATAATAGAATAATATATTTGTCAAATTCTTAGATGAGATGTTATGTATAGTTTATTAAATATCTGTAGATAAGTAGCTTCATCTGCCTGAAGTACCAGCTCTGAAAATCCTGATTCAGGTACAGTTGTAACCAGATGTACACCCTGGAACATGTACCACTAGAGAGAGTAAAAAGTCCAGGACTTACATTGATGGTTACCATGTATGACTGTGCTATGATGCACAATTGAGTGTTATATTTTTTGTTTAGTGCTGACTTTTAGCCCGACTCCCCCAATTTTCTGACTCGACACGGGACTGATGTCCTTATTTCAGAATCACTCTTGCTTTCTTCATCTAATCTTATTTGTCCCATTTGTGTAATGAGTCAGAATGATGAGCTATTACTTGTAATTGCTTTCGTCACAAAACTGCCAGAGTTCAGTGATTTAGAAAATTGATTTTAGAAGTGGAATATCAGCTAGAGCGCTTGCTCTCTCAATCACTTTATTTACTTCGATTTTTTGGCTTTCAAAATGATGAGGCATCTGCTGTATGGTTCATTCTAGTCCCTGCTTTTTTCATAATTTCTTGTATAAATGTGGAAAAATACCGTGTAAGACTTTCATAGCAATTGAATTCAGGTATGTTGTGGAAAAAGGTTTTCTAAATCCAGACTTCTCTGTAGGATTCTAAGATGTAATCATGCAAAATGTTTCATTTACCTGTTTTTGAGAACAATGAACTAGATATACATATCAATGTTAGAGTAAAAACACTATTTCAGAGGACGAGTTGAAACAATGGCACGAACACCTGAGAAAAACAGGGCAATCTACTGTAACTGCCATGCAACACATACTGCTTTTGGTGAAGAGTGTGTCATGTGATTGAAAGGCATTCATTTGTACAGGTGTTAATAACCATCTGGGTTGTGTAACATTGTAAGCGTATAAATCTCTGTGGTTTTGTTTCAGGTGAAAGACCCTTCCGATGCAGTCAGTGCAACATGAGTTTTATTCAGAAATACCTTCTCCAGCGACATGAGAAAATCCACAGTGGTGAGTAATTAACGACAACCGTCCATATCTGATTCAGTGTGTGCGCCATCATGTGCTTCTATGACAACTAACCATGAGCAATGTTTTTTTTTTTAATGCAGGAGAGAAGCCATTCAGCTGTGATCAGTGTAACATGCGTTTCATACAGAAGTACCACATGGAGAGGCACAAGAGGACTCACAGTGGAGAAAAGCCGTACAGATGTGAGACCTGCCAACAGGTCAGTGAGCTACTTAGAACCCCGATTGTCGAATGTAATACTTTATATATCATGAACTTCAAAATTTATTGAACTTTTTCGTTTGTTTGTTATCGTCAGTATTTTTCTAGAACAGACCGACTGCTTAAGCACAAGCGAACCTGTGGAGAAGCCATAAAAAAGGGTCTGGATCCGGGGATGATGGACCTGGGTTGTGTAGACTTGGGACATGGCAGCTATGGAATCACTCAGGGAAATGTTGGGAGTACTGTGAGGAAGAGGGGAAGGTCCAAAAATTCTGGAGAGGGAGGGGAGCGTAAGAAGAAGAAGGGGGATGGAGGAGGGGTGAGGGTACCAGACATTCATGAGGCTGTACCTGGAGGCTACAGCATCCATGATTACTCTGTGGAGAATCAAACGGTGTCTTCCTCTACTGAGCCAGGACCCAGCATGCAGCAGGGCCACCACGGCCGAGCGCCAAAGATGGCATTCAAGAAGGCAAATCGTAAGAGCCTGGATAAAGTGGATCTGGGACAGGCCAAAGCAGGCTCGTTGGAGCAGAGTGGGGACATGGATGGTCTCGGCCTCATTCAGGGTAACGGGGCTAAAGTAGTGCCCACCAGCAGCAACTACGACGACGCCATGCAGTTCCTCAAGAAGAGACGCTACCTTCATGCAGCAAACAATGCAAACTCATCGGGGCCGGCGGTGGCTGGAGGAGCCAGCAGTGAGTATGATGTCGGCGTTGGTCACTTGTCTTCCCAGCAGTCTGTGATTCAGGGTGTCGTTTCCAGCGTGATGGACAACGACGCACCTCTCAGTCTCGACAAGTCAGGGATCCCAGATGAGGTGCTGCAGAGCCTTCTCGACCACTACACCCAGAAACCAGACGGCTCGCACCATGACGTCCACTTTGACATCGGTGACCATCACGTGGAGCTCCACCCTGCCTCAGCAGACGGCCCCGACATCGGCCAAAACGCCGACACCCCCAGCCCATCTGGAGACAAGACTGTCATGATGCACGAATACTCTCGCTTCCTGCTGCAGGCTTTGGAGCGCACCAGCCACAGTGCCAGCTTCCCTCTGGGCCCCGGGCCTCCCGTCTCAGGACCGTTCACCAGTTCACACCCGGGGAATCCCCTCTATGCCGACAAAAACATCTACACAACGTCCCCACTGGAGTGTGGGTACGGCCAGCCGGTGGCTTCGCCTTCGCTGCCCTCCTCTGTGCCAAAGTCTCACTTTGCGATGCTGACGAGCTCCTCACCACAGCACGGCTTCCACCTGAGCGATCTGGAGGCCTCCACACACCAGCAGCTCACCCCCTCTCAGGAGCTCACTGACCAGATGGAGAAGCAGCACTCCTCCACTCCCCCCTCCTCGTACCAGATCAGCCCATCTGACCTGAGCAGCCAGAAGGACCAGCCGCCGAGCAAGAATGGCACGGTGGTCTACCCTCTGGCCTCCTCACAGGATCTGGCCGCTCTGGACCCCTCCAAGCCTTCCTACCAGATAGAAAACTTTGCCCAGGCCTTTGGCTCCCAGTTCAAGTCAGACGGCCGTGGCTTGTCTTATGGCACTGACTCTAGCGGGGAGGTGGATCACAGGATACGTACGCCTGTGTCTGAATTCTCAGGGTATAGTAGTTTGTTATCTGATGTCAATGAGCCAGTAAGTACAGGTTCCAAAACTACAACAAGCCAAAGCTACAGATGAGAGCCTGAGACAGAGAGAACACTCGTTCATTTTTTTAGTGCTTCTATGTTATTATTATTATTATTATTATTGTTATTATTATTTTTTTAAGTGACATCTTTCTTTTGATCATACTGATGCTCTGTTTTTGTGCCCACTCCTCTCCCCACAATAAGCCCGCAAGGCTTTCTGCAAATGCAATTTTTATCCGTTATTTTTAAGTTAAAAATGTATTTACTGTTTATTCTCGTCATACTAGTGGCATTAGGTCAGGTCATTAATCATGAACTGAAAGTACTTTTTAAATAAGTGTAGAGTAGCACCGGACATATTTCTTTTACAATGAGCTGAAGTGTTTGAGCAATCAACGTTACATTTGTAAAATAATAATGAAAATAACAATGATGGCAGGGAATAGCCCAGAGTTGAAATAGCAAAAAAAAAAAAAAGTTATTGTCTGTTACAAGGTTAAAAGTATTACTCAGGAAAAAGTGGACAAAGGAGAAGCTTACAAGGTGCAGTGAGCGCTCTTTTTAGAAGTTTGCGACTTCAAAGAGGATTTTTTCTTATGTTTTATTACTTGTTGAATGAGTGTGACATAAACAGACTGCTGCCAGCTCACTTGAGCACTGAAAACACTTTCTACTTGGCTATATAGAGATTATGG
This sequence comes from Plectropomus leopardus, assembly GCF_026936395.1. NCBI lineage: Eukaryota > Metazoa > Chordata > Actinopteri > Perciformes > Serranidae > Plectropomus > Plectropomus leopardus. The sequence continues at coordinate 10,719,443 of NC_142193.1, read as the reverse complement.
TACTTTCGTGTCAATGTGAAACTCATGTTTTCTTCAATAAGGGCCATATATATATCTATATATATTTATAAGAATATATATTAATGTAAAATAACAGATTTAATCATTCTGGGGAACTGCCAGTTGAAGTAGAGGAAGAATGAGGGCTGGGTTGGGGGTAAATGTTGTCCTTGGTATATTTTTGGAGAACAAAAGTGATGTTAGGGCTTTTCTTTGGCCAATAGAGGTTGCTGTTGGGCAGCGGTTGAATGGCCTTTCCCTCTTCCTGCCCTCCGCTTCTTCCTCAGTTCTCTTATTTCTTTAAAAGAATCCAATTAGCACTTTTGAGCCGTTTTTTCTTACATTGCGTAAAGTACCCCGTCGGATCAAGGAAGCTCAGACGTCAGGAGTGGACTGGCTTTTTGGCAGACGTGTTGTTGTTTGGGCATATGCAGATGGGGTTTCTAGGTTGAACATATTCTGGGTGTATGATGTTAATACCCCTCATTGGGTAGCATGGTTTTCTATGGGGATGGTGGGGGGCGCAAAGGGAGGCAATGGGAGGGAGGGCGGGGTTGATATGTGAACATGGGATTTTTCATTAACATTTTCTCTTTCTCCTTTTAGGGAGGGTTTAGATTTGGGAGGGAGGGGGCTTTTAAACAGTAACATTTAATCGGGATAATGTAAATGTAATTCAACCTCTAGTTTTAGTTTTGACTTGTTACCCAACGTAGAAGCTTTGCATTCTTATTGAATTTGATGACAAACGTGTTAGTGATCAAGTATTTCTTCAGCTATTACCGAGAGGCAGCCACATGCATTACGAGCAAAACAAGTGGCTGACCAAAAAATTTGTATGCATTTAGATATTTCACGTGTGCTGGCAGTACCGAGCGTATTTGTCCCATTAGAAATTGGGTGCCTATTCCTGAGAAGTGCAGGTGCAAGATATTGTCTAGTAAATGTTAAATGTAATTTCTTGCTGATTTTTAAGTGTATTTGTGCTGTACTATTTTTTTGTAATGACAACAATAAGTACGCTGTCTTCCATAGCTGCAACTGGCCTTGAGTGCTGGAAATGATATCACTCTGCTGAATGAGTCTTTAAAGCCCTTTACGCCCCGATGGCCTGTTGTTTCAAGCAATCATTAAACATGGCAGAGTGAATGCAATGCTGTAATATCTTAAATAATCTGTTGCCATGCTGAACGGTTGAGGCGTAAACAAGATTTTGCCTCGCATATACCTCATATCACAGTAAACCAGGGACAAAGGAGTGACGGTTTGGTGTATGTAGCAGAGATGCTGTTTGTAAAAAAAAAAAAAAAAAAAAAAAAAAGAAAAAAAAGTCATGTTTCTGTGTGACTAATTTTAAACATTTGCGTACATGACATTTACGTGACCCACTAAGACATCGTTGCTTCAGGGTTTCTGTACGTCTCATGCCAGTGTTCGGTCTCTTCAGTTCGACCTCATCTCTCCTCCAGATCTGATTTGCCACATTGTTTCAATATGCTTGTTGTTTACAAAAAAAGTACAAAACACTACATCTTCAATCTGACCCCTGTATAAATTTTATTTTACTATATTTCTTTCCCTTTTTTTTATCACCGCCAAATTTTGTAGCTGATGATATCTGCCATTTTTATGTTCTTTCAGCTCGTTGTGACACGTGTCACAAGACTGTACTTGTCCAATGAATTTAAAAGTGATTAGGGAGAAAACAATTAAAAAAATACTGTTATCAATAACTGTTACTGTCATCCTTTATGTGGGAAGAGTTGTAAGTTTTTTTGTTTTTTTTTAAGCGTTAAAATAAATAGAAGATACTTTATCTAGACTCTTAACACAACACACCTACATCACAATTAGCAAATAATGTTCTGTTCATAAACCACATTTTATATCAAATAATTCTTTAAAAACAGTAGCACGTTTTTTATCCAAGAGGAACATATTGTCAAACACACAAAAAAATACAAACAGCTGATGGCAAAATACAAACAGCTGATGGCATTTCAAAAACATTACTTTTAATCTGTCAGTTCTACCTGCATACAATAAACCATTTAAATCCATTGTTTTCTGTAATTCAGTTTCCTTCTACTTTAAACCACTATACAATTTTAGTTGAGAGTTTAATGTTTTGGCAACATACTATCTAAAGGCAGAAATAGATATATAAGAGGCTCTATATAATAGATTTATACTATAGTATTCAAGGTTTTGAGCATTAGGTTTTCATCTCTGACATGCTGTGTGCAAGCATTTGTAAATAAGACAAGACCCATGATTTCAGTAAAGGGATGAGCTTTATTGTTAATAGAATTTAAGCCTTTTACAAATGTGTTATTGGCATATTCTGTGAAAACAATTTGAATTGGTTAATGGCAGGACCCAAAACAGACAGATGTGTTAACTGTTGGACAAAGAAGACTCTAAACATGCCAAAACGTTAGTCAAATGCATTAACATGTTTACAATGGAATTAAATGGAGGGCCTGTCTGTTATCAGAGGTGTTGATAGGATGTTGTTAATGACTGCATATGATTTGCCATTCATTGCCACTCTGCATATTAGCCCGTAAGAGGCTTACTGAAGCTTAACGTAGCCGTTTTTATTTCCACCACTGGGTGGTGATGGTGTTTTAGAAGTGAAAGACTGTAGGCCTTGGTTAACAATCACCTAAGGCAGTTCAAATATGCTTTAGTGCTTACTAGTAATTGTTGTTTGGCTTCATCTTGAGATTTTATTGAAGGTTTATTTCTGTTTTTGCTCAGGAAAACATTGTTTTAACTTCATCTGTAATTTGTAATGAGTCTCTACTTTAAAATGGAGGTCTGCTTTACACGTTGTTGCACCACTCACTTGGCTCATTCATCAGCTCATTTGGGGATTTAAAGAAATGTTGCAAGTCTTTCTTTTTTAAGAGCAGGACTTAAGGGACTGTAGGGTTTACATTTGCACCTATAAAATCACATCACACCTCATAAAACGCTGATCTGTGAGCCGCTGTTTCAGGAAGCAACACAAATACTAAAAACGTCATCTTTAAATGAGTCTCTCCCTGTTCCAGTTAAGTGCATTTCCCCCCCAACTCTAGGTTTTAGCACATACAGTACATCAACATTATTTATCTCTTAAAAGCCTTGCTCAGTAAATGTTATTAGTTATATAAGCAAAAGTTATGTAAGCAAACCATTGGGAAAATAAGTGAATGCATATATTTTGTTTGTTTGTTGGAAGTTTCATTATTTCTACACTTCTGCTGCTTATGAGCTAACAAATCAAGAGCAGGAAAGCAAAACACAGAAGACAGAAGAAAAGTAATGTAAAAGCCGGCATATAAGACAAATGTAGATATTTCAAATACAATAGAGCACATCAAACACATCCGTATCAAAGAAATATACATTATCCAGCACTATGATATTACAAGAAGCGCCAAAGCAGAGGTTTCCGCCATCCACCATGAAAAGGCTCCATGAGCACTGCCGTGGCTGAAAATGCAAACTTAAACTTAGTTGCACACAAAAGTGATTTGAATTTCTCTTTTCCATTTCATCATCAGTGCTGGGAATCAGACTACTTCTTTAAAATGAAAAGAGAAGTACGTTGTCTTCCTATCAATATAGAATGAAACCTGTTTTTCATGTGAGTTGTTCGCACACATGAATTTGCAAATCTTTTCATACTTTATGTACTTACTGCACACACCCAAAACCTGTGTGATTCAGTGCCAAACCCATTTTGACCAGTTAATAAATGACTGCATTTTCCATGTTACATTGTGATGACGATAAGGCAAAGGTTTCTGTTGAATTATTTCTAAACTTGGAAGTTTCTGTGCATCATCATAAGTCAGTAACGAGAAGCGCATTGTACTTATTGTTCACAGAAAAATGAGAAATTGGCTCATAAAATTTAAAATGAGAATAGTGAAGGTGTGACGTGATTTTATTAGGTAACCAAGGAGTTGTGTTGCTTAGATGGAGGCAGTAAAACAGTGGCCTACTCCTTATTCCTTGAGGTGAATGTCAAAGAGAAGATTTTGGCTGAACCCTCCACAACAGATGCTGAGTTAACTCTGTGGGAGGCCATCCAAACTGTTCGTTAGCTTTCTGGCCCACAGTGTCCCTTGTCTCTTTCTCCTTCCAGAGGATGCATGTCTGTTAACAGTGGATGTAAAAGTGACGTGAATGATTCTCTTATCTTCAAAGCTGAGTAGAGGCTACATTGGCTTGTGTTCACAGAGAGATAGAGAATAGGAACAACAGCAATAAAAAGGAGCGAGTTTTAATGATGCTGTAATATCAGTTATAATAGAGATAAATAAAAAATGCAAATTTATAGTCATGCTATTGTCTGTAGGGACGGCAATATCAGTTTGCTGGTTGGTCCAAACTGAAATATGTGACAGATTACCTTGAAATTTGTACAGATATCCACAGGAATAATCCTTTTGACTTAGACTTTCATGTCCCATTTAAAGGTCCATACTGTAGAATTTAGGGGCGTCTACTGGCAGAAGTTGTATAATGTTCATAACCATGTTTTCATTAGTTTACACTACCTGAAAATAAGAACTGTTGTGTTTTTGTTACCTCAAAATGAAATGTTTATATCTACATATGGAACCGTTCCTCTTCCACAGTGTCTGCCGTGTTGTTTCTACAGTAGCCCAGAGTGAACAAATTAAACAGCGGCTCTAGCTAAGGCAGTTCGTGTTTTCCCGTTTTCCCATTTCTGCGTCAGCCACTGTAGTTTTCTACACGCATGGAGGTTTAGTTCTGCAACCTCACCACTTGATGCCAACAAGTCCTACACACTGGACTTTTAAGATAAATTTCAAGCAGCAACCTCCGAGGCTGAAAAATGAAGCCAAAGCAGAAGTGCCAAAAACTGCAGTTCTTTGAGTGGCCACTTGAGGCTGGCTCCAAAACATAGTCAATCCCCACAGACCCCCATTTTAAAATACCCCACTTATATATATTAAAATATATTTACAGTTTTGATCTCTGTAGCTAATGTCAACACTCATGACAACTGCACTGGGATGAATTTTAATGTAACTCTAGTATACATTTTATTAAGGCCCAGGTGAAATGCCAGACTCGAGGCTTCAAAATGGCAATTCATAAACCAGTTGTTGACAACACGGTAGCTATGTCCATTATCTATATTCTATGATAAATTCTAACATCTATAAACCCTTTACTTTTCACCTAGTGCTATCATCAGTTTAACATTTTACTTTATCCAGTAGGCTACTTAATGACCAAAAAGGTACAAAACTAATGCTGATTCTTATTGGCCTTAGCTGTTCTTTGTGTTTATTGCTAATTAGCAAACATTAGCATGCTTACCCCAAAATAAGATGGTAAACATGTTAAACCTGTTCAGCATTAGCATGTTAGTGTTACCATTGCGTACATCTTAGCATGCTCGTGTTAACAGTTAGCTAGAGGCTCCATTCTGCTCGTCACAGAGCTGTTAGTCTGGTTGTTGACTCTTGCGTTGGTCATTTGTGTAAAATGTTAAAAATTAGCTTTTATGACCTGATGTGGTCCACTTACAACTTTTGGTTGTGTTTAATGTTCTAAAGTTTTTCTTGCTCTTTATGTCCAGAAAAATGTATCTTCTCCTCAAACCTATTTGCTTAAACCAACACCTTAAGATAAAGTTATCCATCAACAACAGAAAATAAAAGCTCATCTAAAAATATGTCCTGAAGAATGTTAAGAGCGGGAAAACTTTTCCCCAGTTCTAATATAAGATACACTTGTGTCAACACTTTAAGGGCTCTGATGTTAATCTTGATAGTTGCTATGCTGAAAATCAACACAAGGTATTGAAAAATGTTGCACTGTCCCTGAGTATTTGCATGAGATAAGAGTGAGGTCAGCAAGGTGTATTTGTTCATGCACTGCTGGACATTTGTTGTGTCTCTTTAGAGGGAGCGTCCCACAGCAGAGCTATAAAAGCTGCGCTATGGCAACATTGGTAAATATAAGATGATAGTGAGTGAATTTGCTTGGAAAATGTTCTGGATGCATATACTGAATAGTCGATAGGTTGCAGCGAAGAATAAACTATAAATGTTATTTTGCTCAGATAAAGTCCACTCCTTAGTTAAACGATAACACAATCTCAGTCATACAGGCAGAGGAAAAATACTGTCGGTATTGTAATAGGAAGTTTTGAAGTATTTAATGCCATGCAGTTACTGTAAGTTAATAGTGTTTTGCTGCATTTCACAATGTAAAACACAACACATACAGTAGAATAGTAGATATATCTTGAATCACACTGCTACAAAGTCAAAAATGTGTCATATGAGAACATTGTATGAATATTATGATGATAATATTTAGAGGGGTTTATTTTGTTTTGATCATAAAGAAGTTAGAGTTCTTGAAATTATTGTCATTTTTGCTTTTCAGCAGTGTGTTTGAAGTGTGTTTCAAATGCTTAACAGTGACCGGTCCACTTGGTGAAATAATCAATCATTCGTATGTCTCAGCTCCAGAGGAAAATAGTTTTCTGACAACAAAAAGAAAATGTTTCCTTGATAATCAGTCAGGATTGTGTGATGTTTGCTGACTCACTTGTCCACTGGACCTTCAACTGTATGATTCCAAAATTCCTAACATCACAGTATGCTAGGCGTTGTTTGATTAGACATCTTTACTGTTCATCTCATTTGCTTGCTTTTGTTTGACATGTGCAATACCCAGTTGTGTCACCACAATTAAGCAAATGATGGAAACAGTTGCCTTATAAAACAGTACAAATGCGTTTGTACATCCTTTTTCCAGATTAGGATTCTACCCTGAAAAGTCACCACTGACTGTGGAATTTTTCTGCTCTTGAGTAGAGAACAGTAGGCTACACATAAAACACAAACAAAGGTGCCAAGGCAGGTCATAAATGACCCGAGTATCAGTGTCTTACGACTTAAATCATCATTTATAGTTCTGTCCTTGAAGCATGAAGATGTGGAAAGCTCTAGCATGATAAGGTTATGCCACTCCAGGCTAAGGATCCAAACCAGGATCTTGGACCACAGCTATTCTATAGTCATTAAAAGCTGGCTTGGGTTTGGATTGCTTATGACAGAGCTCTGGTAATAATATTTACTGATTAACTTTATAGGGTTATACTAATGCTTGACATCAGAGTTTTGTACCAGCCGCCTGTGCACCAATGAACGCAAGTTTTTATCGGACCACGTCCTCTTACCTAACTTTTGTGATGTAGAAACCGTAGGGTCTAAATTAGCAACGGGAGAAGATACGATGTTTGCTATCTATCGGTTTTTTTTTGATTGCGACAGAGCTATGACATATTACCCTTAAAGCAAATTAACAGCATGACAGTACTGATGCAATACCTAATATGTAATACTGTGATATTAAATACACTGTAATACAAAATTTCAGTATATCTAATACTTAAAGGACATGGCCTTACTCACCTAAAAGATGTTTATGTTATATTCTTTTCTTATTCTTTTCAATTAAAAAAAAAACATAACGTCAGTTAGATCAGCGTGTGTTAAGGGTTCTGTATGTGACATTCAGAGAATTAATATAGCGGCAAACAAGTATTTTCTATGTAAAGATATAGTGCAGTGATAGCATCCTGACCTGAGAATGAGGTCTCGCTACTTCTGTGTATTTTGTAATCTGAGATTTTTGGTTCATTGTTGTTGTAGACAGTATGGCAATGTATGCATGTAAAACTCTTTTTTTTCTCTGTGATCGCTGATATCTACTTCTCTTCATTGCACTCATACAACGCCACCACTGGTAACAGGAAGGCATTGTCTCGAAAGTGTCCCTTGGCTAATCCCACCTTAACACTGTTAACTTTGTCAACACTGTTGGCGTTATTGGTAGGCCTGTTTGCACTGTTAGCACTGCTAGCCGCCTGCCTCCAGCTCAGCCACCTCTGCCACTTCATTTTGAGAGCTGTGTGCAGACAATCTCAGAATCATTGATATGCCTTGAATATCATATTGAAGTCCTTTACATATTGTGTCTCTTGATACAGCTTCTGTGACTTTTGGAAAACTCAGTAAGCCAAATCACCTGGCACAGGTGGTATTCATCCTGGATTTTGTGCCACATTTGGGTCCTTTCTTGGACCATCAATGTAAGTCATGGCCGTAACTGACTTTACAGACTGCCTAATATTTTATTGAGGGAGTAAGCTTCATTAATATCTAAATATATGCATTTTGTTTTCAAAATGGATATCGTATGAATTCTCCTTCAAATTCTACTAAAATCTCCAAAAAATACTGTATCATCAGCATGCACAATGTCTGTATTTTTGTACTGTTTTTGTTATTCTAATCACAATTTGAACAGATACCTGTGGATTATTTTAAGTTAATTATAGTATATAAAAGGACAAGTACTGGTTGGCTCCTTGTAAGAATTGCAGACCTTGTAAGGTTTGATTCCGCTAAGTTTGCATTTATATTTTTAAGTGCCATGAACTGTTACAGCAGCGGGGGTCTCAAAAATGTCAGCAATAAAATCAGATGACTAAACACCACAAAGGTTAACTTGGGGGAAAAAGTTTGCGATTCGGAAAAACGGAACTTTTAAGCACTCAGCTCAGTCAGAACAAATAAACAAGGCTCTGTCAGCATTGCATGTTTTCTTCAAGATTGTCTTGAAGGTTATATAATCACTGAAATAACAGAATGGATTTTAAGGAGCTGTCCTTGAATTCCCTAACAAAGCCCATTTAGCCTGAAATGGTCAAAGCCATTTAGAGGTCCGCAATAACAACATGAGGAAAAGGGATGACATTTTGGAGAGTTTATTATGTTCTCTTTCGAATGAGTTTGTACTCCTGTCTCCTCATTTTTGGACAAGAATAGTCCATAAGAACGAAACTCGTACAGGAGATGTTGATGGCATACTTTAGAAATGGTTGAAAACAAGCTCGCTATACGCTTGTGTACCTTCAAAACATTGTCCGTTAAACAAATACACCACTGTCTCTCACTGCCAACCACATTATACCACTTATAATCAAACATCTATCACATAACTCATTAGAATGATTTTAACTTCACATAGTACAAATTCATTTTAAAGTCAAGGTGACCTGGTCAGGGTTAAGTGCTTGGTAACATTGTTGGATCCTGTGGAGGAAAAGAGAATTAAATGTATGTTATATCTAAAATAAAGAGATAACTATTATAGAAATTGTACTGCAGCCTTTTGGAATTTAGGTCAAAATTGAGACAGCTCATATAAATTGTAATTTGAGGTAAAACTGTGTCTGAACATAACTGTACTAAATGATGCTTAAACTTAATTTAAAAACCTCATATATCCTTTTAAAAATCTAATTGTATTGAAATACTCCTGACGATGGGTAGATCATTGTCTGTTGTCAAAACTAATAATTAATAGAAAGTAAATATGATATAATCCTTTAAACATCATTGGAATTTCCTTGGTGTGCACAGCCAGCACAGTCATGTTTCAATAGTAAGTTCATGGTGACCTTGTACTTTATGGTATTTTCAGTCATGCTAATGTTGTGGCTCTTGAGGTGGGAATGTTGGTCCGTGGTACAGACTGAAATATCTTAGCAACTGGATGGATCTCAATTGTATTCTGTAAAGACAGTCATAGTCCACAGAGGATAAATCATACTGACCTTACAGTAGTGCAATGCTAAAGTTGCAAGCTTTCCGTTTTGTGTGTGTGTGTGTGTGTGTGTGTGTGTGTGTGTGTGTGTGTGTGTGTGTCCATGCGTCTCTTTGTGTCACTCTAAGCGCCCTTTCTAAATTTAGATGTTTTTGCAGGTCCTTGAATGCAGCGGAACTCCTTATGACTTTTTTTTCCTCAACAGCAGTGTGTGGAGTTTGAGTTGCAGGGCAGATAATTGATTTGTCAATCCGAACAGAGCTGATCAGATGAATGGATGAGAGGAGCAGCTGTTGCAGAGGGAGTGAAAGTAAAATAATCAAATAGTGCTCATGATGAAGGCTCCAGCTCCAAAAGTAGAAAATCAGTATGTGGTGGCAGATGTTGTTGTCATGGCGAGCTAATAAATAAATGAGAAAAATTCTGCACTTAAACTTAAACTATGGTGTGCTTATGGTGACATGCATGCTTAAGGTTGTCGAGTCCTGCCATAGACTGAAAATAGTGAACATAGCCACCGGGACGTCACCTATTGGTTTGTAGACTTTGTTTTTGAAACCTAAAATCTGGCATTTTTGCTGTAATTCACATCTTGAATTTTAGAGCCAGAAATGACCAAAGGTGACCATTTGTGGACGAACTCGAATTTGTAAGGTATATAGAGAATTCACCCCCTGCATCGACTGTCATTGCTAGGGAATTTAGCTATAAAAGCCAAATCTTTTTTTTTGGTTACCAGGCTGTACCATGTTTATCTCTGCTGCAAAGTTGGCCATTCTAACACAGGGTCAAAGGGGATTAACTCGCTCATGGCACCAGGCTCATGTGGCCATTTGAGAGTGCAGTTTTTGGCACTTCTGCATTGGCTTTATTTTTCAGCCCCAGAGGATGCTGCCTGATAGATGCACACATATTGCATTTTCTTTTTCTAATTTTCTAAAAATTCACATTATTATTATTTTTTTTTACATTTGTATGAAAGCTGGTGCTTATTTACATGTAAGCATGCTGATCTCAGCATTTAGCTGACAGCTACGGTGCCAAAGTAGTTAGAGCCGCACAGTGGAAGTGTTAATATAACTGTTAACTCTTGTTTGATATTGCCCTAATGTCAAATATTCTCACATTGAATCACATCATGATATTAAGTCACAATTGTCTTTTAAAAACATTTTAAAATGGTTTTGTTAATGTAGGCTAATACATAGGCCTACATTAAATGTAATGAATATGTTTGTCATGTGATTTTAGTTGTAATATCTGCCCAACTGTACTTGACTAAGGCAGTTATCTCGTTTCCTCTTTGTGTAAACAGTCAGCTTAAAATATACTTTCTCGTTCAGTAAGCCTAATTCACTCCTGTAGCCTGTTATTGATGATGCAAGGTTCACGCGCTGGGTTATGGGTCAGGGCAGAGAGATCCAGTTTAGTAATGATGAGTGACATCAGAGCCGACCAATCAGAGGAGGGGCTAAAGCTTTTAATGCTGCCGGAGGCTGCAGCTCGCAGTCTGAGCCACCTGTAGCGAGCACACAGAGGAAACAGCGTGTCTCCGGCACCGTTATATTCACCGTTACAGCGGCTGGTCCTCCTCAAGACGTTTACAACCAAAGACTTGAAACATGTTTTTCCGTTGTCTGCCTGTCGTGTTTCTCCTGAGTGCTGTCACTAATGGTGAGTAAAGTTTACTTCCACACTGTATTAGACCAAAAAAGTGTTGGTAATCTCACTGTGTTTCTGTTGATATCTGAACGCTTTGGATTTGATGTAGGAAGCTTGGAAATATCCTTGAAAATGGTCCTTTGTTTGATATAAGCCCACAATATATTCCACGATCGTTAAAATCGTGCAGTTAAAATGTTACTTTTATCGGCTAATGTAAAATGAGTAAGAAAGTAGTTGTTCATTATGCAAAAAAATCCCACCTTTTATTATTATTATTATTATTATTATTATTATGATTATTATTATAGTAGTAGTAGTAGTAGCCTATATATGAAATATTAATACCAATTCAAAACTTACTTTTAATTTTTTGTTGTTGGTCAAGGTGGAGCTAATTGTAACCACTATAATACTTTTAGGTAGTTAAATGTGTGACAGTTCATCCTCTTTTATAAGAGGATCATATGTATTATATAGAAAATTCTGGCAATCTCAGTAAAAAAAAAATAGTTTAAGAAATTGAAAAAATCTCCTGACATACAATGCATTATATATTTATGTATCCACTCAATGCATGTATCATTTATTATGTAGTCTAGATAGTGACAGAAAAACACATACAGAGAGGTTACAATTTATTCTATTTGAGAACACCAACTGTATGGTAATATACACAAACACACCCAAGGTGATGATTGTGACGTTTATTTAATTCTTTTTTGTGTGTTTGCTTCATATACAGTATTAGAATATCTTAATAAAAGAACAACACATGAGACTTTTCAAGAATAGAGCGATAAACAATCTAAGCTTATTGATATCAATATAACATAAAAAGTTTCCTAGACGCCCAATAAAAGATATGGTTGCGTGATATGTTTCAAGTTGCAAATATAACTAGATAATAAGTAACTCATTAGAAACCTGTGACGATATTTACATCCTGTTAGGGCATACACTCTGACAGTCTTTCCCCCCCCCTTTGCTTTATATGGAGGAGCATTTAGCTCACATTTATTCTAAGTTTCTTCTTTGTTTCTACACATTCATGGGGATTTCCCCCTAAGTAGTCTTCAACCCTGACTCATTGCTCTATCGCTGTGACTCAAAGCTCTCTGGTGGTGGACAGATGCCATAGAGAAGGCATCGGTCAAACAACAGGCGGCTCCCTGAAGCGCAGCACACTCCTCGCACAAAGTTTACTCTGTGTGTGCATAAGCGGACCCCCTTGACAGCGTGGTGAAGCTGCCCTGAGGAATTTTGATGAGCTCTCCACTGTACAGGCACGCTAAGCTTAGCTGCAGCCAAATCCATTGGTCACCCTTTTGGATCATTTTGGACTGCTCTGAAGTGCATCTCTGTGTTTTGAGGTCCCATGTATGAAGACAGATGGTATTCAGTCTCTGTCATGTGCCGGAGCCTCGCTCCGAGCCCCCAGGATGTTTGTGTGGTTCCCCTCCTGTCATGTGTCTTCTTGTATAGAAACAGAGTCTGAGGAGTCTGGGAGGTGGTGGAGGCTCTAGTTTGGGGCACTTTGAAATATCAGTAAAGAGGTCTAGATGAAAAAAGACCTCCTGGGGGTCGTGATCCTCCTCCTCTGAGTCTGGCGCCACATTTTCTTGCATCCTCTGTAAGAAATCTTCCAGAGAGAGCAGAGCACGTTAAATGCCTTCCTGTCTTCTTGCCCTGCTACTGTTTTTCTCACTCGGACCTCATGCATAGTATCATGTGCCATATTTTGCTGTTTAGTCATCATTAGGGCATTAATACAGAATTCAAGCTCTGCTCAGGGGTTAACAGGCTTTTCTAGTAATGTGAAAGGATTCATTTAGGGCTGCAACTAACAATTATTTTCACTATCTAATCTATTAATCTGAGCCTTATCTTAATGATTAATAGCAGAAATGTTAAGTCAACTTGCTTGTTTTATCTGAATTACAGCCTAAAACCATAAAATATTCAACTGGATAGCTGTAAGCGGTGTAACCGAAGGAATGTTTGGCATTTCTGCTTTAAAAATGCCTGAAACAGTGACTTGATTATTATCAGTTTCAGACAAAATTTCTGTCACTACTCGAATAATCCTTGTGGTCCACACACATTTTTCCCCTTATTTTTGCAGTTATTCTATGTAATCAGCATGAGAAGTACAAAAAGTGCCAAGTGTCGGCAAACACCAGTGTTGTTTTTGTTTCACAGTTCCTCCTGTCTTTGTTTCTGTTTGAAGTTGATCTCGTCTTCCTCATTTGACGCACCCAAACCCACGTATATTCTTTACATCTACTTCTCATGCACACTTGTAGCAGTTTCTTCCCTGTCTTTTCTCCTTCTGTCGCTGCGTCCCTGCTGCATCCTGTTGGATTAGACCTGCTCCGGGGCAGTAAATCTCACTCTGTAATTGGAAAGCATGTGCTGGCGGAGCTTTAATTGGATATGATATGTGCAGAGGCCCTGCGAGCGAGCCCTGCTCCAGGGAGCCATCTGTTACGTCCGAGTTACAGTACAAGAGCTCTGTTTGCTCAGATACAGTGTGCTCATTTCTGTCCGCCTTGTCCTGCTGAGGACTTAAATTGTTGACCGTCTGATGAAAGGGCGAGACAAGAAAAGGACCTACAGTATGACATAATTAGCCAGAATAAATAGAGACCGAGAGTTATCTGCTCATCTTCTTTTAATTTGCCTGCTGTGCTGCTCAGTGTGTCTTAGTGTGATCAGAATTGTGACAAAGCCGTGCCTTTCTTCCCGATGCTGAGCTTTTCTGTGTGTGTGTGTGTGTGTGTGTGTGTGTGTGTGTGTGTGTTGGGCTGCACATGTGTGTGTCAGGCATCAAGTCTATCTCGTCAGCAGCAGGAAGAGCTGACAGCCAAGATGAAGTTTGTCCAGATGGGAGAGAGCAAATCTTAGCAGGACATAGAGTAGAGACCTTTGGTTTTGCTCAGTCACCTTTATTACTCATCTGTTAATCATACATTGTTGTATTAATCGATCAAGTTATCTCACTCACATATGTGACAAACTAATAAAGGAGTTGCACTTAACACTTACGTTAATCATCCTGATAATTTTTTACAACATTATCCTAAAATGACCACGGACTAATTACAGGGCAAAGAGAGAAAGTGTCTAATTAGTTATTTCTAGCAGAACTTACAAAGTCTTTTTGTCAGTACACAGCAGGTCAGCTGAACCTGAAAAACAGGACATTCTTTAATCAATACGAAAAAATATTGTTTCCAATACTACATTAATGATAAATTAATATTTACTGGAGCAATACTGCCCAGCAACTGCAATACTGCCCAACAACTGCTAATAAACTCAACACGACTTAATACTCTTAACTCAAACTCAAAAATAACTGAAATAACACAATGCTGTTTATATACTTTCTCAATAAGTAATAGCAAGTCACGAAGACCCTTTTAAGAAAGAGCTTGGAAAATGATTGAGAAATTACAAAAACATAAGAAATACAATTAATATTCACAAAAACGTGCAGAAATAGTCAGAGAATCCCACAGAAAAAAAGTAAATTTACTAAAAACATGAATCTTTAGAAACACATCTGCCGGCTCTTGGTTATAAGATCACCGCTTGTTTCTTTTTCTTTTTACCCCCAATCTTTGACTGAAGAGTCTTCGGCTTGAGTATGTCCATTAACTGCTACTTTAGACTTGTAATGCTGCTTTTATTAATATTTTGTATGACATGGTCTGTAAAATGTGTGAAAATAGTGCCATGGAACTGTATTTAGACAAACATGTGAAATACGGTATCGCAGCTATCATGAAGTCACCCCTTTGTTAGTGGACTGCCATTCTGAAGCCCTGAATTTGGTATTTTGTCTGTTTCTATCTTGGTTTTCCAAACCAGAGGTGGCCATGTTTGGACGACAGGTTGAAGCTGTAGAGAAGCGAGGAGTTGACTGTAGCGATGCCTCGCTGTCACTCAAGTCGCCCTCCTGTTAAATATGCTTAATTGCACCTTAGTAAAATGTAAACATGCAAGTTATATAAAAATTCACCCCCATGCAGTTGTCATGAATGTTGATGTGAGTTATAGAGACCAAATCTGTTTTTTTGTTCCACGCTCTAGTTATGTTTATTTCTCCTGTAAATTTGGGCATTTTAACATGGCGGTCTATGGGGATTGACTCTGTTTTAGAGCCAGCCTCATGTGGCCATTCGGTGATGTGCGGTTTTGATGGCACTTTTTGCTTCATTTATCAGCTGCAGAGATTTCCGATTGTAAATATCATGATCATGTGAATATCACGATTTCAGACCCTATTGCTCGTCCTTTACTCACAATCCTGACATTGAAAACTGTCTCTTTTTTTAGCCTGAGTGCATACGCTGAGATAACAGAGATCAGACAGCATACCTCACAACGTGGCTCTCCTGTCCCACACGATGTGACGTACCCTTACATTTCCTAGAATGGGCATCATCATGCTGAAAGTGTTGCCATCAAATGTCTCGTTTTGTCTAACGAGCAGTCCAAAACATAAAGATATTCAATTTAATAGAATAGAATAGAAATACTCTATTAAACCTGCGAGGGAAATTGTTTTGTTGCAGCAGCAAAGAGGACAGCTGATCAGGACTGTTGACACGAGACACTCAGCAGGATAACAGACTGTTGCTTGCTGAAAATAAAAGCTTTCTCTGAGTCCTGTGAAGTCACTCCTGGTGATCTGGCGCTGTCGCTTTGATGTGGCAGTCCTCAGGCCTGCGTGGCTTTCCCTCAAGGAAACTGACCTTTGTGTATCTTTTGGTGTACCATGAGGTTTTTGTAACACAGGGATGGACACCTTTAAATACCAGGAGGTCATAAAGCAGTCAGTATGAAATGGTGACTCTCATTAGCTGGGACCCAAAGTGTGACCAGTAATTAGCTGTGTGCTGGAATCCAGTGTGCCTCCAGCATTTTTGTCTTTAATCAGCTTGTTTCAGATGTCATACTGCATGATTTCTGAAACACAGAAGCTTTACACACACACACGCACACACACACACACACACACACACACACACACACACACACACACACACACACACACACACACACACACACTACAGGTCAGCTCTCCACATGACTCCTCTGTGTCCTAATGAGATGCTGCCTTGTGGCCTCAGGCTCTTCCTGACTGTTGGGTCACAACCTGTCATTTCATCTCCTGCTCTGTGTGTATTCTTTAATCAGGTCCGTCCTTCTTGCAGTGCTGCTGGATGTTAAAAAGAACTATTTGAAGAATGAACTTTCCCTTTAATCCCGACAATAAACTGGAAATATTTCATGACCCGAAAGCAGGAGAATGTTTGTCTGCAGCTCTCTGGACTGCCCAGGAATCCTTGTGGTGTGTAATTAAAACAGATTTATTCCTGAGGAGTGGCAGTGTGGACAGGAAGTTAAGGACGCGCGCTGGGGGAACTGGATCTGACTGTCAGTTTGTGAGCAGGTACTTCACAGAAGTGCAGTTGTCTTGCATGAATAGAAATCCCCCAAAGTGCAGCGCAAACAACACAAACGTCTGCCTCTCTCGGTTTCTGTTACTGTCAGTGATTTGAAGTGGGGTGAAGCTTTGACAACTGGAAGCAGACATCTCCTTGGCAACAGTTGTTTGATTCCAGTGTGGAGAAAGATAGAGGTGGAGGGGCGTGGCGTGGCTGCTTTTAAAAGGCTTCAGCTGCAGTTATAGTTTGTCAAACCAAGTAGCAGGTTGGACCGAAGGACTGAACCGGACCTTCTTATCCACATCCTCCTGAATATGTGCTCGCAGGCCGACCTTAGACCCAATTGTCACCCTGCCTGACCCAGTCATCCCTTTTGTGTCTGCAGGGGATTATCCGGCTGTAGGTTAAATCCTTAGAGACAAGGCTTTCTGAAAGACGTGCAGCGCAGTGTGCTCTTAACTGCTCTGCTGTTTCAAGTGTATTAAACAAACTGTCTGTTGGTTTACATTGTCTCGTGTGTGTTCTTAAAACTTTTCCACTGCTTCAACATCACAGGAGACGTATAAAATGGGCTAGCGGCTCTGTTAAAATCACAAAAAAAGGCTGCTAACATGTAGTTTAAGAAACGCTGTGGTCTGTGGCGACGTGAGAGAAGTTTAGACTTACATTGTTGCAGCTATTGTGGTATCAGTCTTTGGCTAAAGCGTCATAGATTGTCTGTGAAACTTGTAGCAGTTGTTTCCATGTACTTTATTTACGGCTGACATTTCAAAATAGAGAAGCAACAGTGAACTTTGAAGGTGGAAGCAATCATCACGATGAAAATGACAGTGGAAGAAAAACAACTGTTTGTTCATGTTAAGCCACATGCACTCATGTTGTCTGTGACAATATCCCTTTTGTCCATCACTTCCCTTGTGTCTATTAATAGAGTTTTTATGATGAGAACGCATTTCATTTTCTCGGTCACTTCATCTGTTTTATTTGTGGCCTGTAGAAAGATATCAGAAGTACCTCACCACGTCAAGAGCCATTGTTAAACATGATATTATTCTCAAGGTCTCAGCCTCCTCCCAATAGCAACATCAGACCACTATTGGGCTTTAATCATTGCATGTGAAGACTACATGGAAAAAAGGAGGTTTACAGTTGTGATGTAGATTTAAATGACATGCTAATCTCGTATCAGAATTTTTATTAGATGCGTCACAAGAATCTCAGTAGCTTAAGAAATGTGATCATACCCAAAAAACCCTGTCATAATGCTTTCCACTGGCAGTACTGATAGGTGAGCCTCCAAACAGAAGCTTTCTTCCTCTCTGTGGCGCTCTACCTGTAATCGTCTCAGCTGCTGGAGTAGAGGTTGATAAGGATCACAGTAGTTTACTGCTTGGGAGGCATATAAATCACACCACTGGATTTCACAACGTTTCACTGCTGCCAACATTTTTATCAAATCTGGCATTAATTTAGTTGCAACATCAAAGATCAACGTAACAACCTTAGGTAACCTCCATTAAGGTCTGTGCCATTGGGGCATGTGGAGCATGTGCAGATGAACGGTTATAAGGCGACCTCCCCACGAAGCCAGCTCCCAGAGCTTCCCGCCTTTCCAGCAGCCGAAATCTGCTGGTTGACAAAAAACGCATCATCCAGCGGATCTTTGCCAAGGAACGGGGGGCACTGTCGACATACGAGCTGTCTTCACCATGTTCATCTGCACACGCTCCCCTTAGTTTAAGGGCGTGGCCACTTTGAGTGACAGGCTGTCAGCAGGCTGTCCAGCTCTCAGTCAGCACTTTTCCTCGCTCTTCCATAGCTCCGCCCTCTTGTCAATATAAGGTTACGTCATGGTCACTTCAAAACTGGATTCCACAAACCAATGGGTGACGTAATTGTGGTTACATCAGTTATTAATATAACGTCTATGGTTCTTCTGGTTATTCTTTGGCTCATGATTCACCGTAACAAATATCAATAATTTTTTTTTATTTTTATAATCCTATTGACAAACAGACAAACAACCAGTAAACGTAACCTTCTCGGAGAAAGAAAATTAGCACTAAGCAAATAAAATTAAATGAAATAAAATAAAATTGAATGTTGCGCACTGATAACTGAGACACAAGTCCAATATCTTCTTGTATTATGGCGAAAGTTTTGACTTAGAATTAGGTTGGTTCAGTAAAAAAAGAATCCCACAGGTGCTTTGCCAATATGATGACATCATCAGTGTTTAATTGACCATCATTCGTTTTGTTTTATCATTAGTCACGATGAAAAGAGAGGCTCGTACACTGAAAACTTTCCGCTGTGACAATAATAAATGGAGATGCTGATAAGAAAGTGGTTCCTCCTCAGGTACACACAGAGCTGATAAGACTCCATGACCAAGTTTTATGAGTCCTCACACCATCACGGTTAATGCTACTCTCTTACTTCTTCACAGCTGCCTCGGGGATGATTGTGTATTGATAATGTGTGTTAAAAACTGTATTTCTAAAATGTTAAGTGCCACTGCCTTTTTCCTCAGCTCACAGATCTACATGCTGGTTCTGAGCAATAAAGCAGTAGGCATCTGTGAAATGACTACAATGCGATGATACACTCTGATTAAACGCTGGCCTTTGGGATTTTATAAAATCTAAGGTATGCAGGAACGAGGTGAAATGTTTAACCTTCAACTCAGTTGTTCATGGAAACTGTCCAAGTCTTTGGAACCGATACTCTGCTAAAATGTAACACAGGGATATCCAAGACAATTTCGACTGGATCTGATTTAAGAGGTTTTTCATTAATCTTGATCTCTGGTCCTCCAGTGAGATTAGTTAATGGCCCTTAAATCTTAATCTAGACAAGCCGGTAGCAAACTGATACATGTGTGTTTTACAACAATGATCTCACGTACGCTACTCCACATATAGAATCTTAACTCTGCCACTCCTTTACTTTACGACTTAAAAACGTCATCTGAGTCTAGATATATCTTTCCCACCTTTCGTCACTTCCTCATCTATCATCGTCGATTGCTTAATGTCTTATTCCACTCCCCGAATACCTAATTTTTGGAGGTGGGTAAGGGCATGTGTGCGTTAACATCAAGCTCATCTTGTCCATAAAAGCTAGCAGTCACAGGATGTAGGAGCCTGTGGTTTTTCCTCTCTATATGAGTTTTGGTTACCAAGCGATAAAGACGTTAGGTGACACAGGGCACAGAAAACAATCAGATCACACCCCGGATCTGATATTAGTCTTCTCGCTATTTCCTCAAGCTTTTGAGATGACTTACTGGAAAAAATTGTTTGTGCAAGGCGTCCACCCATCATGAATATGTGCCCTGTCTGGCTGCTGAAAAAGAGCTTTGAATGTAATCATTCAATGCATACAGATGAGGAGCCGAGGTAAACTGGCTGAGCCATTATCAAAGACCTCCTGGTGTTTGTAGCACTCCTCAAGCTGCCCTCTGACTCCTCTGTTCCCCTATAAACACAAAGCAAAGAGTGGGAGCAGGCTAAATGGGAGCAGGCGTCACGACAGCACACTGAACAAATAGAGAGATGGTCAAATGAAGGTGGTGGTACTCGTGACTGACACATCTTGGTGTCGTAAACAGCTGTCACTTGCGGTACTTCTTATCTGCTGAGTCTCGGCCTTTGTCAACTTTTTACGCAGTTGTTGTTAGATGTTTATTTAAGATATGACCTTTGTAATTACAGCTTTAACTCCTGTGTATTTTGGAATATCACATGACTAATTCATCTTGAAACTTAAAGACTGACAGCAGCAATATTTAACTTTTAATTGATAATAAAAATAAATTTCCCTTTTAAAAAAAATAAAGTGCTGTTATTGTCGTGGACAGTGTGACAGTGGACAGAACTATTTCAGCATCTTTCTGTTTGAAGACACATTTTCGTAGAATAACAATGCTACAGAAACATCAGGAATGCAACAAGCTTCCTGTAAAAAGATGATGATCTAATTTGATTTTGTACACTGTGTTAATATTCAGAGCCTCTGTTTGCTGTGAATGTGAACATGTGAATATAAGCACATTGACATGGAAATGTTTGCTAATTAATGCATCATTTTCCCCCAGTTATTAGCATGGACAATCAAGCTTGTAAGCAGTGATGTGGACCTTAAACAGCTAAAAGCTGCATTTATTAATATTTGTATATTAACAATGAATCAGATGACAAAAGGTGTCGCTTGTAGTAATGGACCCACAGAGAGTTACTGCAGTTTCCTTCAACTCTTTGAAGTATTTTAGCACCTTTTAGCATTTTAGCCATATGGTCCTCAGCTTTACAGATGTGATTACTCATACAACTCTCATTAGCGTTGTTTCCTATAGCAGCAGGCGGTGGGAAAACTGTGTTGATGGTCTGTGTGGATACTTGATTCTAATTGACTGCAGGGTGTCCATTAATTTCTGATATATATAGGATATGTACTAAGTAGTTCCAGTGAAACTGACTGTTTACTGTTCTAAATGAATGTGCTGGCTACATAATATGATCAGCCTGTGTCTAATATGAGTAACCGTAGCAACAGGGATGCAGTCAAAGCCTCCGTTTGCTATTTATTTCCAGCACTTAGTCTGGTCCTACAGTGCCTGATCATCTGAACACCACAGAAAGGTGACTCCAACACACAAGCTGTAAAAAGTACATTGGCTCTCTAAGCTTATGAATACTTTGTATCACATACAAATCAATCACTTACCACTTCAGGCTTCAGCCAACAGTACACATGGACTATTTATAAAAATATTGCCATAGATTTGGGGACAGTGATATGATTGGATAGCTAGCTAGTTCTGTAGTGACAGTATCAAATAAACAAACAAATTTGTTAACTGCATGCAGTGTTATTGACGTTGAGTCTTGCTAGCATAATGTTAGCTTTCTGGCTAATAGTTTGGCCACTGGGTTCCACTGGTGAGCTGAGTGGACTATAAATATCTCCTGTTGCTTAGTTTTATCTGAGGTTTGTCCTTTTTACTGGAGTAGTGGACGATGTTTCCATTATGAATTGTTTCAGGTATAAGGTAAAGCCTTGGGCTTTACCAGGGAAACTAAGTCATGGCTTATGAAAAACGTTTGATTGCAAAATGCATGAAAATATAAATTAGTAGTTTCTGTTTTTTTGTGACCATAGTGGGTTAATGCTCTTCAGGGTGTTCATAATCAGGAATCAGTGGACTCTGAGGAGACGGCTGTTCTGCTCCCCCTGTCGTACATTTGATTCTTGATAATTGACACCATGTCAGACATTATCCCTTCACCCGTACCTTACTGTCTGAGTGATTATTGGACACTGACAGCACACACTGATTATTTTTTGTGCTTTTGTTTTGAACGTAGGAATGATAACAACAGATGTCCCCACACAAAATGTCACCACCACTCCTGCAACTTCTAACTCAACTGGCAGTTTTACAACTTCACAACTACCATCAGACGGCAGCACTGTTCCTGAGAACAGTAGCTTCACCACCAGCAGCCTGACTGAATCTCCATCAGCTCCAAACAGCAGTTCAGCGGTGTCCACTGCAAGCACAGAGACAAGCCAACCCGACACCACTAGTGAGACAACAAGTACAAACACACCCGCTCCAGATAACAATCTAACTACAAGTATATCGATCACACACAGCAGTGACGACACAACTTTGATTACACCGACCACCAACACCAGCGACACCACAAATTCAATCACACCGACCACCAACACCAGCGACACCACAAATTCAATCACACCGACCACCAACACCAGCGACACCACAAATTCAATCACACCGACCACCAACACCAGCGACACCACAAATTCGATCACACCGATCACCAATACTAGCAACACCCCAACTTCGATCACACAGACCACTAACACCAGTGATGCTACAACTTCAATTACATCGACCACCAACACCAGCGAAGCCACAAGTACCAGTACACCAACCCCAAACACCAGCAACATCACAACCACAATTACCTCAACCACAAACGCCAGCGACACCACAACTTCGATCGCACCGACCACTAACACCAGTGATGCCACAACTTCGATCGCACCGACCACTAACACCAGTGATGCCACAACTTCAATCACACCGACCACTAACGCCAGCGACACCACAGCTGCGATCACGCCGACCACTAACACCAGTGACGCCACAACTTCGATCGCATTGACCACTAACACCAGTGACACCACAACTTCGATCGCACAGACCACTAACACCAGTGACACCACAGCTTCGATCACACCGACCACTAACACCAGTGACACCACAGCTTCGATCACCAGCGACACCACAACAACACCAGTGACGCCACAACTTCGATCACACCGACCACCAACACCAGTGACGCCACAACTTCAATTGCACCGACCAGTAACACCAGCGACACCACAACTTCGATCACACCGACCACTAACACCAGTGACACCACAGCTGCGATCACACCGACCACTAACACCAGTGACGCCACAACTTCGATCGCACCGACCACTAACACCAGTGACACCACAACTTCGATCACACCGACCACCAACACCAGTGACGCCACAGCTTCGATCACACCGACCGCTAACACCAGCGATGCCACAGCTTCGATCACACCGACCACCAACACCAGTGACACCACAACTTCGATCGCACCGACCAGTAACACCAGCGACACCACAACTTTGATTACACCAACCACTAACACCAGTGACACCACAGCTGCGATCACACCGACCACTAACACCAGTGACGCCACAACTTCGATCACACCAACCACTAACACCAGTGACGCCACAACTTCGATCACACCGACCACTAACACCAGTGACGCCACAGCTTCGATCACACCGACCGCTAACACCAATGACGCCACAGCTTCGATCACACCGACCACCAACACCAGTGACGCCACAACTTCGATCGCATTGACCACTAACACCAGTGACACCACAGCTTCGATCACACCGACCACTAACACCAGTGACACCACAGCTTCGATCACACCGACCGCTAACACCAGTGACGCCACAACTTCGATCACACCAACCACTAACACCAGCGACACCACAACTTTGATTACACCAACCACTAACACCAGTGACACAACAGCTTCGATCACACCGACCACCAACACCAGTGACGCCATAACTTCTATCACACCAATCACTAACACCAGCGAGGTCACAACTTCGATTGCACCGACTACTAACACAAGCGATGCTACAAGTTTGATTACACCAACCAGTAACACCAGTGAGGACACAAGCGCCATTACAGCCACGACACAGCTGAGCAACATCACAACAACTCCAGTGACCACACAAACCAGCAACGGCACAACAACTGCAAGTGCAGTAACTCCAGAAAGCTCTACAGCCTCTCTAACTACAGCTACACTAACAAACTCTACTAACACCTCTCCTGAGACTGCGTCCACCACAACACCCTCATCCTCCACTGTCACCACAAACACAACCCTCACAGCTGGACCCCCACCCTCTTCACCTACCTCAATCTCCACCTCCAGCTCCCTCCCTACAAATACCTCCCCAGGCAGTAGCACCGAACCCCCCACTGGAAATACCACCACCCTTAGTCCCTCAACAACATCCTCAGGAGGTAGGACTAACAGCATGATGAGTGTTGATGTGTGTTCTTATAAAATAATTTAGGAAAATATGCAGGTGAGTAGGAATGAGTTAAAGCTGCATCAAACCATTTTAAAGCAACTTTCTGAACGTGCATGACAAAGCCTTTTAACCTTTTCTTAAAAGTGATGTTTTCAGCTTTTTGAAGTGGGGTTGTATAGGGTTCTTATCCTTACTCAGTGTATGACATACGGTTTCTGTCAGTTGACATGCTCCGGTTTAGAGAAGCAGTCTTGGATTTCCACATGAAAGCCAAGCAATGTACTGCTATGAATTGGGGTCAGCAACAAAACAAATTTTAGCCACTGTTAGAAAATCAATATCAGTCTAGGTGTACGCTGTATTGAGAGTATTGTCACTGCTTTACCTTTCCATCAGAAAAAGAAAGCCAATGATGGCAACAGATTCCCATCTATGCTCACGTCAAAGCCAACAGATTCCACTGACAAAAACAGTAATTTTAGTAAGCTGAACACAGGAACTGCTGGTCTATTGCTGCTTTGATCAGTTAGTTACTTTGTGCTGTTGTATGACTTTGGCACATCTAAACTAACCCTTTTCAATGCCAAAGACACACAGTAACGCAAACAAAATGAAATGTTAAATGGCTGTTTTTCTCAATGGAGTCTGGCTCCATTGAAGAAGGAACGGCTTTTTTCCCGTTAGAAATCACTGTCTAACAGAAAGTCAAAATAGTGGAAAAACTCAGTATTACGTACATTAAAAATTGATTTTTTAAGTGGGACTTTTTTTTAGGTGGCAAAAATAGGTATCATTGCTGACCCCTCCACAGCAGTAGATTGCTTAGCTTTCATGTTGGACTCCTGCCGGCTTCTCCAAATTGGGGGCATACCAGTTGACATTTACTATATGTAGTATACTGTCAATGAATAAGTACCCCATATAACCCCACTTCAAAAAATCAGAACTGTCCCCTTTAAACAGCTTTACTTGTCCTCAATAAGAGTCTACAGTCACACTGTGAGGCTGTACTTGAGCTCACCACTAACATTAAAATACTAACACGCTCACAATGACAATTCTAACATGGTGATGCCCAGAGGGCATAATATTTACCAGGTTCACCACCTTAGTTTAGCATGCAATATTTGCTAACTAGCTCTATTAGTCATTGATGTTGGCTGTGCTCTCTATATAATGTCCTTGGACTTATTTTTACTTTTATTTTGTTACAGTAACCGGCCTCACCACTTTGACTAATCCAACTGAACCAGCTAGTGGCAGTACAACAGCCTCATCCACCACCGTCCCAACCTCCACTATAACCACCAACGGTACTGGTACCACCATCACTGAAACCACTCTGCGACCAACAGACAGCACTACCAAAAATTCAACCTCTACTCCAATCGCCACCACCATCACTACTGGTACCACTGTTACTGGCACCACCCTGCGACCAACAGACGTCACCACCAAAAATTCTACCACGACTGTAACCCCCACTACCACCATCACTACTGGTACCACCATTACTACTGGTACCACAATCACTGGTACCACCCTGCGACCAACAGACGTGACCACCAAAAATTCTACCACGACTACAACCCCCACTACCACCATCACTACTGGTGCCACCATTACTACTGGTACCACAATCACTGGTACCACCCTACGACCAACAGACGTGACCACCAAAAATTCTACCACGACTACAACCCCCACTACCACCATCACTACTGGTACCACCATCACTACTGGCACCACCATCACTGGTACCACCCTGAGACCAACAGATGTCACCACCACCAACTCCACCACAACAGCCCCACCCATCCCTCCAGTCTTAGGTTCGTATCGCCCAAAAGTTCATGATTCAAGTACATGATGTCATCAGTAAACTCAATCAGAAAAATGTAATAGATTTCCTGGGTGGAATTAAATCCTACATACATAAGGACCCACATGTTTTTTGTGGTTAAATGGTTTAGTGTCAGAATTAAAGAGAAAAAATCTTGCACTGGAGGTTATAGTTCCCTATAGCAAAAAGTTCAGCCCACTATGCACTTCTTGTTCAACACCTAGGACAGACAAAGTTAACAACATGCTGGTAAACGTAGTGGAGCATGTACATACTAAACAGGTATATATTTCCCTCAGGACCAAAAAACAGAGCTAAAATTTGGGTGGATATTGGACGTGCATTCTGAGACATGACTCTAAATGAATGATAAAGGTGCTGGATGTGTAAATATGCAGCTGCTTGTTAGCAAGTTTGCCATGTCAGTTTTAAAGGTAATGATAAATCAGTGTTGTGTTCACTACTTGTTTCCACTGCCCCCAAGTGGCAAAAAACAGTAATTGAAATTTTGATAAATTCATATAATATGCGAAACAAATCAGATGGCCAATTGTTTAACACACATTTTTTTCCCCATCTCTCATCAGTATGCCCTAACATCCCATGCCCACTTGAAAGCGTCTGTCTTAATGGTACTTGCCAGTGTATCTCTGGTAGCTTCCTGGTGAATGGCCGCTGTGAACCCGGTAACATTTCATGTCTTGTCTGATTAAAAATTACCGTAAAGAAGTCAAAAGATGGTGATGGTGTTAGAACTAATTTTCTCTGCTCCCTCTCCTTATTCAGCCCAAGTGTTCCCCGGCCAGCTTCATATCACCTCCTTGACATTTCAAAATCAAATGAGCAACAGGTCCTCAGCAATATTCCAGGAGACGGCGGCTCAGATCTCAGCAGTGGTAGGTTGTGAGCTCACAAAGCATTTTGAATTTCTATAATAAACGCATCTCTCTCTCCATCCTTAAACCACATGCTTATTCTTTTCATAGCTGAGAGAAGCCCTCAAAAATCAGCCGGGGTATAGACGGTCTGATGTTGTGCGACTTGAGTGAGTATTTTATCTCACTCCTTGTGCAGAAAGATAATATACCTCATGTTCAAAAATATGCTTAAATCCATTTTTGGTGCTTTTTTAAAATTCTCTAGACCAGGAAGTGTCCAAGCAACTGTAAATAACATCTTTGAAAACACCACCGCCACTCAGGAGTCTGTTGATAAGGCCATTAATGGGGCTATAGCCAGCTCAGGAAATGATTTTTTGACTGGTGCTACATTTACAGGTAAGCATTGCTAGGACACTGCTTGATTTTGAAGAATGTGTAATGCATGAGCTAGGGGCTACATTATTTTAGGAAGAGAGGTTTTCTCATATCCATGTTTTGTATCTTCTCTCTCTTAGGTACAAACCTGTGTACACAGGAGCCATTTCCCTGTGATGTCTCCACTACAAAGTGCACATTTACCAGAGGCCGGAGTTTGTGTACCTGCCTTGAGGGCTACATCTCCATCCTGTACTCAAACACCAGCTGCAAAGGTAAAAGGGACTACATTATTTATTCAACTCATTTATCAAGACTAGCATTAGGTTTGACCCTTTGGAACTTGAGTAAATTGATTCAATTTCTTGCAAAAACATATGAGGAGAAGGAAATAAGCAACATGACACCCAAAAATTAGTAAGAAATGAGTAAACATTTCAGAACATTACATGAAAAAAAGGCCAATAACAATATTAATAATAATAATGATAATTATCATTATCATTATTATTATATTATCCCTCATTTTTTGAAAGAAATCAAACAAATTTGCAGAGGTTTCAAAGGGTTAAACAGCTTGTGAAAGGCATCTGAACGCAGCACAAGAAAACTGATGTTGATCCAGGTCTCAAAGGGTTAAATAATCATATCATGCTCTAGTATTTATGTAATGTTCAAAATGTTTTATCTTTTACCATGTACTGCTACCATAGCACTATAAATTTTTAAAACCACATGTATAGAGTTTAAGAACTGGCGACCCACAGCGTCTGAGACGAGCCCAAGTGAACTTTTGCAGCAGTTAAGAAAACTGTTAAGAACAGAAAACTGTAACAAAACAGAAAACTGTAACAAAACCTTCTTATCCTCAGTGAAATACTTGTGCGTGAGAATGAGGGGGAGAAACAACAGGGAGTGAGACTCAGAGACAAGGTCAAGAGCTGTAGCCTTTTCACCACGCTAACCCTTGACTCTTACTTCATTTATCTCTCTAATTTATTTCTTTTTAACAGGGATGTTTCCCTGGAAACATTTGAAAGCGTCAGGGCTTTCTCTTTCTCTCTCTGTCTGTTCGCACAGCTATAGAAAGAACAAATACAGACTGTCAGGCAAATGCTGCATATAGTTCCTCTACCAGGAAAACATAATTTCCTATTGTGTGCTTGTTTGTAATGGTATTCATGCAGCCTCCATATGAAGAGGCTCTCATTGTGCTCATTGTGCTCATGCTTTCATTGCGTGTGCAACCAGGTGGACTGTTTGTCTCCATCTATGCGACTGAGTCGGAAACTTTAGCTTGTTATGACCTTATTTCAGTGTCTGTGTGTTAAAAACTGTGTGTGTGTTTGTGTTTATGTTTAAATTATTGTGTTTGTCTTTGTAGCATGTCCAAGTGGACAGAAGGCAGTTGGAGACTCATGTGAACCGTGAGTATACCCTTTAATTTTTCGTTTACAGGGTAAGATTTGCCGGTGCAGGTGCATGGTGTTTGTATATCACTCTGTGTGTGTGTGTGTGTGTGTGTGTGTGTGTGTGTGGAGTACATGTTGATGTGTGTGTGGCTCCCCCATGTGGATTCAGTCTTGAACTCCATTAATATGCTACATTACAGCCCCTGACATACATTTAATGTGTGTTTAACTGCTGTATTTTGTCTTTAAGATGTGCATTTGGATATGCTGGCTTCAACTGCAATGACTGTGAGTAACAACACTGTTTTCGCAGGCAAAAATGTGCGGCAGCAGTCGTAATAGCTATGTGCCACTGACCCATAAACATCTAAATGTGTCTTCCTGTGTGTGTTTTACAGCGGCTCTGCTGGCAGTGGTGGTCATCTCCTGTGTACTGGGAGGAATTCTTCTCATCACTGTCCTGGCTTTGCTAATATACTGCTGCTGGTGAGGATATAAAAAAAAGAGTTTTTTTTGTGTGTGAGTGTTTTTTGCAGGTCAAAATACATAAAACTAGGATACATTTTTGGTTGAGGTGAATTTTTGTGAAGTATAGTTTCAGCTTTGTTTTGATGTTTTATTTAAATGTGTAGTTCAGAGCGGTTTCACATTGGAATATAACCACTGAAATTCTTTTAAAGGGTCACTTTGTTATTTTTCAACCTGGGCCCGTATTTTTCCACGTTTCTGTGTCTAAGTGACTCATGGGAACAACAGTTGAATATTGCCTTAACATTTTTGAAATTGGTGTTGTATTGTAAAGACATCTGCAGCCGGCAGCAGTGAAACAGGCTTCAATGTAACCATTTTCTGTCTCTGAAGGGACCCTTTCCATAATATTGTCAGACAATAATCATCTGAACTTGTCATCAAAAAAAAGGACTTTTAGAAGACATAAATTGACGGTGTGCTCATGCCCCAAGTGGTAACACCGCAGCCTGTTTCGCCGCTACCAGCTGCAGCAGTCTCACTCAGTACTGGACCAATTTTTTTTTAAAAAGAGTCATGATTTCCTAAAACAGCTGGGCACTGTAGATTTTAAAACCTTACTTAAACAGGTGTAATTAGGGCATTTGTCAGGGCCTATTTTCAGCTGTGGATTAATACACATTTGGTGTGTTTGTGAGTATTTATGGCAGCACAGTAGTGTATGATTGACTGACTAAAAATTAACTACAGTGACCAGTTAATTTTGGACAAGAATGGAGCCCTCTCTAACAGAAAAAGAGAAATATGGATGAATATTTTGCACTCCTTTTTTTGTGCACATCAGGAGGGGATGCCCAAGAAGCAAGACAAACTACAGCAGAAGTCCATACTCACCAGGTGACATAAACCAGTCCTGGCCCACTGGCATCACCCCCATCCCCCGTGCCTCCACTAACTATGATGCAGCCACTCCCATAGAGATGACAGAAGGGGGCAACACTCATGTCCTGGTGGACAAAAAGCATCAAACCAACGGATCGGTGAGTTATCACACGTTCCCCCGTCGTCTCTGCGGTCTTAACTACTAACCACTAATACTTTCATAGATCATTCGCTAAATCAGCCACTGGTCAATTCAGTGTTGCCCCATGATCTTGCACCCAGATTGCAACTGCTTATTAACATTT
This sequence comes from Plectropomus leopardus, assembly GCF_026936395.1. Taxonomy (NCBI): domain Eukaryota; kingdom Metazoa; phylum Chordata; class Actinopteri; order Perciformes; family Serranidae; genus Plectropomus; species Plectropomus leopardus. The sequence goes on along the minus strand of NC_142193.1, from coordinate 10,688,852 downwards.
AACCCACGCAGTGAGCATGGATTTGATTATTTACTGGTGAAAAATACATCTCGGTGAAGGTTTAAGTCTGGTTAAATTAGCTTATCAAGTGAAAGTGTTTGCACATTGAGGCTCCAGTTACCACATTTCAGTGTGCAGTTTGGATTTGCAATACACTGAAAGAGTCTCTCTAATTTTTTTTCAATCAAATGTTTTCACCCTTGACACCTGGATATCATTTGACCTGCAAGTCAAATCCATGCTCACTGTGCACAGTCATCTCGTATCATTTCAGACACAGATAAGATACTTTGGTGATATGTTTTCTATTTTATGCACACCAGTATGTTTATCCCAATAATCCAGAATGTATATATAATGTTAGCAAGTAGCTCCCTCCCACGCTCCCTGCTTTGCCTGACTCCCAGTGTGTTGCTTTAGGGTTTTCAGCCGAAGCAGAAAGGATGGAAAAAGGTAAGGCATGGCTTTGCTTTTAGATTCTGATTTGCCTTGATGCCTCCTGCTGATGATTTAGACAGGCCACAGGGAGATTTAAGGTGGCAGGATTTCTGGGGTGATTGATTGCTTCATGAGAAATCTCTAATTGCTGTGGAAAACCGTGTTCTCTCCTCTACATGAAATGAAGTGACTGACAATTCAAAGACGTTCTGCTGTTTCTAGTTGGGGAGTAGTCATTTCCACTGCACACTGGTGACTGCGGTTATGGATACATAGGAGCAAAATACATAACTGTGTGGTGGTTTGTGTCTCTTTGTAGTCATTTTGTGACTCCTTGTGGTTGTTTTGGGTCTTTTTGTAGTCATTTGGGCCTTGAGGTAAATTTTGTGTCTGACTGATGTAATTTCATGTCTCTTTGAGATTATTTTTGTGGCTTTTTTGGTTGTTTTTGAGGCTTTGTAGTCTCTGTCTGTGTCCTTGTGGTTGTTTTGTGACTCTTTGGAGTAGTTGTGTGTTCATTTGTGGCTGTTTGTGTTTTATGTATTCATATGGATTTCTTTTAAGACATTTTATGTCTTATTGAGGTAATTTTGTATCTCTTTCAGGTAATTTTTGTGTTTTTTGGTTGTTTTTTTGTTGTTTTTTAGTCTCTTTTAGTCTCCTTAAGGTTGTTTGTTACCCTTTGTGATTGTTTTGTATCTTTTTGTGGTTGTTTTGCATCTTTTTGTAGTCATTTAGGTCTAGAGGTAATTTTTGTGTCTTATTTATGTAATTTTGTCTCTGAGTTAATTTTTGTATATTTTTTGTATGTTTTGTGTCACTTTGTAGTCTCCTTATGTCCCCTTGTGGTTGTTTTTTGTCCTTGTGTAGTCTCTATCTGTCCTTTTGTGGTTGTTTTGTGCCCTTTTTGTAGTCATTTGGGTCTCTGAGGTAATTTTGTATGTGTTTGGGGGAATCTTTGTGTCTTTTTGGTTGTTTTGTGCTGTTTTGTAGTCTCTCTCTGTCTCTTTGTAGTTGCTTTGCCAGGGATTATAGATATTTTTTGTCTCTTTGCATTTCTTTGTGGTGTTTTTGTGTTTCTTTGTGATCATTTTGAGTCTCTTCCCAGTCAGTACATATTCATTTGAGGGACATTTTGCAAGTTAAGGCCAGGGGGCCTCCTAACACTTTGGGCCCCTGGGCCTGTGCCCGGGAGGCCCGTTGAGTAATCCATCCATACCTGCAGTTACTTGTGTATGTGTGCATGGCTTTTTTGAGGTGTTTGTGTTTGAATGTTTGCGGCCTCTGCATCTAAAAGACACTAACACTCTGACTGTTTTCTCTGACATTTCAGTCGGGATCATATGATCTCAACCCAGAAGGAATGAACACCTTCAAAGGTAAAAATCCATCCCGTTACTCCTATCTGGTCCAAGGCCATGAGAACCCCTACTTCTTACCAGGGGACGAGAAGAAAAACTGATGAAATCCATGTAGAAAGAGGAGCATGGTATCAAAAAGAAGCCACTGATTTGAAACTCTGGTTCTACAGGCACATTTCCTGAGAATGACCGGGTTATTTATACATTTTTTGACTCGCTTGGATTAATGACAAATCACAAAGGACATTTTTTTAAACTGGGAAACAGCCACCAAAGACATTCATTCATACGAGCAAGAACATTTGAGCATTTTTTTAAAGTGAGGTTGTGTCTGTAAATGTTGCTGATCATAAACAGTAGATGTCTCTGTTGCTCAGTGTAATTCTCATATTGTTTTACAGGATACTTTTGACTTTTTTTAAAAAATGCTTTTAAGAAATCATTCTGTAGTCTTTAAATGAAGCGTCTTATATTGCAAATTGCACTAAAGTGTGTGTTAAGTTTACCACCAGTTTTCCGCTGAAATCAAAGGTAAACTGAATGTGGGCTTTCAGGGGCTAATAGATATTTTTCTTACAATTATTTTATAGAAAATTAAATCGTGTACGACTAAAGGGGCTGGATCCCTGGTTGGGGTGGTTTTAAAGGGATTTATATTGTAGTGTCTAAAGCTGAGAACTCTGTGTTTGTTGAAGCTGCACTTGCAAAATGTGCCTGTTTTAATGGTCTTTGTGATAAACAGGAAACATGCAAAGCTGGTGATAAAGCCTGTCTCCTGGATGTGCCAATTATCACTTGTATAAATTTCTTTTTTTTTTTTAAATCTTATATATATTTATCCTTGTGTGTCTGAGACAGTGCACTATTTTATAAGTGTGTAAACGTTTTGTAAATAATTGAAGATCTTTTGGCCGAGCATGTGTGTGTATATATATATGTATATATATGCAATGAAAATACATTAATTTAAACACATCAGCCTTGTTTCTCATCATTGTTGGATGTTTAAGTAGCCTGGATAAACAGCTATATCGCCCAATGATTCAAACTTTTATGATCTAATCATTTGTTTGGAGTAACGTATTGTTTGCAGGTCTCTCGTTGATATCCAAATAGTTAATCTACTTAACCATTATGTAGTGTTTGACTCTGGGCTATCTTCAAAACATACTTAACAGTGAGTATATTGACACTTCATGACTTTTTCAATGACAATATCTGGCTAACATGAACTGAACTGAATTGATGATATGTTTCAGAAGTCTTCTACAGGAAATAATACATTACTTCAATTTTGGGTCTCAGAGACCCTGGCTGTAACCAAATATGCTCTATATTATGTGTGACTGGTGTTGACAGGACTAACACAGCATTGCCCCTCCCAAATCCCAAATAAGTCTGAATTTCTATTGTTTGCCTTTTTCATTTGGTTAGATTTGTTTTCTGTTTATTGTCAAATACAATTCTGAAAATTGTTTTGCATCCCAGGGCATCAACTGTTTCACATAAACACATAAATGCAATATAATCAAAATTTAACAAAACAACAAAATCAACCAATAAATGCTACAAATCACAACTGACATTATGAACAGTGGATGCAGTGCAACATTTTACTCATTACCTGTTTGTGGGGTCTTTGTGACGACAGACAATAAGGGAGAAACAAATGTTATTGACCTTTTGTAGCACCATAGAGCTTTTTTTTGTAATGACTTGGTCTGCCTCTTGTTCATCTCGTGCGCGCGCACGAGGACGCACACGTGACACACTACTCCACTGACCGACAGGGGCGGTAACGCGCCAGAATATGGCGGCAAAAACAGCGACGAGGAAGAAGACTACACGCCATGAAGGCCGCAAACAATTTTGGTTTGAAATTACTTGACTAAACTTGAGACTTTGCAAATGTTTTATGAGGAAAGAAATGCACGCAACACGATTGTTGGACCTCTGAAGACTCACGCAGCGTGTTTCGGTGAGTAACACCTGATATAAACACGATTTTACAACCAAACTCCACCAAGCAGCTGTCAGTAGAGGTGTTTTGAACTCCGGTGTTTAGGAAAGCACATTTGTATCTCTTAAGCGCGGTTTCTTCATCCATTTACAGGATCTATCGAGCCATTCAGTATGTCTAAAAAGCTGCATATGAGAAAGTCAACATTTGTTTGGCCTAAATGCTTTTGCTAGCACAAAGTGTTGTGGCGCAGTTCATTTACATGTCAGGGCAGCTGAAGGGCTAAATAAACGGCCTCATGAATCACAGTGTTAATGAGATTATTCCTGGAGTTGGGGTTGATGTTGACTGTGTTTTACTCAGAAATACTCCATCTCCCTGCCTGCTGTGCGCCACTTTGTCTCTCTGAGTGACGAGGTGTGTGAAGGCCTCTGAAGTTTTATGTTGCTGTTTGTGGAAGACTTGGCTGACAGTGTGTTTGCATTACAGTCCAGGAGTCTGCTCCTCACAGGCGCTGAAAAACTGGGATTTGGTTTGCAGGGAGGCTAAATCTGGCTTTGCCAGGCCTTAATCTTGGGCACTGGGTCACTGGAACACTGTGGCTGGCATACAGGAGCTACAGTCAGACACATGTGGTGTGTTGATTTGTTTTTGCATGTATGTAGTGAACATGAGTGTGTTTTTGTTGCAGTTTAATCTGTAGACTAATATCAGTTTAGCTGCAGGGTTGGTGTGGGAGTTAAATAACTAACTACCTAATAAGTTTGACTTGTATGCATTGAGGAAATCTGGCTCAAGCTGCAACGCCTGTGGGATCCATGTAAACCTGCATTAATGATAAATAATAATAAAATACGTTTTTTTTTCCTCCCATCACTTTGTTCAAAAACATATTATCATTGATAACAGTGCTAAAAGTGAGGCAGCTGCTTGAACATCCCTGAGCTGTCAAAATAATAATAAATTATAAATAACTACAAAATCAAATATGAAACAATTGAAAAACTAAATGTTGACAGCTTTTGACATATGACATTTTCTTGTAATAACAATGCTTTATGGTCATGTCAGTGTACTGTTACATAACTTAAGCAGATGTGACTTGTATGCATAGAGGAAATGTGGCTCAAGCTGCAATGCCTGTGTGATCCATGTAAACCTCCTGCATTGATTAAACTGGTTAAGTTTAGACGTTGTGATGGAGGACATGAGATCGTCACCATTTTCTTATGTTTTTGTGAATAAATCACTTGTTCCTATGAAGCTGTACCACCGCTATACAGTTTATCATTGTGTCATTTTGGCCTGCAGCAGCTGCCTTTGTTGGTTATATAAAGATAAAGATAAAGATAAATAACATAGAAAGGATCATTTCACCCCAAATTCAAAAATAGATCATTTTCCTAGCAGTAGAGATGTCTGCCTTCTCTTCAATATAATGGAAGTAGATTGCACTCTTGTGGTGCTCAAAGCACCAAAAAAACACATTTGAAAAACTCAACAGCAGTGTCTCTTTCCAGAAAGCATGACCTGGTTACTAAAGATAATCCAGAACTTGTTATCAGCAGTTTCAAGTAGGAACTATCTGTACTATCACCGTACAGAAGGACGTTACCTGGTTGAGGCAGCAGTACATGCGTGGTGATATGTTTGGCAGGTGTAGCTCTGTAGCCAGAGAATAGTTCCTACCTGAAACTGCTCACAACGAGTAACCAAGCTTTGATTTCAGGAGTTTTTGGTGCTTTAAGCATCACAATTCAAGTGCCGTCTAGTTCAATTATATTGGAGAGAAGATAGTTAGAGCAATCTAGATAGATAAATAACACTTAAGGTAAAAGGAAAAATATGTATTTTTTGATTTGGGGGTGAACTGTCTCTTTAAATTGACAAAATAATTCACCTGTTCATGTGATGAATTATGTTTACAGGAATACCAAGAGTATCATATTTTAGACTGATCATTTAATAATAACAACACTTCTGGGATTTTTCTTCTGGCTTGTTCATCTTTTGATATTAGTAGCTGTTTCAGATTGCTCTTTTTCGGCAGCTTTATGTCATTTAATGATATTATAGCTAAAGCTAATTTATGTCATTTAATACTAAAGGAGGATAGAAGTAAGTGTTCATTATTTTCTCTCGCTTTGGTACAAAGTTTATAAAAGTGTTTAACATTATAATGAAAAGCTTTTATCCTTTTGTTAAATTTCCTCTACCTTTAGTGAACGTCAGCGGGCTAGAGGCATAAAACCATAAAACACAAAACTGGTGGTCAAGATAAAACAAAGCAATATTGCGCAGCTTCAAGACGGCTTTTAAATTTAAATGTCTAAACTGTGTGAGGAACGAGAATTGCCCATTAAGTTGAATTATACTGTACACTTGATTTCCTTCTTTGTCAGTAATGGACTCCTCTCTCTGTCAGCCGAGGCAGCGGATCTCAGCTGTGGAGGAATGCATCGTATTTTGTTCCCATTACCAGCCTGCCAGCTCCTGGCTCTGTCTGCTGCAGCACATCCCATCAGCCCACAGGCTCAGCTGACCGATCGATAGACCACTTAGCGGCCGCAAGCTACACATCCTCAGTCATTTGACCTGCTGGAGCGGTGGGAACGGCCACGCAATCCAATAAGCATCGAGCCAATGAGACAAGCGAACTGGACCGCCAGCTTGAGGAAGTTCCCCTCCCTGAGAGGCTGTTTTCAGGACGGGAGGACACAGAACTCTACAGATCAGGTGTGTTTCAGCTATCGTCACACACTTATGGGTGAGAGAAAGAGTTTCCTCTCAGTGATATATTGATTCTGCCTCCCTCTTAATAAAGAAACTGTCCACCAAAGACATCTGAAATGGTTCCACAACCCGATTCTTCATAACAGGTGCAGGGAAAGACACAAAGAGACACTTTATTTTATGTCTCATGTGTCACTATTTTCAAAAATAATGACTTATATACACACAGTTTTACGCAACGTTTGACCAGAAGCAACATCAGATGAAGGTCACATTTAAGTTGGTAATTTAAGGCTATTTAAAAAAAAAAGTTTCCAAGTAAACCAGAGATGAAACGAGCAGTGAGTTAATAAGAAAATTTAAACAGAAAATGTATCGCCATCTATTTTGCTAGTTATTTGAGTCACTTTTGAAGAAAAAATGCCAAACAATCGCTCGGACCGTCTTTTTAAATGTGTTTTGTTAATGAACTTATATAGACTTATAAAGTTCATGAATTAATTGAATTATTTTTGTTTTTTTCTTGGATGGTAATTGAATTGAATATTTAGGGGAGCGTGGTCTAGTGTGCAGACTTTGTTTTTTCTTTACTTGGATTGCCTCCTATCAAGCACCTGTTTTTTTGTTGTCTGGAAAAGTGTCCTTTTTGTGAACTTTTTATTTAATTTGATAACCGTTAACCGTCAAGATTTTGCTCTTGTGCTTGGACAAAACAGTCTGTGAATATGTCATATTGGGGATAAGGGAATGGATGTTTTCCACCATTTTTCTGGTACTTTATCAAGCAACAATATTTTAGTTGAGAAAATAATTAACAGATTCATCCATAATTGAAATAATATTTTTGTAATTAACTGTTTGAAATGAATGCTAATGTTCTTAGATGTGTAAACAGGAAATTGTCAGCCAGCTCTACTGCAAGTTATGAAAAAATCAATTAATCATGATGAACTTCAGAATGAAGCAGTGCGTCTTTGCTAATAAAATGTTGGCTTTGATGAGCTACCACTTGGTACACATTTGTTTAAAAACACCAGAATTAAGAAAATACTCCACTATATATTTAATTTAATGACCAGAGTACATAAAAATAGCAGAAACCCTGTGTGACGATACCACATAGGCGTGCTGCTTCACTCTGGGACATCACAAGCAAAGAGCAGACAGACTGCAGCATATGAAGCAGTCTGAGACGGAGATTAGAGACTTCTTAACTGCAGCAGATGGAGATGATAGTTTGCAAACACTTAAGTTTACAATCCACGATCGCCAACAAAACAATCTAATAAATTCCTGCCAAAAGGCCCACAAAGGAAGCCGAAGCCACCTGCTCTACTATGTTACTGCTGTGAATGAGTGGAAACACGCCTCTGTCGTTCCCTCTGCCATCCTCCTCCTCGCCTTCTCGCCCCCCCTTCGCTCAGCTCTATTAAGTCACACAGAAGGCTGTAATTCACTTTCGCTAATGCCGCTCTGCAGCAGCCAGCGAGCTTAAGAAAATTATGAAACATTTCCCAGCAACCTTATAGATCTCCACTAACTGCTGCCAGAAAACCTCCACAGTCTTCTCAGGTTATACACCTCCTCAGTGAAATGATAAGCAGAGATGTAATGAAGGTAAAGCCGTTGAAACTATTTAGACCGACCTGAACCCTTCATATACAAATGAAGTTATTTTAAGCATTGCCAATGACGACATTTAAATTCAGCATTTTACTGAAAGGGGGGAAGAGACTGAATGTGTTTTCTTTACTAAAATATAGTGTTATTTTATCTTTATAATGTGCTATTTTCTGGACTCATAACATTGTGACATTAGTGGTCGTTGTGCATCTTTTTTTTGGTCATTTTGTCTCTTTGTGTCATTGTTTTACATCTTTCTGTGGTGGTTTTGCATGTTTTTGTCACTTGTCCTTTTTTGCGTCCTTTGGTGGTCATTTTGCATATTTTCTTAGTTGTTTTGCACCCTTTGTGTTTTTTTGTATCCCTTTGTGTGTGTTGTGTGTCTTATTGTGCGGTTATTTTGCAACCCTCTGTGGTCGTTTTGCATTGTTTGTGGTTATTTTGAATCTCTGTCATTCGTTGGCGTGTCTTTGGGCTCATTTTGAGTCTGAGGTTGTTTTGCAGGTCTTAACGTTCATATTGCATCTCTTTGTGGTTATTTTTCATCGTTTTTGGTTGTTTTGCCTCTTTTTGGTCACAGCATCTGTTTATGGTAGTTGTGCATCTCGTTGGGGTCATTTTGCTTCTACTCACAGTAATTTTTGTGGTGATTTTGCGTTTCTTGGTGTTCGTTCAGAACACGTTGTGGTCATTTCGGTGTCAATGTGTTGTCATTTTGCATCTCTATGTGGTCATTTTGTATGTCTTTTAGGCAGTTTTTAGGCAGTTGTTTTGAATCTCTTTGTGGTCATTTTGAGTCTCTTTATGGTCATTTTATGTCTCTGCAGTAGTTTTGCTTCTCTTCGTTGTTCTCTTTGTCTTTGTTGTTGTCTTACATCCCTTGGTGGTCAGTTTAGGTCTCTTTGTGGTGGTTGTGTCTCTCTTCGCAGTCATTTTGCATCTCTTGTTGTGATTTTGTATTTATTGGTGTTCATTTCAGAACACTTTGTGGTAATTTTGGTGTCTACTCATTGCCATTTTTTGACTCTATATGGTCATTTTGTACATCTTTTAGGTCATTTTTAGTGACTGTTGTCGTTTTTGAATCTCTTTGTGGTCTTTTTGCGTCTCTTTGTGGTGATTGACTTTGTAACAAAAAACATTAACCCTTGACTCTGGTAGTGGAGGCACGGCACCTCTGGCCCCCTCATGCTCGGTGGGACTGCCTTACACTTCTGTTAGGAAAATAACATAATTTAAATAATTTAAAAATCAAGCTAAACTGCTGCAGTAAAATGGACCCCGGCTTGTTTTTGAGACCTTACTTCACTCCACTTAGCTCTGTAATCTGATTGGCTACAACCTGATTCGTTATCCTCCCATCTCCACCTCCTGATCTCAGACGATGGAGCGGAGAGAGCAGTCGGAGGCCTTGGAGGAGTCTGAGTGCCAGCAGATAATTCAGTGAAGGCCAGACAGACAATCATATCGATGATTCCTGGAGGCTGAGAGAACAGTGAGAAAGTCGTGGCGCCAGGCGGACATTAGTCTGAGAGGACATTAAGCCTCCTACTTCCAGACAAACGGCAGTGATGAAAGGGAGAACAGTAAATATGATTGCAGTAAATATTATACAAAGAGGTGATACCCTCTTCTCTCTGTTAATCCTCCCACATGAAGGTCGAGTCGACCCCTTAAAAGAGGAAGAGTGGTGCAAAACTGAGTCATGCTCAATTTAGGAAGATAATCTAAATCATAAATACCACAGCTGTTCTGTTCTCCCCTTTCTGTGTGTGTGTGTGTGTGTGTGTGTGTGTGTGTGTGTGTGTGTGTGTGTGTGTGTGTGTCTGTGTGTCTGTGTGTGTAATAAAGTAGTCCAAGCAGGGTCATACAGGCTGTTATTAGCTTTTGGTTCCTGCAGTCGATCCTGTGTGTTACATAATCCAGTGTTCTTTCATTGGTTTAACAAGGCTAGATAAATCTGCAAGGACACAATAAAAATCTTCATTATTTAAGTTCAGAAGACTCGATTGTTTGCCTCACAGTTGTCTAATGTGTGTGTGCTAACCCATATTAAAATTAAAATATTACTTTTGCCTTTGATGTGTTCTATTAAATTAAAATTTTTAGTTAATTTATACAAGCGGAATCATCTGTAAAATGTGTGGACAGATACCTTCTTTAATGCGATTTGAATAATAAGCTTGAGCTGTAATTTCTTCATAGACGCTCTTTGTACACATAATGGGAGAGCAGATTCATAAACTGTCCAAGAATTTCTGCTGATGCAGTAATTAGCAGTCAGTGTGATTGGACAGCTTATCTTGAGTGGGATGGATTGCATTCCCAGGAAAGAAAAATCTTATACAGTGTATCCTTCAAAAGGCTGTTATCTTTTAAATCATGCCCTATAAAAACACAATGTCTGTATTCTTGTCTCACCAACTGTTTTTTTTGGTGTTTTGCCACCTGTGAAATAAGGTTTGGGCACATTTTGCCTGTTGGACTTTCTAAAGAGAATAAAATGAGTCACACTTGATTAAATAGAGCATAAAACTCTATCACAGAATGGAGTTTATTCTGTTCAGCATTGCAGATCCCCAATATTACAAAAATGTATGTCAAGACCGTGATATGTGCACAGTAAAGAGTGTGGAGGATAAAGTTTTTTTTTTTTCAAGTACAAATTACATTTCAGTCATTCCTCTTTTGTCGTTCTGTTTTCAGGATGAATGAGAAGAGATGCCGGCATGACGTGAAACGATTGAGGCAAACTTCCGTCACTACGGGACATGTCTGGCTTCTGCTGCACGTTAATAGTTAAGTGAACACTTGCCTTCATCACTCTTCTACACAGCATCATTTCTGTGGTACAACACATCTGCAGAACGATGACTCCTGCGTGTGCCCATTTATCTCATGTCAGCTCCGTCCCTCTGGAGCGGAGTGAACACACACAGACCCAGTTTATGACCTATTTGTGGGGTCAGGAGACAGCTTGGCCCTCCTGCTCCACCCCTCACCATGGCCACCGGCTCTGCCTCTCTCTTGCTCCCCGGAGGAGGAGGTTGGCAGATGCCTCTGAATCAATTTGGCCAAAGACCCGTAACGACCTCTGCTGTAATTAGTGGGGATGTTTGGAGTGGAGATATGTCCAGCTGACAAACAGAGAGCACCGCTGTCACTACACTGCAGTGGCTGAAGCATATCTCTACTCAGAGGGATTTTTTAATATATTGAAGCAGTTATTTTGCAGGGACAGTATATGATAATCAGCATTTCAATAAATGTGAAAACTCTACCTCTAACTTTCCAGATTTCACCTCTAAAACCAAAATAAAAAATAAACAAAACAATGAGCATGAAAATTAGTTTATATGTTGTCACAATCACTAATAAGTCACCGGTGAAATCTGATTTCTGATGAAAATACAGTATGTGATCATCACTCATCAAAAAGGACAATTTATACACGTTTGATTTACCTTTAATATATTTCTGCAACATTTATTTCAGAAGAACATTATATTATAGTATAGTAGATATATAGCATATAGTAGAGTGCTTAAACTGAGATTAGATTTGTGATTTATGTTTATTTTTAACAAGCGAAAATTATTTTTTTTCCATTTCCATTTCTTGTACATTGTTGTTAATTTTATTTTTTGCTTTAAACAATAGGCATTATAAAACAAAATTTTCATGTTGCGTACGCTGTTTAAAAAGCCCTTTGGTCATCTTTTACTAAACATCTGCTCTAACATTTATAAAACATATTAATGACAGTATTCAGAGGTCCTGTGCACAATTATGTAACCTGCTATGTATAAGGCACGAGTTTATTTAATACTTCCCACAAAGCCGTCATCTGACCAGTTTTGGACACAGACTTGACCTTATTTTACCTTTTGATTTGACTCCAGCATGTGCGCTCACATCAGTATGAAGAAAAACCTGTGTTGATCACCTTTGAATCCACTTTAACTGAGTGAAAACTACATGTTCATGGCATGTTTGTGTGCAGTTCACTTCTTTGTATCCTGAGGGCCTCTGAGGTTCAGACACGAAAAAAAAGGGGGCACCCCGTCACAAAGACAGACTGGAAACACCCACAATTACCATGAGAATGACGTGGAGGGGTGCGTGTGTGTGTAGTGGAGCATCATTAAGATGCTGCGTGTTCGCTGCATGAGCTACATGCAGGCAGACAAAGAGCGAGCAGCCGCTCCGAAGCCAGAGATGGGCTGCCACAACCTCAGCTTCAGCTCTGACAGACTGAGGGAGGAGGGGGAGGGGAGCTCTGTCAGAGACAGCCTATCAGATTCAATTAGCCACCACAATATGTTAGAGTGGAATCAAGCTGAAAGGAGTAGAAATGTTTTTTCACTCTAACAGGCGGTGACCATATCTGCAGCATCATTTAGACCCAGTTTGTGGCTGTCATTGTTACATTTGGGTTACAAAACACTTTTTCTTAAAGTTAAATCCTTGGAGATCATTGAAAAACCTTCAACCCATTTGAATTAAAAAATAAGCTGCCACATGATAAAGATTTTTACCAGTTTTCAAAGTTGCAGCTCTATTCACTTTACCAAACAGCTACCTTAACCAAAACAGGCATAACTGAGTGTTGGATTTGCAATAACAACATTTTTATGAGGAATATACAGTATTTATTCTTCTTGAGGCCGTATTAATAGCTTTTAACCTTTTAACCTAACACCTTATAAAGTTGATTTGGCGAAAGGATTAGCAAACAATTTATTTATGCTACACATCATACACATAGCTATGTTAGCATTGATTTGGAGTCACGTCTCTGGCCACCTGAGGATCGTACGTGTAATATTCACTCTTTTTGTAGCTCTGTTTTGGTCTCCACCCACTCCTGAGCATTAATATTTCATTTTTTAGCAGCTAAATGCTAATAAGGCTTACTAACTTTCACTTGCTAACTAGTCCCAGTCTGTTTTAATGAAAAGAGCTGCCCGCTACAGCTGAAAAATAACGTTGATCCAAGAGTAGTAGGAAGGATCTAAAGCAGTTGAGTTGTGAGCTGGAAAGCCAAAACAGCTAGCTAAAAATCCTAAAACGCTGAGTTAGAGAAGTGCAGAGTCAGTAATGTATCCCTATGAGTGACCCTAAGCATATAACACACAATCACTTGATCCATTGTTAATATAAAAATATTAGTATTTTTTTATTGTTGTATGCGCATTTTCGTATTTATTTAGGTTCACCAAGCTAAAACACATGCAGCCCATGATATTAGCACAGCAATAAATGCTACCTTTATGAAAGGTATAATCAGTTTTTGGTTTACGTTGTGAAAGAGAGGTACTGATTCAACTTTATGATTATTTTGGAGGATGTAAATTGCGTTGCTGTTGGTGCTAGCTAGGTATACCATATAAGTATATTTAACCCTTCGAAACCTGGAAAGACAATTTTCTTGTGCTGCTTCAGATGCCTTTTACAAGCTTTTTGATCCTTTGGACCCTGAGCAAAATGGTTTGATTTCTTTGGAAAGCACGGGAAAAAAATGTAATGGCCAACATGGTAAGAAAAGTTCCACAAATTGCAAGAGACTGGTAAATGGTGGACGTTACCTAAAAATTACTTAAAAAAGGGGGGAGAATGATGAGAAAAATATCAAAAAGAGGGAAAAATATCCAGAAAACTTTATTTTTACTTATAATACTTTTATATTTAAAATAAAAAATATAAAAAAATATTTAAAATAAACACATTTAAAAAATTTTCAACATGTTGTAAGATCATTTTCTTGCTTGTTTTTTTTCTGCTCTTTTTCTTTTTTCTTATTGTATTTTTCTCGTAACTTTTTACTATTTCCTTGCTATATTTTTAGTTTTCTCAGGTTTAAAAGGGTTAAATTGATAAGAACACGTATACATTTTTCTCGTGTTGTACTAAACTGGAGAGGAGATATGTGAGATGTAGCCATTGTCTTTGTAGTGTCCTTTGTTAGAATATTGCAATTTGGAAAACGAGTTAAAAAAAAAGTCTAATGTGAAAGTGATGTTAAATGACTCTCTAGGTTTATTTTTCAGGAAAACAGATGATGGAATTTAATTAGAGCACATGACACACGAATTGGACCTCTAGCTTCTCATGAGCAGCAAAAAAGAAAATTCTAGTCACTTTATAGCAACATCCACTTCCACTGATGTTCTGGCCGGAGAGAGGAGAGCATCAGAGATGTAGCGGGAGGAGGTGGTTAGGGGAGGGGCTGAGAGAGGCAGAGAAAGAGAGGCGGACAGTCAGCGGCAGCAGGTTTGTGAGAGCAGCAGAGCAGAGGAGGAGGAGGAAGAAGGAAGGAGGAGGAGGAGGAATCAGAGCGAGAGAAACAGTGTGGCTGCAGTCAGGAGGAACACAAACACAGAGAGAGAGAGAGGAGGAGATACAGAGAGAAGAGAAGGTAAGAGGGCCACATTTGTTGTCCGTTAACGCCTTTGTTTCCAGTGTGAACACGAGGTATCAGATGCTCTGCGAGCCACAGTGTGTGTTTTCCTTCTCTCCCTCCGTCTGCCAGCTGACGGCATGCTGTATGTGGGGAGAGCAGAGCGCCGTAGCACTGCGGAGTGATGCAGAGAGATGGAGGAGAGAGAAAGAGGGAGGGAGGGGAGGGATGGAGGGCCGGCATTATGCTCCACAGACATTGGGAAGTAAGAATAGAGAGAGAGAGCCCGAGAGAGGAGGGGAAACAGGGAAAAAAACATCTGCCTGTGCTCTGCTGTGTAGCATTGGGGGGGGGTAGCATTTGAGTGGCAGTGTGCAGGAGTGTGTCAGCTGTCAACATCAGTAGTTTCCCTCCATGTTGGAGGTGATATAAGTTTCTGTTGGACCACACCCTCTGAGCTTATATGATGGATGATTTTGTGATGGCATCAGTGTGAGGGTGAGTCTGGGGAATGTGTGTGTTTGTGTGCATGTGGAAGGTGTGTTGGATGCCGGCCAAACATGCTTAGTGTTGCCTCCCATTACTGTCAGGGCAGTGGATTAGCTGTGTGTGAGCGGTGTTCATTCTCAAGGCGGCGAGGAGTCGAGCCAAGACGCTCGATCATGTACTGACTAAGATATTGTCACTCTCAGCTGTGTGTGTGTGTGTGTGTGTGTGTGTGTGTGTGTGTCTGTGTGTGTGTGTCTGTGTGTGTGTGAGAGTATGGACACATACGTATACCATCCACCAGTGCATGTTTATTTGCCTGTGTTGTGAAAAATGCTTTAGTGCAGGAGGCTGCAGTGCTAAATACTCATCCAGCCTTCTGCTCCTGGCATCAGTCCTCCATTCAAATTTTCGCCGTTTGGTGAGTGATACAGAAATAATATCTTCCACCATATTGTAAAAGCAGGAGCTCAGAATGGGAGTGTATGGTCCTGAAGGAGGGACAGGAGCAGGGTCGTCCCTCGTCATCTGGCAAAGTGAAATAGTCTCCGAGAGGCAGCCTGTTTAGAACAGCTTGACCGAGCATTTGTTGTTTGAGCGTCTCCATGCCAAGGTATTTTCACAGCATTGTAGACAATGCATTTTCATAAGGAGCTGTTAGGATTGAGAGGGTGTTTCTGATGATACCTGCACCCTCACAGGCATCGCCATAACCACGCCAGATGGCTCATTTTGTGTTTAAAACACCTTTAGATATACAAAAACATCTGAGGCATATTCTAGCAGCACTGTCCTTCCCAGAATGAACAACAGCATCAGTCCTTTCCCCGACAGACATATGTTTACATTAAGTGGCAAAGCCCTCTAGTGGGCGCAGTGATTATGACTGGATGAAAGGAAGACGTCGGTTGATTAAAAAAACTGTTTGTGTACCGTTTCAAACCGACAGACAATTTTTTTTTTAAGTATGTCTATGATCATTCCCTAAGCTTAACCATTATCGTTGTAGCTATGACAACAAATGTCCTCCAACCTTAGCAAAGTAGTCATTTAAGCCCAAACCCATGGTTTCTCCAAAAACGTAATTGAGTTCTTTTGTGTGCCTAAACCTAACCTTACCGAAACCACAGCATTGTCATATCAGTAAATGGATTTCCTTCTCATTAGTGTTTTGTAACTGTTTTTGGGTGTCAGACAAATGCCGTCCTCTTGCTGATTAGGTGACGTAGTGTCAGCTATCAGTATCAGTATTCAATATATGATTCCAATGAGGGTTGCGATGATCACAGAACAAATCAGTTCATCATGATGCATCATTATCTGATTTCTACACGATTATTTTTTTCTCAGTGCAGGTGGGTTTCCATTGACCCTTAAACTGTGCACATTGAAATTGGGAATATAAAATATGCCTTATGGAAACGCGTCATTTTTGAAAAAAACTCGTTTATCTCAAAGTTTTTATGCTCGCATGAGGTGGTATTTCAGGCAATTCGAAAAAAAGCCATATTTTGCAAAATAGCAATGGAAACACTTTTTTCGCTTTTATAGGTCACATGCTGCTATGGCCATGTAGGAACTGGCTACCTTGGGCCATGGTGCAGCAGGCGCTACAAGAGGTGTTAATGCATCACATAACTCTTCAAAAGTTGAGCAGATCATTTGGAAGGACTATCAACTCCCCGAAAACCCTCATATGTGGCCGCTCCCATGTACAAGGGGCTTGCCTTTCCATTATCACTCGCAGAACACACCTACGTCGCTTCAAATAGAATTAATGACTGCTAGTGCCGTGGCTGCGATAGAAATAAACCTGCTAATGTTTTGAACATCCATCGCCATGCTTCTTTGACTGTTATCGTTATCTCGCTATGTGTTTTATCAACATTTCGAAAATATTGCTTAATTTTTGCACAAATCTGTAATGGAAACCTGCCACCTGTGAGAATACTTGCTACTTCTAAAACATAGAATATTTGTATTCCAGTGGCATCTGCAGGTTCTCACTCTCAGCCATCCTCACTTAAACTCAGGAAGTAACCTCGCTTACAATGTAAACACCATGCACATGTTTATATCTGTTACGTTTCACCATCCAAATGGTTCACCCGAAGGAACATATAGCCCAGTATCACAAAATTGTTGCTGGCAATCATAATGTGGAGAACTGGGTTTTAAACTTGTGATTGTTGACTTTGATATCTGATTGTTTAAATGATAATGATGATGCATCTGAGAATTTACTTTCTCACCTCTACTGCTGATTGGGTCCTCAGGTCAGAGCACTTGGAAAAGTGATGCATTTTGTCGTTTAATTTGGAGGGCGTAATGTGACAGTGGTAAGCAGCATGGTGATGTACCCATTCCTCTAATGGAAACGCATCACAAACTGTCTGGGTTAAGACCATTGAATCTGCCCACTACACTGACTCATCGATCTGGCTCTGTGACTTAAAAGAGTAGTTTCTTGGTTAAAAAGCAGTCGATCAAGCAAGTTTTTCAAAGGGACTTATGTTTAGCCAATCAGTCTCACGGGCGGGACTAAAGCTGGTGCCAAGCGTTGCATCAGAACCAGTAAGGAGTAACGATGACACTGATCAACTCTGTAGAAAATAGAAAGATGGTCACACTGCTAGCGAGGCTGTTCTGTATCGACATTTCTTCTCAATATCGCCCAACATTGATGTTTGTTTTACTTTGCTTCAATCAGCTTTTAAAATCACAGCAAATAAAGAATGTTGGGATGGCCACACATCAGTGTTGACTTAAAATGATGTTAGAGTCAGGGGGATATGTTGGTTTAGTGACTGATTAGGGAAAATCGAATACACCTCCCCCACGGGAATAGCTTAGAGTTGACACAGTGTCAGACTGAAGATAGAAAAAGTGTAACAAGTTGACAGTTCTGTCTAATTTCAGGCAACAATTTTAAGGGAATCATTGCTGAGAAACATCCTCTTTTTACAAACTGTGGTTGTCTGTGGATGTGCACGCTCCCTTTTTTCTTCATTTTCTTTTTTCTCCACATTCTCTGACCTAAATGACAAAATTGTATTGATAATCAGTGCTTTTCAAAAATGAGTGATATGATCTTCCGTCTCTGTTGTTAAGGTTAATCAGACTCTAACATTCACCACTTAAGGCAGTTTAAAGGTTAGAAAAACCTTCCACTATCAGTATGTGGCAGAAGTAGATGTGAACCCCAGCCTCTTCTACGCATATCCATCCCAACATCCTCCCTGAAAGGTTTTATGGAGCAACACCTCACTTCTTTCCGTCGTTGTTCCTAAACATAAACTCATGCCATCTCAGTAGATAAATGATTTGCCTGGTAAGGAAAGTCACATGACTGCATGACATCATGGGTCTAGAAAATGTAAAGTCAGGGATTACCAACAATTGTGTTTGTGGTGACGACAGTCTCGACAACATTTTAATGTCTGTGCATACAAAAACTTAAGTCCTGTCAAACATCTGTTCATGAAATTAAGAAAATAAAATGGCAGCTGTGGCATAACCAGCTAGAGCTGATGCGATTCTTAATTAATCGATCACTTCAAGTGTTCCCAAACTTTTCATCTCAGCTAATCCCAAAGCCATATCAGATAAACTCAAGAACCCCTTTACTGACATCACCTGTCCTGCCCCAAATGTGTTCTTTTGAATAGATTTTAAACTAGATGTTATTTATTGTTTATTTAAAAATGGATATTGTTGATATAGTTACACTGTCAGGGTTTAGGTTGGTTTTATCAGTTGGTTTGCATTCGTTCTGCTACAGCTTTGAGTGGCAGAAGCTGGATATCTCAATCATCTTTCATTGCTTTCAGCTCTTATTTATACCACCATTTATGTCCATTGAGGCATTCTGTCTGTGGATTTTAAAACATTTATTTGTTTGGATCTCTGCTTGCATAGTTAGTTCTCATGCACTCTTAATGAGTGTTGTTCAGGTCTTATACATGATTCAATATGTGGATATATTATTTTGTACTTTTGATGATATTTTTCACCACTTTCTGACATTGTATTGATCAAAGATGAATAGACTAACTACAAAAATAATCAACAGATTAATCTCAAATGAGAAGAATTGTTAGTTGCTGCTGTAGAACCAACACATATCTTTAGGGACAGCAGAAAAGCAGAAAACCCACACACTTGCTCAGTTTCAGCATTTCGCAGTGGCTGCTCTGTAGTATCTACAGAAGCTCTTAGGGCTCAGGTCTTACTCCAAGAGACATCAGAGACACTCTGGGAGACCTGATGAAACTCTTGGCGGTGTGTTGAGGGCCAACAGATGCTCTGCTTAACCTGCTGACGTCACAACGCCTCCAGGGCTCCTGACTGAAAAGCATGAGAATGAAGCGTGTGTGAGTGTGACAAGAAAAAGATGAATCAGGGACAAAAAGACTTTGAATAGAAACCGAGCGGGGAAAGAAAGGAGAGAGTAGGATGAAGTAGGAGTTCGTTGGTTGTGTGCTCATGTAAGCTGAGTAATGTGAGTCCAAACGACTTATCTGTGTATGAATCAGCACATCCAGTGTGGTTAAACACTGAGAATTATGCTCAGTGTTTTTTGGTTTACAAATCTCTTATTTAACACAGGATCATGTTATTAATGGAGTGACAGCGGTACTAACAGCTGATCCGTCTGCATTTCAGCTAAATGTGTCTAGATGAACGACTATGACGAAGGCTGTTATCTGATCAGCTGACTTCTTCTGACCTCACCGGGGCTCCATCATGTTTGTGTGATCTGCAGCTAAGCCCTTAACTAGATTTGAACTGAAAATGTCATTTTTTACTGGGACGAAACGCAAGAAGTGTGATGTCTGAGTCTATTTCTGGATCAGTGACGTTTTGGTGATTTGATGCTTGTAGTCATGTTTTTGCAGTGATGTGAGAGAGCAGGAGTGTGCTGCTTTCTGAAGGCCGGAGTGAGATGTGAGCCAGCAGCATCTGTTCATAGTGTTGGAGGGGCAGTCAGTGAGAGTCAAGCATACAAAGACCAACTAAACCACTGAGCTAAACGCTGACTGTGGTGGCGATTCTCAGTGGGAGCCATTTAATTTACTGCTAACAAAAAAACAGTATTTCTAATAGACTTTTAGAACTTACCACAATACTCATCATCAGATGTTTTCCATAAACGGTGATTACATACATTTCAAATCTATAAAGACTTAGTGGCTATGACCAAAGGCACAGACACATTGGCATTTATAACAGCAGCATTTCAGACCAAAACAAAAGGGTAACAATTAAGCATTGCGCTCGAGGAATATTGTTGGCCTCATTTTAAAACAATGGATCAAAATTGCTACAGCAGAATCACAGATTTTGGTTTTTTTTTTAATTATTCTTCTAGCTAAATCTTGGTGCCTACATTACCCATAAAGCAAATCTACCACAGATAATTTGGTTCAGGATTTGGGTGTGTGATGCTAGTAGAGGCTAATGTAGCTTGGAGAATTTGGCATGCAGCAGAGATGAAGGGAGGGCTGCAGAGGTCTGGTAAGCTCACATCTTTCAAACTCCACATCTGCAGATTTTTTGTTGTTTCATTTTCAGACTTGTAGCCTTTAAACCCAATCAGCTACATAAAGGCTTTATTGAACCTTTTCACATACGCAGCAGTACTTCTTAAGACTTGTAAACAGACTTCGATGTGTAATGAGTTCATTTCATTTGAATAACAACAATCACTGAATTTGCTCGTGAATCTATGTGAAACTGTCTTGTAGATTTTGATGAACTTTGGCTCACAAATTTGCATTGCTGATTAATTACAAACTGTCTTGAAAGTGCTTAAATCTACGAGAACTGACAACCAGAGAATCTGAGATGAAGAGAAACCATCATATACCATTAGCTGTGTGTCATCAAATTTTATATAACCCTGCTCTGCCACACTGAAAACTACAATAGAGCTTTTGCATTGTTTGTACAATCTACTCCTGCCTCGGGACTGATTTTAAAATATGTTCCTTCAAACTAGCTGTGTCCAGGTAGTGGCCGAGAGCACAGCTAACTGTTACAGTCAACAAAGCTAATTCTCAAAAAACTACAGTTTTATGACAAGATGCAGCTGAGCTAAGAGCAAACACTATTCACGTGTTTCATTTCATTAATATAAAATTATACTGCAAACTATGTTCTGATGTTGGAAGTGCTTTGTACTGGAAGCAAATCCAGTATGCATAAGTTAGAACATACAGTACCTTATTTAGGGTTTCATACTAAAATATATTAATGCAATGTGTGCATATACAGGTGCTCATTAATAAATCACTGCAGATACAAGAAAAATAAGAAAAACAATGAATTAAATGCAGTACTGTCTCAGCCCACCATCCCCCTCTTTTGCTGATCCTAACACCCTCATGGGTGCCAGTTAGAAGTGCTACCAAAATGCCTCTCTCTGATGACCTCACCACGTCCATGTAAGAGCAGCCCGGAGGATGATGTCATTCTCCCAGGACTGCTAACTGACTCAACTGCTGCAGAGGGAGATGTAATACACCACACGCTTTTGTATGAAAGCTGCAGTTTAAAAACTCATCCATCTTTAGTTAAATTATTCAGAAAAACATCACGCGGCTGCAGTTTATGAGCTAATCTTTCATTAATTAACTTATTGTTTACTCTTCAATGGCTTTTGTTTTCTTCATACTGATTTTCACAGTGTTGAAAATAAAAGAGCTGATTATGTAAAGAATGGTGACAAGGATTAAGAGATTCTTCTTCATCAAAGGGAAACTCTAGTCATGTTACAAGCCTTGATTTTGGGGGGTGTTTGTGTGTAGTTGACTCCCAAAGTCAGATAGGGTTGTTCTCCAAAGTCATCGTCGAGTCATACCACCTAAATCAGACTCCAGTATTCAGCCCATCCGCTTTTTCAGTTATTTTAAGACCTAACTATAGATTAGAGTATGTCAAAGTCAATTAGTGTATCCCATCGCCCTGGGTTCAGTAAGTTATGCTGTTATTTTTGATGCCTGAATATGTTGACATTTTGGCAAATTTGGCAACAATACATGTAAGCAGAATCAGCCAGCAGCAGTTTTTGGCTGTACTTTACCCTAGGTTGTATAGACAACAATCACCATATTATTTTTCTGCTGTTTCCTATGATTCTTAAGCTGATTTACCAACATTAATTCAATATTAATTCAACATTAATTCAATATTTATTTCCTTCCTAATAATACATTTAGAAAACACATTGTTGACATCATATTTGACTACAAATAGGGTGGACTAAATGTGACTTCATTTTGACTTTAAAAGGTGTTAGAAATAAAGGAGAGTGGAAATTTAAAGAAAAATGATAGACATCTAATGAAAAGGCCTTTAACAACCTTGTCTGTCTGTACAGTCCTTCATTGTGAAGACTAATCAATTCACACAATGTCTTAAATATAAATCTGCACTTTGCACATTACAGAGACACACATCAAATTTTCATTTGCCCATTAATTCTACTCAACACATTCACAGGATCGGTGGATGGAAACTTTAAAGGGTTTCTTTGCTGAAGATGTTCGTTGGTGACATAAAATATTATCAAGGAATAGTGAATACTTGTATTCAGAATGAAGCACTTTACCAGAGATGCTGTGTTAATGATATTTTTCCTCCTCTGTAAGTTAAATATAGTGAGGTTATATGGAGAAAATCCCTGCTGAAACACTTTAGAACAAAGAGACTGTCTCTTGCGTGTTGATCCCACTGATTCTCCTGACAGAACAAAAAAAAGTGCTGCCTCCTTCCTCATCTCTTCCTCATCCATCTCTCTGGCTCTGTAATATCCTCTCTGTTCATTATTCATGAGCTCATTGCTGTCTCTGTCTGTCTATGCTGAGGCTCATCATATTCTGATTATATACCATCAAAGCACAAGGATACGTTTCAGAAGCGCTATGGGAGGGAGGGGGAGAATTTCAGTCTTTAAGTGTTTTGCTTATTTTTATATCCCCCAAAAGTAATTTATCTCGACTATACTGACAAAGTAAGTATCTGTGTAAAGTTTGTCAGGAGAGAGGAGTTTTCACATTACGCCAGTGAAAGGGGAGATATCTGTGCACTTTATTAAAATCTGAAATTCAAACGATTAGGTACGTCATTAATGGGCAAGCCAACTGCTGTTGAATATGGGAAATGCATATTGACAGGGGAGCAGAGTTTGTCACAACACCAGCAAAAAAAACCTCCTGCGCAGAGCGGACTTGTCAGAACAGAGAGCGAGAATTAGCATTAGCATTGCCAAAGTTTTGACAGCACACATGATAGTGTGCAGATTTTAGATGTAGAAACTTACTTCCATTATCCACCAAAAAAACCCCAACATATTACTGTATTTTTACAGACATAAACACTTCCACACATCCACTACCAGTTAGCCAATAAGCCAACAAGCTAATAAACAACAGAAACAAATAAAAGATGCTAACTACACTTCCTATTCTGATACATTTGCTGGTCATTGAATTTGGTGCACAACAGACTCCCTATCTGGATCTGACTGAGGCTAAAACATGTATAGCTGAATCACTGCGGTACTTCCTGTAAAGCTAACACTAGCCATTTTGCTGCTCCTTCGCCTGTCGTGTCGATCTTTCCATCCCTCTTTCACAGTTTTTTGAAACTATTGTGTGGGAAAACCATGGATGTGTAGAGACCTGGATACAGCTTTGCAGGCAGGACCCTGTCCATTTCTATGACACTTGATCACTGGGAAAAGAAGCCAATAACGTTCAACTGCAGTGAGTAATTTTACCCAGGTGATCACAGCACTTCCACGTGATTGGACTCATAGAGCAAGCGCACTAGAGACTTCAGCCGGCCAAGCCAGCTACTTCCAGTTTAGCACTCTGCTAACTTGAATGAGAACAAAAATATTTAATCTCCTACACGTTCCAAATGATATCGGACCAAATGGATGAAATACTGATAGTGAAACGAGTTGTTTCGGGCGACCTTCAGACGTCTCTTTCACAGTGTAAGTCTGTGGGAAAAAGTCTTTTTGGGTTCAGTGATCACTTGACAGGCTTGGAAGTTAAATTTCTATACTGGTTTCGCACTTCCAGGAGGCTTGTGTTAAACCAGACGTTAGTATTTGTAAAAATAAATCTCAAGAGACACTTTAACTAAAAGAAATACGAAAAAATAAAATTCAGGTTGATTTACTTCAGATTTTTCACATGAACAGGCTCACAGAGGTACAAAATAAGTGCAACTATTTGCCTTCAAGCTGCCATGTGTGTCTTCCTCCCACTCGTCTCAGAAGGGTCCTGTCAGTTATCTTGATGGACTGTTTGGGATCATTTCTGTTTATCTGCTCTGTCCTCCTCTTCTGACTCCTCCTTCCCTATTTGTCTAACAATTTCTAATACTGGCACTGCTATACCTGCCACTGCAGACTTCTCTACTCCACCCGACTAATCATCATCATCATCACCATCATCTGGCTCCTTCATATCAGCTGCACAGTTAACTGGACTGTTTCTGGACCTTAGTCCCATTGTAACTGATCAAACTGCCTCATGTTGCTCACTATAAGCTGCTTTTATCCCACTGCTGTACAGCTGTTTCTCCAGTCTACACATTAGTCCATAGCTTATTATGTGTTACACTAGTAAGCATGCTGTTCAAACACTTAAAAAGCCAGTTCAGTATTGCAGTATTCAGTATTGATTTTTCTTGTGTCTTCAGATAGTGAAAAAGTAACCTTGATTATGATCTTGTTGCTTGTTCGGCTCACTATCTCTTCCTGGAACAACCAGTCTGTAGATTGATCAACTACTCGAAAAGTGCCCACCCAAAGCTAAAAATACACAGCTTTGTAAAAATGATTATGATGTAAACTCTACAGTCTCTCTGCACAGCAATACATCAAGACAAGATGCATCATCATGGCAGGCCTCCATAGGGTGACGGGCACAGTAACACAGTAACATGAACAGCCCCTGCAAATACATCCCTTCTAAAGCTTATGTTTATTTAACACATACAAAGCAGAAAAGCACACCACCGCCAGACAGGTTAAGCCTCTTTTCTAAACAACCGTAATGCAATTTCTGTCAGTGTTTCACCAGAGTAAATACATTGATGGCGTATGATTATGTAACACAGTTTGTAGATGTCATATCTTTGAAAAATGAGCTTTAAAGAACTCACATTTACCCAGGTATTTTTTTCCATTTTATCTCACACGAACAAAGGAAGGCCCACTGTGTGGAAAGTAACACTTTCTACCCTAAAAAATCCTCAACATTATGGGAAATCTAAACTGCTAATATTCTTTATTGCAGCTGTGTTGTGTTGTTTTATTTTTTTCTGCATTTTTCCGCTCTTTTTATCGTATCATAGCGTGATATGATGGAGACTGTGGTTTATGTAATTGAATCGTGTTTTCCAGTGGCAGGAAGTATGGGGAATATTGAGTGGAGTGACAGGGATATTGATCTGTAGGGGCTGCAATAAGTCAGCAGTCTGTGCAGGACTTCAGGCGACTGTATCTTTGAGTCACTGGTAGATTTCTCAGCATATGGAAATATATATATATATATAAAGACAATTATTGTGCAGTATATATACTGCAAATCCACTGATGCCCTTACTTTTCCTCTTGTTCCACTGTCAGGTCAAAATTTAAATTGGTCCACTTCTTTGTTTTATGAACTAGACCGGCTCTGGAAATTAATGAAACATGAAACTATGTTGTTTTATGTGCTCTGCATTTGCTTTTTTCCTCTTTTTAACGCAAGACATATTATATACTATGTAGTTGCATATGAGCAAGCACACATGCTAAAGATTAATGGGACGTCAGTTATATAGAAGTCCTCCTTTTCATCATTCCAGTTTTCCCTGACAGCTTTTATCAGTTGGAGCTGTGTGACACAGTGCTTTAGTTATTTCCTACAGGTTCTGAGCCAGATGATCCCACCCCTGCTCTCTTACACACCGACACCAAGCTCACAGGCTCTGGTGTGACTCAGTGTGATTAATAGTACCAGCAGTGGCTGTTTATTGTACTAGTACGGCTCTATAATGCCAGCAGACTTACGCATACACACCTACATGTTGGCAGATGAGGTAATTGCACTGCAAAATGGAAAAACGCGGCCTGGATTTACAGCATGAAGCCTACAAGGAGATGATATACAGCTGTAATTACTGCACATGGGTCTCCGGATGCCTATCGGTCGAATACACTCACACAAAAATACCATTACCCTTTTTGCTGTTTGTGAGACCATCCTCTCAGAAACTGAAAGCATCTGTATGGAAATGTTGCTAATAATTTCTCCTCCTCCCAGGTTTCCTCCCCTCCTCACCTCACTGACCCATGAAAGAAGCCATGCCGGTCCTCACAGCAGGAGCAGGTGAGATGAGTCGGCACAGATGCTCAACACATACTGTCCCATACTGCTCGGTGCACGCTGTGCTCCACCTGTTCACGTTAATATACCTGCTGGTTTTTCTCACTCCTCTCCTCTGTAGGGCTGCATGAGACGCTGGCCCTGCTGACCTCTCAGCTGCGGCCTGATGCCAATCACAAAGAGGACATGGTCTTTCTCAAAGATGTCTTCAGTGAGAGGAGCTTGGGATACCTCATGAAGGTGAGGAATTCTTTTGACGATTTCCATGGGTAACATCGTTATTTACTCTCAAACATACATGTGCAATTTTAGAATATGCTCACAAGAAAGTTTGAGAAAAAGTGGATTTTTATTGTACTTTTAAAATAGTTTTTTCAAATTTTTCATTATTTTCTCTTAAATAAACTAAATCTGAAATGATTCATTATTTTGATATACAGTACATTGTCTGTGCTGCCCCTTCAATAATCAGGTAGAGCTAGGTGGTATGGAAAAAGAAAAATATATTTTTGAGCAAATACCTTGATATCAGTATTGTGACAATATTGTAGGGGGTGCTTTCACAAAAAATTTACAGAATAGAATTTTTGATAATCATCAGTAATGTGGATTTAAATGACAAAGTGGATAGATAATAGAAATAATAGAGCAGACTGGACTGTCTGGTAAGTTGTGAAAATTCCACCACTTTACTGTAAAACAGCCTTTAAAACCAGAAAGAAACAACATTTAGGATATTAAAATATCCAAAATCTAAGCCGTTATCTTGTGTCGTGCCAACCTTAAGACTAAGTTTTGGTCAAGTTTAGGCAACTGAAATCTACAGTACTTGGTTATTGACAGGGAAAAATGTGGATTGTTGGTAGGCAACAGAATGCAAAAATCTTTTTTTTTTTTTTTTCTTGAGCTAACTGTCCATCCACCACAGCCGCCTCCAATTCATTTCTTGGTGCTCTTTGTCAATTGTAAACATAAATTGTCTGAGGCATTAGAAGGGACGACCGATGTAAAGTAGTTTTTGAAGACCTCCCACCTAGGTAATAGCAGACAACTATATAAAATGTTCAAGGTACTATGAGCAGAGCAATAATAATACTATACAATCTTATGAGACTTTATAGTATTGCCTTTGAACACATGTGTCATGTATGTATTTATTGTTAATGTATTTGTTTTAATTGTTGCATTTATTGTTGAGTTTGTGGTCTGTGCTGTCTCTTTAGGGTTAGCTATAAATGCTCAGGTGTGGCTGTGGCATCAGTTTAGGCTACATACTTGTTCCTATACTAAGAAACAAAATATATATCCCTTATATATATCTATATCTATATCTATCTATCTATCTATATATATATATATATATATATAGCTGAGTTGTGTATTTTGATGTCATGGCATGCCATGTAATTATCCACCTTGCAGAACATGATGAGTGGAAGCTTAGTCTCTGTTTCCTGTCTTCTTTATGTGAATTAGTGGGATATTTTATAAACTGAAGATTTCAAATATTGGTAGAAAGTTGGCTCAAAGACCAAATAGTAAGTACAGATCTTGAAAACTTTTTAAATTTTTGGAGGATTTCAAGGATTGTGCAGTCTTAATGTAGATGTACACTGAGCACTTTTTTTTTTTACTGTACACATAAAACAATAAAACAATAGTTTTTAATCATGCATGCAGTATCATTTCTGGTTGCTTAAAGGTATTCTGTAAGGTTTTAGACCATGAGTAGAGCTTTGGAGAATTTTTCGTGGGTGCCAGTTTTGTTTGTCCTGTGCATGTGCATGAGGACACATGCACGGGGACAACACGATACAGATTTGTGCCAAAAGTGTTGTACTAGTC
The DNA here is from genome assembly GCF_026936395.1 of Plectropomus leopardus. Taxonomy (NCBI): domain Eukaryota; kingdom Metazoa; phylum Chordata; class Actinopteri; order Perciformes; family Serranidae; genus Plectropomus; species Plectropomus leopardus. Next base: position 10,660,616 of record NC_142193.1, on the reverse strand, counting down.
TACTGATGTATAGGCGACAGTAACATACCAACAAAGGTACGGAAGCAGATGTTATTAAGTGTGTCCTGGTGAGTAACACTAAATGTTAATGTGTCTTTTTGTCTGTTTACAAACTCCTGCGGGCGCCTTTAACCCTCAACTGGGCATCCCTCTCTGAAACCCTCTCCTCAAATAAACCTCTTGTGTTTGTGTGGCAGATTCACGAGAAGCTGAGACAGTATGAGAGACAGAGTCCAACGCCTGTCCTCCACAGTGCCTCTTCTCTGGCAGAGGATGTAAGTTCATCTCACACACACACACACACACACACCCTAAATTACTTTTCCACTTGGGCACAGCAGTCAGTCACAATGAGTTAGCTCTGACAGAGAAGCAATGCAGGTATCAAAAGTGAATTTTAATGTTCTCAAAGTGCTGAATCATCGATGCTCATCTAATGAAACTCCATATCCTGCTGCTCTCTCGCTCCCCCAGTTATCAGCGGGGGGAAACTGCTGACCTTAGCTGCTCGCTACTTATCCTCCCCTGTGTGCATGTCTGTTGTGTATCTGTCTGCATTTACTCCACAGTAAACTGCTGCATGCATTACCGGTATACACATGCACGGGTTCATGTCAGGTCAGGGCTCATGTGTGTTCTGTGATTGAAAGGTGGCGGAGGAGCTGCAGAGCGGACCAATGAGCACCGAGGAGAAAGAGCTGCTGCACCTGCTGACGTCACCGCATTTAAAGGTAAACCCACTTTTGCTTTTTTGCCATCCGTCCCACAATAGTATATAGCATTTATGTTGCCATTTTTCCTGTCCCTGAAGGCTGTTCACAGATTCTGGCAGAGGCCAGGCTGCTCTCTCTGCAGCTCAACATCAGCAGCGTATTCTGAGCACGTCTGCTTTCTGTCCCATCAGGCCGTTCTCTCGGTGCATGACACCGTGGCACAGAAGAACTTTGATCCCGTGCTGCCACCGCTGCCAGATGACTTTGAGGATGAGCTGGAGGAGGAGTCAGTGAAGATTGTCAGACTGGTGAAGAACAAGGAGCCACTAGTGAGTTGTGGAGGAGAACATGCGAGCCTGCAGGAGAACTGAAGGAAAGAGGAAGAGACTGTGGGACTGAGACCTTTGCTATTTTCTGTTAATGATCTTATATTATCTCACTATACTCCAGGGAGCCACCATCAGGAGGGATGAAGCCACGGGGGTGGTGATCGTGGCTCGGATCATGAGAGGAGGTGCAGCCGACCGAAGTGGTAAATTTAGCTTCTACTCTTTTTTATTATTTTTTATCACAAGACAAAAAACTAACAGAACAACACAAGCAAGACAAGAACAGTGAAAAAAGGCCAATGAACAACATAACATCAGGAAATAAGAGAACAAGGTTATGTCTGTTGTCATATGATGTATTATTTTAAGGGAAGTGAAAGCATAGGAAGGCAAATAAATAAAAATAGTCAAATAAAAAAAAAAAACGATTCAAAAATAAAATTATAAAAATGAAAATAAAAAAAGATGTGACACAAACTATCTCTAGACTTCCAGTACCTGCTGTTCCCAACCTGGAGTCTGGAATACAGACAAAAACAAACCCAAACACTTTTGTGGAGAATTCTGTTTTTTTATTCACTTTTCTTTCATCTTTTTGCTTTGTGAAATATTGCATTATTTTACCTCCCTGTGGCTTTAAAAATATTCAGATAAACCAGAGCAGAGAAAATATCTCTTTGGTTTAACTGCTTACATTCAGGGCAGCAGCCAAAGCTGTCTTGAGTCCAAAATATTGATATATATTGTTTTCTGTGCATTTTATCTAGCTGCAGGATATCCTTAATGCTATTTCAAAACACCGTTCGCACAAGAATGATGGTGCAAGAGTGGAAATAACATTTTAACTATGAAATCATCTCAGATAAAAATCTATTTCAAGAGTTTCGGGTGCCCATTGATGTAGTATTTACGTATAAAAAAATGATAACATGCCATTATACATTTTTCTTATTTAAGCTGCACCATTTAAGTGTGGAGGTTATGTTGAGCTGGAGATACCAAACATGAGTAATAACACAACTGAGCACAACAAAGTTATGGCAGAGAAAAAATGATCCAAAATATCCATGGAAGTAGAAGAGGACACTCCCTAAAATCATTCATTTGAGTATGATAGGTGCAATAAATATCAGGATCTCAAGGACAAAAAACACCATGGTTTATTTGTGTGGAATTAGTTTTTCAAAACCCCCAAATTCCTAGATATGATGCAGATATGATGCAGTGAACATGATTCTAGAGTCGGTCCTTATTCGTAGCTATAGCCTTGCTCACAAATTATGGACATCACAAGTAGCTATTGCTTTGAAGTAAGGGATTGAGACCAGCAAAAGGCAGAGAACCGCAGACCTGTACAGATGTGCTTATCTGTTTACCGCTTTTGAAGTTTCAAATCCTTCCCCTTGTGCTAGTCATTGCCAATTTTAATGGAATCTGTTGATGTTAAAGATAGCTTTTACAGGACATTTATGCAATTACTTGATTGTTAAAGAAACAGGAAGGACTCAGGAATGACATGCAAAAAAGTCCCCCTCATAGATATCAGCCAGCACATTGCAGTAATGTAGCACAGCTCTCAGGACGCCTCAGGAGGCTCCTGATTATCACAGCAGTGTGATGGCATTTGTCTCCCTGCAACCAGTGAAAATTAGTAACACTGCTTGACAAAAAAATATACATATGTGTGAGATGAAAACCTGATACTGTGATGACTGTGAGATCAAAGCGGCAGTGAGAGAGATGCAGCAGCAGGAGGAAAATGACAGGGATGGTGCGGCTGTTGCTGAAACACAAAGCTCTCCACGAGTCCCCAGAGAATCAATCACACCATATAGACTCACAGCAGAGACCCTTTCATGGGTGTTACCATGGAAATATCAGCCACATGCAGGTGTGTGTGTGTGTGTGTGTGTGTGTGTGTGTGTGTGTGTGTGTGTGTGCGTGTGTGTGTGTGTGCGTGCGTGCGTGCGTGCGTGCGTGCGTGCGTGCGTGTTTCTTGCTGCGTCGTGCGATTGGAGAAACCTCTCGTCAGTGCGGAGACAGAAGCTGTAAAGAGATTTCAGAGTTAGCCTCAGGTCTCTTTGTAAATGCATACATTATGCAAGTATGATTGCACAAAAGTGTGTCTGCTCTGTGCTTCTCCGCCCTGAGGGGGAAGCGTATTGATCTGACTTCGCTCAGCCTTTGATTTCCTTGTTGTGGCTGCAGTGAAACAGATCCCAGCTGATGATATAGGCGGCGCATATCTTTGAATCTGGCAATGTTACTGATGTTGTGATACAAAAGAGAAACCCCAAAGACCCAGATGAGCTCAGTGAAGACTTTTGATTCACACTAATTGTCAGTCTGTATCTTCATATTGTCTCTCGTCCCCTCAGGTTTGGTCCATGTAGGAGATGAACTCAGGGAGGTCAACGGAGTCTCTGTGATCCACAAGAGGCCTGATGAAATCAGTCAGCTGCTGGTAAGACGCACAGTTCTGCTTTAGATTTTAAAGAAATGCAGCATAAAAATGCTTTATTAAAACATTTTAAGACTGGGCACAAAATATACAAGTGTATACATTTGTGCTAAAGGTATAGATGTTATTAATAATTACAACATTTTTCCCTTTTGGCTTCTTTTGGTCTCCAACCTCATTATGGTGAGATGCTTTTTCAATATAGCCTATTTTTTGCAATTTTAAGCAATTGTATATTTAAATTAAAACAAAAAAATATTTGGTAATTATTTGTAATCATATGTAACACTGAATCAAATCCAACTGCATCAAAAAGACTAAAATCAGGACCTTTTATATTTGAGCTGGCTGTTTTAAAGATGGTTCTGGTGTATTTTATGTCATCACCATTATTCCTACAAAAAGTCTTAACACAGTCAGGAGTGAAAGCACAGTGGTTTCCTAAAAACTTCAGATCAACATTTGACGAATTTGAAAGACAAAGAATTGCTACCTTTTTATGCCAACACAACCAGAGATGTGCCGTAGTGTTAAATATCATGCTGGAAAAGTGAAAAACTACAATGGTTTATTAGGGCCATTGTAGGCTAAAGAACAACAACAAATGCACACAAATTCGTAATAGCTGCAACCAGGTACGTGCATGCCACGCCTCCTTTTAGTTGATGGGCATGAACACCAACATACGCTTGCATGTTTCTAATGCCAACACACACACACACACACACACAAAGTAGAGCAAGTGGAGGGGGTATTATGCTGGAAAAAAAACTCAGAATTTCCAAGATTAGAATTGGATAATTAAAGGGAAAAAACTCAGCTACTCTCTGAGAATACAGTGGTAAATTCATTTATGATAAAATGTGTTTCTCGTAGATTTAACATTTTAATTTTGTAATTTCTCAAATATTACCCCTCTCCCCTGGCTCTTTTTTTGTTTACCTACATTGGCCCCAATACCCTGTTGAAAGAAACTCAGTGCTCAGTACTCAGTGATCATCATAAGGCAACCATCCACAAATATCAGTGAGATCAGTGAAAACTGATGAGATATTCAGAAAAGCAATAATGTGTTTTGGCACCCAATGAAAATGGAACAAAACGAAACCAAAAACAAATATCCTTCATCATTTTCTATAACAATGTGGTGTGTTGGGCAAAACTATAATCTGAGGTGAATGGTGACAGTTTTCTTTAAGATAGCGAGAAAAATGAATCATTACCTTAAACGTTCTGTCCATCTTTTATGTATTTTATAAATGGTTCACTGTTGGTCCATTAAAAGTAAAATCCACCTCAGGGAGACTTTTACGCCAAGTATACCTTGTGTTTGTCTCTAATTTGAGGCTACAGTCGCACTCATCACTCCCCTACTTCCTCTGTCTATTTGTGATCTAGTCTCAGTCCCAGGGCTCCATCACTCTAAAGATAATCCCTGCCATTAAAGAAGAGGACCGACTGAAGGACAGCAAGGTGAGATGAAGCCTGAGTAAAGGAGCATGCTCAGTTCTCCTGTGGCGTTCCAGATCCATTATTTCTTTAAAACCACTGATGTAAAGTAGTTTCTAATTTTGAGATCATTATAGGTCATAGTCAGGTTAACAGCTTTAACTATATATATATATATATATATATATATATATATATATATATATACACACACAAAAAATAAATGTCAATTAAGGTGCTTTTTGTTTCTGCTTCCAGGTCTATATGAGAGCCTTGTTTGACTACGTCCCGCTGGAAGACAAAGCGACGCCTTGCCAAGAAGCGGGACTTCCCTTCAAGCGGGGAGACATCCTGCAGGTTGTGACCCAAGACGACCCCACGTGGTGGCAGGCGAAGCGTGTGGGAGACAGCAATCTGCGGGCCGGACTCATCCCCTCCAAACAGTTCCAGGAGAGGTAAGAGCACCCGGGAGGAGACGGGTATCACATGATGTATCTGAACAACATGTGACGGTAAACTGATCAGTGCCAGGACCGTACGGGTCACCCACACAGTGCTGATATTTATTTTATCCTGCCATTTGTAATCTGTTAAATCCACATTGATGTGTTCCACTTTGAGGGGTCAAATATGATTAGATGGAGCATCGTAGCAGCATGGAAAAAAAAAATAAATAGAAGCGCAGCCTTAAATAGGCGCATGCTGATTCTGTTATGTGTCATAATCCGTCAGTAAAATGATCTCAGCTGGCTGGGAGATCCCTGCCAAACACTGCAGCGTCTGTTGGATTAATAACCACAGCTTAAACACAGAGAGAGACAGGTCAGAGGGCTGTCCGAGCTCTGGGAAGCCCACATGCTGTGTTTTGTAGGTTAAATAATGTTTAGGATGAATTAACATTTTTCTGCTGATGCTGTGGGTTCCTGCTGCTCTCTGAGCTCTGAGGTAAAACGATGATCACAAAAAATGTATATGCATCAGCATGACTGAACACAAGCAGCATACGCTCAGGTCTGCTTACTGACATCACACAGCGTCATCATAGAGGAATTACTGAGCTGGCCTCCGGCGCACAGAGCTTTCTTTGCCACTAGTTCTTGGATGTCGGCTTGTTTGTCGCGACATTTAGTTTGTTGGGACTATTTAACAGACACTGCTTCTGCCACTGCTGCGTGTTAGGTGGTGCTAACCGGGCAGACGTTGAACTGACTGTTTGCCAGCTTGGCTCCAGAGACTGTTCTTGAGCTCTGCGTCTGTGTAACTGCTCCAACAAAAGTTTTCTTATCCAAGACATCAGCTGAGCAGGTTGTCCTTCAACGTAACTGAGGACACATTAGCGAGCTCACTGCTGAAAGAATGTGGCCACATGCAGCCCAGACCACCTCCGAATGTGGTTTGAGCGATCGGATCTGGAGACATATTGAGGACGCATTTGGTGCATTCACACTTGTACTCAGAGCTGTCCTCTTGTGATATAGCCACCTAGGATGCATGTTAATACCAGGTGTAAACAGGGCCACTGAGACATCAAAAGACTACACATGGATGTAGACGACACCAAAGAGACACAAAATTACCCCAATGAGATACAAATGACCAAAGAGACATAAAAAGGCCACAAATAGATGAAGACAACACCAAAGAGGCACAGAATTACTTAAAAGACACACAAACAATTTCAAAGAGACATAAAAAGACTACAAATAGATGTGGACAACACGATAGAGACACAAAGTGACAGCAGGGGGGTTTAAAGGACCACATAGAGGCAACAAAAAAGAAGGCAGAGAGCGAAAGTGAGCAAAAGGAGACTGCGTTGTTTGTGTTCGTTTTGTGTCTCTCTCAGTTTGGGAGTCTTCCTCAGGAGGGTTGGGGGGTCTTGGACAGGTTTGTCCCCAGAGGCTGTCTCATAATCTTTCCATAAATGTTGTGTGCTTCTCTCTTTCACATTTAAATCTGTTATCCTACCTCCCTGCTCATCTTTGGCTTGGTGTGTATTTCTGACCTGATGATTCTCTTCCTGCCTCCGTCCTCTCTGGCTTTTTGTTCTGCTGCACATTTCTCCAGGCGACTGGCCTACAGGATGAAAATGGGCACTCTCCCGAATCCAAAATCCCCTAAAAAGCCTGTCTGTAAGTTTCTGCTTGCCGGGATTCCTCTGCATCCTCAGCACTATTTCATGATTACAGTTTAGTACCTGCAGCATCTCCCACTATCAGCTCTCCTTTCTCCTCTAATGTGCTCCATCACTGTCATTATAGGACAATAATATCTCCGCTAGATAAATGCAGCAATGTTTTCATCGACATTTATTGACCTTTTGTGCTGGTAATTGGCATTCTCAGAGGCATTAGTATTCATTGTCCGTCCTCTTGCTGCTATGCTGCTATGTGGACATTTTTTTAAAAGGGATGAGAGAGAGATGGAGGGGCACAGAGACGTAGGGAGGGATCACAGATATGAATTAATCTCTTTCATGTTTGGTCCATCTGGCCAGCGAGCAGCTTAAGTAGATCCAGACAGCGTTACAAGCTGCGCGCACTGACAAACAAAGCCCAAACAATACATTACACTTCTCACTTTCTCACTTGATACTATAGCGGCGGCGTGTAAACCCCGGCAGGTGAGTGGGTAATGTGAGCGGTGGCTCTTCGTGGTGTGTAAGCTGCAGGCGATCCGATTAGGCCTGAGCCACGGGGAGACAACAAGAGCTTAGCGGCGTGGCAGCTAGCCCTGCTACGCCACGCAGCAGCAGCAAGCCTGCGGGGACTCTTCTGTCTCGGCCTCCCTCCACGCTCCTCCAGCTCTCTGATTAATTCCCCTAAATCCCAGCAGGGGCCCTTTAAATGTGGATCCCCCTCCCATGTCCCGTCTATGACGTCACTGATGTCGAAATCTCCTAAAATTTTTAATCCTCATTTCATACATTTCAGAATTTTCACTCTATTAGACGTCATCAACAGCGACATGACGGTTACCTGCTCTAATGTTTTACGCTCTGTTTCTCCTTGTTGCATTTATATCAGATGACCAAGGATGTGATAAAGGTGGGTACATGTGCAACAACAAACACGATTCATGTACAACAACAAACATCCTCACACAAAACGCACAATGGAAAATGTTCATAGAGGCCTCAAAGCCTGTGTGTGTACGATTGTGTGTGTGTATATGTTTGTGTGAGTGTGTTTGTGTGTGTGTGTGTGTGTGTGTGTGTGTGTGTGTGTGTGTGTGTGTGTGTGTGTGTGTGTGTGTGTGTAGAGCTTGCATGTGTGCTAGAAGGGTGTCCATTTGGGATTTCTACTGCTTCCAGCTTAATTCCTCCCCTCCTGCTGTTAGTGCACCACACTAGAATAGAGATTCTTTGCCGAGCTTTTTTTGTGTGCGTGCGTGTGTGTGTGTTGTACCAGGCGGTGTGCAGGCAGAACAGCATCTCTGGAGACTTTAGCCCAACCGAGCAGAGGTTGTTAAAGATAACAATAGCTCCTCTTTTGTTTTGCGTCATCCTCAGTCCCTATTATCTTTTGTTCTGTTTTCCTCTGCTCATCTTTTACTCTGCTGCTGTTTTTGTGTTGTCTTCTCTTGTTTTCTGTGCTGTTAGAGATTTTTCCCCACCCATCATTAGTCTATTGTCTGCCTGTCAATGCATATCATCATTCAAGGCCAAAATTTAGACTTAAATGATTAAACGTAAACATCTGTCTTTTGTTTTTGGATTGTGGATTTGTAGGTTTCTGTATGTGAGTCAGCTGAACCTCAGCTGTGAATTTTTGGGAAGGCGAGGCTTGTTTTTTTTTTTTTTTTACGTGTGTGTGGGTCACAGAGACTCGACTCACAGCTGGCTCCTCTCAAGATGGAGAGCCATCTTTCTCTTCTTCTCTCCTCTCTTCTCTCGTAATGTTAAGTCTTTCATTAAGCCTTCGTTAGTGGCCTCCGACAACGTTCCTTCATTATCTCTTGGCTGCCCCTCCACTCTCGCCTCTTGCCGCCTGCCTGCCTGCTGCCTGTCCGCCCCGCCCGCCCTCTCCAGCGCCCCATGGCCCGCCCTCCCCTCTTTAACTCCTCCACCTCCCCTTGCTCCTTAACTCTTCCAGGTCTCTTACCCTGTGCTTACCCCGTCTTTTCCCTGCTTGCCTCCCTACAGAGGACTGTGACTGTGAGGGCTATTTCAATGGACAGTACATAGGTGAGAGCGTGCACATCTTTCTCCACCTCCTTCTCCCTGTCTGCTCTTTGCCTGCTGCAGCCTGGCTGTGCACTGGGTCCCTGGGTGCTTCCGGGCTGGGGGTCAAAATGACTGCTTGTGTAGGGTTGACCTGTCTGGGGCCGGGGGTTGAGGGATAAGAGGAAGGGGGCGAAGGTTTCAAAGGGTCAAGAGAGCGGGTCAAAGACAATGCCAGAGGAGGAAGATGGATGAGGATGAAACTGATTGATTTGGTGTGGGGGGAAGACATGCGCAGGTGTTGAAAAAAACATTACAAGTGTTTGTATTAAATGTGAATGTAGGAAAAAAAAATGTGTAGGAGGTACAGTCTCGCACTTCTCACAGTGCCAATAACAGATCTGCCTCTTCAGAGACTAAATGTACTAATAATACTAAATGACATTTTTATTTGTAAATTAAGATTATTAATCAAGATATAAACTTTAAGGGGAAAAAAAACGCAGGATAAGGGCACAGTAAAGACAAAACACAATCTGTATTCACAGAGCCTTCACTCTGCTGAACAGACGCGTCCAGCTTTAGAAAGGTTAGAACTATTAAATCACCCAAAGAGCTAAAAGATCGGTTGTTCACTCTTTGGTTTTTTTGTGCAGTCTAGGAGTTGTTTTGTACTGTTGTTGTTATGCATTGAATATAAATATATTCCATGCAGGGGTCGTCAGTTTACCCAGTGATAGAAAAGGGGCCTCTTAAAAAAAATGGTTGAGAAACACTGTTTTAGTGGGTGCACATCATGAATGTGACAACAGTTACTCACTGGGGTTAAAATAGATCTTCTTTCCAGATACTTCCAGAGTTCGTTTCAAATGACAGTTTTTTCCAGGAAACGTTCTTGTACATTACTGTCAGATAAAACAAATATTTTTACAGTAATGGGAAATGTTGGTAATCATTGCAATTAAATGGGTGGCCAGGTTTTTTTTTTGTTTTAATAAGAGGCTTTAAATTCAGATTGGGGTGGAGAGCATATATCAGTCCCCTTTATCCTCAACCCCTTTTCCAGCCTTCCACTGGCCTCCCCTCCCTCACCCATCTTCAGCCCATCTTGATCCCCGTTTACTCCCCCACATCCTGTGAGCTGCTGGAATGATGAGCACAAGGAGCGATCTAAAAACAGCTGAAAGCTTATCAGCACCCTCTCCCTGTAATACAAAATACATGATTAAAACAGTATTTGTGCTTCCTATCATGCACTCTGCTTGGAGCTGTAAACCCCTCCATCCCCCCCTCCACCTTTCAGTGTTTGGATCCTCCTAAACCTCCCTCTCCTCCCGCCCTGCATCTAACCGCTGCTGTCCTGTCGTCAGTGTACTGCTTCCCCCTTCCCCAAAACACCCTCCCTGACCCCCCCGTGAGGGCCCTGCAAGCGTTGGACGCATTGCACACTCAACCAGGCACGTTTGCTGCTCGTTCACCCTGTGTGGAGGTGTGAGGCTGGGTTGTGTGATGCTCTAACGCCAGTTATAGTCTCTCCTAAGTGTAAAGCAGTGGCGCCCTCCTGTGGCCAGGTGTTTTCCTGGGAATTTTATTCAGGTACAGTGCCCGGCTCATTCCCTCAGGTACACACCACTGACGGGGGATACAGACAGTCCTGGCCATGGGAGACCCTGATTTGCAGTCACTCTGCCGTTGACGCGGTGTTTCTCAGGGCCAGGCTGTCCTGTCTGTCCTGCCTCAGCACTGTAGCCTCGTTCAGAGCAGCATGCCTTGTTTGGACCATAATGTTGGAAAATGATGATATATTTTGGATTACTGAGATCTGTTTTGAACTGCTGAAAGAGATTTGAGATCACTTTTTAAAACTGAATTTAAGGAATGTTGTTTTTCTTCTTTAAAAAAAAAAACAGTCTGCTTCACTTGATGTGTTTACTATCAGTTGCATGTGATGCAATTTTTAGTTGAAGCATGACGTTGAATTGGCTCTAAGTTCAGCCAATATCTCAAGTATTTACACTTCAGATAAGAGTGAGCTATTTTTAACCCTGTGCACTATTTGCAAAGGTTTTTTAATGCATGATTATCAATGGGTTGGTCTTATTTTGCATTTGCTCACTGCACTTATCTAATAACTTTGTGAACACGCAAACAATTTTATCTGCAAGTGAAGAAGTGTACTTATGTAATCTTTTGTAAATAATGTCACGGCTCCTGACGTCTGACAAAAGACCTTTTTTTCTCTCTGCTCCATCTTTCCTCCCATCTCTGGCCTCACTGCAGCTGGTTTACGGAGGAGTTTCCGGCTGAGTCGTAAGGACAGGCAAGGGTCCTCCGGAGAGGGATCTGATACCGCAGACCCCGACTTCCTGACTTATGAAGAGGTGACACGCTACCAGCAGAGGCCAAATGAGAGGCCACGTCTCGTGGTTCTAATCGGTGAGGCCGAGCCTGTGGCAGGCACCAATGGTCTCATGTGATGAGAGTGACACCTAGTGGATTAGAGCGTGTGTTGCAACATACTGATAACCCATGTCTTACAGCTTTTTCAACACTATGTATGTGACATTAACTTTTTTTTTTTTTTTTCTCTCTTGCAAAGGTTCTCTCGGAGCACGAATCAATGAACTCAAACAGCGAGTGATTGCCGAAAACCCACATCGGTTTGCAGTGGCTGTGCCGCGTGAGTCTTCTATACACAGTATTTATTAATGAACCAACATTACATTACACATATGATTTAATTCCTTTTTTGTGTTCCTACAGACACCACCAGGCCCAAGAAGCCTCATGAGAAGGAGGGTGTGGAGTACCACTTTGTCACCAAACAGCAATTTGATGCAGATGCTTTAAACAACAAGTATGTTTTCACTCACACGTTGTTGCTTTTATGACAGCATGTATTTGTTCCTTGCTGAAATGTTTGTTCAGGATTCCCACAGTCATGGAAAACCTGGAAAAGTCATGGAATTTGAGAGTCACTTTTTCAAGGCCTAGAAGAGTCCTGGAATTACTAAATATCATTGAAAGTTTTGGAAAAGGCATGGAACTCCGACGCGTTAAATGAAATTGTTACAGTAATCTTCCAAAGTAGCTTTAATATATGTGGTTATGTGATGATTTCTTTTACCATCACATGCGTTTCTCCCTGCATGTTTGCCACACAGCTGAAGTTATGTTGAGATGGAGTTTCAATCTGATATGTTTGAAAATGGCAGGTAACTTTGGCAAGGAGAAAAAAAAACATTATGCTTCTTTGAAAAGACATGGAAAAGGTTTGAAATTTTGTTGATGAAAATGTGTGGGAACCCTGTTTTTTCTCTGCAGGTTCATAGAACACGGGGAATACAAGGAGAACCAGTACGGGACGAGTATAGAGGCTATCCGCTCTGTACAGGCCAAGAATAAGATGTGTGTAGTGGATGTGCAGCCTGAGGTAGGTGTCACGGTACAACCACTGCATCATAACATATCATGAGCTCCAGATCCTGCAGGCAGCAGCAGTTTGCAGATCGCAGATGAGAGCAGGCAGTCACATCACATCTGCTGTGTGTGTGGAGAGGCTGATGCATCACTGACTCTCTCCTCTCATGTGTGGTTCTGTTTGCTCTCTCGTATGTAACTCCTCCATCACTCCAGGCCCTAAAGAGGCTGCGGACAGCAGAGTTCAAGCCCTATGTAATATTTGTCAAACCTCGTGTTCCTGAGAGCAGACGTCGCCGCAGTGCTGCCACTTCACCAGGAGGGGGAGAGCACGGCCGCATTACAGTGAGTCCTCCATTTCCTCTTAACAGTAAAAGCTGTGTCCCACTTCACTGCTGTTTTCTGTTCTGAATATAACTTAATGTATTGTGCACCAGGAAATAGTGTATACCATTAAGAACATGAATAAGATATGTGCATGAGTTGTGTAAGACTTTGTAAACGATTGTCTTAGTATTTATTTTTTATTGCTGTTGCTAAACATCCTTAAATAATTAATCAAAAAACATGTTTGCTGTTTCCTGTAGAGGAATTCAAGTAAAACTAAGTTTTCTTCACAAATTAAAGGTAACGTGGCATGACACATCATTTCATGGATGAAGTATTCCTTCAATTAGGGTTTTGAATGAAAGACAGGTTAAAACTTGTACTGTAATATTTCCAGTGTAACACTGCTTCTTTTACTTCGGTGAAGATTGTAATATTTCTTCCACGTGGCATTCATGACTAGCTTTGGCGAATACGGGCTGGGCTAGTTAAGCTCCTGCATGTGTCCCTCATCTTGCTCTCTGCAACAGGACGAAGACCTCCAGGAGATGCGTCAGTCTGCCATTCAGATTGATCAGCAGTACGGACACCTGGTGGACCGGGTCCTGATCAAGGAGGACTCAGCCAGTGCCTGTGCAGAACTGCGAGGTATCTTGGAAAGGCTGGAGCGCGAGTCCTTCTGGGTGCCTCTGAGCTGGGTGCGGACCTAAACTTAAACCCCCCCACCATCTTCCAGATGAACTTCACAGCAAACCCACCCAATTCCTCTCCTAATGAGCCGACCCCCAACCCCACCCCACCCCCGACAGGCCTGCTGGCCAGCCTGGGAGTCGGCTGAACTTCCTTTGATTGACTGAGGCAGGACTGGCCAGACCGCCATAAACTGAGCTACCAAAGGGTAAGATGATGCCAGAGTGACACATTTTTGTTTGGGGTGTTGCAGTAGATCGCCAGCTCTCTTGGCCCAGAAATCACAGTCTTACCGTCACTTTAAGTCATATTTATTCAGGTATGCTTTTAATTTATTTAATGACGTCAAAGACAAAGGATAGACGCAAGTTTGTAGTTTAAGACGTGTTTTATTCCTCACACTGCCGCTCTGTCTAGCTGTATCGCTCACTAGAGTGTGGCAGGTCTGGGATCCTACTCAGAGGATTGCTCAGTCAGTCAGCTTTAATGTGACTCTTGTTGGAGTACCTTTAGTAGCATGGTTTTTTAGGTTTACACTTTTATTCAACTCAATGCCAATCGCAGAATGCTTCCTCTTAGTTCTTACTGCTCATGCATCCTGTACAGTATAAGAACAAATCATACATTCAACAGAATAGGACAAATTGATCTACAAAGCTAGGTGAATGCTATTTAAAACTTATGTCGTCTTTTTGCTAAATATAATTTCCACACAAAACAAATTATCCAATTGGAATGTGAGAATTGTATTTTCTACAAGCCTCTTTGCTTTTGGGAAACGCATGATTATTTAATCTCAGATGTAAATATTGTAAATATTTACTCCTCATGTGCCAACGAAAGATCTCGTAGCACTTCAATGCAACCTGTTTACCCTCTGTACCCGTGAACCCACATCTGTTTGTATGTAGAATATCAGCGTGCACAAAGTATGTAAGGATGGAGGTCACAGTGTACGTTTACAAACACCACCCTGAGATGCTCCTTTTTCATACAGGGATGGGTTTTGTACAGCTTCCCTGCACATATCTGTATTTTTGACTGCAGAGGAAGAAGCTGGTACTAGATGTTGGTTTTCTGTGATAATCAGGGTTTTGCTTTATTGATGTCAGTGTAGAGATGGGAGGTGTCATATCAACAGAGTTCGAATCAGAATTGAAACAATTAGTCAAAATTATTCAGCGACTATCAGCAGTTTAATTTATGAAGCAGAAATGCCAAACATTCCTGACATTGAGATAGTAAGCAGTCTAATTTTGATGTCCTTCTGGTTGCAAAATACTAAAATACTACTTGTAAGTGAAAAGATTTGAAATTTGTCTTTAAAAAAAAAAGCCATTATTCCCCAAATGCACATTGACACAGTTCTTTATCATAGTAATTGTTCCTTTTTTATCAACTTTGGAGGGAAATCACTTTACGGGCAAACTTGTTTGAGTTTACTGGTAGTGTAGGAAAGACATTTTTGGCAGACAGCTTGGAGGTGAGAAAAGATAAAAGCAACCAAAGCTCCTTACATACCTACTGGCATAACTTATCACTTCTATGGGTGGACACTATGGGTGTGTGTTTAAAATGAATCAGCTTCCATTTCCTTTCCTTTTTTTTTTTCATTTTTCTCCTGATCTCCATGTTCTGTATGAACCAGGAAAACCCAGAACGTTGACTTTTTAACATGTCCTGTACAAAGTGCCATAATAAAGCTAGCTGAGTCAAATATGTGGTATTTGCGAAGCATAATTCTTTCTTTTTCCATCCACTTGTTTTCCAGGGGGTTCCCACTGAGTTCACTGTCACAGTGAGATTAGCTCTGGAAATAATTTAATTGCACTTCAGAGGATTATAATTTGATGACATGCTATGCGATTTTAAAAACTACTTTGGCATTTTATGACATACTATTATTCAGTCCAGACGTCAATTTGTATAGTTTGTTCAAAAAAAATTTCATAATACAACGCATCTTGAAAATGCCATGTGTAGTTATTTTTCAAAAATTTTAAACTACACTATGACATTTTTTTTGACATGCTTGTATTCAGTATAGTGCAGTATGTTAAAAATTGTCAGAGCATACCCTGTTTTTAAATGTCATAGTATAGTATGTCAAAAAATGTCAGTATAGTATATTAAAGTCAAAGTATAGCATTTCATTTTTTTCTACTTAGGAGTTGAAAACAATGAGACACCAAAGTCATACATAGTAATTAAATTAATAAACAAACAGTAGATCTATAAACAAACAATAGACACAAAACAACCAAAAAAACCCTCACATCAGTTATTAAAAACAGTCAATAATACTAATGGGAAAAGGGAAATCCCACACGTACACTTCGGGCTCCCTCTTGGTCATACTTCAGTATAATATTGTTAGCTTCTCTCCCGCTTGGACCACCAATTTCCAGCTAATTGAACTAAATTGAACTATATTTATTTCGTTGATGTTAAAGAAAAATAGAACAAAATATAATAAGGATATAATATAGTTATACACAATCAATTTTTAATCAGATTTTTTTTTAATTTTAAACATGTAACAAAATGTACAATCAAAAAGAAAACAGAGTAATAGTTTCAAACAATGAAATAATAAATCAGTTTACAAGTCCGAAAAGGAGTGGGACAATATGAATTCAGCTTCCTCTTTTTTTTTTTTTTTTTTTTAAATATAGACTGACTTTTCTTAAACTTTTATAAATATATACTGATTACAAAAATACAAAGTTCAACACTCATATATTATCACTATAAAGGAATCTAAATTCATTATTTATGTATTTATCATAATCAAAATATAATTAAGTAACATATTTATTCTATGTAGAATTGTGTAATAATTTAGATACCCTTATCCCTGTACCTCTTAAAAATCACATTTTTCCACTTTTTCTTGAACTGCTCCATGTTTGGACATTGTTTCTGTTCATCAAACTGTTCCATAGTTTCACACCACATACAGGCACACACACACACACACACACACACACACACACACACACACACACACACACACTTTTCTCCTGGTAGTTCTCACTTTTACACTCTTGAAATAAAACAAATATAACTTAAGTTATATTTTGTACATACTCTGGATATTTCCTGGTAGTTGATTATGTTTTGCTTTGAGCATGATTTGAGCTGTTTGATATTCTATTTGATTAATACATTGTATTAACTTTGACTGTAAAAACAATGAATGTGTATGATCCCTATAACCAGCTCTGTTAATTATACAAAACATATCCAAAAAGAAGTGGGAGGAAGTAAAAACTTATGAAATCCCACCCCTTCTCCATCAGTTGTTGAAAAATGAAATGCTTCCCTTCCATTTTATACGAAAAATGAATTTCTATACGATATTCTATGTGCAACACGTTTACAGGGATTGTGGTTTGGTGTTGTACTAATTATTTTTTTCCTCTATCTAATGCACCTTTTTTTTCTCTAAATAACAATGTAAACACCTGGGGACTGTCAACCCCCCGTTTTGCCTATGTAGCTACAAAAAAATCATATCTTTATACATTTTTTAAAAAATGTTTCATGTTTGAGCATTGCTTTAACTAACTAACTTTAATTAACTTTAATCTATTTCATTATTTAACACCACAAATTGAAATACAAAAACTTTTCTTTGTTGTGCGCAACCTGTGAATTTTAAAGTTAGAATGTCCCCTCAGAATACAATCCCCGTCTGGATCCCAGAAAAACCTTTGAATAGTAGTTGGTAATTAATTAATATAGTAGTAATAGTAATGAAATATTACTTGTGGTGTTTGTAGTTCCACAATATCCATGGATTTTAGCAATTTTGACTTCATAAATAATGTGTTAGTGTGATCTATATATCCAACCTTATGAATGATTCTTGCTTTTTTCTGTAGAGTAATCAGTTGATGCAATTGATTTTTATAATTGATACCCCAAACCTCTACACAGTAATTTAAATATGGTAATACGAGTGCACAGTAATGAATGTGTAGTGATTTGTAATCTAGTAAATATTCTGTGTGATTTCCAGCTAATTTTATCATCTGTTGTGACACCAAAAAAAATTAATTTCATGAACCCTTTCAATGATAACCCCATCTATTTGAACCTTGTGAATCACCCCCACCAAGTAACATCATTTTCGTCTTGCTTAAAAATTACTGACAACTTATTATTATCAAAACATCTTTTTTTATTTGCTTAGTTCAGTGTTGACCCCCCCCAATTACTTTCACTTTCTGTGGAAATTTGCCACTTTGGAATGATGCGTTGCAGATGTATGATCGGGTTTTAGAGATCCCCTCAACCATCTGCACTACTGTCATATCGATGTCATTACAGTCAGTGAACATTTTGTTTTTACATTTATTAACAATATCAATAATTTCCTTCTCATTTACTGATGTAAGAAACATTGAACTGATGTTTCTTTCTATCAAAATAATCTTTCCTGTAGGAGGTACTGGATCAGGGTCTTAACATGCTAATTCAGGTCCCACGTTTACCAAAAAAACGAATCTGTCAACCACATCATTCATGTATATATTTCTCTATCCTTATTTATAAAGTACGGAGTAGTTTTAACTTACTGGTCTAAAGCCATTTTTATGACACTATTAATTCTACCCCATATCCCTTTATTATTACTGTTATCTAATATTTTATTATAATAATCTTTTTTACTTTTTCTTATAATATTAGTTAATGTATTTTAATATTTTTTATATTTGTTTTCTGCCTCTTTAGTTTTTTTGTTTTATGAAATCTCTACAGTTCATTTTTCCTATTGCAGGTATTTTGTAAAGTTTTTGAAATCCAAGGGCATCCAGTATATTTAATTTTTTGTCTGTACTGTGTTATAGGACTATGTTTGTCATATAAGGATTTAAATATCTAAATGAATGCTTCATAAGCACTGTCAAAATCAGTTCCTTTCTACACTGAATCCCAGTTGTACGCTAAGAATTCAGTTGTAATGCCCCCTGCATTTCCCCCTAAAGTATGTTATTTCATCACAGTTTCTAAATAACCTCAGATTTTACTTTGACATTTCTTTACTGATATTCCTTGATTTAAACAGGCACATCTGCTGATACTGGCTTTACCTGTTTCTGGACAACTTCACCTGATTTATTGGCCAAAACAATATATTACTCAAATTTACATGCCTTAATTTCTTCTGCAGTATCACAGTCAGTGTCTACACTGTATGAATCTACAGCCAAATGATATTTTATGGCATGAATTAAATAAAATATCGGCGGATATATATCTGTCTGCTCTGCTGATATAACAGTCATATGGTGTTGGTGCAATATGGTGTTGAAACCAAAATTCAGCATTGACAGTGACGTTGAAAACTCGACTGATAGCTGATTTTCTGCCTGATTCATCTAAGTTCTTGGCAGGGAAAATTCAGTATTCACAATTTAAAAAGTCAGGAGACAAGGAGACCATTGTGTTTTTTAACTGTTTTAATTGATGTTGCAGGCATGTCGATACACGTGATGGTATAGTATATTGCAAAAACATTCAAAAACAGAATATAGCATGTTGACAAATTGCCTGAAAATGTCATAGTATAGTATGTCGAAAAATGTCTTAAAAAATGGCATGTCTAGAAAACAGCATGTCTAGACATGTCATAGTATTGAATAATAAAGACATTTTAAAAAACAGTAACAAATAGCATAGCAAGATGCCATAGGGTAGTAGGGCGAAAAATGTCAAAATATGACATCTCAAGTGAAAAACACATAAAACTACATAAAAAAGCATACCCAGACACGAAATAGCATAGGCTGTTTCAAAGACGGTCATGAACACTATAAAATAGCATGTAGAAAAACGACCCAAAACCTGTACTATAGTATGTTGAAAAATGTCAAAATATAACATGTCCATAAAACTGTCGAAAATGTCATACTATACAATTGCTACAATACTTTTAACTGCCTCAACATGCTGTACTATGACTTATTTGAACATTTGGAGAGATGACTTTTTTGACAATTTTTCCTGAGCTATAGTATGGCGTTTTTTGCCATTTTCTATTTTGGTGTAAAACGCTCAAAATATTGACTTTTTGGACCGTTTTTCCAGCTAGATATACTATAAACTGCCTCAACATGCTGTACTATGACTTATTTTAATATTTGGAGAGATGACTTTTTTGACAATTTTTCCTGAGCTATAGTATGGCTTTTTTTGCCATATTGTAATTTGGCGTAAAACGCTCAAAATATTGACTTTTTGGACCGTTTTTCCAGCTAGATATACTATAAACTGCCTCAACATGCTGTACTATGACTTATTTGAACATTTGGAGAGATGACTTTTTTGACAATTTTTCCTGAGCTATAGTATGGCTTTTTTTGCCATTTTCTATTTTGGTGTAAAACGCTCAAAATATTGACTTTTTGGACCGTTTTTCCAGCTAGATATACTATAAACTGCCTCAACATGCTGTACTATGACTTATTTTAACATTTGGAGAGATGACTTTTTTGACAATTTTTCCTGAGCTATAGTATGGCTTTTTTTGCCATATTGTAATTTGGTGTAAAACGCTCAAAATATTGACTTTTTGGACCGTTTTGTTCAGCTAGATATACTATAAACTGCCTCAACATGCCGTAGTATAACTTGTTTTAAAATTTTGAGAAATTATTTTTTTGACAATTTTTCCTGAGCTATAGTATGGCTGTTTTTGCCATTTTCTATTTTGGTGTAAAACGCTCAAAATATTGACTTTTTGGACCGCTTTTCCAGCTAGATATACTATAAACTGCCTCAACATGCTGTACTATGAAATATTTTAACATTTGCGGTGATGACTTTTTGACAATTTTTCCTGAGCTATAGTATGGCTTTTTTGCCATATTGTATTTTGGTGTAAAACGCTCAAAATATTGACTTTTGGACCGTTTTTCCAGCTAGATATACTATAAACTGCCTCAATATGCCGTAGTATAACTTATTTTAACATTTTGAGAGATGACTTTTTTGACAATTTTTCCTGAGCTATAGTATGGCGTTTTTTGCCATTTTGTATTTTGGAGTAAAAAGCTCAAAATATTGACTTTTTGGACCGTTTTTCCAGCTAGATATACTATAAACTGCCTCAACATGCTGTACTATGACATATTTTAACATTTGGAGAGATGACTTTTTTGACAATTTTTCCTGAGCTATAGTATGGCTTTTTTTTTTGCCATTTTCTATTTTGGTGTAAAACGCTCAAAATATTGACTTTTTGGACCGTTTTTCCAGCTAGATATACTATAAACTGCCTCAACATGCTGTACTATGACTTATTTGAACATTTGGAGAGATGACTTTTTTGACAATTTTTCCTGAGCTATAGTATGGCTTTTTTTGCCATTTTCTATTTTGGTGTAAAACGCTCAAAATATTGACTTTTTGGACCGTTTTTCCAGCTAGATATAATATAAACTGCCTCAACATGCTGTACTATGACATATTTTAACTTTTGGAGAGATGACTTTTTGACAATTTTTCCTGAGCTATAGTATGGCTTTTTGCCATATTGTATTTTGGTGTAAAACGCTCAAAATATTGACTTTTTGGACCGTTTTTCCAGCTAGATATACTATAAACTGCCTCAACATGCTGTACTATGACATATTTTAACATTTGGAGAGATGACTTTTTGACAATTTTTCCTGAGCTATAGTATGGTTTTTTTGCCATATTGTATTTTGGTGTAAAACGCTCAAAATATTGACTTTTTGGACCGTTTTTTCAGCTAGATATACTATAAACTGCCTCAACATGCTGTACTATGACTTATTTGAACATTTGGAGAGATGACTTTTTTGACCATTTTTCCTGAGCTATAGTATGGCTTTTTTTTGCCATATTGTAATTTGGTGTAAAACGCTCAAAATATTGACTTTTTGGACCGTTTTTCCAGCTAGATATACGATAAACTGCCTCAACATGCTGTACTATGACTTATTTTAACATTTTGAGAGATGACTTTTTTGACAATTTTTCCTGAGCTATAGTATGGCTTTTTTGCCATATTGTAATTTGGTAAAACGCTCAAAATATTGACTTTTTGGACCGTTTTTCAGCTAGATATACTATAAACTGCCTCAACATGCCGTAGTATAACTTATTTTAACATTTGGAGAGATGACTTTTTTGACAATTTTTCCTGAGCTATAGTATGGCTTTTTTTGCCATTTTCTATTTTGGTGTAAAACGCTCAAAATATTGACTTTTTGGACCGTTTTTTCAGCTAGATATACTATAAACTGCCTCAACATGCTGTACTATGACATATTTTAACATTTGGAGAGATGACTTTTTGACAATTTTTCCTGAGCTATAGTATGGCTTTTTTGCCATATTGTATTTTGGTGTAAAACGCTCAAAATATTGACTTTTTGGACCGTTTTTCCAGCTAGATATACTATAAACTGCCTCAACATGCTGTACTATGACTTATTTGAACATTTGGAGAGATTACTTTTTGACAATTTTTCCTGAGCTATAGTATGGCTTTTTTGCCATATTGTAATTTGGTGTAAAACGCTCAAAATATTGACTTTTGGACCGTTTTTCAGCTAGATATACTATAAACTGCCTCAACATGCCGTAGTATAACTTATTTTAACATTTTGAGAGATGACTTTTTTGACAATTTTTCCTGAGCTATAGTATGGCGTTTTTTGCCATTTTCTATTTTGGTGTAAAACGCTCAAAATATTGACTTTTTGACCGTTTTTCCAGCTAGATATACTATAAACTGCCTCAACATGCTGTACTATGACATATTTTAACATTTGGAGAGATGACTTTTTGACAATTTTTCCTGAGCTATAGTATGGCTTTTTTGCCATATTGTAATTTGGTGTAAAACGCTCAAAATATTGACTTTTGGACCGTTTTCCAGCTAGATATACTATAAACTGCCTCAACATGCTGTACTATGACTTATTTGAACATTTGGAGAGATGACTTTTTTGACAATTTTTCCTGAGCTATAGTATGGCTTTTTATGCCATTTTCTATTTTGGTGTAAAACGCTCAAAATATTGACTTTTTGGACCGTTTTTCCAGCTAGATATACTATAAACTGCCTCAACATGCTGTACTATGACATATTTTAACATTTGGAGAGATGACTTTTTGACAATTTTTCCTGAGCTATAGTATGGCTTTTTTTGCCATATTGTATTTTGGTGTAAAACGCTCAAAATATTGACTTTTTGGACCGTTTTTCCAGCTAGATATACTATAAACTGCCTCAACATGCTGTACTATGACTTATTTTAACATTTGGAGAGATGACTTTTTTGACAATTTTTCCTGAGCTATAGTATGGCTTTTTTGCCATTTTCTATTTTGGTGTAAAACGCTCAAAATATTGACTTTTGGACCGTTTTTCCAGCTAGATATACTATAAACTGCCTCAACATGCTGTACTATGACTTATTTTAACATTTGGAGAGATGACTTTTTTGACAATTTTTCCTGAGCCAAAGGTATGGTTTTTTTTTGCCATATTGTATTTTGGTGTAAAACGCTCAAAATATTGACTTTTTGGACCATTTTTCCAGCTAGATATACTATAAACTGCCTCAACATGCCGTAGTATAACTTATTTTAACATTTTGAGAGATGACTTTTTTGACAATTTTTCCTGAGCTATAGTATGGCGTTTTTTGCCATTTTCTATTTTGGAGTAAAAAGCTCAAAATATTGACTTTTGGACCGTTTTTCCTGCTAGATATACTATATACTGCCTCAACCTGCTGTACTATGACATATTTTAACATTTGGAGAGATGACTTTTTGACAATTTTTCCTGAGCTATAGTATGGCTTTTTTTTTGCCATTTTCTATTTTGGTGTAAAACGCTCAAAATATTGACTTTTGGACCGTTTTTCCAGCTAGATATACTATAAACTGCCTCAACATGCTGTACTATGACTTATTTGAACATTTGGAGAGATGACTTTTTTGACAATTTTTCCTGAGCTATAGTATGGCGTTTTTTGCCATTTTCTATTTTGGTGTAAAACGCTCAAAATATTGACTTTTTGGACTGTTTTTCCAGCTAGATATACTATAAACTGCCTCAACATGCTGTACTATGACTTATTTTAACATTTGGAGAGATGACTTTTTTGACAATTTTTCCTGAGCTATAGTATGGTTTTTTTTGCCATATTGTATTTTGGTGTAAAACGCTCAAAATATTGACTTTTTGGACCGTTTTTCCAGCTAGATATACTATAAACTGCCTCAACATGCTGTACTATGACTTATTTGAACATTTGGAGAGATGACTTTTTGACAATTTTTCCTGAGCTATAGTATGGCTTTTTTGCCATATTGTATTTTGGTGTAAAACGCTCAAAATATTGACTTTTTGGACCGTTTTTCCAGCTAGATATACTATAAACTGCCTCAACATGCTGTACTATGACATATTTTAACATTTGGAGACATGACTTTTTGACAATTTTTCCTGAGCTATAGTATGGCTTTTTTGCCATATTGTATTTTGGTGTAAAACGCTCAAAATATTGACTTTTTGGACCGTTTTTCCAGCTAGATATACTATAAACTGCCTCAACATGCTGTACTATGACTTATTTGAACATTTGGAGAGATGACTTTTTTGACAATTTTTCCTGAGCTATAGTATGGCTTTTTTGCCATATTGTAAATTGGTGTAAAACGCTCAAAATATTGACTTTTTGGACCGTTTTTCCAGCTAGATATACTATAAACTGCCTCAACATGCTGTACTATGACTTATTTTAACATTTGGAGAGATGACTTTTGACAATTTTTCCTGAGCTATAGTATGGCTTTTTTGCCATATTGTATTTTGGTGTAAAACGCTCAAAATATTGACTTTTTGGACCGTTTTTCAGCTAGATATACTATAAACTGCCTCAACATGCCGTAGTATAACTTATTTTAACATTTTTAGAGATGACTTTTTTGACAATTTTTCCTGAGCTATAGTATGGCGTTTTTTGCCATTTTCTATTTTGGTGTAAAACGCTCAAAATATTGACTTTTTGGACCGTTTTTCCAGCTAGATATACTATAAACTGCCTCAACATGCTGTACTATGACATATTTTAACATTTGGAGAGATGACTTTTTGACAATTTTTCCTGAGCTATAGTATGGCTTTTTTGCCATATTGTATTTTGGTGTAAAACGCTCAAAATATTGACTTTTTGGACCGTTTTTCCAGCTAGATATACTATAAACTGCCTCAACATGCTGTACTATGACTTATTTGAACATTTGGAGAGATGACTTTTTTGACAATTTTTCCTGAGCTATAGTATGGCTTTTTTTGCCATATTGTAATTTGGTGTAAAACGCTCAAAATATTGACTTTTTGGACCGTTTTTTCAGCTAGATATACTATAAACTGCCTCAACATGCCGTAGTATAACTTATTTAAACATTTTGAGAAATTACTTTTTGACAATTTTTCCTGAGCTATAGTATGGCTTTTTGCCATTTTCTATTTTGGTGTAAAACGCTCAAAATATTGACTTTTGGACCGTTTTTCCAGCTAGATATACTATAAACTGCCTCAACATGCTGTACTATGACATATTTTAACATTTGGAGAGATGACTTTTTGACAATTTTTCCTGAGCTATAGTATGGCTTTTTTTGCCATATTGTAATTTTGGTGTAAAACGCTCAAAATATTGACTTTTTGGACCGTTTTTCCAGCTAGATATACTATAAACTGCCTCAACATGCTGTACTATGACTTATTTGAACATTTGGAGAGATGACTTTTTTGACAATTTTTCCTGAGCTATAGTATGGCTTTTTATGCCATTTTCTATTTTTGTTTAAAACGCTCAAAATATTGACTTTTGGACCGTTTTTCCAGCTAGATATACTATAAACTGCCTCAACATGCTGTACTATGACATATTTTAACATTTGGAGAGATGACTTTTTGACAATTTTTCCTGAGCTATAGTATGGCTTTTTTGCCATTTTCTATTTTGGTGTAAAACGCTCAAAATATTGACTTTTGGACCGTTTTTCCAGCTAGATATACTATAAACTGCCTCAACATGCTGTACTATGACTTATTTTAACATTTGGAGAGATGACTTTTTGACAATTTTTCCTGAGCTATAGTATGGCTTTTTTTGCCATTTTCTATTTTGGTGTAAAACGCTCAAAATATTGACTTTTTGGACCGTTTTTCCAGCTAGATATACTATAAACTGCCTCAACATGCTGTACTATTAACTATTTTAACCTTTGGAGAGATTACTTTTTTGACAATTTTTCCTGAGCTATAGTATGGCTTTTTTTGCAATATTGTATTTTGGTGTAAAACGCTCAAAATATTGACTTTTTGGACCGTTTTTCCAGCTAGATATACTATAAACTGCCTCAACATGCCGTAGTATAACTTATTTTAACATTTTGAGAGATGACTTTTTGACAATTTTTCCTGAGCTATAGTATGGCTTTTTTGCCATTTTCTATTTTGGTGTAAAACGCTCAAAATATTGACTTTTGGACCGTTTTTCCAGCTAGATATACTATAAACTGCCTCAACATGCTGTACTATGACATATTTTAACATTTGGAGAGATGACTTTTTGACAATTTTTCCTGAGCTATAGTATGGCTTTTTTGCCATTTTCTATTTTGGTGTAAAACGCTCAAAATATTGACTTTTGGACCGTTTTTCCAGCTAGATATACTATAAACTGCCTCAACATGCTGTACTATGACTTATTTTAACATTTGGAGAGATGACTTTTTTGACAATTTTTCCTGAGCTATAGTATGGCTTTTTTTTGCCATATTGTAATTTGGTGTAAAACGCTCAAAATATTGACTTTTTGGACCATTTTTCCAGCTAGATATAATATAAACTGCCTCAACATGCTGTACTATGACATATTTTAACATTTGGAGAGATGACTTTTTTGACAATTTTTCCTGAGCTATAGTATGGCTTTTTTTGCCATATTGTATTTTGGTGTAAAACGCTCAAAATATTGACTTTTGGACCGTTTTTCCAGCTAGATATACTATAAACTGCCTCAACATGCTGTACTATGACTTATTTTAACATTTGAGAGATGACTTTTTTGACAATTTTTCCTGAGCTATAGTATGGCTTTTTGCCATATTCTATTTTGGTGTAAAACGCTCAAAATATTGACTTTTTGGACCGTTTTTCCAGCTAGATATACTATAAACTGCCTCAACATGCTGTACTATGACATATTTTAACATTTGGAAAGATGACTTTTTTGACAATTTTTCCTGAGCTATAGTATGGCTTTTTTTGCCATATTGTATTTTGGTGTAAAACGCTCAAAATATTGACTTTTTGGACCGTTTTTCCAGCTAGATATACTATAAACTGCCTCAACATGCTGTACTATGACTTATTTGAACATTTGGAGAGATGACTTTTTGACAATTTTTCCTGAGCTATAGTATGGCTTTTTTGCCATATTGTATTTTGGTGTAAAACGCTCAAAATATTGACTTTTGGACCGTTTTTCCAGCTAGATATACTATAAACTGCCTCAACATGCTGTACTATGACTTATTTTAACATTTTGAGAGATGACTTTTTGACAATTTTTCCTGAGCTATAGTATGGCTTTTTTGCCATTTTCTATTTTGGTGTAAAACGCTCATAATATTGTCTTTTTGGACCGTTTTTCCAGCTAGATATACTATAAACTGCTTCAACATGCTGTACTATGACATATTTTAACATTTGGAGAGATGACTTTTTGACAATTTTTCCTGAGCTATAGTATGGCTTTTTTGCCATTTTCTATTTTGGTGTAAAACGCTCAAAATATTGACTTTTGGACCGTTTTTCCAGCTAGATATACTATAAACTGCCTCAACATGCTGTACTATGACTTATTTTAACATTTGGAGAGATGACTTTTTGACAATTTTTCCTGAGCTATAGTATGGCTTTTTTGCCATTTTCTATTTTGGTGTAAAACGCTCAAAATATTGACTTTTTGGACCGTTTTTCCAGCTAGATATACTATAAACTGCCTCAACATGCTGTACTATGACTTATTTTAACATTTGGAGAGATGACTTTTTTGACAATTTTTCCCGAGCTATAGTATGGCTTTTTTTTTGCCATATTGTAATTTGGTGTAAAACGCTCAAAATATTGACTTTTTGGACCGTTTTTTCAGCTAGATATACTATAAACTGCCTCAACATGCCGTAGTATAACTTATTTTAACATTTTGAGAGATGACTTTTGACAATTTTTCCTGAGCTATAGTATGGCTTTTTTTGCCATATTGTAATTTGGTTTAAAACGCTCAAAATATTGACTTTTGGACCGTTTTTCCAGCTAGATATACTATAAACTGCCTCAACATGCTGTACTATGACATATTTTAACATTTGGAGAGATGACTTTTTGACAATTTTTCCTGAGCTATAGTATGGCTTTTTTGCCATATTGTATTTTGGTGTAAAACGCTCAAAATATTGACTTTTGGACCGTTTTTCCAGCTAGATATACTATAAACTGCCTCAACATGCTGTACTATGACTTATTTGAACATTTGGAGAGATGACTTTTTGACAATTTTTCCTGAGCTATAGTATGGCTTTTTTGCCATATTGTATTTTGGTGTAAAACGCTCAAAATATTGACTTTTTGGACCGTTTTTCCAGCTAGATATACTATAAACTGCCTCAACATGCTGTACTATGACTTATTTGAACATTTGGAGAGATGACTTTTTTGACAATTTTTCCTGAGCTATAGTATGGCTTTTTTTGCCATATTGTAATTTGGTGTAAAACGCTCAAAATATTGACTTTTTGGACCGTTTTTTCAGCTAGATATACTATAAACTGCCTCAACATGCCGTAGTATAACTTATTTTAACATTTGGAGAGATGACTTTTTTGACAATTTTTCCTGAGCTATAGTATGGCGTTTTTTGCCATTTTCTATTTTGGTGTAAAACGCTCAAAATATTGACTTTTGGACCGTTTTTCCAGCTAGATATACTATAAACTGCCTCAACATGCTGTACTATGACATATTTTAACATTTGGAGAGATGACTTTTTGACAATTTTTCCTGAGCTATAGTATGGCTTTTTTGCCATATTGTATTTTGGTGTAAAACGCACAAAATATTGACTTTTTGGACCGTTTTTCCAGCTAGATATACTTTAAACTGCCTCAATATGCTGTACTATTACATATTGGAACTATTTGAGAGATGACTTTTTGACAATTTTTCCTGAGCTATAGTATGGCTTTTTTGCCATTTTCTATTTTGGTGTAAAACGCTCAAAATATTGACTTTTTGGACCGTTTTTCCAGCTAGATATACTATAAACTGCCTCAACATGCTGTACTATGACTTATTTTAACATTTGGAGAGATGACTTTTTTGACAATTTTTCCTGAGCTATAGTATGGCTTTTTTTGCCATTTTCTATTTTGGTGTAAAACGCTCAAAATATTGACTTTTTGGACCGTTTTTTCAGCTAGATATACTATAAACTGCCTCAACATGCTGTACTATGACTTATTTTAACATTTTGAGAGATGACTTTTGACAATTTTTCCTGAGCTATAGTATGGCTTTTTTTGCCATATTGTAATTTGGTGTAAAACGCTCAAAATATTGACTTTTGGACCGTTTTTCCAGCTAGATATACTATAAACTGCCTCAACATGCTGTACTATGACTTATTTTAACATTTGGAGAGATGACTTTTTGACAATTTTTCCTGAGCTATAGTATGGCTTTTTTGCCATTTTCTATTTTGGTGTAAAACGCTCAAAATATTGACTTTTTGGACCGTTTTTCCAGCTAGATATACTATAAACTGCCTCAACATGCTGTACTATGACATATTTTAACATTTGGAGAGATGACTTTTTTGACA
Source organism: Plectropomus leopardus (assembly GCF_026936395.1). Taxonomy (NCBI): domain Eukaryota; kingdom Metazoa; phylum Chordata; class Actinopteri; order Perciformes; family Serranidae; genus Plectropomus; species Plectropomus leopardus. Next base: position 10,631,115 of record NC_142193.1, on the reverse strand, counting down.
ATTTTTCCTGAGCTATAGTATGGCTTTTTTTTTTGCCATTTTCTATTTTGGTGTAAAACGCTCAAAATATTGACTTTTTGGACCGTTTTTCCAGCTAGATATACTATAAACTGCCTCAACATGCTGTACTATGACTTATTTTAACATTTGGAGAGATGACTTTTTGACAATTTTTCCTGAGCTATAGTATGGCTTTTTTGCCATTTTCTATTTTGGTGTAAAACGCTCAAAATATTGACTTTTTGGACCGTTTTTCCAGCTAGATATACTATAAACTGCCTCAACATGCTGTACTATGACTTATTTTAACATTTGGAGAGATGACTTTTTTGACAATTTTTCCTGAGCTATAGTATGGCTTTTTTTTTGCCATTTTCTATTTTTGTGTAAAACGCTCAAAATATTGACTTTTGGACCGTTTTCCAGCTAGATATACTATAAACTGCCTCAACATGCTGTACTATGACTTATTTTAACATTTGGAGAGATGACTTTTTGACTTTTTTTCCTGAGCTATAGTATGGTTTTTTTTGCCATATTGTATTTTGGTGTAAAACGCTCAAAATATTGACTTTTTGGACCGTTTTTCCAGCTAGATATACTATAAACTGCCTCAACATGCTGTACTATGACTTATTTTAACATTTGGAGAGATGACTTTTTTGACAATTTTTCCTGAGCTATAGTATGGCGTTTTTTGCCATTTTCTATTTTGGTGTAAAACGCTCGAAATATTGACTTTTTGGACCGTTTTTCCAGCTAGATATACTATAAACTGCCTCAACATGCTGTACTATGACATATTTTAACATTTGGAGACATGACTTTTTTGACAATTTTTCCTGAGCTATAGTATGGCTTTTTTTGCCATTTTCTATTTTGGTGTAAAACGCTCAAAATATTGACTTTTTGGACCGTTTTTCCAGCTAGATATACTATAAACTGCCTCAACATGCTGTACTATGACTTATTTGAAAATTTGGAGAGATGACTTTTTGACAATTTTTCCTGAGCTATAGTATGGCTTTTTTGCCATATTGTATTTTGGTGTAAAACGCTCAAAATATTGACTTTTTGGACCGTTTTTCCAGCTAGATATACTATAAACTGCCTCAACATGCTGTACTATGACTTATTTTAACATTTGGAGAGATGACTTTTTGACAATTTTTCCTGAGCTATAGTATGGCTTTTTTGCCATATTGTATTTTGGTGTAAAACGCTCAAAATATTGACTTTTGGACCGTTTTCCAGCTAGATATACTATAAACTGCCTCAACATGCTGTACTATGACTTATTTTAACATTTGGAGAGATGACTTTTTTGACAATTTTTCCTGAGCTATAGTATGGCTTTTTTTGCCATTTTCTATTTTGGTGTAAAACGCTCAAAATATTGACTTTTTGGACCGTTTTTCCAGCTAGATATACTATAAACTGCCTCAACATGCAGTAGTATAACATATTTTAACATTTTGAGAGATGACTTTTTGACAATTTTTCCTGAGCTATAGTATGGCTTTTTTGCCATATTGTATTTTGGTGTAAAACGCTCAAAATATTGACTTTTTGGACCGTTTTTCCAGCTAGATATACTATAAACTGCCTCAACATGCTGTACTATGACTTATTTTAACATTTGGAGAGATGACTTTTTGACAATTTTTCCTGAGCTATAGTATGGCTTTTTTGCCATATTGTATTTTGGTGTAAAACGCTCAAAATATTGACTTTTGGACCGTTTTTCCAGCTAGATATACTATAAACTGCCTCAACATGCTGTACTATGACTTATTTTAACATTTGGAGAGATGACTTTTTGACAATTTTTCCTGAGCTATAGTATGGCTTTTTTGCCATATTCTATTTTGGTGTAAAACGCTCAAAATATTGACTTTTGGACCGTTTTTTCAGCTAGATATACTATAAACTGCCTCAACATGCTGTACTATGACTTATTTTAACATTTGGAGAGATGACTTTTTTGACAATTTTTCCTGAGCTATAGTATGGCTTTTTTTGCCATATTGTATTTTGGTGTAAAACGCTCAAAATATTGACTTTTGGACCGTTTTTCCAGCTAGATATACTATAAACTGCCTCAACATGCTGTACTATGACTTATTTTAACATTTGGAGAGATGACTTTTTGACAATTTTTCCTGAGCTATAGTATGGCTTTTTTGCCATATTGTATTTTGGTGTAAAACGCTCAAAATATTGACTTTTGGACCGTTTTTCCAGCTAGATATACTATAAACTGCCTCAACATGCTGTACTATGACTTATTTTAACATTTGGAGAGATGACTTTTTGACAATTTTTCCTGAGCTATAGTATGGCTTTTTTGCCATATTGTATTTTGGTGTAAAACGCTCAAAATATTGACTTTTGGACCGTTTTTCCAGCTAGATATACTATAAACTGCCTCAACATGCTGTACTATGACTTATTTTAACATTTGGAGAGATGACTTTTTGACAATTTTTCCTGAGCTATAGTATGGCGTTTTTTGCCATTTTCTATTTTGGTGTAAAACGCTCAAAATATTGACTTTTTGGACCGTTTTTCCAGCTAGATATACTATAAACTGCCTCAACATGCTGTACTATGACATATTTTAACATTTGGAGAGATGACTTTTTGACAATTTTTCCTGAGCTATAGTATGGCTTTTTTGCCATTTTCTATTTTGGTGTAAAACGCTCAAAATATTGACTTTTGGACCGTTTTTCCAGCTAGATATACTATAAACTGCCTCAACATGCTGTACTATGACTTATTTTAACATTTGGAGAGATGACTTTTTGACAATTTTTCCTGAGCTATAGTATGGCTTTTTTGCCATATTGTATTTTGGTGTAAAACGCTCAAAATATTGACTTTTGGACCGTTTTTCCAGCTAGATATACTATAAACTGCCTCAACATGCTGTACTATGACTTATTTTAACATTTGAGAGATGACTTTTTGACAATTTTTCCTGAGCTATAGTATGGCTTTTTTGCCATTTTCTATTTTGGTGTAAAACGCTCAAAATATTGACTTTTGGACCGTTTTCCAGCTAGATATACTATAAACTGCCTCAACATGCTGTACTATGACATATTTTAACATTTGGAGATGACTTTTTGACAATTTTTCCTGAGCTATAGTATGGCTTTTTTGCCATATTGTATTTTGGTGTAAAACGCGCTCAAAATATTGACTTTTTGGACCGTTTTTCCAGCTAGATATACTATAAACTGCCTCAACATGCTGTACTATGACTTATTTTAACATTTGGAGAGATGACTTTTTGACAATTTTTCCTGAGCTATAGTATGGCTTTTTTGCCATATTGTATTTTGGTAAAAACGCTCAAAATATTGACTTTTGGACCGTTTTTCCAGCTAGATATACTATAAACTGCCTCAACATGCTGTACTATGACTTATTTTAACATTTGGAGAGATGACTTTTTTGACAATTTTTCCTGAGCTATAGTATGGCTTTTTTTGCCATTTTCTATTTTGGTGTAAAACGCTCAAAATATTGACTTTTTTGACCGTTTTTCAGCTAGATATACTATAAACTGCCTCAACATGCTGTACTATGACTTATTTTAACATTTGGAGAGATGACTTTTGACAATTTTTCCTGAGCTATAGTATGGCTTTTTTGCCATATTGTATTTTGGTGTAAAACGCTCAAAATATTGACTTTTGGACCGTTTTTCCAGCTAGATATACTATAAACTGCCTCAACATGCTGTAGTATAACTTATTTTAACATTTTGAGAGATGACTTTTTGACAATTTTTCCTGAGCTATAGTATGGCTTTTTTGCCATTTTCTATTTTGGTGTAAAACGCTCAAAATATTGACTTTTGGACCGTTTTTCCAGCTAGATATACTATAAACTGCCTCAACATGCTGTACTATGACATATTTTAACATTTGGAGAGATGACTTTTTGACAATTTTTCCTGAGCTATAGTATGGCTTTTTTGCCATTTTCTATTTTGGTGTAAAACGCTCAAAATATTGACTTTTGGACCGTTTTTCCAGCTAGATATACTATAAACTGCCTCAACATGCTGTACTATGACTTATTTGAACATTTGGAGAGATGACTTTTTTGACAATTTTTCCTGAGCTATAGTATGGTTTTTTTTTGCCATATTGTATTTTGGTGTAAAACGCTCAAAATATTGACTTTTTGGACCGTTTTTCCAGCTAGATATAATATAAACTGCCTCAACATGCTGTACTATGACTTATTTTAACATTTGGAGAGATGACTTTTTGACAATTTTTCCTGAGCTATAGTATGGCTTTTTTGCCATTTTCTATTTTGGTGTAAAACGCTCAAAATATTGACTTTTTGGACCGTTTTTCCAGCTAGATATACTATAAACTGCCTCAACATGCTGTACTATGACATATTTTAACATTTGGAAAGATGACTTTTTTGACAATTTTTCCTGAGCTATAGTATGGCTTTTTTTGCCATATTGTATTTTGGTGTAAAACGCTCAAAATATTGACTTTTTGGACCGTTTTTCCAGCTAGATATACTATAAACTGCCTCAACATGCTGTACTATGACTTATTTTAACATTTGGAGAGATGACTTTTTGACAATTTTTCCTGAGCTATAGTATGGCTTTTTTTGCCATATTGTAATTTTGGTGTAAAACGCTCAAAATATTGACTTTTGGACCGTTTTTCCAGCTAGATATACTATAAACTGCCTCAACATGCTGTAGTATAACTTATTTTAACATTTGAGAGATGACTTTTTTGACAATTTTTCCTGAGCTATAGTATGGCTTTTTTGCCATTTTCTATTTTGGTGTAAAACGCTCAAAATATTGACTTTTTGGACCGTTTTTCCAGCTAGATATACTATAAACTGCCTCAACATGCTGTACTATGACATATTTTAACATTTGGAGAGATGACTTTTTGACAATTTTTCCTGAGCTATAGTATGGTTTTTTTTTTGCCATATTGTATTTTGGTGTAAAACGCTCAAAATATTGACTTTTTGGACCGTTTTTCCAGCTAGATATAATATAAACTGCCTCAACATGCTGTACTATGACTTATTTTAACATTTTGAGAGATGACTTTTTGACAATTTTTCCTGAGCTATAGTATGGCTTTTTTTGCCATATTGTATTTTGGTGTAAAACGCTCAAAATATTGAGTTTTTGGATCGTTTTTCCCGCTAGATATACTATAAAATGCCTCAACATGCTGTAGTATAACTTATTTTAACATTTGGAGAGATGACTTTTTGACAATTTTTCCTGAGCTATAGTATGGCTTTTTTGCCATTTTCTATTTTGGTGTAAAACGCTCAAAATATTGACTTTTTGGACCGTTTTTCCAGCTAGATATACTATAAACTGCCTCAACATGCTGTACTATGACATATTTTAACATTTGGAGAGATGACTTTTGACAATTTTTCCTGAGCTATAGTATGGTTTTTTTGCCATATTGTATTTTGGTGTAAAACGCTCAAAATATTGACTTTTGGACCGTTTTTCCAGCTAGATATACTATAAACTGCCTCAACATGCTGTACTATGACTTATTTGAACATTTGGAGAGATGACTTTTTGACAATTTTTCCTGAGCTATAGTATGGCTTTTTTGCCATTTTCTATTTTGGTGTAAAACGCTCAAAATATTGACTTTTGGACCGTTTTTCCAGCTAGATATACTATAAACTGTCTCAACATGTTGTACTATGACTTATTTTAACATTTGGAGAGATGACTTTTTTGACAATTTTTCCTGAGCTATAGTATGGCTTTTTTTGCCATTTTCTATTTTGGTGTAAAACGCTCAAAATATTGACTTTTTGGACCGTTTTTCCAGCTAGATATACTATAAACTGCCTCAACATGCTGTACTATGACTTATTTTAACATTTGGAGAGATGACTTTTGACAATTTTTCCTGAGCTATAGTATGGCTTTTTTTGCCATATTGTAATTTGGTGTAAAACGCTCAAAATATTGACTTTTTGGACCGTTTTTCCAGCTAGATATACTATAAACTGCCTCAATATGCCGTAGTATAACTTATTTTAACATTTTGAGAGATGACTTTTTTGACAATTTTTCCTGAGCTATAGTATGGCTTTTTTTTGCCATTTTGTAATTTGGTGTAAAACGCTCAAAATATTGACTTTTGGACCGTTTTTCCAGCTAGATATACTATAAACTGCCTCAACATGCTGTACTATGACTTATTTTAACATTTGGAGAGATGACTTTTTGACAATTTTTCCTGAGCTATAGTATGGCTTTTTTTGCCATATTGTATTTTGGTGTAAAACGCTCAAAATATTGACTTTTTGGACCATTTTTCAGCTAGATATACTATAAACTGCCTCAACATGCTGTACTATGACTTATTTTAACATTTGGAGAGATGACTTTTTTGACAATTTTTCCTGAGCTATAGTATGGCTTTTTTGCCATATTGTATTTTGGTGTAAAACGCTCAAAATATTGACTTTTTGGACCGTTTTTCCAGCTAGATATACTATAAACTGCCTCAACATGCTGTACTATGACTTATTTTAACATTTTGAGAGATGACTTTTTGACAATTTTTCCTGAGCTATAGTATGGCTTTTTTGCCATTTTCTATTTTGGAGTAAAAAGCTCAAAATATTGACTTTTTGGACCGTTTTTCCAGCTAGATATACTATAAACTGCCTCAACATGCTGTACTATGACATATTTTAACATTTGGAGAGATGACTTTTTGACAATTTTTCCTGAGCTATAGTATGGCTTTTTTTGCCATTTTCTATTTTGGTGTAAAACGCTCAAAATATTGACTTTTGGACCGTTTTTCCAGCTAGATATACTATAAACTGCCTCAACATGCTGTACTATGACTTATTTGAACATTTGGAGAGATGACTTTTTGACAATTTTTCCTGAGCTATAGTATGGCTTTTTTGCCATTTTCTATTTTGGTGTAAAACGCTCAAAATATTGACTTTTGGACCGTTTTTCCAGCTAGATATACTATAAACTGCCTCAACATGCTGTACTATGACATATTTTAACATTTGGAGAGATGACTTTTTGACAATTTTTCCTGAGCTATAGTATGGCTTTTTTGCCATATTGTATTTTGGTGTAAAACGCTCAAAATATTGACTTTTTGGACCGTTTTTCCAGCTAGATATACTATAAACTGCCTCAACATGCTGTACTATGACTTATTTGAACATTTGGAGAGATGACTTTTTGACAATTTTTCCTGAGCTATAGTATGGCTTTTTTGCCATTTTCTATTTTGGTGTAAAACGCTCAAAATATTGACTTTTGGACCGTTTTTCCAGCTAGATATACTATAAACTGCCTCAACATGCTGTACTATGACATATTTTAACATTTGGAGAGATGACTTTTTGACAATTTTTCCTGAGCTATAGTATGGCTTTTTTGCCATATTGTAATTTGGTGTAAAACGCTCAAAATATTGACTTTTGGACCGTTTTTCCAGCTAGATATACTATAAACTGCCTCAACATGCTGTACTATGACTTATTTGAACATTTGGAGAGATGACTTTTTGACAATTTTTCCTGAGCTATAGTATGGCTTTTTTGCCATTTTCTATTTTGGTGTAAAACGCTCAAAATATTGACTTTTGGACCGTTTTTCCAGCTAGATATACTATAAACTGCCTCAACATGCTGTACTATGACATATTTTAACATTTGGAGAGATGACTTTTTGACAATTTTTCCTGAGCTATAGTATGGCTTTTTTGCCATTTTCTATTTTGGTGTAAAACGCTCAAAATATTGACTTTTGGACCGTTTTTCCAGCTAGATATACTATAAACTGCCTCAACATGCTGTACTATGACTTATTTGAACATTTGGAGAGATGACTTTTTGACATTTTTTCCTGACCTTTATTTTGGCTTTTTTGCCATTTTCTATTTTGGTGTAAAACGCTCAAAATATTGACTTTTTGGACCGTTTTTTCAGCTAAATATACTGTAAACTGCCTCAACATGCTGTACTATGACTTATTTTAACATTTGGAGAGATGGCTGTCTAGACAATTTTTCCTGAGCTATAGTACTGCTTTTTTGCCATATTGTAAATTGGCGTAAAACGCTCAAAATATTGACTTTTTGGACCGTTTTTCCAGCTAGATATACAATAAACTGCCTCAACATGCCGTAGTATAACCTATTCTAACATTTTGAGAGATGACTTTTTTGACAATTTTTCCTGAGCTATAGTATGGCTTTTTTGCCATTTTCTATTTTGGTGTAAAACGCTCAAAATATTGACTTTTTGGACCGTTTTTCCAGCTAGATATACTATAAACTGCCTCAACATGCTGTACTATGACATATTTTAACATTTGGAGAGATGACTTTTTTGACAATTTTTCCTGAGCTATAGTATGGCTTTTTTTGCCATATTGTAATTTGGTGTAAAACGCTCAAAATATTGACTTTTTGGACCGTTTTTCCAGCTAGATATACTATAAACTGCCTCAACATGCTGTACTATGACTTATTTGAACATTTGGAGAGATGACTTTTTGACAATTTTTCCTGAGCTATAGTATGGCTTTTTTGCCATATTGTAATTTGGTGTAAAACGCTCAAAATATTGACTTTTTGGACCGTTTTTCCAGCTAGATATACTATAAACTGCCTCAACATGCTGTACTATGACTTATTTTAACATTTGAGAGATGACTTTTTGACAATTTTTCCTGAGCTATAGTATGGCTTTTTTGCCATATTGTAATTTGGTGTAAAACGCTCAAAATATTGACTTTTGGACCGTTTTTCAGCTAGATATACTATAAACTGCCTCAACATGCTGTAGTATAACTTATTTTAACATTTGGAGAGATGACTTTTTGACAATTTTTCCTGAGCTATAGTATGGCTTTTTTTGCCATATTGTAATTTTGGTGTAAAACGCTCAAAATATTGACTTTTGGACCGTTTTTCAGCTAGATATACTATAAACTGCCTCAACATGCCGTAGTATAACTTATTTTAACATTTTGAGAGATGACTTTTTTGACAATTTTTCCTGAGCTATAGTATGGCGTTTTTTGCCATTTTCTATTTTGGTGTAAAACGCTCAAAATATTGACTTTTTGGACCGTTTTTTCAGCTAGATATACTATAAACTGCCTCAACATGCTGTACTATGACATATTTTAACATTTTGAGAGATGACTTTTTTGACAATTTTTCCTGAGCTATAGTATGGTTTTTTTTGCCATATTGTATTTTGGTGTAAAACGCTCAAAATATTGACTTTTGGACCGTTTTTCCAGCTGGATATACTATAAACTGCCTCAACATGCTGTACTATGACTTATTTGAACATTTGGAGAGATGACTTTTTTGACAATTTTTCCTGAGCTATAGTATGGCGTTTTTTGCCATTTTCTATTTTGGTGTAAAACGCTCAAAATATTGACTTTTTGGACCGTTTTTCCAGCTAGATATACTATAAACTGCCTCAACATGCTGTACTATGACATATTTTAACATTTGGAGAGATGACTTTTTGACAATTTTTCCTGAGCTATAGTATGGCTTTTTTGCCATTTTCTATTTTGGTGTAAAACGCTCAAAATATTGACTTTTGGACCGTTTTTCCAGCTAGATATACTATAAACTGCCTCAACATGCTGTACTATGACTTATTTTAACATTTGGAGAGATGACTTTTTGACAATTTTTCCTGAGCTATAGTATGGCTTTTTTTGCAATATTGTATTTTGGTGTAAAACGCTCAAAATATTGACTTTTGGACCGTTTTCCAGCTAGATATACTATAAACTGCCTCAACATGCTGTACTATGACTTATTTTAACATTTTGAGAGATGACTTTTTGACAATTTTTCCTGAGCTATAGTATGGCTTTTTTGCCATATTGTAATTTGGTGTAAAACGCTCAAAATATTGACTTTTGGACCGTTTTTTCAGCTAGATATACTATAAACTGCCTCAACATGCCGTAGTATAACTTATTTTAACATTTGGAGAGATGACTTTTTTGACAATTTTTCCTGAGCTATAGTATGGCTTTTTTTGCCATTTTCTATTTTGGTGTAAAACGCTCAAAATATTGACTTTTGGACCGTTTTTTCCAGCTAGATATACTATAAACTGCCTCAACATGCTGTACTATGACATATTTTAACATTTGGAGAGATGACTTTTTTGACAATTTTTCCTGAGCTATAGTATGGTTTTTTTTTGCCATATTGTATTTTGGTGTAAAACGCTCAAAATATTGACTTTTTGGACCATTTTTCAGCTAGATATACTATAAACTGCCTCAACATGCTGTACTATGACTTATTTTAACATTTGGAGAGATGACTTTTTTGACAATTTTTCCTGAGCTATAGTATGGCTTTTTTTGCCATATTGTAATTTGGTGCAAAACGCTCAAAATATTGACTTTTGGACCGTTTTTCAGCTAGATATACTATAAACTGCCTCAACATGCCGTAGTATAACTTATTTTAACATTTTGAGAGATGACTTTTTGACAATTTTTCCTGAGCTATAGTATGGCTTTTTTGCCATATTCTATTTTGGTGTAAAACGCTCAAAATATTGACTTTTGGACCGTTTTTCCAGCTAGATATACTATAAACTGCCTCAACATGCTGTACTATGACATATTTTAACATTTGGAGAGATGACTTTTTGACAATTTTTCCTGAGCTATAGTATGGCGTTTTTTGCCATTTTCTATTTTGGAGTAAAAAGCTCAAAATATTGACTTTTTGACCGGTTTTTCAGCTAGATATACTATAAACTGCCTCAACATGCTGTACTATGACTTATTTTAACATTTGGAGAGATGACTTTTTTGACAATTTTTCCTGAGCTATAGTATGGCTTTTTTTTTGCCATTTTCTATTTTGGTGTAAAACGCTCAAAATATTGACTTTTTGGACCGTTTTTCCAGCTAGATATACTATAAACTGCCTCAACATGCTGTACTATGACATATTTTAACATTTGGAGAGATGACTTTTTTGACAATTTTTCCTGAGCTATAGTATGGCTTTTTTTGGCATATTGTATTTTGGTGCAAAACGCTCAAAATATTGACTTTTTGGACCGTTTTTCCAGCTAGATATACTATAAACTGCCTCAACATGCTGTACTATGACTTATTTTAACATTTGGAGAGATGACTTTTTGACAATTTTTCCTGAGCTATAGTATGGCTTTTTTGCCATATTGTAATTTGGTGTAAAACGCTCAAAATATTGACTTTTTGGACCGTTTTTCAGCTAGATATACTATAAACTGCCTCAACATGCTGTAGTATAACTTATTTTAACATTTTGAGAGATGACTTTTTGACAATTTTTCCTGAGCTATAGTATGGCTTTTTTGCCATTTTCTATTTTGGTGTAAAACGCTCAAAATATTGACTTTTTGGACCGTTTTTCCAGCTAGATATACTATAAACTGCCTCAACATGCTGTACTATGACTTATTTTAACATTTGGAGAGATGACTTTTTTGACAATTTTTCCTGAGCTATAGTATGGCTTTTTTTTGCCATTTTCTATTTTGGTGTAAAACGCTCAAAATATTGACTTTTTGGACCGTTTTTCCAGCTAGATATACTATAAACTGCCTCAACATGCTGTACTATGACATATTTTAACATTTGGAGAGATGACTTTTTGACAATTTTTCCTGAGCTATAGTATGGTTTTTTGCCATATTGTATTTTGGTGTAAAACGCTCAAAATATTGACTTTTGGACCGTTTTTCCAGCTAGATATACTATAAACTGCCTCAACATGCTGTAGTATAACTTATTTTAACATTTTGAGAGATGACTTTTTGACAATTTTTCCTGAGCTATAGTATGGCTTTTTTGCCATTTTCTATTTTGGTGTAAAACGCTCAAAATATTGACTTTTTGGACCGTTTTTCAGCTAGATATACTATAAACTGCCTCAACATGCTGTAGTATGACTTATTTGAACATTTGGAGAGATGACTTTTTTGACAATTTTTCCTGAGCTATAGTATGGCGTTTTTTGCCATTTTCTATTTTGGTGTAAAACGCTCAAAATATTGACTTTTTGGACCGTTTTTCCAGCTAGATATACTATAAACTGCCTCAACATGCTGTACTATGACTTATTTGAACATTTGGAGAGATGACTTTTTTGACAATTTTTCCTGAGCTATAGTATGGCGTTTTTTTGCCATTTTCTATTTTGGTGTAAAACGCTCGAATTATTGACTTTTGGACCGTTTTTCCAGCTAGATATACTATAAACTGCCTCAACATGCTGTACTATGACATATTTTAACATTTGGAGAGATGACTTTTTGACAATTTTTCCTGAGCTATAGTATGGCTTTTTTGCCATTTTCTATTTTGGTGTAAAACGCTCAAAATATTGACTTTTGGACCGTTTTTCCAGCTAGATATACTATAAACTGCCTCAACATGCTGTACTATGACATATTTTAACATTTGGAGAGATGACTTTTTGACAATTTTTCCTGAGCTATAGTATGGTTTTTTTGCCATATTGTATTTTGGTGTAAAACGCTCAAAATATTGACTTTTTGGTCCGTTTTTCCAGCTAGATATACTATAAACTGCCTCAACATGCTGTACTATGACTTATTTTAACATTTGGAGAGATGACTTTTTTGACAATTTTTCCTGAGCTATAGTATGGCTTTTTTTGCCATTTTCTATTTTGGTGTAAAACGCTCAAAATATTGACTTTTTGGACCGTTTTTCCAGCTAGATATACTATAAACTGCCTCAACATGCTGTACTATGACATATTTTAACATTTGGAGAGATGACTTTTTGACAATTTTTCCTGAGCTATAGTATGGTTTTTTTGCCATATTCTATTTTGGTGTAAAACGCTCAAAATATTGACTTTTGGACCGTTTTTCCAGCTAGATATACTATAAACTGCCTCAACATGCTGTACTATGACTTATTTTAACATTTGGAGAGATGACTTTTTGACAATTTGTCCTGAGCTATAGTATGGCTTTTTTGCCATTTTCTATTTTGGTGTAAAACGCTCAAAATATTGACTTTTTGGACCGTTTTTCCAGCTAGATATACTATAAACTGCCTCAACATGCTGTACTATGACTTATTTTAATATTTGGAGAGATGACTTTTTTGACAATTTTCCTGAGCTATAGTATGGTTTTTTTGCCATATTGTATTTTGGTGTAAAACGCTCAAAATATTGACTTTTGGACCGTTTTTCCAGCTAGATATACTATAAACTGCCTCAACATGCTGTACTATGACTTATTTTAACATTTGAGAGATGACTTTTTGACAATTTTTCCTGAGCTATAGTATGGCTTTTTTGCCATATTGTAATTTGGTGTAAAACGCTCAAAATATTGACTTTTGGACCGTTTTTCAGCTAGATATACTATAAACTGCCTCAACATGCCGTAGTATAACTTATTTTAACATTTTGAGAGATGACTTTTTGACAATTTTTCCTGAGCTATAGTATGGCTTTTTTGCCATTTTCTATTTTGGTGTAAAACGCTCAAAATATTGACTTTTTGGACCGTTTTTCCAGCTAGATATACTATAAACTGCCTCAACATGCTGTACTATGACTTATTTTAACATTTGGAGAGATGACTTTTTTGACAATTTTTCCTGAGCTATAGTATGGCGTTTTTTGCCATTTTCTATTTTGGTGTAAAACGCTCAAAATATTGACTTTTTGGACCGTTTTTTCAGCTAGATATACTATAAACTGCCTCAACATGCTTTTTTATCACTTATTTTATCATTTGGAGAGATGACTTTTTTTGACAATTTTTCCTGAGCTATAGTATGGTTTTTTTGCCATATTCTATTTTGGTGTAAAACGCTCAAAATATTGACTTTTTGGACCGTTTTTCCAGCTAGATATACTATAAACTGCCTCAACATGCTGTACTATGACTTATTTGAACATTTGGAGAGATGACTTTTGACAATTTTTCCTGAGCTATAGTATGGCTTTTTATGCCATTTTCTATTTTGGTGTAAAACGCTCAAAATATTGACTTTTGGACCGTTTTTCCAGCTAGATATACTATAAACTGCCTCAACATGCTGTACTATGACATATTTTAACATTTGGAGAGATGACTTTTTGGCAATTTTTTCTGAGCTATAGTATGGCTTTTTTTGCCATATTGTAATTTGGTGTAAAACGCTCAAAATATTGACTTTTTGGACCGTTTTTCCAGCTAGATATACTATAAACTGCCTCAACATGCTGTACTATGACTTATTTGAACATTTGGAGAGATGACTTTTTGACAATTTTTCCTGAGCTATAGTATGGCTTTTATGCCATTTTCTATTTTGGTGTAAAACGCTCAAAATATTGACTTTTGGACCGTTTTTCCAGCTAGATATACTATAAACTGCCTCAACATGCTGTACTATGACATATTTTAACATTTGGAGAGATGACTTTTTGACAATTTTTCCTGAGCTATAGTATGGCTTTTTTGCCATATTGTAATTTGGTGTAAAACGCTCAAAATATTGACTTTTGGACCGTTTTTCAGCTAGATATACTATAAACTGCCTCAACATGCTGTAGTATAACTTATTTTAACATTTTGAGAGATGACTTTTTGACAATTTTTCCTGAGCTATAGTATGGCTTTTTGCCATTTTCTATTTTGGTGTAAAACGCTCAAAATATTGACTTTTGGACCGTTTTTCCAGCTAGATATACTATAAACTGCCTCAACATGCTGTACTATGACATATTTTAACATTTGGAGAGATGACTTTTTGACAATTTTTCCTGAGCTATAGTATGGCTTTTTTGCCATATTGTAATTTGGTGTAAAACGCTCAAAATATTGACTTTTGGACCGTTTTTCCAGCTAGATATACTATAAACTGCCTCAACATGCTGTACTATGACTTATTTTAACATTTGGAGAGATGACTTTTTGACAATTTTTCCTGAGCTATAGTATGGCTTTTTTTGCCATTTTCTATTTTGGTGTAAAACGCTCAAAATATTGACTTTTGGACCGTTTTTTCAGCTAGATATACTATAAACTGCCTCAACATGCTGTACTATGATATATTTTAACATTTGGAGAGATGACTTTTTTGACAATTTTTCCTGAGCTATAGTATGGCGTTTTTTGCCATTTTCTATTTTGGTGTAAAACGCTCAAAATATTGACTTTTGGACCGTTTTTCCAGCTAGATATACTATAAACTGCCTCAACATGCTGTACTATGACATATTTTAACATTTGGAGAGATGACTTTTTGACAATTTTTCCTGAGCTATAGTATGGTTTTTTTGCCATATTGTATTTTGGTGTAAAACGCTCAAAATATTGACTTTTGGACCGTTTTTCCAGCTAGATATACTATAAACTGCCTCAACATGCTGTACTATGACTTATTTGAACATTTGGAGAGATGACTTTTTTGACAATTTTTCCTGAGCTATAGTATGGCTTTTTATGCCATTTTCTATTTTGGTGTAAAACGCTCAAAATATTGACTTTTGGACCGTTTTTCCAGCTAGATATACTATAAACTGCCTCAACATGCTGTACTATGACTTATTTTAACATTTGGAGAGATGACTTTTTGACAATTTTTCCTGAGCTATAGTATGGTTTTTTTGCCATATTCTATTTTGGTGTAAAACGCTCAAAATATTGACTTTTGGACCGTTTTTCCAGCTAGATATACTATTAACTGCCTCCACATGCTGTACTATGAATTATTTTTACATTTTGGGAGATGACTTTTTTTACAATTTTTTCTGAGCTATAGTATGGCTTTTTTTTGCCATATTGTAATTTGGTGTAAAACGCTCAAAATATTGACTTTTTGGACCATTTTTCCAGCTAGATATACTATAAACTGCCTCAACATGCTGTACTATGACTTATTTTAACATTTGGAGAGATGACTTTTGACAATTTTTCCTGAGCTATAGTATGGCTTTTTTTTGCCATATTGTAATTTGGTGTAAAACGCTCAAAATATTGACTTTTTGGACCATTTTTCCAGCTAGATATACTATAAACTGCCTCAACATGCTGTACTATGACTTATTTTAACATTTGGAGAGATGACTTTTTGACAATTTTTCCTGAGCTATAGTATGGCGTTTTATGCCATTTTCTATTTTGGTGTAAAACGCTCAAAATATTGACTTTTTGGACCGTTTTTCCAGCTAGATATACTATAAACTGCCTCAACATGCTGTACTATGACATATTTTAACATTTGGAGAGATGACTTTTTGACAATTTTTCCTGAGCTATAGTATGGTTTTTTTGCCATATTGTATTTTGGTGTAAAACGCTCAAAATATTGACTTTTTGGACCGTTTTTCCAGCTAGATATACTATAAACTGCCTCAACATGCTGTACTATGACTTATTTGAACATTTGGAGAGATGACTTTTTGACAATTTTCCTGAGCTATAGTATGGCTTTTTTGCCATATTGTAATTTGGTGTAAAACGCTCAAAATATTGACTTTTTGGACCGTTTTTCCAGCTAGATATACGATAAACTGCCTCAACATGCTGTACTATGACTTATTTTAACATTTTGAGAGATGACTTTTTTGACAATTTTTCCTGAGCTATAGTATGGCTTTTTTTGCCATATTGTAATTTGGCGTAAAACGCTCAAAATATTGACTTTTTGGACCGTTTTTTCAGCTAGATATACTATAAACTGCCTCAACATGCCGTAGTATAACTTATTTTAACATTTGGAGGCATGACTTTTTTGACAATTTTTCCTGAGCTATAGTATGGCTTTTTTTGCCATTTTCTATTTTGGTGTAAAACGCTCAAAATATTGACTTTTTGGACCGTTTTCCAGCTAGATATACTATAAACTGCCTCAACATGCTGTACTATGACTTATTTTAACATTTGGAGAGATGACGTTTTTGACAATTTTTCTTGAGTTATAGTATGGCTTTTTATGCCATTTTCTATTTTGGTGTAAAACGCTCAAAATATTGACTTTTGGACCGTTTTTCCAGCTAGATATACTATAAACAGCCTCAACATGCTGTACTATGACATATTTTAATATTTGGAGAGATGACTTTTTTGACAATTTTTCCTGAGCTATAGTATGGCGTTTTTTGCCATTTTCTATTTTGGTGTAAAACGCTCAAAATATTGACTTTTTGGACCGTTTTTCCAGCTAGATATACTATAAACTGCCTCAACATGCTGTACTATGACATATTTTAACATTTGGAGAGATGACTTTTTTGACAATTTTTCCTGAGCTATAGTATGGTTTTTTTTTGCCATATTGTATTTTGGTGTAAAACGCTCAAAATATTGACTTTTTGGACCGTTTTTCCAGCTAGATATACTATAAACTGCCTCAACATGCTGTACTATGACTTATTTGAACATTTGGAGAGATGACTTTTTGACAATTTTTCCTGAGCTATAGTATGGCTTTTATGCCATTTTCTATTTTGGTGTAAAACGCTCAAAATATTGACTTTTGGACCGTTTTTCCAGCTAGATATACTATAAACTGCCTCAACATGCTGTACTATGACATATTTTAACATTTGGAGAGATGACTTTTTGACAATTTTTCCTGAGCTATAGTATGGTTTTTTTGCCATATTCTATTTTGGTGTAAAACGCTCAAAATATTGACTTTTGGACCGTTTTTCATGCTAGATATACTATAAACTGCCTCAACATGCTGTACTATGACTTATTTTAACATTTGGAGAGATGACTTTTTTGACAATTTTTCCTGAGCTATAGTATGGCTTTTTTTGCCATTTTCTATTTTGGTGTAAAACGCTCAAAATATTGACTTTTTGGACCGTTTTTCCAGCTAGATATACTATAAACTGCCTCAACATGCTGTACTATGACTTATTTTAACATTTGGAGAGATGACTTTTTTGACAATTTTTCCTGAGCTATAGTATGGTTTTTTTGCCATATTGTATTTTGGTGTAAAACGCTCAAAATATTGACTTTTGGACCATTTTTCCAGCTAGATATACTATAAACTGCCTCAACATGCTGTACTATGACTTATTTTAACATTTGGAGAGATTACTTTTTTGACCATTTTTCCTGAGCTATAGTATGGCTTTTTTTGCCATATTGTAATTTGGTGTAAAACGCTCAAAATATTGACTTTTTGGACCGTTTTTCCAGCTAGATATACAATAAACTGCCTCAACATGCCGTAGTATAACTTATTTTAACATTTTGAGAGATGACTTTTGACAATTTTTCCTGAGCTATAGTATGGCTTTTTTTGCCATATTGTAATTTGGTGCAAAACGCTCAAAATATTGACTTTTTGGACCGTTTTTCCAGCTAGATATACTATAAACTGCCTCAACATGCTGTACTATGACTTATTTGAACATTTGGAGAGATGACTTTTTTGACCATTTTTCCTGAGCTATAGTATGGCTTTTTTGCCATTTTCTATTTTGGTGTAAAACGCTCAAAATATTGACTTTTGGACTGTTTTTCCAGCTAGATATACTATAAACTGCCTCAACATGCTGTACTATGACTTATTTTAACATTTGGAGAGATGACTTTTTGACAATTTTTCCTGAGCTATAGTATGGTTTTTTATGCCATATTCTATTTTGGTGTAAAACGCTCAAAATATTGACTTTTTGGACCGTTTTTCCAGCTAGATATACTATAAACTGCCTCAACATGCTGTACTATGACTTATTTGAACATTTGGAGAGATGACTTTTTTGACCATTTTTCCTGAGCTATAGTATGGCTTTTTATGCCATTTTCTATTTTGGTGTAAAACGCTCAAAATATTGACTTTTTGGACTGTTTTTCCAGCTAGATATACTATAAACTGCCTCAACATGCTGTACTATGACATATTTTAACATTTGGAGAGATGACTTTTTGACAATTTTTCCTGAGCTATAGTATGGCTTTTTTGCCATATTGTAATTTGGTGTAAAACGCTCAAAATATTGACTTTTTGGACCGTTTTTCCAGCTAGATATACTATAAACTGCCTCAACATGCTGTACTATGACTTATTTGAACATTTAGAGATATGACTTTTGACAATTTTTCCTGAGCTATAGTATGGCGTTTTTTGCCATTTTCTATTTTGGTGTAAAACGCTCGAAATATTGACTTTTTGGACCGTTTTTCCAGCTAGATATACTATAAACTGCCTCAACATGCTGTACTATGACATATTTTAACATTTGGAGAGATGACTTTTTTGACAATTTTTCCTGAGCTATAGTATGGCTTTTTTTTGCCATATTGTAATTTGGTGTAAAACGCTCAAAATATTGACTTTTTGGACCGTTTTTTCAGCTAGATATACTATAAACTGCCTCAACATGCCGTAGTATAACTTATTTTAACAGTTTGAGAGATGACTTTTTTGACAATTTTTCCTGAGCTATAGTATGGCGTTTTTTGCCATTTTCTATTTTGGTGTAAAACGCTCAAAATATTGACTTTTGGACCGTTTTTCCAGCTAGATATACTATAAACTGCCTCAACATGCTGTACTATGACATATTTTAACATTTGGAGAGATGACTTTTTTGACAATTTTTCCTGAGCTATAGTATGGCTTTTTTTGCCATATTGTAATTTGGTGTAAAACGCTCAAAATATTGACTTTTTGGACCGTTTTTTCAGCTAGATATACTATAAACTGCCTCAACATGCTGTACTATGACATATTTTAACATTTGGAGAGATGACTTTTTGACAATTTTTCCTGAGCTATAGTATGGCTTTTTATGCCATTTTCTTTTTTGGTGTAAAACGCTCAAAATATTGACTTTTTGTACCGTTTTTCCAGCTAGATATACTATAAACTGCCTCAACATGCTGTACTATGATATATTTTAACATTTGGAGAGATGACTTTTTTGACAATTTTTCCTGAGCTATAGTATGGCGTTTTTTGCCATTTTCTATTTTGGTGTAAAACGCTCAAAATATTGACTTTTGGACCGTTTTTCCAGCTAGATATACTATAAACTGCCTCAACATGCTGTACTATGACATATTTTAACATTTGGAGAGATGACTTTTTGACAATTTTTCCTGAGGTATAGTATTGTTTTTTTTGCCATATTGTATTTTGGTGTAAAACGCTCAAAATATTGACTTTTTGGACCGTTTTTCCAGCTAGATATACTATAAACTGCCTCAACATGCTGTACTATGACTTATTTGAACATTTGGAGAGATGACTTTTTGACAATTTTTCCTGAGCTATAGTATGGCTTTTATGCCATTTTCTATTTTGGTGTAAAACGCTCAAAATATTGACTTTTGGACCGTTTTTCCAGCTAGATATACTATAAACTGCCTCAACATGCTGTACTATGACTTATTTTAACATTTGGAGACATGACTTTTTTGACAATTTTTCCTGAGCTATAGTATGGTTTTTTATGCCATATTCTATTTTGGTGTAAAACGCTCAAAATATTGACTTTTTGGACCGTTTTTCCAGCTAGATATACTATAAACTGCCTCAACATGCTGTACTATGACTTATTTGAACATTTGGAGAGATGACTTTTTTGACAATTTTTCCTGAGCTATAGTATGGCTTTTTTTTCCATGTTGTAATTTTGTGTAAAACGCTCAAAATATTGACTTTTGGACCGTTTTTCCAGCTAGATATACTATAAACTGCCTCAACATGCTGTACTATGACTTATTTTAACATTTGAGAGATGACTTTTGACAATTTTTCCTGAGCTATAGTATGGCTTTTTTTGCCATATTGTAATTTGGTGTAAAACGCTCAAAATATTGACTTTTTGGACCGTTTTTCCAGCTAGATATAATATAAACTGCCTCAACATGCTGTACTATGACTTATTTTAACATTTGGAGAGATGACTTTTTTGACAATTTTTCCTGAGCTATAGTATGGCTTTTTTTTGCCATTTTCTATTTTGGTGTAAAACGCTCAAAATATTGACTTTTTGGACCGTTTTTCCAGCTAGATATACTATAAACTGCCTCAACATGCTGTACTATGACATATTTTAACATTTGGAGAGATGACTTTTTTGACAATTTTTCCTGAGCCAAAGGTATGGTTTTTTTTTGCCATATTGTATTTTGGTGTAAAACGCTCAAAATATTGACTTTTTGGACCATTTTTCCAGCTAGATATACTATAAACTGCCTCAACATGCTGTACTATGACATATTTTAACATTTGGAGAGATGACTTTTTGACAATTTTTCCTGAGCTATAGTATGGTTTTTTTGCCATTTTCTATTTTGGTGTAAAACGCTCAAAATATTGACTTTTGGACCGTTTTTCCAGCTAGATATACTATAAACTGCCTCAACATGCTGTACTATGACTTATTTTAACATTTGGAGAGATGACTTTTTGACAATTTTTCCTGAGCCATAGTATGGCTTTTTTTGCCATATTGTAATTTGGTGTAAAACGCTCAAAATATTGACTTTTTGGACCGTTTTTTCAGCTAGATATACTATAAACTGCCTCAACATGCCGTAGTATAACTTATTTTAACATTTTGAGAGATGACTTTTTTGACAATTTTTCCTGAGCTATAGTATGGCTTTTTTTGCCATATTGTAATTTGGAGTAAAATGCTCAAAATATTGACTTTTGGACCGTTTTTCAGCTAGATATACTATAAACTGCCTCAACATGCCGTAGTATAACTTATTTTAACATTTTAGAGATGACTTTTTGACAATTTTTCCTGAGCTATAGTATGGCTTTTTTGCCATTTTCTATTTTGGTGTAAAACGCTCAAAATATTGACTTTTTGGACCGTTTTTCCAGCTAGATATACTATAAACTGCCTCAACATGCTGTACTATGATATATTTTAACATTTGGAGAGATGACTTTTTTGACAATTTTTCCTGAGCTATAGTATGGCTTTTTTGCCATATTGTAATTTGGTGTAAAACGCTCAAAATATTGACTTTTGGACCGTTTTTCAGCTAGATATACTATAAACTGCCTCAACATGCCGTAGTATAACTTAGTTTAACATTTGGAGAGATGACTTTTTTGACAATTTTTCCTGAGCTATAGTATGGCGTTTTTTTGCCATTTTCTATTTTGGTGTAAAACGCTCAAAATATTGACTTTTTGG
This sequence comes from Plectropomus leopardus, assembly GCF_026936395.1. Taxonomy (NCBI): domain Eukaryota; kingdom Metazoa; phylum Chordata; class Actinopteri; order Perciformes; family Serranidae; genus Plectropomus; species Plectropomus leopardus. The sequence continues at coordinate 10,608,877 of NC_142193.1, read as the reverse complement.
ACCGTTTTTCCAGCTAGATATACTATAAACTGCCTCAACATGCTGTACTATGACTTATTTGAACATTTGGAGAGATGACTTTTGACCATTTTTCCTGAGCTATAGTATGGCTTTTTTGCCATATTGTATTTTGGTGTAAAACGCTCAAAATATTGACTTTTTGGACCATTTTTCCAGCTAGATATACGATAAACTGCCTCAACATGCTGTACTATGACTTATTTTAACATTTTGAGAGATGACTTTTTTGACAATTTTTCCTGAGCTATAGTATGGCTTTTTTTGCCATATTGTAATTTGGCGTAAAACGCTCAAAATATTGACTTTTTGGACCGTTTTTTCAGCTAGATATACTATAAACTGCCTCAACATGCCGTGGTATAACTTATTTTAACATTTTGAGAGATGACTTTTTTGACAATTTTTCCTGAGCTATAGTATGGCTTTTTTTGCAATATTGTATTTTGGTGTAAAACGCTCAAAATATTGACTTTTTGGACCGTTTTTCCAGCTAGATATACTATAAACTGCCTCAACATGCTGTACTATGACATATTTTAACATTTGGAGAGATGACTTTTTTGACAATTTTTCCTGAGCTATAGTATGGTTTTTTTTTCCATATTGTAATTTGGTGTAAAACGCTCAAAATATTGACTTTTTGGACCGTTTTTCCAGCTAGATATACGATAAACTGCCTCAACATGCTGTACTATGACTTATTTTAACATTTGGAGAGATGACTTTTTGACAATTTTTCCTGAGCTATAGTATGGCTTTTTATGCCATTTTCTATTTTGGTGTAAAACGCTCAAAATATTGACTTTTTGGACCGTTTTTCCAGCTAGATATACTATAAACTGCCTCAACATGCTGTACTATGACATATTTTAACATTTGGAGAGATGACTTTTTTGACAATTTTTCCTGAGCTATAGTATGGTTTTTTTTGCCATATTGTATTTTGGTGTAAAACGCTCAAAATATTGACTTTTGGACCGTTTTTCCAGCTAGATATACTATAAACTGCCTCAACATGCTGTACTATGACTTATTTGAACATTTGGAGAGATGACTTTTTTGACAATTTTTCCTGAGCTATAGTATGGCTTTTTTTGCCATATTGTAATTTGGTGTAAAACGCTCAAAATATTGACTTTTTGGACCGTTTTTTCAGCTAGATATACTATAAACTGCCTCAACATGCTGTACTATGACTTATTTTAACATTTTGAGAGATGACTTTTGACAATTTTTCCTGAGCTATAGTATGGCTTTTTTGCCATATTGTAATTTGGTGTAAAACGCTCAAAATATTGACTTTTTGGACCGTTTTTTCAGCTAGATATACTATAAACTGCCTCAACATGCCGTAGTATAACTTATTTTAACATTTTGAGAGATGACTTTTTTGACAATTTTTCCTGAGCTATAGTATGGCGTTTTTTGCCATTTTCTATTTTGGTGTAAAACGCTCAAAATATTGACTTTTTGGACCGTTTTTCCAGCTAGATATACTATAAACTGCCTCAACATGCTGTACTATGACATATTTTAACATTTTGAGAGATGACTTTTTGACATTTTTGCCTGAGCTATATTATGGCTTTTTTTGCCATTTTCTATTTTGGTGTAAAACGCTCAAAATATTGACTTTTTGGACCGTTTTTCCAGCTAGATATACTATAAACTGCCTCAACATGCTGTACTATGACTTATTTTAACATTTGGAGAGATGACTTTTTTGACAATTTTTCCTGAGCTATAGTATGGCTTTTTTGCCATATTGTAATTTGGTGTAAAACGCTCAAAATATTGACTTTTGGACCGTTTTTCCAGCTAGATATACTATAAACTGCCTCAACATGCTGTACTATGACTTATTTTAACATTTGGAGAGATGACTTTTTGACAATTTTTCCTGAGCTATAGTATGGCTTTTTATGCCATTTTCTATTTTGGTGTAAAACGCTCAAAATATTGACTTTTGGACCGTTTTTCCAGCTAGATATACTATAAACTGCCTCAACATGCTGTACTATGACATATTTTAACATTTGGAGAGATGACTTTTTGACAATTTTTCCTGAGCTATAGTATGGTTTTTTGCCATATTGTATTTTGGTGTAAAACGCTCAAAATATTGACTTTTGGACCGTTTTTCCAGCTAGATATACTATAAACTGCCTCAACATGCTGTACTATGACTTATTTTAACATTTGGAGACATGACTTTTGACAATTTTTCCTGAGCTATAGTATGGCTTTTTTTGCCATATTGTAATTTGGTGTAAAACGCTCAAAATATTGACTTTTTGGACCGGTTTTTCAGCTAGATATACTATAAACTGCCTCAACATGCCGTAGTATAACTTATTTTAACATTTTGAGAGATGACTTTTTTGACAATTTTGCGTGGGCTATAGTTTGGTTTTTTATGCCATGTTCTATTTTGGTGTAAAACGCTCAAAATATTGACTTTTTGGACCGTTTTTCCAGCTAGATATACTGTAAACTGCCTCAACATGCTGTACTATGACTTATTTTAGCATTTGGAGAGATGACTTTTTTGACAATTTTTCCTGAGCTATAGTATGGCTTTTTATGCCATGTTGTAATTTGGCATAAAACGCTAAAAATATTGACTTTTTGGACCGTTTTTCCAGCTAGATATACTATAAACTGCCTCAACATGCTGTACTATGACTTATTTTAACATTTGGAGAGATGACTTTTTTGACCATTTTTCCTGAGCTATAGTATGGTTTTTTTTGCCATATTCTATTTTGGTGTAAAACACTCAAAATATTGACTTTTTGGACCGTTTTTCCAGCTAGATATACGATGAACTGCCTCAACATGCTGTACTATGACTTATTTTAACATTTTGAGAGATTACTTTTTTGACAATTTTTCCTGAGCTATAGTATGGCTTTTTTTGCCATATTGTAATTTGGTGTAAAACGCTCAAAATATTGACTTTTTGGACCGTTTTTTCAGCTAGATATACTATAAACTGCCTCAACATGCTGTACTATGACATATTTGAACATTTGGAGAGATGACTTTTTGACAATTTTTCCTGAGCTATAGTATGGCGTTTTTTGCCATTTTCTATTTTGGTGTAAAACGCTCAAAATATTGACTTTTTGGACCGTTTTTTCAGCTAGATATACTATAAACTGCCTCAACATGCCGTAGTATAACTTATTTTAACATTTGGAGAGATGACTTTTTTGACAATTTTTCCTGAGCTATAGTATGGCGTTTTTTGCCATTTTCTATTTTGGTGTAAAACGCTCAAAATATTGACTTTTTGGACCGTTTTTCCAGCTAGATATACTATAAACTGCCTCAACATGCTGTACTATGACTTATTTTAACATTTGGAGAGATGACTTTTTGACAATTTTTCCTGAGCTATAGTATGGCTTTTCTTGCCATTTTCTATTTTGGTGTAAAACGCTCAAAATATTGACTTTTTGGACCGTTTTTCCAGCTAGATATACTATAAACTGCCTCAACATGCTGTACTATGACTTATTTTAACATTTGGAGAGATGACTTTTTGACAATTTTTCCTGAGCTATAGTATGGTTTTTTGCCATATTGTAATTTGGTGTAAAACGCTCAAAATATTGACTTTTGGACCGTTTTTCCAGCTAGATATACTATAAACTGCCTCAACATGCTGTACTATGACTTATTTTAACATTTGGAGAGATGACTTTTTGACAATTTTTCCTGAGCTATAGTATGGCTTTTTTGCCATATTGTAATTTGGTGTAAAACGCTCAAAATATTGACTTTTTGGACCGTTTTTCAGCTAGATATACAATAAACTGCCTCAACATGCCGTAGTATAACTTATTTTAACATTTTGAGAGATGACTTTTGACAATTTTTCCTGAGCTATAGTATGGCTTTTTTTGCCATATTGTAATTTGGTGTAAAACGCTCAAAATATTGACTTTTTGGACCGTTTTTTCAGCTAGATATACTATAAACTGCCTCAACATGCCGTAGTATAACTTATTTTAACATTTTGAGAGATGACTTTTTTGACAATTTTTCCTGAGTTATAGTATAGCTTCTTTTGCCATATTGTAATTTGGCATAAAAGGCTCAAAATATTGACTTTTTGGACCGTTTTTTCAGCTAGATATACTGTAAACTGCCTCAACATGCTGTACTATGACTTATTTTAACATTTGGAGAGATGACTTCTTTGACAATTTTTCCTGAGCTGTAGTATGGCTTTTTTGCCATATTGTAATTTGGTGTAAAACGCTCAAAATATTGACTTTTTGGACCGTTTATTCCAGCTAGATATACTATAAACTGCCTCAACATGCTGTACTATGACTTATTTTAACATTTGGAGAGATGACTTTTTTGACCATTTTTCCTGAGCTATAGTATGGCTTTTTATGCCATTTTCTATTTTGGTGTAAAACGCTCAAAATATTGACTTTTTGGACCGTTTTTCCAGCTAGATATACTATAAACTGCCTCAACATGCTGTACTATGACATATTTTAACATTTGGAGAGATGACTTTTTTGACAATTTTTCCTGAGCTATAGTATGGCTTTTTTTGCCATATTGTATTTTGGTGTAAAACGCTCAAAATATTGACTTTTTGGACCGTTTTTCCAGCTAGATATACTATAAACTGCCTCAACATGCTGTACTATGACTTATTTTAACATTTGGAGAGATGACTTTTTTGACAATTTTTCCTGAGCTATAGTATTGTTTTTTTTTTCCTTATTGTGTTTTGGTGTAAAACGCTCAAAATATTGACTTTTGGACCGTTTTTCCAGCTAGATATACGATAAACTGCCTCAACATGCTGTACTATGACTTATTTTAACATTTGGAGAGATGACTTTTTTGACAATTTTTCCTGAGCTATAGTATGGCTTTTTTTTGCCATATTGTAATTTGGTGTAAAACGCTCAAAATATTGACTTTTTGGACCGTTTTTTCAGCTAGATATACTATAAACTGCCTCAACATGCTGTACTATGACTTATTTTAACATTTGGAGAGATGACTTTTTTGACAATTTTTCCTGAGCTATAGTATGGCTTTTTTGCCATATTGTATTTTGGTGTAAAACGCTCAAAATATTGACTTTTTGGACCGTTTTTTCAGCTAGATATACTATAAACTGCCTCAACATGCCGTAGTATAACTTATTTTAACATTTTGAGAGATGACTTTTTTGACAATTTTTCTTGAGCTATAGTACTTTTTTTTGCCATATTGTAATTTGGCGTAAAACACTAAAAATATTGACTTTTTTGACCGTTTATTTCAACTAGATATACTATAAACTGCCTCAACATGCTGTACTATGACTTATTTTAATATTTGGAGAGATTACTTTTTTGACTATTTTTCCTATAGTATGGCTTTTTTTGCCATGTTGTAATTTGGCGTGAAATGCTAAAAATATTGACTTTTTTGACCGTTTATTTCAACTAGATATACTATAAACTGCCTCAACATACATTTTTATCACTTATTTTATCATTTGGAGAGATGACTTTTTTGACAATTTTTCCTGAGCTATAGTATGGCTTTTTTTGCCATATTGTAATTTGGTGTAAAACGCTCAAAATATTGACTTTTTGGACCGTTTTTTCAGCTAGATATACTATAAACTGCCTCAACATGCCGTAGTATAACTTATTTTAACATTTGGAGAGATGACTTTTGACAATTTTTCCTGAGCTATACTACTTTTTTTTTCCATAATGTAATTTGGTGCAAAACACTAAAAATATTGACTTTTTTGACCGTTTATTTCAACTAGATAAAGTAAAAACTGCTTCAACATGCTGTACTATGACTTATTTTAACATTTGGAGAGATGGTTTTTTTGAAAATTTTTCCTGAGCTTTAGTCCTACTTTTTTGCCATATTGTAATTTGGCGTAAAACACTAAAAATACTGACATTTTTGACCGTTTATTTTAACTAGATATACTGTAAACTGCCTCAACATGCTGTACTATGACTTATTTTTACATTTGGAGAGATGGCTTTTTTGACAATTTTTCCTGAGCTATAGTCCTGCTTTTTTGCCATATTGTAATTTGGCGCAAAATGCTAAAAATATTGACGATTGTGACCGTTTATTTCAACTACATAAACTAAATACTGCTTCAACATGCTGTACTATGACTTATTTTAACATTTGGAGAGATGGCTGTCTTGACAATTTTTCCTGAGCTATAGTCCTGCTTTTTTGCCATATTGTAATTTGGCGAACAATGCTAAAAATATTGACTTTTTGGACTGTTTTTTCAGCTAGATATACTATAAACTGCCTCAACATGTTTTTTTATCACTTATTTTATCATTTGGAAAGATGACTTTTTTGGCAATTTTTCCTGAGCTATAGTATGGCTTTTTTTGCCATATTGTATTTTGGTGTAAAACGCTCAAAATATTGACTTTTTGGACCGTTTTTCCAGCTAGATATACTATAAACTGCCTCAACATGCTGTACTATGACTTATTTTAATATTTGGAGAGATTACTTTTTTGACTATTTTTCCTATAGTATGGCTTTTTTTGCCATGTTGTAATTTGGCGTGAAATGCTCAAAATATTGACTTTTTGGACCGTTTTTTCAGCTAGATATACTATAAACTGCCTCAACATGCCGTAGTATAACTTATTTTAACATTTGGAGAGATGACTTTTTTGACCATTTTTCCTGAGCTATAGTATGGCTTTTTTTGCCATATTGTAATTTGGTGTAAAACGCTCAAAATATTGACTTTTTGGACCGTTTTTTCAGCTAGATATACTATAAACTGCCTCAACATGCTGTACTATGACTTATTTTAACATTTGGAGAGATGACTTTTTTGACCATTTTTCCTGAGCTATAGTATGGCTTTTTTTTGCCATATTGTAATTTGGCGTAAAACACTAAAAATATTAACATTTTTGACCGTTTATTTCAACTAGATATACTATAAACTGCCTCAACATGCTGTACTATGACTTATTTTAACATTTGGAGAGATGACTTTTTTGACAATTTTTCCTGAGCTATAGTATGGCTTTTTTTTGCCATGTTGTAATTTGGCGTAAAATGCTAAAAATATTGACTTTTTGGACTGTTTTTTCAGCTAGATATACTATAAACTGCCTCAACATGCTGTACTATGACTTATTGTAACATTTGGAGAGATGACTTTTTTGACAAGTTTTCCTGAGCTATAGTACTTTTTTTTGCCATATTATAATTTGGCGCAAAACACTGAAAATATTGACTTTTTGGACATTTTTTGAGCTAGATATACCATAAACTGCTTCAACATGCTGTAATGTGACTTATTTAAACATTTTGAGAGATGACTTTTTTAACCATTTTTCCTGAGCTATAGTATGGCTTTTTTTGCCATATTGTAATTTGGCTTAAAACGCTAAAAATATTGACTTTTTGGACATTTTTTGAGCTAGATATACTGTAAACTGCCTCAACATGCTGTACAATGACGTATTTTAACATCTGGAGAGATGACTTATTTGACAATTTTTCCTGAGCTATAGTATGGCTTTTTTTGCCATATTGTAATTTGGCTTAAAACGCTAAAAATATTGACTTTTTGGAGTGTTTATTTCAACTAGATAAACTATAAACTACCTCAACATGCTGTATTATCACTTATTTTATCATTTGGAGAGATGATTTTTTTGACCATGTTTCCTGACCAATAGCAAGGCTTTTTTTGCCATATTGTAATTTGGCTTAAAACACTACAAATATTGACTTTTTTGACCGTTTTTTCAGCTAGATATACTATAAACTGCCTCAACATGCTGTACTATGACTTATTACAACATTTGGAGAGATGACTTTTTTGACCATTTTTGCTGAGGTTTTTTCCATGGTTTTCAAAATTCATGCCCCACAGAGTGCCAGGCTCTCTTTTTTTCTTTCTTTGTTCTGTGACTGACCTGGCTGTGTGTTTTTGTGATCTCTGATCAGAATTGTGTTTTTGCAATTGGTGAAAGGTATGTGATGAGAGGTTGTGGACTTTTGGTAAGTTGGGGTACTCTTTACATTTTTCACACACGTAGGAAATCTCTGTTTAGACACACTGGGTTAAGTGGCTGTTGTTACCCCCTGTTGTTTGTTTGTGAAAGCTGTTCTTTAGAGAAGGGAGTTAGGGTGTTTTTTTCTAGTTTTTTTCTATTCAGTTATTTTCCTTGGCACAACCACCTGATCCCATCCTCTCTCACCTTTGTTTGGCCACCAATAAATTACTTTAATTTCTGCTTCAACTCTGGTCCGTCTTTCTTGGTTTTGTGATCGTCCCTTTGCTTTAAAGTGAACTGAACAATATTTGGGGTGATTACTTTTTTGACCTTTTTCCCCTGACCTTATGTATGGCTTCTGTGCCATACTGTAATTTGGCTTAAAAAGCTCAGAATAATGACTTTTTGGACCGTTTTTTTCAGCTAGATATACTATAAACTGCCTCAACATGCTGTACTATGACTTATTTTGACATTTGGAGTGATTCCTTTTTTGACCATTTTTCCTGAGCTATAGTATGGCTTTTTTTGTCTCCATAATGTAATTTAAAAAACTAAACACTCAAAATATTGACTTTTTAGACCGTTTTTTTCAGTTAGCTATACTATAAACTGCTTCAACCTGTTGTATTATGACTTATTTTAACATTTAGAGAGATCACTTTTTTGACCATTTTTTTCGGAGCTATAGTATGGCTTTTTTTGGCAATCTGTAATTTGGATTGACTTTTTGGACCATTTTTTTCAGCTAGCTATACTATAAACTGCCTCAACATGCTGTGCAATTACTTATTTTAACATTTAGAGTGATTAGTTTTTTGACCAGCATAGGATGTTTCAACCATGACATGTCCAAAAAAACAGCTGAAAACCACATACAATATCATGCCAATTCACGCCAAAGCATAGGAAATTGCAAAAAAGGCCAAAACCACCATATCATAGCATGTTGAAAAAACGACCAAAAATGCCATACTAAAGTTTGGCAGAAAAAGGTCAAAATATGACTTGTCCAAGTAACAGCTGAATACCACATAAAACATCTTAATAGCATTCCAAGACACGCCATAGCATAGGATTTTTCAAAAGTGCCTAAAGCACCATATTATAGCATGCCAAAAAAACTGCCAAAAATGCCATACTATAGAGTAGTGAAAAATTGCAAAATATGACATAAAAGTCAGTTGTAAACCACATAAAAAAATCATCAAAAATGTCAGAAAATAGTATGGCATGCAAAAATCATCAAAATTATAATATATTATGGCATCCAAAAATCATCAAGAACATCATAGTATAGTATGCCATTCAAAATCTTTTTGTTTTTGTTTTGGACAAAAGACTATGCTGTGAGGATTTCATTGTTTTTTGACAATGTATTATACCATGACATCTTCATGATTTCTGAACAACATACTATACTAAGAAGTTTTTCATAATTTTTGGACAACATACTATGACATTTTTCATGACTTTGGCGATATTCAACTAAAACACAAACTTGTGCTCCAGAAAAGGATAAGCACTCATATATTATACTTCAACATGTTTATGATGTCTGGGCTACATACTATACTATGATGTTTTACATAATTTTTTGATGACATAGTATGCTATGATGTATTTCATGATCTTTTGAACAACATACTATAAGGTGTTTTTCATTTTTTTTGTTAACATAATATTCTCTGATGTTTTGGATTATTTTTTGAGGACATATTACACTTACATTTTTGATGGGGGTTTTTGGACGACAGATTATGGTGTGACGTTTTTCATGATTTTTTGGACAACATACTATGCTATGATGTTTGTTATGATTTTTTGGACAACATAATATACTTTGATGTTCTTCTTGACTTTTGGACAATATACTATACTGTGACATGTTCTTGATGTCTGGCTCCGTACTAAACTATGACATTTTTCATAATTTATTGATGACATACTGTGCTACGATGTTTTTAATGATCTTTGGAGGTTTTCATGATTTTTGGAAGACATACTGTACCACGAAGTTTTTCATTATTTTTGGACAACATACTTAACTGTAACGTTTTTATCGCATTCTTGACATTTTAGTATACTATGACATTTCTATATTCTAAACGACTAGCAGTACTATTGCGCTTTTATATTTTTAAAGGCATCCTTTACTACAACTTCTTTTTGAACAACATACAATAGTCTGACTATTTTAATCATATTTGTTTGTATGACATACCATACTATTTTATAAGTATTTTTTGTCAAAACATATAGGCTATGTTGTGTTAATGTTATTTTAAATGAAAAACTATAATTTGCAGACCAATGTGTCTCATACTTGTAAATGGAGTATCTCAAGAGTATCTTGGGGGAAGTTTTTCTCAGTTTTGCAACAAAAATTCAATTTAACATAGGGGTGATTTTGGTGGTCATACATCAGGGGTTACGGTTACTGTGACCTTGCATCCGTTATTTTTTTTTAACATACCATCAAAAAATTCCATTGTAAAGTATGTCCACACATTTTTTTGACATACTATACTATAACATATTTTTGGCAAACTGTATTACAGCATGTTTTTAATACTATGACATTTTAACATACTGTACTATGACATTGTTAACATACTGTACTATGACATTCATTTTACATACTACACCAACATTTTTTTCACATACTATGCTGACATTTTTTTTCTATCATGCTTTGCGTCAACATTTTTTTTATAACATGCCATACTATGACATACAAACTTGACATACAAATGCTGACATTTTTATGACAGTCTATGCGATGATATTTCTATAACATTGTTATGCCATACTTTACTTACATTCTTTGACATACTATACTATCATATTTTTATGACATATTATACCATGGCATGTAACATATTCTACACAATGACATTTTAAAGACATTGCCCACTAACAATTGTATGACATAAACTGACATTTTTGACATGCTATATTATGACATTTTTATGACAATATGACATCTTTTTTGACATACTATACTATGACATGTTTTATAACATACTTTACTACGACATTGTTTGACATAGTATAATGTAATTTTTTGACCTACTATGCCATGGCATTTTCTATAATATACTATGCCTTTTATGGCATACTAAAATGTGAACATTTCATAACAAACTATACTTTGGCATTTTTACAACATGCTATACTTTTTCTGAACTTTTTTTGTGAGCATACTATACTGTGACTTTTGTATATATACCATACTATATTTTACAACATGCTATACTGCTACTGCCAACATGCTAACTGGTGTCGAGGACCCGAGTGTCGCTACTGCGACCTTACCGTTACCGTTTCAAGGCATCGCTGGTCTGTAAGCTGAGCTCGGGGAGAAGGACAAGCTCATTTTGGAGTTTTCCACTGTCGCCACAGCCCAGGCAAAACGCCTCGCTGGTCCCTGAGTCCCGAGCAAGGACAAGTTAGACCCCACGTCAACCGGAGCACTGGACTGTGGTCCGCAGGGATAAACATGGTCCGCCCGCTCCACCTCGCGACCTACCACTGACCAACAGGTTCAACATCTTGGACATCCAGGATTTTCCTCCACTGGAGAGATGATCCAACCTTCCAGCGGCCAAGTCCTTCATGAGGTCCTCCGACTCGTCCGGAGAAAGCAGGAAACTCCTTTGCTGTGGATGCCGCCGCGCTGCCGCTGTCCCCGGCAACAACTCACCATCTACAGTCGGTAAATGCAGCTCAAACGGCGCTACCTCCTCCATCAGCGGCGGTCGGTGAGTCCATCGTTGGTTTTGTCAAGTCCAAGCCAGCCTTGACCATCTGCTACCTGACTGCTGAAGTCTCCGACTTAGTTTATGCCATCCCCAACCTGCTGACAGATCACTCCTCTGTTGGGAAGGTGGCTCTCCATGTTGGCACCAACAACACTGCACGGCAACAATCCGAAGTGGTGAAAAGATAATGAAAAGTACTTCACCGGACTTAAAAAAAAAAAAAAAACAGCAGTAAAAACGTTGTCATCTCAGCACCAGTTTCCGGTGGGTCGAGGGGCTCAACGTTTCAGTAGGTTACTGGCTTTGCACAAATGGCCTCAGGTTCAAGGTGGTATCCCAAACTTTCGGTTTACTGATCATTTTTAACTTTGTCTGGCAGCGTCCTGCGTTTTTCAGAAGAGACGGTCTTCATCCGAGCCGGTTGGGCTCACGCATGTTGTCAGCAAATATTCTTCATGGCACTCTGTCCAGCCCACCTGCGCGACTGTTGGCAGTCACCGGCACATGAGACCCTGCTCTGGGTACTCACTCTTCATTGGGTATCAGTTCTTGTTCGCTGCTGGGATGTGTAGATGTTAGTACCGCCGACTACAGGCAGGGAGGAGATACAGAGGTGAGTCTGAGCCTCCGCAGCTCATGGCCGTCTTATATAAGCTGCTGTCAGAACCGAACACCGCGCAGCGTTCGATCATGAAAATCTCTGATGTCATAAAGGGACCAACGGCGAACGTCGAACGGCGATGATCTCGCGATATTGAGTTGTTCTGCGCCTACTGCCAAAGCCTGGCTCTCAGCTGATCGACCCATGATAGATCCATGAATGAATTTCAGAGATCTGGAAATGATTTGTTTTATTTGAAGGTTTTTCTGTTAACAGAGTACATGTTGTGACGTATGGTTATGTTTTGCAGTCACAAAGACTAAATACATTAATCATAAGCTATACAGAATCTGTTGTATAATATTTTGATTATTTTGAAGAAGGAAGGAAAAGACGAATTAAGGATTAAACTGCACAATTGATGGTTAATAGTGTTGGTGTGATGCGAGGATTCTTAAAATAACATCTTTACAGACGTGAAGCCCTGATAGGCTGTCTGACTGGTTGATGTAGTTTGAGAGAGACAGAATCTCTCAGCGGATTTATATACAGCAGCAAAATGATATAATGCTGATATACATAAGAATTCATGTAAATGAGGGCTGAACCATGAACAGAAATAATAGATAGCCTGTATGATATGATTTACACTGTGATCAACACAATAATTTGAGACTGTGAACAGACTGATAAACGGATATGATAAGAACTGAATGAATAAGAATACAATCTAAAAGGATGTGGGTGCTTTTGTGACTTCCTGTATGGACTGGAGGCTGCAGGAAAAGTCAGAAAATTGTCCAACTTGATCGCAGCTCACTACCCCCTGCTGCGCCGCCTGATCTTGTCGATTAAAAGTCGGTGCTCACCTTGAATCCATCCATAAAGGCAGCCTAGTACCACCTGAAAAACATAGCAAGGATTAACAGAATTCTGTTTTTCACAAGATGCAGAGAAAACTTGTTCATGCTTTGATTTTCAGCAGACTAGAGTATTGTAAAGGTGTCTTCACAGGTCTCAGTAAAAAAAAAAAAAAATCAATCAGACAGTTGCAGCTTGTCCAAAATGCTGCTGCCAGTGTTCTCACTAACACCAAGAAAGTGGAGCACATTACACCAGTCCTTGAATCTCTGCACCCGCTTCCTGTGTGACAAAGGATAGATTTAAAAATACTGTTGCTTGTATGAAAAATGCTACATGGTCTCGGGTCTAAATACACATCTGACTTACTTGTACGCTCCGATGCATTCAGACCCCTCAGGTCATCTGGGACAGGTTTGCTCAGCGTTCCCAGGATTAAAACCAACTAAGGTGAAACAGCTTTCAGTTTTTATGCTCCCCACCCGTGGAACAAACTCCCTGAATACCCGAGGTCTGTTCCAACTGTTAACTCGTTTGAATGAAGAAACATCTCGCCAAAAAGCCTGGGAAGATTGGGCAGAATTCTGGATCCAAAATGGGTGCACTTAATAATCAATTGAATAATACAATGCTATATTACAGACATTTTTAAGCAACAGATTCAAGAAGATACTGATCCAGCCATTGTGATTTCTCACTCAGGACTACGGTCAGTGTTCTGTAACCAAATGCTTCAAAGTAAAACAAGTAGGCCCTGTTTAAGAAAACCAAATATTTCACGATTTTATATAAACCAAACAGATGACAGGATGATCAACAAACAGACAACACCAACAAAAACAAAACCAGGACTGACACCCCTCTCTGGTCCTGTTTGGATAACAGACAATCCAGTGCAAGGAGCTTCCGAGGAATCTATTGTTTCTGACATTCAGAATTTGAGAGCAGTGGCAGAATAAGCAACAAGCCTCTGACTCCTGACCCTGCATCTCAAAGAGCCTTCAGAGTTATTGGACTAGACGGACACAAAGAAAGTTAAAAAAAAAAAAAAGAGGCTGTACAACTCAGTAGAGATCTTTGACTGATGAACACAAACATAGATCTACTTCTTAAAAAAAACTGATTTATAAGCCTAAGAAATATTTTGTATCTGATATAGCCACATATTGTTTTGTATTGTTTAATTTTTAAGTGACATACATTGTGCTATTGTAATCAGTGATGTGTTAATGTTACAGATTCAGACATTGAAGAGGATTGGCTTGAATATGAAAGGACCCCCATATTAAAAACAAATTTAACAAATTATATGAGGTTGAAGAACTGCCTCAGAGTCTTGATCTTTAACAACAATTGGGTATACTGAAAAAGGTACCCTTCTTTAATGTACAGTACTGTTCTGCATATAGATGGATGACAATAAAGTCTCACTCATCTTACTCTGAAAACCATCTATTCTGTTTTTCAGCTCATTGTCATTTAAATTTACCGTATCAGTGCTGAATTTACAAAAGTGAAAACATGTACTTTTGAATCAGAGACTGTCTTAGAGAAATCTAAATATTACTTTGGATATTATACAAAGACGATAAACATGAAAACAGGCTCCATGTATAAAGCTGGTTGTCATGATTAAACAAATTCCATATGGAGCATAAAAACTTATTGCCTTTGTAAGACTTTCCTGCAATAAACATCTTTTTGGACTTTGTGCTAATTCTTCATTACCATCCCTATTCAGTTTCTGTAATTGAAAAAAGATAGGAAGCCCATTATTCTGCCTGTGGAGCTCTGGTTTTCGGTAACTTTTGTGAGGGTTCATCAACTTTCTCTCTCTCTCTCTCATATGCAATTACCTCGGGTGACTCCTGAGACTGCCGCTGACAGAGCCAATTAAACTGGGTAACAATCATTCTAATTAGAGAAGCTGCTCCGCTGAGAAAATGGAACTGTGTGTGAAGGTGTGCCGAGACTGCACACAGATCCACTGTTCATTATGGACAACAACAAAAAAAATGCTGGGATTCAGGAGCTCAGTGCTTCATGGGGGCCACATAGTCTCGTAAGTGCCACAACCAAACAACCACACATCTGTGGTAAAGGAGAGCATCTGGAGAAATGACTGCAGAAACTGCCACTAATCTTGAACCTTGAACTTTCTACATTTCTGTCACTGCGTTATCGATTTCATCACAAATTCCAAAGAATCAGTTGTTTCAAGACACTTAAAGGCAGCACTGAAGTAAAAATAAACCAATAAAAAACTATACATTAAATAATGAAGGAGATAAAAACAGATAGATGGATGAAAAAAAGATGGGAAACACATGGGGGGGGTGAAAAATATAGGAGGATAAAAAAGGTTGAGAATAAATGGGGAGAAATAGAGAGGTAAAGACAAGATAATACTTTTGCATTCTTACATGACATTTTTGCATTCTCTCGCAAAACTTTTTTTTTCTTTCGAGAAATATTTTGAGTCTCTATCCACTCCTGCTTAAGCAGAGCAACAAAGGGCATGGTGAAGGTGAATATAGCAAAGATCTCATGGCTATGAAACCGCTGTGCCACAGTTAAATATGAGAAAGAGCTCAACAAAAAGCTTCAGCCTACCTGAGGAAATGTCTTGATGGTTAGCATCACAACATCACACATCACCACAAACCTGCATCCAAAGAAAGAAGAGTATGAAAACAACAAGTCTAGTATTCCGCCTTGTACATGGTCACATAATTTAGTAATTAATGTTATTCAAGAGCATTTGCACTGCAATTTGTTTTTAGGATAAAAAATTAAATGCTAAGTTTTCTAAAAAGTTAAAAGTGATGAGCACTTGTAACCATACGTCTCCTTCATTTAAAACAAAAAACAGAACATCAGGTTATGGCTTACCAGTTTGACTGCAACTTTGTTATAGCACACAGACATGATTTGTCCCCTCATCACAATGTCTGAAAGAGACAGTAGTGGAAAAAGTACTCAGAGTAAAAGCAGCAATATCATATATTATACATATACACAGCAGCTTATGCCATAAAACATGGCAGTCTATGGAGTGAAAAATACAATATGGGCTTCCAAAGTGTTGTGGAGTACAAATTTAAAGTAGCATTAAATGGAAATACTCAAATAAGTACCTTAACATTGCACTTGGACACAGTACTTGAGTAAATGAATTTAGTTGTATTCCAACACTGGAAATGAAGGATCATAATTCCCAAATGTTAAAATGTCCCTTTAAAAACTCCTGAGAGCTTTTGTCTGATTTACAATTTAATGGCCTAGCAGTCTTTCCACTCAGTGAAATTAAAGTGGGAAAGAATGGGCT
The DNA here is from genome assembly GCF_026936395.1 of Plectropomus leopardus. Lineage (NCBI taxonomy): Eukaryota > Metazoa > Chordata > Actinopteri > Perciformes > Serranidae > Plectropomus > Plectropomus leopardus. Next base: position 10,592,257 of record NC_142193.1, on the reverse strand, counting down.
TAAAAACACTGAGGTTCATTGTCTTTTTATGTCAAACCTACACTGTTTATACAAGTTTATTGCTATTCATGCTTTAGCTTGAACAAGCTGGGCTAATGCAGACAAATGCCGATTCTTAGTAAACAGAAAATCAGTGCTTGATGTCCTTGTGCGCACAGAAAACATCTATAAAGCAGCTCAAGTGGACTTAAGATTTTATTCAAGGACAAAACACAAAAAAAGACAAGAACACAAATACAAAAGCACAGAGTGGAACCATGCAGAGAATTGTGATTAGTTGTGTGTGTGTGTTAACTCAATGATTAATAGTACATTCTAATATTTTGAGATAGAGATTGTATTCTCTCTTTCTATTCATAATGAGGCTTCTTAGAGGATTTTTTAACATTATAAACCTAATTAACTGAGGGCAGAAGGCAATCAAATGGAGGTTTAAGACGTCAAAAAACGTTAATAGAGAGACTAAAGCAGAGATAGAGTGTGTTCCTAGGCAAGGATGGTAGAAAATAATAAAAAAGATGAGCATGAACCTCTGAGACGAGCCTTTGAACTCATTTGGGCCTCGCAGGTGGCTATAATGATGATGATATATTGAGCTATAATTGAATCCGAATTCAATTACAGGTATATGGTGTTTGGCACAGCAGCCTCTCTGTATGAAGCAGACTGGGTGTAATTCAGCCTCAGGGCCTTGGTTGAAGATATATAGAGGAATTTAGAAAGCGGCTCTCATCCGAGGGCTTGTTTTGGAGATGAATGAGATGACCTTCAGATTAAAGAGGAGAAAGTTCTCGCTCATTTCCCTGTTTGAATTATGGCGTAGAGATGCAAATCATTCAGAAATAAAAGCTTTGGGTAACTAAAGCATGAGAGTTCAGAGGTCTTAACAGTAGGGGAAATAACCTTCAAATTTTAATTTCAAATACTTTTTTTTTAAGAAGGTGAATTGGAAAAAGTTGACCGCTAAAGGTTATTTCAGGAAGATTTGATTCGGTAGATGTCTCCAAACAACTTTTGAATTTATTGTCTGAGATTTACACTTTTTCTAAACTGCATTAAAGTAAAAGTCACATCTTACTGTGTTTTCTCTGTGCAGATGTTTGATTTGTTGCCTGTAAACAGTGATAATATGTCATAAATTAAGCTATTATCCATCTGTTTACTTTGCATGTGTTTATTCTTTGTGATCTGAAGCTAACAACAGCAGGTGTTAGCAAACAGCTGATTAATCAGCTGCAGAGTGAGTCAGTCCAGGGACCTGCAGAAACCACGGGAACTTCTGTCAGATGCAGTCATGATATGAGAAAAGGTTATGATCTATAAATCTTGTTTAAACATTTGGAACTGTTACCTTTTCTAATAGCATAACAAAAAATTTTAACAATAAAGCAACATTTTCAGAGCCTTTCTGTCTAAAAGAAAAGGTCATGTTTGACACATCTTGACATAAATGTAGACATATAATATAGAATATAGAAGGGGATTCAGCTTCATGGAAGTATAATAAAGCACTTGCCTATCCACAACATAGTATAAGTAGACATCCATACTACTCTCGACATGGGTTGCTTTTTTGGTTTGGGCTAATCCCTTTATAATAAGGATCAAGCGATCCAATACTCAGCATTGGTACTGGTCCAATACTGGCCCAAATCACTGGATTTGACATTGGAAAAAAAACAAATGTGTATTGTGATATGATCTATTAGCATAAAGCATAACGGAATTGCTTAACTAAATTTTCACCACATACTGTAAAGAGACATTTCATATGATGAGCTGCACAGATGAGCATGTCATAACAGAAGACATCATAGAAGTAGTGGTGATGAAGGCTGTTGGGCCGCCTCACATCACCTGTATCTTGACCAAAAAGTTACAGCCAACAGCCAACTAGTATGTATGTTTGGCACCTGCATGAGAGGAAATAACTCTCCATCATAGCAGGTGGAAGTTTATATTTAAAAGGGGAAACCAGAGGACTGACAGGACAGATTCAAGACGCTAGCCAGTTTACACAATAACAACCCAAAGCTGGAAGTTGCTGCACTAGCGAACAATTACACAAACAACTACAAACCGTTTCTGCTGAATGGCATACGGCATAAAAAAAACAAACAAAAAAACCCCCAAAAACAAACAAAACACAATCTTACCTTATATAACAAGTATATTTCAATTACACGCCCTCTGGACCTCACTTTCATTGCTTTTTTCATTAAGAGCTTGACAATGACCAATGACCAGCTGCCGGCTTAATGTGTCAGGGCCCTTAGATTTTTTTTTCTTCAATGCAGCTAACTTGATATCAGGAGTAATAACAGACTAGAGTTTCAGCTGTGAGTGCCTCCAGATACAGTGTCTACCGTGCTCTATTTCACTGTACATTTTATACCGGAGATGCTTTTATTTTTATGTTATGTTATAGTAATTTAAGTTATGGTCTACATTGCAACTTGTTTTTTGCTTTGTTATTGCTTGTTATTGAGGTATAGGCTACACTGAATGTTGACTTACAGCCAGTATTTTACGCTGGAATTATAATTCCTTTGTTATTTGAAATACTCAGATTTAAGGTTGCACTTTAATTTTAATTTTGAATGTTTAAATGTTGCTGGCCAAAAAGTTCTGTGTGAAAAAGTTTAAATAAACAGAAGCAGCAGTGTTGCATAACTGAGCCAAGTTCTGGGTTATGTATTTCTTGCTTTAAGGGTGCAGAATGTGTTTTTTTAAACATCATTCAGCATGATTTTCTTTTGAGATGGCCTTAAGCAAAGTGTATTTCTACAAGTGGATGCTGTAAGTTTAGTTGTTTAAGAGACTTTTTTTTTTACTTGACATGAAAAAGTGATGTCAAACCATCACTAGCTACAAAGGAAATATAAGTAATAATCCTTTAATTTAATTTTCATCATGTCAAAGCAAAGTTTAGACACTATTTATGGCTAACATGCTCTAATTTTACAGAAACTTCCTGCAGTTATTGTATTGTCTATTTAGGCTCATTTAGCAGTTTGGCAGTTGTTCTGTACTGTTGTTTTGCACTGAATATAATATATAATTCCATAAAATATGCAACTCAGTCAGGGGTCACCAGTTTACTCAATTATAGAAAAAGGGACCCTGAGGAAAACATTTGGGAACCACTGATGTCGACTGAACAGAAAGACCTAACACGATGTAAATATCTCTGTGACCTACTGGAAATTCTTTGAATGCTGCTGGAAATAAAGCATCTTTACTGTAAAAGGTCTGACTTGACTACAGTTTTTTGTCACCTGCTGCTGCCACTAAATAGCATTGCAATTGGTGAAGAGTGTATTATGACTTGGTTAGGATTTGAAACTAAATTTTAGGATGTCGAGTATGACTTGAGACTTGTCTGATGTGACTTAAGAGTTGTCTTGGGACTTAAGTGCACAGAGTTCAGACTTGATGAACTCTGTTGTAGACAATCCTAGTCTTGTTGACAAAGTTAGTTTTCTAATTTTCTATGTAATTGCTTGAAAAAGAAGCGCTCCATTTCTGTTTTTATGAATTCATGGTGTCTTATAAGCTCATGTGTGCTGAGTTTGTACACATGACATTTATTCATGCTTTCAGGATATACTTATCATCAAACTGACCCTGTCATGCATTTTTATAAAGGCCTCTATATATTGTCATAAGATCCACAGAAGAGCCAGTGAAGAATATTTACTATATAACCACTAGATGGCACAAACAGAACATGAGGCAGCTCAGTGTTGGACAGATCCTTTTGGCAGAGGATGATGTTAAAGTGGTTTTCACCCTAAAACAGTTTTGTGATGATAATGTTAACATCCTAATTCTAAATGCCTCCAGACACAGAGCCTTGTCACACTGCACTTTGTTTACTCACTTTTGTGCTGTGAGATACGAGATGAAATAAAAAGCTGGTAAGTAGATATTTCTCAGGAGTGATGCTGATAAAGGCCACTTGTTATTGAATCAGAACTCAACATCTGGTCACGATAAGATGCAGCAGGGGTCTGCTCCTCCACTATCAGCTCATCTAATGTAATGTGTGCTGCCTCTTAGGTACTGTACAGCGTGAAGGCCACACAGTTATCTCCCCAGATGACTTTTTTCATAACGTAACTTGCCCCAAGTAGATTTTATCAGTGATGGATGAGCCAGAGAACAAATGATTGCAATAGAGGAGGCTCCTCTCTAAAGGTTTCCCTTGCGTCCTTGCTTTCATTGCTTTGGCCCAGATCTCCCCCCGCATGTAGTGTTATCTATCACTGTTTGGCATTTTTACACAGGAACACACACCTGGGCATGAAAACACACTTATTTCCTGACCTGTTTCTCCACTGTGACTGTGACTGTTTTGGGGATTTGCAGATCTTTCATTATTCATTTGTCCAATTTTAATATAAATTAAGATTCAAATTTTCAAATCAGGTTTTTTATTTACACTATTGAGACTGAGGAAGTTTTGTTTATCTAGTGGTTTCTGTGTTTTAATGATATGCAAGCTCCTCAACCTGAGGTGGCAGTAGATGCGAAGATTTTCTTCTTTCTCTTATCAAGGTTTAAATGTAAAGACAATCGATATCTTCATTCAGTTTGGTTATTTCAGAGTGATATGCACAATCTCTTTCCCATGCATCTTTTTCTTTAATTAAATTACATCTCTGATTCTTTTCAAATTTGTCATGTATGTAAAAAAACAGACAGGCTCATTGTTTCATGGCAACATTTTTAGTCATACCGTAGCAGCAGAGCTCCAGATATAGGCAATGCCAATCTGTCAGACCTTCCACCTCTTTGATTCAGACCAAAATATCTCAACAACTATTATACAAATTGTTATTGCACTAATTTATTTTTACATTTAAGGTCCAGTGTGTAGGATTAGAGGCATCTATTTAAAAAAAAATCACGTGTGACAGATATAGATAATGATACAGTAGTTAAAAGTTATATGATGTTAGTATAACGATCAAAAGAGCATTTTCACTCCATGTTTGCTGAAAACAACACATCATGCAGATAAAATTGGCGAGATTTGTGTTTTCTCGTTTCCCCGCACACATACAAAGTAGTTGGTTGGTGAGAGGGTGGGGGCTTGTTGGTGATGAAAGCAGGCTCCTGCCTATAGCAAAATTCAATAAGAGCTAGGTTTTAACCTTTTGTACATACATTGTTGTGTTCTTTATGTTCTATTTTTTCATTTTATATATTTAAAAAATATTATTATCATTATCATTATTATTATTATTATTATTATTATTGTTATATTCTTTAGAGGACAGTCACTATGCATATTTATACTCAATGTGTAGAATTTAAATACTGTCAAGAATTGGACCTAAATCAAAAAACAACAGTATACTCACATGTACTGCTTTTTCAACTGAAAAAAAAAAGTGGTTTGGGGGGTTAGTTACTTTTTAATATGTATTTTCATAGATAAGTTAGTTTTTAAAAAAAGAAGGATAATCTGGGGTCCTGGACTTCCTGTTAGGCAGCAGCCCAGCTGCTCCTGAGCAGTGCTGCTCACATGGGCAGTTTGGCCAATCTAACTTATCAACATTGGTGCAGAAAAAACAACAACAAAAAAAACACTACAGGTTCTGCAATGAACAGTAAACCAGAACACACAAATCGATCAGTGGCTCTACATAGGGCCATTTGAACTGTTGCATTTTCTCACTGGCCAAGCTAGTTCTCACACAGAAAGTTTCAATTCTGCAACTTCACAACTGGACCTCACTGAATCCTACACACTGAACTTTTAATGTATTGGTAATTTTACTTGAGAGGGGATCTGAATAATTGTTAAGGCATTGGTTCAGGCTACAGGCTTGAATCAACAAAGAGACTATGAAATATCTGAAGGGTTCATGACAAAGTCGACCATAATACCATGACATGTTTGTCAAGTAAGCCTGAGGAATCATGTCGACAAAGTGGATTTTAAATCCGTTTACAGGGTTCACAGCAAAGCCACAAGTTTGTCTTCTAATCTGACCAACCAGCTTCTATAAAACATGCGACAAGTTTAAGTCGAAATCTGAAGGTACGCTTGCATTGTGCACATGAACCCAACCCAACACACGTCGCTTGATAACTTCAATGTCAACGTCTGCCTGTAAATCCCTTTAATGGAATTTACACGGGGCTTTAGCTCATCAGGCCATGACGATTTGAGAGGCATGTGGGATGTTTGCAGCCTTGTTTCAGTAATTATCATGGCAGAAGAAAAAACTGCGGGATTGTGGTGAATGTTGACGCTCAACAGTCGGTCAGGTGTTGTTTCATTAGCCAAATGGATTAACTACTAACTATTAACTATTCCGAATGCCACTGATTTCCCCGGGGGTCGATAGGAGTGCAAGAAAAGAGTGCCTTGGTGACTCTGTGGCTTGTGATTAAATTAGTAATCAACTCTCTGAAGCAATAAACACAGCCAACAGGTAATTAAATATGATTTAGCCCCAGGTAATAGCCAGTGACCATATATGTAAAACAATGCAGTCATTTTCTAATGCCTGTTATTCTCTGGGACTATTTTATAATTTCATTTAGTAAAGAGACTCTCTCAATGCTATTACATACTTTATTCAGGAAGATAAAGTAAATAGCTCTCCACCTTTGGTGTCTGTTTGGAGTTGAAAATTCTATTATGTTGCCAATTTTGCTTTTGGGACATCATATTTGCAGGGACATTAATAAAACACCTCAAGGTTAACTGCATTGTCCTCGGTGTGGCCTGACTGAGGTGAAGGTTTCCAGAAATCAGGTTGGAAATAGCTTCTGTGGGACTGTACTGAAGGATGGAGCGTTAAATGGAAAACTATTTTGTCAATGACTGGCACAAAGAGAAAATGAAGCCCCAGATTCAGTCTTTCTCCCTGATATGTTCTGTACCTTCCTCATTCAGCTCTCCAGTGAATGATAGGACTGTCTCTTTGTTCAAACTCCAATTATCTCTCATTTTCTCTTTAATCTGCTCGCTAACTGCCTTTCTCTCTCTGACATGAATAAAGAGTACAAGCATGTGATGCCTGATTAACTGCGAGTGTTGAGAAGATTTAATCAAACAGACTTCAAATCCAGCTTGATGTTCTGTTCTTGTACTGATGAACATGCTGTCTGTATTTATGGAGGGAAATCACTGAGATATTCTGACTGTGAAAAAACCTTTTTGAAGGAACTCATACTGCATCAACTGTGGTTAATGTAATCAACTAGATGCAATAGAAAACTCGCAATGTAATTGTCACACGCCAAAACTTCAATGCCTTCAATGAGAAAATAACTCAGAGAGATGTACTATTCAAACTTCTAAAATAATAAAACATGTTTAGAAGTTTTTCATCTATATTTGGATCCCAAGCTGCCTTAAATACATTTCATTTGATCATAATTTTGCTGTTCCAACAATTACTTACTTATAATTAATAACAAGTATATAATGGGCCGTTCCTATATAACTTTGGTGGCAGCTACCTAATCCATTCTAATCCATTTTTAAAAAAAGGCCATTCATAAAGAATTTGACACATGCAAATTATGTGGAATAATCAAAAACAAGAACAAAAAAGTACATAAATACATATTTGGAGGTGACCCAAATATCTTCTGTAACCATTTCAATGAATATTAGATGAAAATGTGATTAAAATTAAAACTGTCAAAAATCTGTTCAGGCAGAAATGAATGGAACTGACATGAGCCCTTGAACTAAGATTCAGGAAATAAAGTTTGTGCTTTTTTTGAGTAGGCGCAACTGCAGCAACTTTGTGACCCACCAACAACATGACTCACACACTATCAGTTCACAATCAGCCCTTTTCCTCCTTGGTATGAAAGTGAAAATCCAGAGGAAAATTATAAGTTAACGTTAAGCTAGCTACGAAGTGTTCTGTTAAAAGAGAGGAGGTGATTAGAGTAAAGATCTTTCTGCTGAGACTGCTCTATGTCTGTAGTTTCTTATTTTCTCTTTATTTTTCCTATGTTGGGGATGTTTATGGTTGTGTAGCCCTCAGCCAAAAACAGTGTACAGGAGAGGTTGGTACATTGTTAAAAGGCTTTTTCATTAAAACAAATGTAATGTTCCTACAATAGCAGCTTTAATGACATCAAGAGGAGGGGAAACGTTGAATGCTGTGTTTCAAGCTTTAAGCGACAATTCCTGTATAGTACAGATTCTTTTACATTTTGCACTTGAGCTGAGACAAGTTAATCGATCAACAGAAAATGAATCAGCTATTTTGATAATCAACACAACAACAATGTCAAAAATCCACAGGTTCCAGCTTTTGATTGATTGATTTTGGTTTTGTTTTTGTTGGTTTTCTTTGTCTTCTATGATAATAAAACCCATATCTTTGTCATTTTAAGGGCCAAACATATGAGAAAATAAATAATTAATTGATAATGAAAATAATATTAAGTCGCAGCCGTAGTTTGCCCGGGTTTTACATTATGATGTAACATTTTGGCTGTTTGTTTATGAAGAAATTAATATTGCAGACTTTCAGACAAGATGTTTCAGTTATTATCATGCCTTCAGGCTGCTGACTCCATCAGCGGAGGTAGATGTGAGTCCTGACAGTCGCTGAGAGAAACAGGGACTCTTGTCAGGGACGACTAAGCAAACAGTCGAAACACTTCTGTAACATGGATTTAGATGTAGCAATCCTTGTTTGTGTTTGGTTTCTGGCTATGCCTTCTTTAGCATTTAGCTTCAGGGCTGAGCCTTTGTAAGTTGTTGTGCATCGCCTCTTCATCTTCTACATCACAGAGCCACAAAGCGACATGTGAAGAGAGGAACAAGAGGGGCAAGAGGAAGAGATAAACCAATCTCTCCCATTTTCTGAAGGCCATGCTGTGCAAGATGTTGTTTAAACTCTCCAAAAGCACAAATTACAAAAAGAATAGATCCTTTTCAGAAAAAAAGATGAATAAAGGAAGAGCTTATGTTATGCTAATAAATCCATACAGCTGGCTTTGAGAATAGCAAAGGTTAAACCCTTAAAACGATGCCTCTTTTAATAAAGTAAAAGGTTACAAACACAAATGCTAAATAACTGTTGAAATCTGAAGAAAGCAGACCTGAAGTCTCTGTGCCCTCCCCTGTGTTCAACAAAAGAACTTCAGAATCAGAATTAGAAATGCATCCTGACAGATTTTGATGCCTAAACTGTTCAAATACTCACAGGACTTTGACAACACACCCAGGCTCCCTCTTTGTCTTTAGCTGAGCGTTTTTCTCTCCTTGCTTTAGCATACAAACTAAATTAATGAAACACTTCTATGCAACAGAGTATTTGATCTAATTGTTTCTACAATGCTCTTTTAAGTACTTGTGCGTGTGCTGTGTGAGTTCCCACTCGGCCACGGCTACCAGTATGTTTACAATGAGTTGCTGATGCACTGTGGCTGACCTGCAGGCAATATTCTCTGCCTAAATATCTGCTAAATGAACTGAGACTGAACTGAAGCTGAACCCCCAGCCTGCAGCAGCTCCCACATAAGAGTCTCTGGCGACGTGTAGAATATTAATGCAAGTAAACCAAAACTGCGGATCAGTCTCTACCATAGTTAACTGCTGCTCTCAAGTTAAACTAAACCAAAAGTCCACATGACGACAATTGCTAAGCTGCCCACAGTACATCCATTCACTCCAATCATCCCTGCTTCTAGTTTGTTCACTTGTTATATGATTTGTGCATGTCTGAGCTGGAGGAATAAGAATTACACTAAATGAATGAAACAAATGTGTAATCACGGAGAAAGGACAGATATAGCGCTCTCAGAGTTCGAGTTCTCACTGCTGTTGCTGCTGGATTTTCTTAAAAGTAGCGACGCTTAATAAAACCTGACCAGCAGGCTAAATCACGTTTCAAGCTGATTTTTCCGCTGCTGTGGCGTGCCTCCTCAATTGTCCAAGCTGTGGTTATCACTTAAGGCTGAATGGGGGAACACTTCAGCTGATATTAAGTGCATGCAGCACAGACGTCACAGGGAAAGTTCACCTTGCCAAGCTACTGTACATTTGATCCAGCGTGGCTTGTTATTTCCCTGTTTTTCTTTTTTACGTGGGGAATGTCAGGCGCTTTGTGTTGACTCATTCTCTGTACTCCTTCTCCTCCTTCTAAAAGTTTAGAATGTCCCTGAGTCAGTTCACGTCACTGTCCAAACCTCTAAAGAAATGACACATTAACTGAGGACAACTGCAGGGCTTCACTCTCACTCCGACCCTCAGTTCTTTGAAATTGAAGCTTTAAACTCTTCAGTTTACCTCTGCATTTTGTTAGAATAAATTTGGGGCTAGTTATTCAAATCTCTCCCTGCACTGAAACTTTTATTTTTCTGTTTATTCAGTATATAGCTCAATATTAGCTCATTCATATTTTCCATCCGATTCTGTTTCTTTTAAATTACATTTAGCTGGCATATAGCTCTTAGTCAGTCCAACACTTTCGGTCCACACTGAAAAATTTCAACAGCTATTGAACGGATTGACACAAACTTTTGTACAGATATTCATGGCTCACAGAGGATGAATTCTACTGACTTTGATTAACACCTGACTTTTCCTGTAGCGCCACCATGAGGTTGGCATTTGTGGTTTTGAGTCTCCCTCTGAATGGACAGCACTATCTTTGCAGATTGCATGACTTCTTATTTTTTTATCTAGCATCATCATAAGGCATTTAAGACTTGTCTGATAGTTTTGTTATGGAGAAAATACTAAGCAGCAACCTCTGAGGCTGAAAAATGAACCCAATGCAGAAGTGCAAAAAACTGCAGCTCCTCAAATGGCTACTTGAGGCTGGCTCCAAAATAGTATAAATTCCAATACACTCTCATGTTAAAGTGCCCAACTTTACAGCAGAAATAAACACATTTACATTTGGTACAAAAATAGTTATGGTCTCTTCGCTGATTTCAACATTCATGACAACCGTACCTAAATGTATAAAATATAGGCATCACTACAGAAACACGTAACTCCTTTACATCTTGCAAAATGCAATTCTTGAAATTCGAAGAAATGCAAAACTCTGCAGCACAACGGCGACTTCCATCAGCCCACCAAATTCATCTACATTAGGCACTACCATCTAAATTAGGCCAACACAACACAATATTTGCCTCCAGCTTCACATCAAAATACCTCAAAAGATTGAAAACTGAAGAACAGAGCACGATCATTTGAGTTTGAATGCAATTAAAAACGGAAAAATTACCTGCTTTAACAAATTATGTTTGCTTACACATTGACAAGACTTCAAAAATCACTTCACTGTAGTCTTTTTCAGCATAAAGATCACAGGTAATGAACTTTCATATTTCTCACAGCTATTGCAAAGTTCAAGCTGCATGTGAAGTTAACTTGAAGGGCATTCTTTTGCCTTAATTATTAACAATACCATCAAATAATACAGTGAAATGGTCCGGTTGGGAACTGGTGGGTTTATGCATTTTCTCCTTGTTGCATTTAGTGCTGCTTGAAAAAGGACAAATGTGCTTGACTATGGTTGAAGTTTTACCTTGAAAATATGTAAATTTCCTGGGATTCCCGAGATAGCATGATAACTCCTACTACCGCCTTTCAGGAAATATATCAATTCCCTGTGAGCATGTTAGCATGCTGACATTAGCATGTCTTTTACATTATGTCTTTACAAAAGCAGTTTGAACTGCCTTCTCCTTGAAAGATGCAATGCAAATAAACTCGCCTTCCTCAGCTGCGCCACAACAGGACACCGCATCTGCAAAACAACTTTTTAATTTAATTGTTTCACATTAAAAACACACACTGTATGCTGCATCACAAAATGAGAAAATGCTGTCCTGCGGTAACAATTGAAGCCAAAGTAGAGAGAAGAATCAGCCATTGTCGCTGCCACCAAGAGAAGCGAGTTAGGTTCGTCTCACACCCCTGCAGGTCGACTGAGGATTGTGTTTGTCTGAAGCCACGACATGAGATAGCACACACAGACAGCAGGTTGAGCCACAGATGGGAAATCATAATTCAAACAGTCTCACAAAAGCATTTGAATTCATTCCTACCTGTAATGTACATCACCATGATGACAGAGACCGAGCTAGGATGATCATGGACTTGGATACACTTATTCTTCCACATGTTCTCACACAAGCTTTTGGTGTAAAGTCATATATATGTAGCTGTTGTTTGAAGGTTCAGATAGACCTGTATCGGAAAGGAAGCCTGGCGCTGAGAGCAAAATGTGTCCCTTGTTTTTAGCATGACATTCAATTACCCTCTAAATGCTACAGCAACATTCTCACCTACTGAGAGTAACTATATAAAAAAATGTAATTTCTGGAACTGGAGTTGATGTTTTAGCAAATAGATTAGATCTGCTTCAGGCATGTCTGCATGATACCCGTTTTTATGAGGAAAAAAAACAGATATTTACACCATATCACAGAAGACCCGCAATCAAAAAAAAAAAAAAAAATACAGGCTCCTTGCAGTGCTTTAATCATTTCTGTAATCATGAAACTGTTTAAAATCTTTAAGCCCATTTTTTCTCTTTTTTTGGACAAAATTATGCCACCCTTGATAAAGTGGTAATAGTGGTCTGAAATATCAGGCATTCTCCTGATGAAATAATGGTTTAACATCACTCAGGTCATATTCGTTTGTTGTAGCGTTTTGCTGTCTGTCTGACAGGCAAATAAATTTGAATTCTACCTCACTTAGCTGGGTGCTGCAGTGAGGTGCGGCAGCCAGAAGCCAGTCATTTATTCATATAAATTAACAGTGCAAGTGTGACATCCCTTTAAAGATGTCTGTAGGGAACAGCTTAACACCCCGGGAGTCACGTAGCAAACATGCCTTTCAGTAAACTGACTAAACTGAAACTGACAGGTGGAAAAAAATATGCAAAAAGCTGGCTGCAAAAAGATCAGATTTCACTCTGTTCTCAGGGAACAAATGTGTTTTTTTCCCCTCAGTAATGCACAAACATCACCAATCTCCTTCCCCTTCAAGATAATTCACTAAAAAAATGACAAACTGCTCATTACAATAGATTTTCGAAAGATTGGTCTCTTCTGAACTATGATTTCAAACAACCATATGTTCAATCTGTACATTCGAAGTTTCTCACCTGGGCCCTTGTCACAGGCCTGTCCTGCAGATAGAGAGAGAGACAAATGGCACACATGTACAGTAAAGCAACACTGCAGTCCAGCATCAGCAGAGAGAGCAAGATAGATCAACGCATGCAGTTCAAAACCAATTTTGTACAGTTCATTTGGCAGTGAGCAACATAATATGTGTTTGTTATATAGATATGCTGCACAGGGGTGAGTCCCTGTTAAGGGTAGCTGTCCCACCCAGTCTCTGGTTTTCTGTGTGCATGAATGTGGAGACACAACCCCACTGCAGGTCTGGCACAGCGGAGGCCACGCTCCCACCACAGTACAGTGTGGGGTGACAGAGAGGGCCGATAAGTCCAGCCGACAGCTCTTTAATCCCCATTAGTGCCTCAGACGGGGCGGTGTGACAGAGCGCAGCGCTGTCCTTAGGCCAATCCCTGTTCTTGTCCTCGTGTCCTCCCCTCCCCTGTTAGGGTCCTGCAGGATGCCCTAACAAAGGATGTAGCGCCACCTAGTAGAGGCAGCCTCTGCATGTGTGTGGCTCTGAGGGGCAGGCAGGGAGGGAGGGCCTCAGCAGGCAATCTCCTCCAGGGTGCCCAGCGTTGTCTGCAGGGGAACTGTCACAGTGTGGCTGATGGACTCCGAGTGGTTGGCCACGGGGTCACAGGAACTCTGGGGAAAAACAAACGAAAGATTGAAAGTGTTTTAGTGCCCGGTCAGACAAGAGAGTGATGAAGCAGAATTCATTTGGAATTCCTGTTGAAGTGGTGACCACTTGTGGAGCTGATTGCCATGCTACTTTGGCTGGAGAGCTAGCCACTGACATGCTAACTAGCCGGCAACATGTTAGCACTTCAGTCAAAGTAGCTTGGCCATTCACAAGACATTAAGTTGACATGTTTTATTCAAGAGATTTTTGTTTTTACCATTGACTCCTTTTTCCCATGACTGTAATGGAGCAGTTAAATACTCTAACCTCTACTAATATTCTGCTACTCTAATGTGCAGTGGTGGGAGAGCTACTTTGAAAACATAGCTTTGCCAGCTAATTACTTCACACTGGGAGAAGTTAAACTACAGAAAAGCTATCCAGGGTTTCCCACACATTTATTAATTTGTGGCGGCCCGCCATGATTAAACCATCTGCCACCTCAGTAAGATTTTCTATTTTTGAAACTGGACAATTTATTAGGAGTGCTATTCTCATTCAGTTATTCATTGCACCACACTCTCAGATCGCAATGTGCCCTCTGGCTATAGATGAAGCAGCAGAGTATCATCCACTTTGAAAGTAAAAATTAATCCTTCATTCTGCTGGGTCTAAAGGTTTGCAATCATTGGCAGCCGCTGCTCCTCTCATCCAACATTCTGATCAGCTCTGAAAAGATCGACAGATCAACTGTCTACCTCTTAGTCACAAACTGCTGCTGAGAAAAAAAAAAAACCTCATGGAGAGCTCCACCTCCATTCACAGACCCGCAAAAGCCTCCAAACAGACACATAACAATACAGATAGCATGCAAAAGCTTCTTTAACCAAATACTAATGAACAGCACTATACAACAGTTTATCCGACCAAGCAATCTGATTGGTCGAGGGGCATTCCATGAGTGCTAATGTACAGGACTACATCACTGGGACTTTTAACTATGCTGTATCACTCCACCTTACAGCTGTATTAAACCGCTAATTAGGCATACATTAACAGTCTGTGGTTATCTGACATCACTGTAGATGTATCAGTGTTTAAAGAACAAGAAAATCCCTTCTGACCAGTAGAAACTCTCAAAAAATACCTGAGCTGTGGCAGCCTCTAGCTCACCTGGTACAGTGTGCGCCCCTTATGCAGAGGCCTTTGCAGCGGCCCAGGTTCAATTCCAGCCTGTTGCCCTTTGTTGTATGTCATTCCCCCTCTCTCACCTACATTTCCTGTCATTCTACAGCTGTCCTATCAATAAAGGGAAAAACCCTCAAAAAATAATCTTTAAAAAAAATCATAAATACCTGAGCAAATGCAAAAGCCTTTCACCAGCAAACCCAGGAGGGGAGCAGCTGTCAAAGATGGGATTTGGTATACCGCCTTTTCCTGGGAGTAAACCAGCTGTCAAAGAAGTTACAAGGATGTGCAGTGTGGCAGGGACACAATCGTCTGACACCAAACACAGCCCGAGAGCCACCACCATACCCAAACTGTCTGATACGGGACTCGTGGTGACGGAGATCATGGCAGTAAGTGGACACACGTTGGAGCAACGTATTGTCTGATCATACTAACTCATCTGAAAGAAACAGACTGCTGAAGCCAGTGTTAACAGACTCTTATTTCACTGGAAACACACAAATAAATGTAGATAATACTAAGCAGCTGGCCTGTGCATAATATGTAGACTGAGCTTCCAGAGAATAGCAAGCTGGTGTGTTGGAAAATATTTGTTAGGGGTAATGACTGTCAGTTCCAGCGGTTGCGGAAATATCTGAGCAGAAAAAATCATTAAATAAACAATCAAACCATTACCTGTTGTTGCTTATTACTATTACTAATAAATGTCATTTGCTGAACGTTTGTAGAAAAGCAATATCACACGCCTCCCTCCTACGAAGAAATCACAGCCATGATGATATACAGTACAACAGCACTCCCTCCCATGTGATATTGCTTAAATGACCAAAACTTCTGACTAACTGTGGTCAAAAGAGGTTTAATTAAAGTAAAGAGGCAATGGTAAAAAAATGATGCACAGGGGTGTTGCATCCATCAGTTTTTTTCAGCCAATTCTAATTTAGCTATGGCACTAATTACTTTAAAAAAATTAAACAAAAACAATCCAGACTTTTTGGTAATCGGTTCCTCATTTCCCCCCATTGTCAAGCCCCTGATAAAACAAAACTTTCCAGCCTTTTTAGACTTTCTGCCTCCCTACAGTTTGCAGTTGGTTATCAATTTAAATGTGTGTCAAAAGTTCACTAAAACTGAGCTTGTTCTGGAACATTTTGTACCAACAAATCCACTGATCTGAGATAAAATAGGATAATCTTTTATTGGTCTCACAGTGAGTAAATTTGCATTGTTACAGCAGCAGAGGGCATAGTGCAAAACTTTCAGAGATTAAATTTAAGTGCATTTATTTTCGGAAAAAGCATACCAGATTTATTTATTTATATAGTTATGCTTATTTAGCAGAGTGCTACTTCTGAATTGGCAGCCGCTTCATCCATCCAGCCATCAGTGGCACATACACTGCTGCTGGGCTACCTACTGACTAGTGATGTCTAGTGATATTCTTTCAGGTGTGCAGATGACACTTCTCAGTGACTACCCTGCAAATACCGTTATGCAAATGCCAGTCCAACCCATGGGCAGATTATGAGCCAGTGGGCCCCTGGGCACAGATATGTGAGAGGCCCCCCACCACCTCTCCTACATGACAGGAAGACACATAAGACTTTTCTACTCAGAGATTGCACCATAGGGCTGCTAAGAAGTCCCTTTTTTACACTGCCTTTGCATTTTTACACAGAACCAAACAACGCTGCTTCACTGTGTGATTTTAGACAGCACGCCAGCATTGCGGAAACAAAAGAGGCGTGGCGAGCATGACCTTTTACACAACAGCATCGGCCTCTGTGACATACAGTATAACATCAGCATCAGCATGGCTTTACAAACAAAAAATCTGATCTTGTCTTCTGTTCGAATGGTAAGGAGCGCCTGAAACTCATTGCTTCTTTTAAAAACACACCTCAGTGCAGGGCTGTTACTAATTCTGTTTGCGGCTTAAAGGTGAAACTTTTCTTTCCATCTTCTCCGCCAATATACCCTTTATACAAAATGGCAAGGTGGCATACAGGCTCTATTTTCCCACCTTGGACCGTGAGTGTAAAAGAAGGTACAGACTTTGCAGTGAATTTTCCTCTTTTTTGTTGTTTGCATGTTCTTGTAGTTGTTATGCATCTTATTGTGGTTTTGTGTGTCTTTGTATTTACTATGTGTCCCTTTGTTGCTGTTTTGCCCCTTTTTGTGGTTATTTGCAGCTCCTTTGTATTTTTTGTTGTCTTTTTGCCTCTTTGTGGTCATTTTGAGTGTCCTTCTGGCTGAAACATATTAATTTGAGTGACATTTTGCAGCTGAAGGACAGTCAGGCCCTGACACTTTCGGCTGTTGGGTCTGTGCTCCCTAGGACTGTTCAGTATTCCATTCATGCCCCAACCTTCTCCTTGGACTGCAGATTTTGTTATTGTTGATTTAACTGAAGTTTGATGTTCATGCATGAATTTATTAAGGTGTTATTGGTTGCTCCCAACAGAGTTGGATTCTTTGAGAGCTCCTTCAAAAAGCAGAGCTTTTCCTGCCAAATTGGCATGCTACCGTCTGGCCGTACACAGTTTTAGATTTGGGAGTATGCTCTTTCTTGCATGCTTGTGTGGAGGGGGTGAAGATAGGGCAAGGTTTTTGTATGCATGGTCGAAGTGAGTGAAATTACACTCAATTTACACGCTCCACTTACACAGCACTCTACAAGGAAGATTGACAAGTGAGGGGTTAAAGGCCGCTCTTACCACATCCTCTCCATGACTTTCCTCCTCCTCCTCTCTGCTCAGTAAATCCAGTAGTCTGTCCTTCACCACCTGCAGATTGGGAAATAACAGTCAAAGAGGCATCATTCAGCCTGTTACAGAGGATCTCTGTGAACACTTTTTGAAATTACTGACTGTACAGGAACATCTGACTACAGAGTTAAAAAAAACAATTAGGTGGCCATCACAACTGTGCCATCACAATTATTTCAGCATGCAAGCTGTTAAAAGCTTCAGAGCTGCTTATGTCAGCGACATGAAGGTGTCTTATCCCCATTACTCCATTATGGCTATTAAATAGAGAAAAAAATCTCTTGAAAATTACTTTTTCTGTGTATTTCCACAGGACCCTTGGGGCGGTGAACACTATTATGTTTTTCTCAGAGCCCTGTGCAGCTGAAAGCAACAGGAGGAGCTCTGTGGAGGGCTACACAGTGAAGCAAAGGGAATGGAAAAGCACCAGCACACCTTCATCTCAGCCAAAGTAAATCTAGTTCTTTTCTGCTTTTTGCATCGGTGACACTGTCGCTGTTGTCAGCTTTCATGGTCAACACTCTAACCACCACTCCACTGAAACACTAAAAAAACAAGAGCTATCAAAGTTTACAGCACAAAAGCTGTAGGAGCCTGTAGAGGAGTGTTGGTGTGTGGGAATAATTAGATGTTTCAACAGTTATGTGAGAATAAAAGTGTGAACAGCAAACTGAGACTGACCTCATAAGCATAGTCAAACAGCTCTAGGATGGTGAGGATGCTGGCTCCAATAAACAGACCCATCTGGCCTCCAATATCACCTGCAGAAGGCCACAGTAACACAGAAAGGAGTGAAAAGAAAGTAAAACAAGTTTAGCTTATATGTCTATTATATGTCTGTTAAGTGTTGTACGACAGCACATATCAAACTTAATTGTGCAGGATATAATAAACTGCAGGTAAGCGTCCATAGCACAGGCACAATTAAAAACTCCAAGGTATCCTGATGATTTGAAAATAACAAGCTCTTAAAATGACACTCCGCTTTGTGTCAAGGTGTTTCTGTGCCTACACAACAGCTCATTAGAGTTCTGCAGAGGACCACAACTGTGCCCAAAACTCACTCCCAACCCATGCCTTTACAACCTGACTCAACTGAACCCAACTGGTAATGCCAGATGTGACAAACCATAACTATGTTCTTGCTTTATTCTATCCATTACTGACCATTAGCTTGTAAGGCTAGTGCATCTGATTTTCTGTACAGACTTTGTTTACAGCTGCTGGAAGCGAGTCAAATGTGACAAACCATAACTATATTTTTTCTTTATTCTCTCCATAACTGACCATTAGCATCAAGGCTAGTGTATTTGATTTTCTGTACAGATTGTGTTTACAGCTGCTGGAAGCGAGTCAAAGTGTACTCGCAGCAGATGACATGGGTTTCTCAAAGGGCGCCATGGCTACACATTCCAGACATGACGTCTGCACATTGGACAACATTCAGACAGAATCCCTCCAAATACATATGACTCAGAGGGAGCAAAAAGACATTTCAAAGCACATCTGATGCCTCGGGTCTGGCTGTGGGCTAGCTCTTGTTCCAGACAGTGGCTGGACACTTTGAAAAGTTGCTGGCTAGCCCAGTATCTGTTTTCACACTGTTATGTTTTCTGCATTTGCCACTCCTGCTGTAGCAATAAAGCTTGTACTTTTAATTAACAACTTATCAGCCAATGTTTTATTTTCTTTCCATAATAACTAAATTTTCACATCAGTGATGTTCATGTAGCCCATAGGATAACAAGAATGTGACTATACAACAAATATCACATAAATATATGTTCTTCAGTCACAATTATACAGATAACTTAAAGCTGTGAGGGAGGGGTATACCCAAGCCTGCATTATTAGACCAATAGTGGCAGATCAACCAACCTCAACAAAGTTTTGTTTTTGTTTACATGGTGGTTTCATCCACTGTTGAGGGAGGTTCTAGCCATGTGATTTTACTGATATCCAGATGCTAATGCTGTCATTCACAGCCCTACCGTGCTTCACAGGTTGTAAACAGCTGTTGACTGCTGGGAATTAATAAGTTGTTTGGCTGTTTTAGGGTCCAAAAATCTGGTTGTTCATGCACTGACTGCGGCTTTACTTTACAGTAGCCCCTTATACATTGCCTGTTTATGGCGAGAATATTGCACTGTTATACTGCGTCAATGTTCTGTATAAAAGGTGCAATCTCAGAATGGAGGGACAGAGTTGTCTCTCCTTTGAGCTGGAAAAGGAGGTGTAAAAACACAGGAGATTTTAAAAAACAGGTAAGAGTTGTTAACAGCCAACTCAAATAAATAGTACAGCGGCGTGAATGTTGTAAATTAAGAAAAGAATGAGGTTACTCTTACTCTCTGAACAGAGTACAAGATCAGCTGCCATATAACAGAAACACTAAATGATTTTTATTGCCATGTAATGTTATTGTTATTGTTTATAAAGAAGCTGTTGAGGCATATGTTATATGTCACACTGGAGGCCGACACTGCTGTGTTACACATCATGCCTCTTTTGATTCTGCTATGCCAGCATGCTATCTATAATCACAGAATAGAGCCACATGATGTTGTTTGATTCTGTGTAAAAATGTGAAGGCAGTGTTAAGCAGGGATTGTCTAGCAGCCCTAAACCACCATCTCTGTGTAACAAAGGGCTTGTGTTTCACTCTTCATTGGAGATTGTGTTGAAGTAGAGGGACTTCCTGATGAAATACATTTGAAATCAACAAAGCCCAAATCTGGTCCAGTGAAACAATTCTAAACTTGATTGCTTGCTTATTTCTGTCAGTTTAGAGTCAGGTAGTAATAAGTGTAAGGTCTCAAGTAACCTGGAATGTATCACATGTGGCTATGGTTATTTGCCATTTTTGGGGGTCTACATCTACCTCATTCCCAGAGGATTTGAAAAGGTTACTGCTCTCAATGGACTAGTCAATACTAAAACAAAATGAAAGCAACACAGTCAAGAATAAAAACAAGAGAGTGCAATGAGATTTTTGTGGGGAGGCTCAGTGGTGCCCCCAAAAAATTTTCATAGGAGAAAATCATGGGTGGCACATCAGAAACAAAAGACATAACTGAATATTTTAAATTCTACTTTGCTGATTAAGTATAAAGGCTAGTTGAAAACTATGCAATTTAAAGAGTTAATGAATTACATACTGATGCACTTTGGTTCCATATTTTACAATTAATGTTACTAATCATGAAATGTGCATACACTAATGCTTGGACATTTAACATTTTGAGTTCAACAACAATGCTGTTTTAATGGCTAACGTATCTGTATATATACGTCACTGTTCTTCAAATGAGCTGTTTATCCTTTTCCTTAAAAAGACAAATATACAGCTTAAATTTGAATGAGTTGGTTGATTGTAAGACATTTACAAAAACAAGATTACTACAGTGTAAAAAACACCACACAGTGGCTTCCCATACTACACAAATGAAAGTCATGAAGGGGGCAGCGATTCCTTCAGAATGGCTGCGGCACACCCAGGCAGCGCCACTGAAGAGGCTAATTGCAATATTTTTATTTTTAGATGCTGTAACTTCAATAAAGAACTGACAAAATTGTGGAATTTATCTCCCTGCCAGTGAAATCACAACATTTCACAGTGCCAACATTTTGTTGATGACTTGTCATGCACGCCGTGACCATCCAATCAGGTATCTTTAAATTATCTTATCTAAATCTGCTGCCATGAGTCAGGGTGGGCCATTTCTCATCAGAATTTGAAAAGCAGCATGACTGTGTCTAACATAGACTGGATCTAGGTTTGTAAAATGAGGGTAACATTAAGTAAAACTCACCCAACAAGCCCGCCACCTCGTAAGCTTTCTTTTGCTCGATGGTCTCATAGTTCAAAGCCTCAAAGAACACATCCAACACCAAGATGTTGTCTCTGCAAAAGACAAAATTGGGCATTAGTACTAATAAACCCGATGAAAGGCGATCAATTGGCAAGCAGCAGAATTAGAAAGTCATCCATTTCCTGCAGAGCTGAGCAACCAGGGAGACACAAACATCATGTGGGAGGAGGAGACGAGCGCTTCAGTGGCTCAGCTTCTCACAGAGATTCCTGTACTTTAAATTCTTCATTAAAAAGGACTATAGGAGACGATGTGGGCAGCAAAGAGCCTGGGGTCCTCTCTGTGGTGAGTTTGTATGTTTTTACGTTTTAATGTGTGTTTTCTGTGGGTGCTCAGCTTTTCTCCACATCAAGTACAGTGGAGACTCTAACTTGTGGGTTGGTGTAAATGTAAATGCTTGCCGTCATGGTGTATTGACTATGAATTAATGCAGTAAAAATGCCTCCAAAGTTATCAGCTGCACTGGAGCCACACTGATTAAAATTTCCCTGTTTGTTTTTGAAAAGTCTGAAACACTACATCGGATTCACAATTTGTTCTTAACCCCTTGTGAATTAGTTTTGTTCTTAAATTGGAAAAAAACAACTATGAATGGTTTGTCATTAACACGAAGAAATAAAGGAGCTAAATATCTTTTTGGTATTTTGTCACCATCAGTTTTGTTTTATTTTTATTTAATGGCCTTCAGCAAAGGACAAATCACATTAAGGATCAGTGCGAATCAGTTACAAGTGGTTCCAACTGCTCATTTCTATCATCAATCATTCTGCAAAAGATTCAACCATTAAATAAACACAAAAGCTATTAATGAAGTTTAAATCTGTGCGCGAAAGTTTTAGAAATGTGCCCCATTGATTGGTTCAATGAGCAGGTTTAGAGAAAATTTATTCACAGATATTTCTATAATAATTCTAAGCCATTAGCACTTCAGGAATTTAAATTATCATCCTAACATTACAAGCAGTACCAGAGCATAATTTGGTGGCTACTTACGTGATGTACTTCTCTGACTTGTTGAACTTCTTCTGCAGGTAGCGGGCTGACGTCTTGCTGGGGATTTTGACCATGGATAGCTCCTTGTTGTAGCGGGTCATGTTGCACGGTGTCCTGCACATGCAGTTACTGCTCTCCACAGCCGACAATTTAGCTTTACGCAGGATGGGGGCGATGGGGAGGAGAGAGGCGTAAAAATCGAGGGGGCAAGGGGGGTGGATTGAAATGTGGCGGGATGGGTTGAGGTTGATGAACACAAGGAAAAATGCTCTTTTAGACACAAAGTGAGACTTTTCCTTACATTTTCTGGGACATACTAAGACTTCCTCTTTGAATACAGAAAACTTCTGGCTAACAGTATGATTGCAATCCATTTTGCCAGTTCGATTAAGATCTTTATCCCTATGTCATATTCTATTAGACTAAAGTCTTCCCTTTTATTTGCTGAACTTCTGTACAGAAAGAGTTGGTGATTTGTTTGTTTCTAAAAGGGGGATTAAAACAGGATCATTTTGCCTTCCTCAACAATCGTAGATCCCAGTAGGTGATTCATGTGGGGATGATTCTAATAAATATTCTAATAAAAACAGTCTCCTCGTCAAACACAACAGCTTGGTCAATGGCCCTATGCGTCAAACTATGACGCTCTAGGTACCTCTATAGCATCAGTTTTGGATGCGTCATTGCTTGTTACATGCATACAGTGTTTTCAGAAATTATACACAAAGTGTCTTTCAAAAATAAATTCCCGGTTAGGTTTAGGAACCAAAACTACTTGGTTAGATCTAGGAAGGAAGACCATGATTTGGGTTAATATAAGTTAACAAGTTTTTTGCATAACCTACGCAGTTACACAAGTTAACTATGTAATGTAGCCAAGTGGCCTACACACGTTTCATCACACAGATAGTTGAAACAACTGAACAATGACCTTTGGTTTCAAAAGACATGACCATCTGTCTCCTGGGATGGGTTTTACATTTACTATTTACATAGGACGCAATTTAAAGCATAGTGTTCCTCATAAAGATGCAAAAGGGTACCTTGTGTGTAAGTATCAGGCACCAAGGGGCATGGCCAAGTGACAGTATTTAAGGACCTTGAAATGACAATGAGTTGTCTAATGCCTCATGAAAAAATCTGCGTACTGTTAAGACCACAAAATATAGTAAAAGATATGAACAAAGATCAAATTTGATAGAGAAAGCAGGTGTAAAGTTAAAGCTACATGACAATTTTACATTATTTTAAAATATTGTTGTTGGATCATGAATAGGATCAAATAATTTAAGATCACTGTAAAGTCATTAAGCATGTCAAAACAGTTTTTAGTCTCTAAAAAAATACATTTGTCCTTTTTAACAGCTGATAATATGTTTTTGAGGAAAAAATGACAAATGTTCACTGATTTGTGATTTCCCTATTATTGGAAATTAAATAGATCAGGGTTTTGGACTCCTAGTTGGACAAAACAAGCAAGCAGAAGAAAGCAAAGTGGATTTTTTCCCCTATATTCTGACATTTCTGACTAAATGGCCATTCAGTTAAAAAATAAATAAATAAAAACACAACTGATTAAAAAATAATTATGACTTGCAGCTGTAATAGAAATATTAATCATGGCTAAAAATGGTGAAGCAATTGTAAAAGTTTCTACCATTTATATCCCAACAACACTACAATGAACTACAACCTGAAATAATATGACAGTAAATTGTGATATGGTTCATATACACACCACAGCCTATTAGTTTTAATTAGTTGCATCTTTGTGGTGTGTTAGCACAATCTGTACATCAGTGTTTTCTCACAGCCAAAGAAACATTAAAACAAAGTACAGGCCTGAAGCTTCTGCAACTTTGTGCTCGGAGCGTCAGGCTTGTGTATCTTCAGACTGTCAGAAGAAAAAGCATCTACTTCCGTATTCCTAAATTTGTAACCTGACCCCTGTTTCCATGAAACTGAAAACAGGGGTCACACATACTGTCCCTCCAAACACATGCAAACAAAAACCATGCACGATTGCACACATGGCCCCATTCATACTATGCCTTGAGTTGCGTGGATGTTTACTCCATAAAAGCTGGAACGACAGTATAAGTCAATGTCATTGTCAAAGTCACAGAATGTAAAGCGCCAAACACAAACATGCCCTTAAGCAGCATCCGTGAAAACAGCCTTCACCCTGACAGAGACAAAGTCCTGATGCAGAAATGCCAGGCTGTATTCACGGCTCGGCTTTGGCAGTTTGACTCAGAGAGAAAAAAAAAAAGAAACTAAAAATGCACTGGATGATTTCGTGTTAAGCCCACAGCCTCCTACATAACACCAACTCTCTCTCACTGTGACGATAATGTTAAGCGACACAGGCTTTTCAAATATAGCTCCATCAAAAGCTTCTCCGGCAACGAGGCTGCTCACACTCCACACAAATCACTTTCTTAAGCTGAATTTATGAAGTTGCAAAGTTTAAATAGAGCTCTTTAAATTTCACCAGAGATTGCAGACTCCTTTTTCACTACCAAAGGCTTCTCTCTCCGGACTTACATTTACCCCTTATTCCTTGAATGGAATGGAGAAGTTAATGGTATCAAGGCTTATTTCTCACTGAGACAGCTCTGTGGCCAACAAAGCACGAGGCAGCTCTCCCCCAACAGCGCACTAATAGCCGGCGAGGCCATACAGTCACGTAATTACAAGAGGAAATTCAATATGGCTTCTCAGCGGTCTCTTATTTTTATTCAAATGAGACGTTACTGGATACACAGGAGCAAGGCCTCGTGCATTCAAATGATTGATTTCTTTTTCTGAGCTTCTCACCTTTGTCCACCGTCCTCCCTTGTTTTCTCTCACACACATTTAAATCTAGAAGATCAAATTTATATGTCTTCCTGATAATTTTCTAAATGTTACTCGCTGGAATACCGACTGATAAAAACTATAAAATACATATCTATCTGAAAGGAAGACTGCTAATATAACCACTTATCAAGCCTGGAGGGGATCATGCGTTTGGTCGTGTGTGCATGTGTGAGTGCGTGCTTGTGTGAGTATCTGTCTGCCCGCAACTAATCTTCCATGCTATCAACAGGGGATTTTCACACTGTTCATTTGAAGAGAGTAAATAGACAAAGCCGGCGCTTTTCTACCACGCCTATTGGGCGGTCAAGTTAAACAATGCCACAATCAAATTGCAGAAATCACTTTAGGGTATATTCTGACAACATACCATTGCACCCATATTTAAGTTTTAAGTTAAGGATTGTGAGCTCAATGGGTCACAGCAACCAGAAGAGTTAAGAGTGTGATGTACAAAACTCTCCTTGGTATACGATACGATACCATACCATACCATACAATAACATACCATACCATACATTCTTTACTATTTCAGGATGTTGTTAGGATTTGGGGGACATTTAAAAGATTTCAGGATATTTATAAGATTTTAGGACATTACGGGCTTAATCTGGACCCCTGTCAGGGGAATGTGGGGGATTCTCAACCAGCACTTTCTTTGATAAACAAGCTATATTTTGATGTTGTTTTATGCACTCTGGAGCCTTATGTATACAAAAAACATTTCCCAGTGTGAATCATTTTATTTTTTAACTGTGAATTAGAAAATGTTTTTGGGGGTCCACTCGGCACCTTATCAGGGACCGGATTTGGCCCGTGGGCCGTAAGCTGAGTATCACTGCCAAAAGGCTTAAGACAACTTAGTAAGGATTTTTTTTCATCAGGTTTTTTTGGAACGACTGGGGAGGAGGCCAAAAACAGCAGTCAGTGTATGAGAGGGCCGGTGAGCGACTTGGTACTGTGGGATGATGATAATTTAAACTCTTTTAGATAATTCTTGAAAATCATTTACATGTTCTTCTCTCTATGTTTTTTATGTTTTTTACCTACCAATGAGTAGACATCCTTGCCTGTTTCAGCACTTGGAATGCAGAGCATGAAAAGCCCTTATCAGTCAAATATTTTGTGTGCACATTTCTGACAAATGCTCAAGGATCTCCCGAGGTTGCGGTGATTCACAGGTGTTGAAAGACTGTTTTATTGACTGTTTTATACCCTCACTGACTGCTGACTTTTCACTCTTCTTAACCAGCTGGTAGAAGTTGAAAGTTTTTCAGGAATCAGCTTGGTTCAGAGACAACGCACCTTGAGGTCTGTTGCAGGTCAAACTTTGGCCTTTTTATGGCTCAAAAATGACTTCCATAGAAAATTTTGGTCTTATTTTGAACTGGAGCATCTGCTGAATAATTCCATACCTGATATGTTGTGAGCCACTAAAGTTAGGCATAGTACAAGTTGAATATGTCAGCTGTTTTTTTATATGCTGCCATCTTGACTGTAGGGGGGTTTCAAGGGATAATTCCACAGGGAGCAACTTTGCCGCATTCAGGCTGCAGTAGCTGCAACACACTTTGTTCTGTGTCTGCACCATATCACAATGGTAGCATTTACGAAGCAAGGTGTTTTGCCTACTTAATTTTGTAGACTTGTTGATTTGGTCATTTTTCCTTGATATTGGTGCTTCTCCCAAAAGTAAGGATGATACGTAGTTAAATGGTTTCTTTCTGGGTCTATTTTAGTGTGTTTATTGTTGATATTTCATACATTGTTGTGCTCTAGCCTATAGACAAAGCCCATACTTTTAAAAGTCTTTAGTTATGAATACATGGACTTGTGGCAGTGCTTTGTATATTAAAAATACATTCATCCTCCATGAAGTTCCTCTTAGCTGGAGAACCCGATGTGCTTTGTGCAATGTGATGCCACTGTCAAAAATAGACAAGTGTGGATTTTTATTAGCTTCTGGGACACACTACGCTACGTCTGCTGGAATTACAAGAATCATCTCGAGTGGCTGCTACCAGCCGAAGCGACCGCCTGGCAGCGATTTTCACACTACTGAGTTTGCTTTTCTAGTATAGGATAGTTTTGGCTGGTTGAATCTTCTGTTTAGCAGCTATAAAGAAAATTGGAAATAATTGTGTTTGTCCGTCTGGGTGTGTGATTATAAGCTGTCTGTTTCCTAAAAAGCGAACAACCAGATAAGCAAGTTGTTCACAGACAACAGTTGCAGCTGTCTCCCATCAAAAATACTTTCAGTGCCGTCTCCAAAACTTGAGAGACACAGTTATAGAGAGAAAAAAACCCAATCAAACTTTGCTGTGTGAAATGTTCTCTGGTGGGTATAGCAAATTGGAACTGAGTTTAAAACAAGAATTAATTTGCATTCACTGATCCAAACTGAGTCTGTGTGTGTGTGTGTGTGTGTGTGTGTGTGTGTGTGTGCATGTGGGATTGTAAAAGCCTTACTGTTCAAAAAATGAAGCCAATTACGGGGAAGCAAGAGGAAAAGAGCTGTCTGGAATAAGCACCAAAGCCTTCTACTCTCCACTCTCCTGTTGTTGTATTGAGTGCACGTTAATGGCACATAGCTGTAATACACCAAAGGCTCTTATGGTGTGGGAACCTGCAGGCCTTGATGCTGACTGCCTGAAAGTTTAGTTGCCCTTGG
Organism: Plectropomus leopardus; assembly: GCF_026936395.1. NCBI lineage: Eukaryota > Metazoa > Chordata > Actinopteri > Perciformes > Serranidae > Plectropomus > Plectropomus leopardus. The sequence goes on along the minus strand of NC_142193.1, from coordinate 10,564,135 downwards.
CTACATGTTTTTTCTGTTTTATATCTTTTTTTTGCACGTAACCATTTTTCCAGAAATAATTTTCCTTGGGGTGGGAGAGAGCAGTGAGACAGGCGTGGGAGGAGAGAAAGTTTTAGTGATGTTGCTGTAACTCAGCAGAGGTTGATAAGGTCATACATTACTTTGTATGCTTTGGAATCAACTTACTATTTATGTATTATTTATGTTGTCACTGACTCTTATTGATCAAAAATGTAGATTTTATGAGAAATAATGTGGCTAACAGTGGTTAAAAATGCTAGAATTTCTTCTTTTATTTACTATGCAAATTGAAGTAATCTTGAGTGGCAACGGCAATTTGCTTCATATAGCACATTTAATTACACATAAACTCAAAGTGCTTTACATTGAAAGTGTGTTTTTTGAAATCATAAAGCCTTACCACTGCTACCACTTAAGTTGCCAACTGGGTATATATATTTATAATATTTTTGCACTTACGTCATGGATCCTAGTTAAAAAAAGTTGACCTTAAAAGTTTCAGATATGATTTCTGCCTCCACAGCCCTAATCTAAAGGTTAATTACATATCTTTTGTAGAATAGATATAATTTTGGACTGTTCTGAGAGAGACAAAACCCACCCACACTCGATACATTACTACATTTTTTTTTAACTCAAATTACCACCTTGCTCAAAATTTGGACTTAATGGCATAATGTAGTCTGCCAACAATTACACTACAGTTGCCACTACTAACCATAGGTAGCACCAAAGAGAATGAAATGGAGATCTTGGCGATTGTAACTTATGTTTGATATTGACCCACCCATTCAGTAACTGACCAAATGTCTGCCCTTCTGTTCCTGAGTTATCACATTGAATGCCAAAAAAAGTCTTTTTGCAGAATTATGAGGTCAAAGTGAATTTGACCTTTTGGATTTCATCAGTCCATCAGCTGAGTCCAGGTGGATATTTGTGCCAAATTTGAAGAAATTCCCTTTAGGCATTCATGAGAAAAAAGAGATCCCATCCAAGAAGGAACAGAGGACCCGGTCTGAAAATACCTGAGAATAATCAAAGCTGGATTCATATTCAGTTAAAGAGGAAAACAGGGGTTCTGTTTCATGGTTGAGCGCCAGGTTTTATTCTTTGATATCACCACAGCAACGCTAGAAGGATGTATCGTACGTGATCAGGCTGTATCATGCTGTAATTATGTTTCCCCACCGTGTTTGTGTTTACATTCACTCATTTATTTTCTGAGAGGGCTGTTGGGCTGCACATACACACAAAGATCTGGAGTCACATCCAGGTAACTGTTAACATTATTTCCTCGTCTAATTACTGAAGAGGAGACTACAGCTGTGTTTATGTACAAGGAGTCACACAGGGCAGGGATCGCAGTGAACAGAAGGTCTGCAGCGTAATGGCTTTGGTAGATCTGTGTTACTGAAAAGGAGAAGACTACTGAGAGTCTTTCCTTTGTTATGTTTTCTTCACTATTAGCGGCCATCAGAAACTTACATGAGAAATTACGAGCTGACTGATCAGAGTTCTTGCACAGGAGCACATTAGCTATGTCATGTGGTGTACACCCTTAAATGCAGTCTAAATACAGCTAAAAGGTGTAGTTTTATTCATTCTCAGTGTATAACCTACAGTAGATGTCTGTTAGTACACCCCCTGTCTGACATGGAAGTGAACTGCTGTGGAGGGGGGATCAGCAGCAAAACAGATTTTATCCACCTAAAAAAAATCTACAACAGTTTAAGCGTATGCCATACCAAGAGTATTTTCACCACTTTACCTTTCCATCAGAAAGCCTGTTCAACAGAGAAGCTGTTAATGGCTTCAGTTACACGTCTATGCTCTTGTCAAAGCCACCAGACTCCACTGAGAAAAACAGCAGTTTTAGATCACTGAACACTGGAGCCACAGGTCCACTGCTGCCTTGATCAGTTAATTAGTTTGTGTTAATGGGTGACTATGGTGAATCCAAACTAACCATTTCTAACACCAAAGTCACTCAATAACACAAATTTTAAAAAACATTCGAGGCAGCAGTACCAGCAGCTCCAGCGTTCATCGATGTTAAATCACTGTTTTTCTAAATGGCATCAAAATGGCTTTCTGATGGAAAGGTAAAGCAGTGAAAATAGTTTCAACGTAGCGTACATTTAAAATTATAAAGCTTTATAGCTATAAGCTATAAAGCAGGACACTGGCTGCCATCCACTATAGGTGATACATTGGCTATGGATAAGTATCTCATACAACCCCACTTCAAAAAATCTGAACAATCCCTTTAATTGTCATTGAGTATTATGAGGTAACACAGGATCAGAGCTCGTAGTGTGGGACAGGCCCGAGCCTTCCTTGAGACCTTTGACATAATAATCAAATACAGAAAACAGATAAGAAAATAGTACTTTATAATCTTGCTGCTTTGGAAGGCTAAACCCTTGATTTTTAAACACTTTCCAAGAAATCCTATTTAGATAAAATCACAAAGAAACCCAGTGATCTGAATTTCATGAGCTTTTCTCGAGTGTGCCATCTGGCAAAAGGTAAAATATTAAGCAGAGACATTATAGCAGTTCCATACAAAGTCAAAACAAGAAAATCAGATCAATATCTTAAAAAAGCCAGACAAACCAACATTAAATAAAACTGACCAAGCTAATATAAAATATTGAATTTGAAGGAATGGAAGAAAGGCTGCCAAAAACCTCTCATATAGCTGTTTAATTTACCTCAGTGCAGGAAATATGACCTGTTATCTATCTGACCATCCAGCCATTAAATTGAGCTCTAACTCTGCAGTCCCTGCCTGCTCTGATGTTGGTTACAGACTTGATGAGCTCTTTACACACGGGGGGAAATATTGAAATGAATCCTGTTCTCATGATAAATCAAAAAGTTTAGTTGTGACACATAGACTTTTCAGTGAAAGTGCTGCAGTGAGCCTACAGAGTCTACATGATAAATTATTCGTTAACTGTGCAATTCCCTTTTAAAATGATGACACACGGAGAAGACAGACAATGTGACGGTGGCTATCACCCGTTCCCAAAGTAGTCTGTTTCCTACTACACTGCTTTGACATTCATAATGATACGCTGTAGCTGCTCTTAAGATGAGCCGTCTCAGGCTTAAAAGTCTCTGCGGTGTTGCTCATCTTTAAAGCAGGTTTAGCATTAAAGCTCTGTAACAACAGCAAAAAAAAAAGAAGATAATCCTAATCCTTTGCAGAGGAAAATAACGATATGTAAACCAGAAAATACAGCGTGTGTGTGTCGTCTTGACTCGTGTTCATGAAGTCGTGTGTATATGCAGACTTACCGAGGGCAGGCTCAGCGCAGTCTTTGTACTGCTCAGGCGTGCAGTACGAAGCATCACCTGGGAACAGTTTGAATGAGGAGGAATTTAGTCAATGTCAGTGCTTGGACATTTTGAAAGATAGTTTTTGAAAGATAGTTGGATGCATCTAGAAACAATATGTGAGGTGCAACACTCCTTTCCTGCCAAACACATAATCCCCTGTCTTTTTTGAATGCCAACACCTTATCCAATATTGATTTGTCATATCAATATGAGGCCTCTCAATTCTGTTAAATCTCATATATAATAATGCAGCCTTGCTCAAAACTTCCTGCTGATGAATGCATTGTCAATACACCTCTATTGAGTGTGGGTTTTTTTTTGTGCTGACCATCAGTGCAGCTTACCAGGCATGTGCACCATCCTGCAGTTGCAGTTCTCCACAATGTAACGTGTCTCACAGTCAATCCTGCAGGCAGTTACACTGTAGACCTGGAAAAAGCCAGACTCCAGAGCCTTCGACTCACACTCTCCCCACGGGGGAGGCAGGTAGGTCAGCTGCAGGTGAGAAAGAAGATGTGGGAGTTAGTGAGGAGATTTGAGTTTCTCTCAACCCTTTGAAACCTGAGCGACTTGGCTTGATTTTGTTCAAAAACATGGGAAGAAGCCAGTAAGCAACACAAGAGGGAATTATCTAAAAAATTAGCAAGAAATTAGAAATTTGGAAAATTACCTGAAATTTGTAAAATAATACTAAAAAATAAAATAAAAAGTTAAAAATGAATAACATGAAAGTGCTAAAAAAATATAATTTTATATGACGATTTTAATAATATATTTTTCCCTTTTTTTCTTTTCTTTTACCCAAACATTTGTCTTTATCTTTTTAAGATAACTGTCTTAATCTGCAAATTGTGAAACATTAACTACCAAAGTGCAAATTTTTCCCATATTTTGGAAAAAATTGCACGAGTTTGCTCAGGGTTCAAAGGTTTAAATACTTATGAAAGGCGTCTGAAAGCAGCACAAGAGGAGACCTCTCTCCAGGTTTCAAAGTGTTAAAAACACACACACACTAACACACACACACAGACAGTTTCGAAGACCATTTTGATACCATGTAGAACGCAATTTAATTCTTTTTTCAGGCACACGGTGGGCACATGGGCTGGCTTGGCTTGACTTGGTTTGGTTTGGCACATCAGCCCAATGCGGCAGGGATTTGCACCACCATTACAGTAGGGCTACCTGCTTGAAGGTGTGTCTCTAACTGATGACGGATTGTCTTGAGTCCATGATGTTTAAAAGCAGCAGGTTAATTAACAGCTAAAGGGCCCTCGTGATCAAATAACTCAGGGTTCATCTAAGCTCTCACTGTGGCTGTTTCTGCTTGTGATTTCCTCACTGCGGAATAGACCAGTTTTTATTGAAGAAAAGCCGCTAACAATGTTCTGCTAATGTCTTAATAAAAACATTTAATTTCCTATAAATTCGTTGCAATAAAAGCCCTCCATTATTCTGTTATGTAAAAGTTTTTTTTGTGTAGCAACAAAATCAGGAAATATTGAGTTTTCATCAGCAGTAACTTAACACAACTTATGTACGGCTAAAAACGAACATTAAACAGTACCTCAAGCAAAAGCAGGATTCAGGGCAAAAAATAAACTCTAAACAAAAGAGATTCAGTGAGGAGCTACAAAAGCACTAAGAGTTGAATTAGCATCTTCACTGATCATGGAAAGACAAATTGGTGCAGCATGGTTTGACTCTTCACAAGTTTTTTTCAAAACATTCAATGTATAACAATAACTCAGAGAGATAGAACTGATAATGAACAGGACCCCAAAAAAGAAGCGCAATTTGATTAACCTATTAAAAGATAATCAATTATGGGATGATATGCTTCATAGCTACTGAGGCTAACGTTAGCAATAATGCTTGGTCTGATGTTGCTGATTAAAACTCCCCCAAAAAAGTACACAGCCTGCTGCAAGCACAAGATGTCTCAAAAAAGCCAAAGGCCACCTCAGTGGCCAATGGAGCCTAGCAATAACCATGTCCTTTCTCAATATAAGCAATTACATTTTTTTTCTTTTAAAACAAAAGTATTATTTATAATGTATTAAAACAATAAAAAAAACAAACATTATATTAATTATTGCTTTAGTAAAACTTAGCCCTTTTTATTATGAAAACCCCATCTCCTGAAAGTGGTATGAGTCTTCTTTTTTGTATGAAACTGATGTGATTAAAAACAAAGAAAAAAAAAAGAGCACTGGATCCTGGCCATTTCTTTGGGCGGGCCAGCCAACAGTATGCAAACACAAACAGTCAAACTTAGAACTGGTATAACTGCAAGCAAAAAAAGTAAAAATATTAAGACTTTTTCAGACTTCTCAAGACTTATGGATATTCTGCCCACACACATCAACAGAGAAAATCCATGTATAATAAGGACAGATCCCGACAGCAGCTCTCCAAAACGCATTCCTTAGTCCTTGAAATGGAGCCAGTACAGAGAAGCAGAACAGCCTCACAACAAACCAGGCGGTGCGGAAAACAATTCAAGAGATAGCCAGACTCTGTCAGAAAAATCCCACAACACCCGGCGATGGGAGCACAAAAACTCCAAATGTTCTCCTCCTGCTCCTGTGGCTCCAAGGACTGGGACAGCAGATGAAGAACGAGGGACACCGGGCCGAGCAGTGTGGAGCCCCATCTGCTGCAAAACACAGGCAGCGTGCTCTAGCCGTGCACTCTGCATCCATCACCCACCGCCCTCTGTTCCCCAGTTCCCTTCATTGTCATCACAATTCATCCCAACTGAGGCCTCTTCCTCTGCCAAAGGAGCAATTTTTTGGATGAGGCAAAATACAACATCCTGCCAGGTGAAATTTGGCCACAGTTTGCTTGTTAGCTCTGACAGAATTTGAAACCCTGCCCCTCCTCTCAGGCGATGTTGTATCTCGTCTTCTCAGAAGTTTGATGCTTAAGGTCTTCAGATTACTTCACCAACACTTAAGACAATAAATTCAAAATGCAATCCAAACACCGATCTAGCATGTTAAATATTTCAGTGTCCAAAAGCCTCTGGCCATGTCTGGGCTCAGTTACAATGTCTCCTGTGATAATTAAACAGGTCCTCCCTGAAGCCAGCAGAAAGTACAAGCAATGAAAGCCTACATCCATATGCTATTAATTTATTAAAGACTTAAGGAAGGTGCTTCTTAGCAATCCTTAACCTTTAAAATCACCTTCACACCTCAGCTAATCTTCTCTTCTGGCCTAATTAGAGTCAGCTGGGGCTGATGCAAGATCTGATTATTTCTCTGTAATCAGATAATCCAGGGTGCTCAATATCCCTTTTCACTGAGTTGGGACCTTTTGACCTGATTATGGTCTATCTAATAAGAGACGAGGCCTGTGCCCCACTCAGGGTGTTGTTAATCAATGTTCCGTTCCCCTGTTGTACCGGAGCAAAGCTTTAATTAGGCTTTACAAGTTGGTCAGCAGGGGACAATGTTGAAAAAGTTGATACGAGAACAGGGTAGATTGTAATAAGGTCGTTGTATTAGTGCTGGTTGGGTGAGTTGTAATAGAAAGTGTAGAGATTTGAGATGGACCTCAACATCAAAACGGTGTACAGAAGAGAGACAATTTTTTTTTCACAAGAATTACCGCCTCGCAGTTTCATACACATCTTTCCCCTGACAGAAGAGAAGATCTATACAAACAGTTTCACGTTGTGCACCCAAGATTAGAGTCAACAATTCAACATCTGACCAAGTGTGTCCACCTCTCTTCCTGAGAGTGGTGTAATGGCCAGAAAAATGATTTGCATAACATTATGATGTCACAGGGAAGTAGACCTTTAACCTTTTGGTTATAAGATGCCACAGAGACCTTGACCTTTGACCTTCAACCAACAAATTTTGAATAATTCCTTCTGGAGTCCAAGTGAATGTTTGTGTCAAATTTGAGGAAACTCCATGAAGACTCTCTTGAGATATCACATTTACAAGAATAAGATGATGACATCCCAGTGACCTTGACCTTCGACCACTAAGTTCCAGTCAGTTCATCGTTAAGTCGAAGAGGACGTTTGTGCAATTTTCTTTTAATACCCTCACAGTGCTCTATAGATATCCTGTTCATGAGAATGAAATTGACACAAGGTCACAGAGACCCAGAGAGCCCAGAGACATCTGACCACCAAATTGTAATCAGTTTTCTTTTGAGTCTAATTGGATGTTTGTGCCAAAATTTGAAGAAGTTCCCCAATGTGTTCTTGAGATATCACATTCATAAGGATGGGACAGATGTACTGATGGATGGACTGAAAACCCAAGAACATAATGGCTCCAGGCTCAGCTATTACTGGCACAGAGGCATAAAGACGCCCTCTGCAGAGCTCCACTGATGCACAAAGACTCTGAGCTTGAATCGAGAGGCAGCAAAAGAATAATGGTATAATGGAGACTTTTTTTTTAATCCTTGGAAAGAATGACTTTTTCAACCAAGGGAACACCGTGCCCTTTTAGCTTCAGTGAGAAGCCCACAGAAGGGCAATATCTGTCTGGAGAGTATACATTTAAAATTGCCTGCCTGCATGTGAGGACCTATTCAGCCCTTAGTATGGGCTGTGTTTTGTGTGCCTTTAGCTCACTTGATTGAGCTGCTTTGATCTCAGCCCAACATTATTAGCCAAAATTAACTCATTTAAACTCTTTGTCGAAGTCATTTTCACAGACAGACTGATTGGTATCCATTACAAAGATTCACTAATCACCATGTTTTTTTTCAACACACTCCACACGGCCTCATCCCAACTCTCTGACCCAGATACTCTACCCAATCATCATTATCCAGATTGCTTTTGGACATATTTGAAAGTGCCCTCAGGGTTTCTACAGAAAAAGAAGTTTGAAGAGGCAGGTGGGAACATCTCGCAGTGGGAGGGATACTCCCAGACTTCTGATACAATGTGCAGTTCTGCATTAATTAGCTGGAACTAAATTTGCTGTGTTCCCCACTGTGGAGGCTTGTGGAGAGGGGCAGTGTTTCCACAGCAGGCAGGCAGGTGGGCAGAGGAGGGACTGCCTTCACCCCTGCCAGTCACACAGAAGTGGGCTGACAGATGAGCGGAGACAGAAACCTTGGAGGCTCATTACCCAGGAGGCCTAAACATCACTGGGTAGATCTCTTCCTCTTCTCCCTCCTGCCTACCGCTGAGGTGACTCTCTACATCGCAGCTCCATGCTGAGCTGTGATGTACTGAGACAAGGTTTCAACTGAATTTGGCTTAAGAAAAGTTCTTCAAATTTCAAGTGAAGTTCTTTATCATGCTTTTTCAATCACTCACATTAAGTACGTTTGTGTGCACCTGAGAAACCAGGGAGAAGAGGGTGTTTGCAGCTGGTTACTGGAAATCACTCATCTGCTAAGCAGTCAGGCCCTGATTCAAATGCAGTAAAAAAAAATTAACCAAATTTTCAGAAACCTTGCAAGACAAAATGTAAATTTATGTGGTTTTCCATCTACTACTGTTGCAAGTATGCAAACATTCTGAGTTGGTTTGTTGAGATAAACAGTATATGTCATTAATTCTCAAGTCAGATTTTACAGAAGAAGAGGGCACAATTAGAGGATTTAATCAAAAGAATGCCAGTAAAACCTCAAATGAAGTGGAAAATAGATGTTTAATAATAGAGAGCAAACTGGACAATGGAAGTCTTGAACTACTAAGAGAAGATGAAGAGGGATTGCAGTAGCTGATTGCAACGAGGACAATGTTATAATGTCATTTATTCATTGAATTTGTTTTCATTGCACTTGTTCATCTTTACCTTTGATCAATTGACTGATTTTTCCACCACCCCCAAGCGTAGAAACTTTTTGGAGATATTTGAGATTTTTTGAACCCTTTGCACAGGTTATCCTTTAAATACTAGGATGCACTACTATCTGTAATGAGCTGCCCTTGCATAAACCCACCCTGCTGTCAGAAGAAAACTTTCCTTTTCTAAAGCAAGGTCGAAAGTCTTTGTCATGCACATGTGTACTTGTGCGAAAAAAAAAATCTTCTAGAAAACCGAAATCAGGTTTCTCCAGGAGAAATCTAGCTGGGGAAATAAAGTTTCTCTGCTCACCTACCACACTGACAAAAAACTGGTTTCTTTCCCATATGATATTTAAGAAATCAGCTTATCAGAGACAGCAAGCTATAACCCGATTAGTTTTAGTGGTTATAATCAATAAGTTTATATTATCAATGGGTCACATGATTATTGGTATGAGTAAGAGGTCACTCATAGTTTTATTTGATTTCACTGTATAGTGGGAATATTTTTTGAAAACTGTCTTGCATTCAAGGATGTGCGCTGTTTCACATTAACACATGTAAATACAATTAAACACAACAAAACTGCTACAAATACTACATATCAAATCAGACATCATGAAAAAGTGCAATTTAATCATTTCCTTTTACATTCAGTGTTCGACCCAGGTACACTCGGGCTTACTAAGAACCCAAACTCTGACCTTCTTGTGGGACTCTAACTCTCCTGTGTGACGGCAAAAGCTAATTCTTCAAATAAAAATTGAGATGAATTGGATGCAATTTTACCAGTCAGAGACAACACTCTTTTAGTAAGCGCAGTTTGGAAACTTGACTCCAGTGTGTGACCCACAATCTTTGAGCAGATACATAGCAGGGTAGCTAGTCTAGCTTTAAGCTGAACAGAGAGACAACGGTGCCACGCATCAATTCCATGCTGAGCGGTGATGAACTAACAAAGGCCCGACTCTGCAGTTCCTCTTATCTCTACGATGCTTTTTTGCACATTCCAACTTCACTCTAACCACACTCATAGTTTTGTTTTTGGCTTCAGCGGGAGACAGTTTTCATGAAAGAGTTCTAAAAACCACATATGTAACAACTAGCCGGTGAACATAGCGGAGTATGTAGTGGTTAAGGAAACATATACAGTACTGTGCAAAAGTATTAGGCCACCTTATTATTTTAGCAAGGTTATAATTGTCTTCCATATTTATTTATTTATCAGTAGTCTCTTCACTAAAATACAACCAGAACATACAGGAAATATGTACACAGTATTAAAAATGCAAATATTTCAGAATAAAACAACTTGAAATGGCTAAAGTTGCATGTATTTAGTGTGACCTCTCTTTCCCCTTAGCATGTCTTCAACTCTCCTGGGCAGACAGTATGAGATTTACTATACTAATCTTCTGGTGTATTTACACCAGGTTGCATTCAAGACATGTCCAAAGCTCAATAGATTGTTTGAGCTACATTTTCTTTTGGTTGTACAAGTCTATGTTTCACACTAAATATTGAATGTAGTGTGAAGAAGCCATTTTGTCCTGACTTTTTAGATGTTTTAATGTATTGTGCATGTTTTCTGTATTCTTTTTTATCTTAAAAAAAGACTGAGAAATAAACAACTCATTACTCAGTACAATTTTACTTAAACAACAAATCTGTGGTGGCCTAAGACTTTTGCACAGTACTGTATATTTAGTGGAAAACATTGCATCACATTTGCCACGTGGTCAGAAATGCCACCCCAAATTTATGCAAATATTACTCTGTAAGAGTAAGTATTGTCTCCCCTTATCAATTTCAAATGGATTAATATGTCAGTGTTGTGTCGACAGCTTGTTTTTGCTGCCAAGTGGCTACAAAAAGAATAATTGTAGGTTTAAAACATGTCCTCATCCCAAGTGGTCACATATTACTGCTTTTTCAGTGAACCTCCACATCTACGTATGATGCTCTAAGTATGCTCATGTGTCTGCTGTTGACAAAGCGGGATGCCACAACCAACACTGCGATGTTAACAAAGGCAGATGGTTATATTTAGGCAACAAAAGCACACGCTAACCAATGCCGGGACTCCAACAAAACCACATGACAAGAATTAGGATACAAAAGGCACAGATCGAAAGATTTAGGAAAAAACATTATGGTTTGGCTCCTGGATGAAAGTCTGTGGTTAGTTAGACCCATCTATCACCTCTTCAGCCTGCCCCACAGCAACCATCATGGTTACATCATTACAGGCAGCATTTCAACCTGATGCTGTCTAGCAGCGTATCATAGAGCCAGGACAGGTTCAGTCCAGCTGCGTTGTCAACTGACGCTGACCGTCTGCATATCACACAGCGATGTTTCATACTGCTGCAAAAGGTGGCTTTTGGCGACGATGTCTTATGCGAAATCACTGACAAGGTGGCGGTATTTGACAAATTCGGAATGAGAAGGGCCTGAGCTTTAAGTGCTTGTAAACACTCACCGACAGCCACTGTTTGCCAAAGGAACAGAAAATGCATCAACATGCTGGGGACAGAAGCCATTTTAAAAATGAAAAGGCTTTGGATTTATCTTGACAGAAATCTGTCTGTTAAGAGAAGGGCAATCTGGTGAGCTCCCACTGTTGAGCCAGACAATACATTTTCAAAAGCTTAACTTGGAAGCAGAGTATGAGAAAGAGGCAGAAAGAAAAACAAAGAAATGGAGATAAAAACAGTTACAACGAGAGACAGAACTAATAACCCTGGTAAAATGGATTCCTAACTGACACGGCTGAGAGGAGTCGTAATATAGAGACACTCAGCCTGGCAGCCTAGAAGCACCCTCACTGAAACTCGTTCAACTCCAGCCAAGGGGATGGAAAAGAGAAAAAGGGGTGAAAAACCTTGTGAACTAGGAGTCTGCAGTGACAGAGAAAAGGCTATTTGCATTAAATACCTTTGGCTGTTTGTATCGGTGAGACCCGCAGCCTTTGCTATCGGCCGTGTGCTCTGGGACAAAGCTTCAGAATGATTGAGTGGGGCTGAGTTCGAGTGAAGCACCTCTCTGCCAACAAGGTCATAGCCGCTGACGGTGGGGGAAGTTATCATTTGTCAGTCAAAAATCCCCAAGAGACCACAGAGGCCAATTCAGGGACCAGAGGGTAGTGGGACACACATGAGGTCACTCACACAGACTCACATGCACACAATCCCATCATACCTGTTATGGCAAGTAATTTATCACAGAGGTTTTTTAATTTTTTTTTTTTTAATCTCTGAGCGATAAGCTGTACATGTGGATAAATAGTGAAAAAAGCACAAAGAGGGGAAATGATTAAAAAAAAAAGCTATTAACTGTGTATAAGTGGAAGTCAGGGACACATACCCTCTGCTCCTGTGTGGCTACAAAAGTCTGGAAACCGGGGGCAACGCCGAAGCCCAGCTCGTGGACGAATGGCGGCTCCGCCTGACTGTGGATCTGCACCCGCACACCTGCCTCGAAGGCTGTATCCTCTGGAAAGAAAAACAGATAAGAAGATCCAGTGAGATGATTAATTCAGTCAATAAAGAAAAAGAAACGTAAAGAAAAACTGAAATGTCTTTGGCTTTTTGACTGGTTCAGATAAACTGCTCAGGGAGAAGATGAAAAAAGAGCTCTTTACACTCTACAGATGCTTCTGCAGAGAGTCAAAAACTGAATTTCCTGTTTGAAACATTTGGCTCTTTTGTCTCAGAGATTTCTCTCAGAGATTCTTTATTTAAAAGCAAACTCTCAGAGACGTGCCATCCCATTTGTCTTGACATCAAACACAGGTGAGAAGAAGAGAGGCTGGGTGCTGACGCCATAGATGAAAGGGCCTTTATTTCGCCGTACAGAGCACTGGTATGCACAAACACTCCCACAGTCATGGGCAAGGACGAAGAGAGCCATAACATTTATGGGAAAAGAGAGAGTGGTCTTTGTAGAAATCGATAATGTTCTTTCTCCACGTCCTCACTTTCAGCAGAGAGCTCCAAGACACTCAATCAAGGCTTTCCCCTGCCAGACGATCAGCCGGACACCTCGAGGTGCTCTGCAACCAATGGACAGCAGAGTCTTTCAGCATGGCCAGCCTCACAAATCCACAGGCGACACACACACAAACACACAGCAGTATTACCCCACTACGATTCTCCCATCAATCAAACATGCGCGGTGCCCGATATGGCGACAGCTTGGATGCATTCACATTAAAGAATAGAAAAAAAGGCTCAAACACGTCGGTTTGTTGTGCTGTGTGTGTTTTAAAAACCACAATTCTCAAAGAGTACAATAAGTGTGTGTTTGTGTGGATGTGTGTGTGTGTGTGTGTGTTAGTGAGTAAAAGAGTATAAAAGAAACATGGGCTGTTTGAGAGTGATAATCAGAGTCTGTTTGTGTGTGTCAGAAACAGACAGAAAATTATATGTGCACACCAATGACAAACTGCAGAGCCTGTATGTGTGTGTGTGTGTGTGTGTGTGTGTAGTTAAATCACTGTCCGCTCTGTCCTGTAAAATATAGTATCATGTCCTGTGTAATGAAGGTCTTGTACTTATAAGTGACAGACAACTTTTATGCCCTTTCTGTCTCATCCCACACTGTCCAACTCTGTGACTTGTCCTTTATAATGTGCTCGCTGTACCATTAATAAGCTATTAGCTCTATGTGTGTTTAGCACAAACAGAGTTTAATTGCATTGGTGTAATTTACAGTCCATAAAGGGAAAGGAAACTGCAGCACACCAATTTTCTAATGCAGTACACTGTACATGGGCAAAAGTATGTGGACTTGTGAACATTTCCCCATATCTGATTGCTGAACATATAACGATACCACAGAACGTCATCCACTCTTTTCTTTTATTGCTTTCAACCAGATTTTTGGAACTTGGCTGCAGGGATTATTTATACAGACCGTGATTCAGCCAAAAGAGCATTGTGGACCATTTCCAGCAGATCTGGCAACTGATCGATTACTTTCTTATGGAGAACAGGAGAAGCAGTGCATGGTGGGAGTGTTGTTGCGAGTCTGAAGGAGAGGTTGTAGTGCATTTGCCTGTCTTTATTTGCTTTTAGTAGACTCAGTTCAAATTTATCCAAATAAGTCCTTCCAGTGCAATGCGCCTTGGCTCATGAAACTTAGACCAAACTTTCAAACTAAGTAATTTGGTTTTTAAAAATAAAGCAAAATTCAGTGACATTTCATTGTATTGCTCAAATTGTATTTTAGTGTTTACGAGCGTGTTGTTTCCTGTTTGAGGTGGCGATCAGAGAACCATGGGGGAACCCACTAGCAGCATGTTCATTCAATCACGTGTATTCCACGATAGGGTGCGTCACCAATGGGAAGCCCATCAAGCTTCCAGCTGAGTGGAGAGGCCTGTCTTCTACCATCTTTGCTAGATCTGGTGGAAATGAAGCATTAGAGCGGTTGGCCACTGCTGTTGAGATGAAAGTTAATGGCTTGCAGTTGCTGTTTCGGTTCATCCCATGGGTGTCCACATACTTTTGGCCACAGTGTTATCTTGTTCTTGGGGCCAAATCAGGCTTGAACTCAGTGAAAGTTTTTAAGCTGAATTCAGGTCATAAAGCAGCATAAACCGGCCACTTTGGTCCTTCTTTAGCAAAGCAGATTAAACCAGATCAAGCAATCAAAAACCAAGATACACAGAAAAGCGCCCTCCCAAAACTGTTGCCACTAATCTGTAAACACACCTCAGTTTGGAATATCTTTGTATAAAACATACAGTTTTCCTTCATTACAACTACAGGACTCAACAGAACCAGCGAAAAACTGCCCTCGACTAAAAGTGCATGAAAGCAAGTGGACAAAGGTGTAATTTAAAGGTAAAGGTGTCATTTGTCATTTTATTTCATATTCAACCTTTATTTAATCAGGCAAGTCATTAAAACAAGTTTTTATTTATTTATTTGATGGCTTAATCTCTTCATTGGATCATAAATTGTCATATATTTAAATTTTTAGTGTTAATGTGGCATGTAAAAGGGAAACACAAGATATTAAAGTATATGTCTTTATAATAGTTGTTGAACTAATGCTCCATTAGCAGCCATAGCATTTTACATAATTAGCCACTGTTGTCTAAAGACAATCAAAAACGCATAAAAGAGCCATACTGTTGCACTGGGTGACATATTCCTTCATTATAACCAACACTAAACTGTGTAAATAAGAAACTGCATCCCTGAGCAGCACAGCGACGTCTGCACAACAGGAATATGTAGGCACTAACTACATTAGCTGTTCATTGTGATGAAGGAGTATGTCGCCCACTGTGGCTCTTTGGTGTGTTTTTATTGGTATTTGTACAATAATGGAGTTCTATAGCAAAACGGTACGAGCTATCAGGCTGTGATGGCATATGTGATAATCTTTATTGGTTTTGTCAGGGTTTTGTTTGTGTACGGGCCGGAATTCAATCATTTGTCATTTTCTGTAGGTACAGTCTTGCTAAAGATAGCTTTGATGCTCATGGTAAACAATTAGCAGCACTAATATCGTGATTGTTTGAATTGGCACTTCCCTGTTGGAAAATATCTATCAAAGTCTCTTTGTTAAGCTGTTGTGTTTTCAGCATTTGTCAACCAGAGTTCTTGGTGTGACACAAACATCCACGTTTCTATTTAGTGGATAGATATATATATACAGTACATGGTGTCAGACCTTTGCATTGAAAAAGTGGGTGAAATTAGAAATGAGGACTGACTGAACAGGAACATCTCCTAAGTCAATAATGGCTGAGTTTGAAAAGCTTTCTGCTTTCATCAAAACAGGTGACATTTAAGATGCACAGAGAGCCACAATGACAGTGTGAAAATACACCTTTAAATAATCTTAAAATGGATTTTTGAAAATGTCATGGACATTATTTACACTCGGAACAACAGAACATAACACTGTAAAAAGAAAAGACATCAAAGTCCAAACACAAAAGCACAGGTCAATTCTTTTTCCTTTTTTTTGCTCCTTTTTTTGCTCCTCCTTTTAGCTATTATGAAATTCAACCTTTCTTTGTGTTTCAGTTTTTCAATTTTATGATGAGACAATGTTGTATTAACGTGTGGTTAGGTTTTATGTACAAAACCCACTATTGTAAGGGTTAGGAAAAGATCATGCTTGGGCTAAAAAATACACATTTTTTCCCCATTAGTGATCAATTTTAAGGTAAAAAAACCCCCTACATATTAAACATTCCTGAGGGCAAAAGGCAAAGTCTTCAAATGTCTTGTTTTGACATTAAATATAAAACCCAAAGATACTGAGTGTATTACCTTGTCAGAAAAACAAATGCAGCAAGTCTTCACAACTGAGAAGCTCCATTGTCTAATCTCTTCATCAAACTAATTGTTTTAGCTGTAATTCCCATCCAAATTGACTGCATTACACAGACTCGCTATAGTCAGATCAGATTACCAGATAGATGCTTATGTAAATGTGTGGAGTGTACGGAGCACTCGACGATGACACAAACATATACAATAACACTGAATACACTGATCATCCTATAGATGAATCTTGTATGGCTTTAAAAACACAGTGATCTAATCCTGAAAATGTAAATTTGATTTTTTATATTTTCACAATGTATTGGTCTGTGTGAAGAAACAATGAGTAAGTTTGTATGTGTGTGCGTGGGCGTGTGTTTGTGTTCGAGAGGGAGACATAGAGAGTGAGAGTTAGAGATCAGAGCAAATAGGACTTGCTGTGTTTGTTTGTGCTCCAGTCAGTTCAGCTCTCCGTATCAGAAGATGATCAAGAGGATCATGGATAACAACGTTTGTTATTTCTGACCACGGGCTTCAGCTGAATCAAAGATAGCCTCATAGATTTGTCGTTACTATGTATTTCATCATCACTATCACACTCATTTGACTTTATGTGACTTAACAAAGTAAGAGAGGCGGACTGAATTATGATGCTATCGCCTGCTGCTACAATCATAACTTAGATCTTGCCGCTTTGTTTGACAGTAAATAAATTCAGGTGGTGTTCTGGTTTCACCTCCGTTCTCCTTCAGCATTTCAAGTGTTTTGCTGTGGGAAAACATGAGAGGGAAAGGGGAGGCTCCGCTGGGGGAAATGAGAAAATTGCTCTGTGAAATACACTAGTGTTCATTTACATATGTTAAAAATAAAATAAATTATATGGCTATTCATCTTGGTTGTTGCAGGGTGTGAGTTAATGTACAGGCTTATGAATGAAGGCCCCTCTGGGCTTTCTCTCTCCACCTGCCTGTCATACAACATTTAACTGCAGGCATGTTTGTCAGTAACACTTTTCATCTTCTCCATCTCACATTTCTCTCAATCTGTGTCATATTCAGGTCAAGGCATGTCAGGCTTGGTCTATAGTCTGTGTTTAATGTGGGGGTGTGCAGACCACATGAATATGGCCAGCTGAAGCACAATTTAATGTCAAAGTGAACAAATAAGTGTCCATGTTTACATAACCACTAATAATTTATTTTATATTCCATTAAATGTTTTAGCCAGGCTAGCAGTGTGGCTAAAGGATGGCAATGTTGATCAGTCCACCACAGGGGCATGAATGTACTCAGTGCACTGGGGCTTGTGGTTTGCGGGTGGGGGGGCCCAATGTGCCCTTGAAAATCCATCCCTGTCATGGTTTCCATTGTTGTATTGTTTGTTTGTTGTTGTTTAGATTTTTTGCAGCGCTGCTGCTACGTACATGCGCACCATGCACTGTGCATAGGGCACCACGGTGCCGAGGGGGTGCTGAGGGGGCACCAACTGAGCCGATCATCATAATAATTACGGGCCTAAATGATGAATTATTTAAGTTAAGCTAAAGCACATAGGCAATAAGATAAGTCTATACTATATGTATTTGGTCAAAATAATAATTTGTCGTGTCATTGCGTGCACCTGGATGAGATAGATGTATCAGGACTCAGGAGAAGAGGCGACCCCGCCTCCCCACCTGGTCTTGCAGCAGCGTGCATTTGCTTTGAAATTTGATCCCCCGCCCTCCAGTAACAAGTGAGGAAAAAAATGAGCCCCAAAAGGCAACAGGAGTCGGGGGCAGAGAACAGAAAAAAATATAAATTGCAAGAGGAGGCTCGTGCATCACTTGCAAGTAAGTGTTAATAAGCAGCTAGCCACCTATGTTAGGACAAATGGTGAAAATAGCCAAACTACAAGCTGAAATGAGTCCACCAGTAGCAACATTGAAAGATGTTGTCTTTTTTCCTTTTAGGTAATTGCACATTGTAAGGTTATAGCTCTGGTTTTCCTATTTGTGTTGTGAATAAAAAATATCTTCAATTTAAAGAAGATTACAAAACAAGAAGTTGTAGTATGTAGCATGTGTCACTCTTTTCTAAGAGTGACCTGGCCAAGAGGGCAGCTTTAAACATGGTAACGACAATAAATACAGACAAACAAATACAACTATCACACAACACAAGAGCAAGTACCACCTCCTATAAATACTATAAACTTAAACATACAAATCCCTAAATTATAAAAAAGTATTAAATTAAATTAATAATTAAAACATTTTCTTTGGTATTTTTGCCACATACAGATATGCAATGATAACTAGGTAATATACAGTACGTGTTAATGTTGTCCAATGTACATTTTCTATTTGATCATGTGATGAGGTTCATTAATAGCTGGTTTGAAGCTTTTTAGCATATCACATCTCTATGCCAGTGCATGAGTTCCCAGTTGTCTGGAAAATATGTGTTCAAACTTCCATATTTTCTGAGCACTTTAAAGATTCCTCATCAATATTGATGTTTTCCTGTTCAATCATTCCCTCAATACTCTGCTTCTCCACACTGTTAATTTATACATTGTCCTACTTTTAAACTTAGTAGTCCAGATATTGTTTTCAATCTTAGATCAGTCATATTTTTATGTGAAAATATAAACCAATCTCAGTTCACTTGACAAATTATGGCTGCAAGAGAAATTGTCACATTGTGCCAAACTCAGATGTTGTATTTGCCCTGTTTGCACAAAACATTATTATTCTAATGTTGCTGCTGGGGTGCAAATTTACTTTGTGCAGCCACAGAGGCAAATCTCAATTTACAACAAGACTGAAAATGAAAGAAAATTATCTCTAAACTGTTGAAAATAGGCATTGCAGAAACAGCTTGTGCCACTCGTGATACTGCAGTACACCAACAGCAGCATTAATGAAAGATTTTAGGATGCACAATGAAACAGTAACCTTTTCATGCTATTTGTCTTATGTACTTCAAGAACACACACACACACACACACACACACACACACACACACACACACACACACACACACACACACACACACACACACACACACACACACACACACACAAGAGATTGACATGAACATCACACTGACCAAATCCAAAGTGAAAAAGAAAGAAGGATTAAGGACTTTCCACTTTAACTTTGCACTGGTTTAACCTGTAGCTGAACAAACATCCCTCTGCTCCCTTCAGGCGCTCCTCAGAGTGCTTTTTCACCATCGCTTTGATTTAATAACAGCAGATACAAAGAGTGCAGAGGCACTGCAAGATGTTAGCACTGCACTCAAATGCTTATTGGGCTTTACTTGCCTGTTTTCCATCCCTAATGGCAGCTGAAATGATGGAAGGCACATTGACGGAAAACAGAAAACAGGAGACATAAAGCTCCAACATATACAAAGCAAAGTGAGCAAAAGGCAGATGTTGAAAAAACATCCCTCTCTCTAATTTCTCCTCTGAAGGAGGAGATAAAAGAGAGTTCAATAAATCAATATATCTTTGCATATCTCCCTCACACTGCATCAGCCCATCAACGTAGCTGTTAAAAATAGACATAGTGGGTGAGCGCAGTGTCCCTGTTGCTTTGGATGTCGGAAATGTCAGTTTTTCTGCACATGAGCTCTGATGTAACTAAAACAAAACTCTGTGATGTGTATGACCTGATTAAAAAAGTTGTTAGTCTTTAATATAAGATGGAAGTTGAATGCCATCACACTTTCACAGGCGGTGATGTGCTTGAAGAGCTTTTCTCTGCAGTGCAAACATTTCTGTTGCTGAAGGGAAACATGTGGTGGGTGCTGAGTGTGTACACAGACGACTTTGATCAAGACTGCTTGACGAATCTGATATGGAAGAGGCCGGCCCGCTGCAACTTCAGATGACTTCTCAAAAAAAAGGTCAATGTAGCAGGAGTTGAACTAATTAATTCCACCCCAAAAAAAAAAGTTAAAGATTTGAAAGTCTGTCAGCTTAACAGATGCCAAAAACGTATATTTTTTCCCTAATAAAGCGGGAGGTACTTCTAATTAATTTCAAGTTACTTTTCTGAGCATTCCTGAAATTAGCACAGAGATGCCACAAACATCTGTGGAACCGAAAGCTTTTCCTTCATCTCATCTTACATCTTTAGAATAAAACAGCCTGAGGGCCAACAATAACCTGATTTAGATTGGTCTGGTGCCTTTTATATTATGACTTAAGGTCTACTTGAGATGGTATGGATGGAAATAGCAGAGAGACACATCCATTTATTATTTCCATCCCTGCGCAGTTTGGTCCGCAACACAGCGAGGAGAAAGCTGGGTATCCAGGCAACAGGCCATCTGTTTTCTCACACCACTCAAACTTATATTCGTCTTATTCATTTTTCACACCATGAAATGTGTTGTTTTTTTTTAATGTTTGTCCATTATGTTGAAGTGAGGAGGAGTATCATGGCTGCCCCACAGCTCCCTGGATGGAGCAATGTGCTAATAGAACCCAAGAGACCGACTGCTGGCCTCTCAATGATGTACTAAGAAAAGCCACAGGAGGGGAGAGGGTGTGGAGATTGGATGGAGAAAAAAAAGGTAATTGGTTGGAGGAGATGGGGGAAGAGTCCCTGTGCTGTGTGTGCCGATCATGTCTGCACAGCGCAGGGAACTGGTTCAGCTGAAGAGACACTGCGCTCCCTGCTGAGGCTGACTCAGCTCATCTGGGCTAATTAAACCACACAGGGATAAACAAGGGCACTGGAAACTGCAGCCTGCTGGGAGACGAAGCTCCACATGCTGTCAGGGTGGTGGCTGGAGTACAGTCTGTTCCAACAGAAATAAAACCAAGACGAGTTCGGGACAGGGGTGCTGAGGGACCTGCTGTCCATAGAAGAACATGAGAGGGACTGATAGGACGTTGACTTTTTGATGATGGATCTCCTTAAAGCTGAGCCTAGAGTAAATAATATCCATCTGCTGGGCTGCTCGTGGCTTGGCTCGCTGCTCTGGGAACTCCCCCGTCTGCCCTTCCACTGGATCAGACGTGAGCCGGCCATTCAATGAGCTTCGCTGTGGAATCACTCAGGCAGCAAGCCTCCCTAAAACACTCAATCTAAAGCACTAACAAGATATCTAATACGCACATCAGTGTGGAGGATAACTTAAAGCTGCACTACTTTGCAATAAAGATTATCAAAGTGGCTCCAGTGTTCCACTTGAAAGGGGTTTAAATATGCTTTATATATTATTTTTTTATGTCTGCATTTTTCTTAAGAAAAATATCACAGCCAGTCAAAAAGGGAGGTGCAGTGACTGTCAGTTAACTGCATATAGAGTCTTACAGTAGGGATGAAAACTCATTCAGTTCATGGATAGGGCTGACTTTATATTTTTGGGGACCCTAAGGAGTGTAGGTTTGGGGGCTCCCTATTGTAATGTGTTGCCACTTCACATGACAATCTTAATATTAGTTTATACATACATAATGTACAAATAAGCATATAAACACCAAAGTGGGACCTATTAGCAGCAACACTATCTTTAGACTACAGTAAATACAGTGTTTGTCTGTAAACCCCTAACTATATGAATGGTCCTTCTCAGGGCTTTCTGCTTGATCTGGTTCAAGTTTGAAGCATATTTTAGTCTTATGTTCTTATTGGAAAGAGTTAAATGTCACCCATCATCATGTGCAAGATGACTACATGTACAGAGGATTTGACATGACCAAAAAAGATGCAATGCACAAAGCAGAACATGTATTTATCACAAATAACTAATAATATTGTGAAAAAATCTGGTGCTTTCATCAAATGAGAAATACAAAATGAGAAATAAAATAGAAAAATACAATAAGTACTTAGTTTGGACCACTAGTTTAGTCTTTTTTTTTTTGTACATGTGCACTTTACCATACATTTCCACTCCTGTGTAGTAATGCTGGCATCACCACATCAAACTAAAGTAGAAACTATTAAGGAATCTCATTAAGTTATCCCCTGCCTTATAAACCTGTGCCCAACCAATGTTGTTTTAAGATAGAAGGCTTTAAAGGGTATTTTTACACACATCACGTAGGTGTAAGGCTATCCAAAAACAGCGTACATAAGGAAAATAGCTAACACCTGCACGCTTACTCCATGCCACTCAAGTTTATACTGTTTCAATTCTTGTTGGTTCTTTGCCATGTCAAAATCGACCTGACATTTATATCTGACAAAGATCCAAGTGGAATCAAAAATGTTGTCTTGAATAAACTTGTGTGGCATGGAGTAAGTGTGCAGGCGTTACCTTTTTTCCTTAAGATAGAGGTCTGACAAAGACTCTTTTGAACTTAAGCAGCTGAAAATATTTTGCACAATGTTCGAGAGTTTAAAATTTGGCCGCATGAAATATTCAATTTTATTTCAGAGAACTGTATTTTGGTTAGGGTGAAAAGCCTCGGAAAAGACATTTTACAAGAAGTACCCACTGTTTAACTCCTGAAACCTGGCAACTCTAGTGCTTCAATATTAAGTGTGCAAAGTCATAGAGTGGGCCTTAGTGGATGCTTTGGTGGGCTGATTATGGCCTGCGGATTATATGTTTGACACCCCTGCCTTAGAGTAAATACAGCAGCAGAATAAGCTTGAAGACATCTGTTACTAGAAGTCTTTGATTTGGACTACAAAGGTGCCACTGCTCTGCAAATAAGCCTTTTAGTGATTGTGTGGGCAAACCATGACTATCACTCTTGAAAACTACTGTGAAATAGTAACAGTACTCTTGAGTACTGTGAAATAAAAGTCTTAAACCATAGCAATAACAACACAATTTCCTCTGATTTACATGTATAATATTCAAGATATTTGTGGCTGTTTGAGGGCCATTAGATAAAAAAGCTGATAAAGATCATCTCACACATCTAAATTTAGTTCTGGAGTGTTATTTGATTTCTGAGTTTATTATGAGTTTGCTGATATGAAAGTGTCCCTGAAGTAATTTCATCGAGAGGACACTTAATCATTTCTGTGTTAATTACAGCTAAATTAAATAATGTGCATGGGGAAAAAAAAAGACTTGCGGCCCAAAGGCTCTGTGTGGGACACAACTGGGAAAGTTTTAAATACTTTATTCACTTAAAGACATCTGTTTTTTTCCCTTTAGTTTGGATATATTTCCATTGCACAGCAATACACTAAAGATAGGAGATAGACAGAAAGACGGCAGAAAAATGATAATTTTAGTAAATAAGGTGTTGCAGTGTGTGAAATATGTCTTTTATTTGACCTTACATAATAGGCGGGAGTGTTTGTGAACACTGTGTCTGTGAATGACAAAACTGGGCTCAGTGGAGAACAAACATGATGCTAGCCCGGAGGTAAACAGCTGTTAAACACAAGAAGGACTGACTCATATGGTATTGTCTCTGAAGTGCGGGCTCTGTATAGGTCCACTTAATGCACTGGATGCAATCTAGCAACACTGAGTGCAGAAGTGAAAGTCACTCAATGTAACAGCAAATCACAAGTGAAGGGATTACACTAAGAATACAAGCAGAAAAAAAGAAAACACAGACATTAGCTAAAAGCTTTTATTCTGTTTGCTGCCTCCCTGGACTGTTTCCGGTCTGGTATGGACATAGAGAAAGCTTTCGCAATAGCTATTTATGAAAGGTAATTAGGTTGAGTTGGTCACCTGGCAACAGTGATCTCATCGACTTAGAGCACGAGTTGCAAGTTGCAAGTATGAAATCATAAGAAATGGAAAACAAGAGCAAAGAAGAGGAGGAGACATTTTTTTTTGACTAGTTCAGTCTTGATTTTAGTAAAACAGTTTAAAAGAAGGTGGTGTAAAATTTCATGTTTTAACTCTGATCTGTTCAAAGTAACCATGGCAGGTGAGCAAGGGGGTCCCGACCTACCTGTGTCCCCCCACACCGGCAGGTACTCGTCCTGCTGGATGTCCAACATGATCTCCAGGCCATTTCCCGTCCCTCCCTTCATGGTGGTACGGAGTGTCTTCCCCTCCTCTGCACCATTGAACATGTAGCACTTCCCGTACCTGGTGAACACCTGAGAGGAGACAGAGAGAGAGGACTGATCAGTGATGACTCATAAACTCTCATTCATAAACACACACTGCAAAAATAGCAGTGCAGTAAACGAACTTACTAATTGAACATTGATGAAGCCAGTTTACTACCAGATACTTTCTAAGCCAAGCGCATCATTTTAGAATCAAATGTAATTGCATGATCAGCCACAGTATGTTCTCCTGCATTATCAGTTTTAAAGACGCGTCCAAACAAAATATCACTCCAACACCGAAAAACATTATCCATCTGCCGTTCCTTCAGCTGTATTTTTCTCTGTTAACTTGGCAGTTTTTACTCCATTTGCACTTCTTTCATTTAAGAGCCTGGTATTGTGATTCCAAGTCTCGGCTAAGCATACCATATAGTACTTATATAGAAAAATATATCGAAATTGCTGCTGTATTTCAACATGTTCTAAAGTAGAATTACTGCTTGCTGTTGTATGCCTCTGTGATCCACTCAAGTTGCACTTAAAAATTACATCCGTGCCTGGTACAAAATACAGCCCGGATAGTGTCATAGTGGACACCCAAGTTTAGTGTCACCAGTTCATTATCTGACCAAATGTCTCCCCTTCTGTTCCTGAGTTAGCACTTTAAATCATAACAATATTGTAGAATATTACAATGTCACAATGAAGTTGACCTTTGGCATATAAAATGTCATCACTTTATCATTTTATCCTATTAGACATCTGTTTGAAGTGTTTGTGAGGTCATAGTGACCTCGACCTTTACTACCAAATTCTAATCGGTTCATTCATGAGTCCAAGTGGATGTTTAGGCATGGAATTCCAAAATGGATTCCAAAATTTAAGGAATCTCCCTTAAGGCCTTATTGAGATATCACATTCACAACAACGAGATGGACGCATGGTCACACTGACCTTGACCTTTGACCATCAAAGTCTAAACAGTTTTTTGTCAAGTCTGAGTGCGTATTTGTGTCAAATTTGAAGATATTCCCTCAAGGAGTTCTTGAAATATCACATTCACAAGAATGAGACAGACCGTCGGTCAGTTGCATTTAAAGGGTGAAATTCTTTTACATGTAATCACAGTGGCAGAGATGTTGGTATTTTAATACTTTAAGCACTTTAATTTCAGAATAATAGTCCACACAAACACACACACACACACACACACACACACACACGCACGCACACACACACGCACATGCACGGCCCTGACAGCTACAGGTAGTATTGTAAAGTCTCTCTGTGAAGGCCATAAATGCAGGCTTCTGAGATACACTTTCTTTTACTCTCACAATATCCACCTTTTTCTCTGCAGGAGCCTTCAGCCTTTGAATTGTACACAGCTCTTATGAGGTAAAGCCAAGCAACTTAAGAGCCCACGGAAACAAGCAGCAAGTCAAAAAAATAGATGCTATTTCACATGTAATCGCTTAAAAGCAGAAAGCACCCTAAAATTACCAGTGTGTGTGTGTGTGTTTGCATGTGTGGTAACAACCGAATGAAGCACTCCTTTTAGAGGTGCTTTTCCACTAATGTCTCTCTATACCACCAGCCTCTCACCAAGAGCCACCAAATGGCTTTGAGGCATTTGGTGCTGCCTATCTCAAGCTGTCCAACTTAAAGCTGCATACGAGCTCTTCCTCCTCAACAGACAGATAAATAGAGCTCATTCTGCGGCATTGCAAGCTTCACCATTTCTGTCTATCTTGTGCCCCCTGTCCTCCACATCACAGAAGAAGAATATCCAACATCGCTTCAATGTTAGTAAAAAGTCAGCCAGCTCTGCCTACCCAATTTGCATATCAAGATCAGACCACAAGAGGACAGATTCAAGAAAACACTTATTACTGTCAGCTGTCATGCAAAAGTATGTGTTCATGTGTCATTATCCACATAACATCTCTATGCAGTCAGTTTTTTTCCTCCATTGCGGCCAGCGGATAAGTATCCATGAAAATGGACCCCTGGGCACAGATGTACAACAGGCCCACAAAATCTGCTACATTATGACATTTTTCCTGTTTTTTTTTTGCTTTTGCTTTTTTTTTAAAGTCATTCTGCTCGCTTCATAATTGTTCTGCATCTTTAAGTAGTTATTTTGTCTTTCATTGTGGTCGTTTTGTATGTATTTGTAGTCATTTTGTGTCTACTGTAGTTGTTTTCTATCTCTGTTTTGTGTCTCTCCTTGGTTGTTTAGTGTCTCTTGTTCTTTTGTATCTCTTTCAAGTCATGTTGCATCTCTTTGTAGTCTTTTGTGTCTCTATGGCTGTTTTGTGTTTCTTGTGGTTAATTTTGTATCTCTTTATGGTCATTTTGTGTCTCTTCATGGTTGTTTTGTGGCTCTTTGTGGCTGTTTTGTATCTCTTGTGGTTCTTTTGTATCTCTGTAGTCACTTTGTGTCTCTCTTGGTTGTTTTGTGTCTCTTTGTGGTTGTTGTTGGGTGTCTTCATAGTATTTTCATGTCTCTTTATAGTCATGTTGGGAATTTAATTGTTTTGCATCTCTTTGTAGTTGTTTTGCCTCTCTTGGTATTTGTCTTGTATCTCTTTGTGGTCATAATGTGTCTCTTTGTAGTCATTTTACGTCTCTTGTTGTTTTGTATCTCTTTCTAATTGCTCTGCATGTCTTTGTAGTTGTTCAGTGTTTCTTTGTTTTTTTCCCTCTTTTTGCAGTTTCCTGGTCTTTTTGTATCTCTTTGTGGTCATTTGGAGTCTCTTCCTGGATGGTTTATTCTCTGTATACACAGAATACTGTACTGTATACCGGACCCAGGAGGCCTGTTTGGTAATCCATCCGTCATGTCAACCAAGGTCTGTTATTCAATTTCAATGTATAGTGCTACGTCCAGCTATGTCATCATATTACCAACACCTACTGTATCACACATGCTCATGTACAACATTCCTGAGTTGACCATCTATGAGAAAGCTCAGTGTTTCTCATCACTTACTTTCATCCTCCATGATATAAACACAGCAGTGGACTTGAACCCAACAACTACACAAAAGGCAGGATGTAAAACAGAGAGACAAGCTGATTATGATAACTATAATTATGCGTTAATAAAGATCAAGAGGTACTCCAGTGGACAATAAAATGGGATTTGTTCCTCTTACTAAATAAACCTAATCTTATATTTTGACTACACCGGTAGGTCCATCAAGGCTTCTGTTAGTGGCAATTATTATTTGTCTCTTCCTTTGCTGTACTTAATGTTTTCCCTTGACTGCTTAAAAATCTGAGCCAAGAAAGAAACACTTTTTCTTCAATTTTCAGGGACTGGAAAAAACCTAATATTTACCACGGATGTTTCATATTGCTGAAAAAGACAATAAAATGGAAGGCAAAGTGCACCGGCAATAGTTGTTTTTTCCAGCGCAGGAGTGTTTTAAGATGGATTTTTCATTTCATGCCCCTCCTCCTTTATTGACACGGGCCCTCTCATGGATGGTTTACCGACATGATTGATAGACTTACTAATGCCATGGTGCCACAAAGGCGGCGCAGATCGGAAGAATATGAAGTACCACATTACAGGTTCATTCACCTCCACAAAACAGAGGTGCTCCCCGACAGATATGTATCTGCACAAAATAAATGACACACTAGGAGCTTCTGGAATGCAGTGAAGAGGACAGCAGATAAATATTCATGACACCATCACTCCTCGTTTGCAGGTACAAGATGTGGCTGTTTTTTTTTTGTTTGTTTGTTTTTTAATATTCACATACTTTTCAGTGTAGAGAAGGGAGACACCACAGAGGTCCAACACCCAACACTCATTTCTCATGTCTGCTGAGGCCTGGAAATGCAACTTTACTGCACAGAACACTGTTTCATGGGCAGAAACAGTGATAATATGCACCACATTACCTAGACTTTTCCTGAATGATAGCATTTTCTTATGATGCTTCAGGTGAACTTCACTGGACTGAATATTCCTCCTTTTTTTTCTTTTCTAAGCCACTGACTCCCAAATGTCCACTGTCAACATCTCTCACCCGAGGCTTATATAGGAAAGAATTGCTTTCATGGGGGCGCTGCCCACTCCTATTTCACTCCTTTTGTCAAGACTGATGATGTTTGACAGATAGGACCAGGGCCGGGTCAACATCCTATTAGACCTCAACCAGACTCAAAGGCTCCTCCTCAGTCACTGGATGATAAAGACACTAACAAAACCTTGACAGTATGGTCCTGTTATTTTGCAAATCGTCACCTACTGACCCTGCCTTGGCCCCCCTTTTTTCTCACTTCCCTCCTGATCTGCCACCTCAGGTAGAGCTGTCAGATGAGAGAAGGTAATGAGTTCTCAAACTTCTCTTCAGAGTAGCTCAGGAAACACTGTTCTGCTTGAAACATTTGTAACAGTAAAGAGACTTATCAATTCTAATTTAACAAGTAAATTGCACTGGTGAAAAGGCAGATAGATAATATTGACTGTCACAGGCTGTGTGAGGAAGTTTGTCCCAGTTGTCATCTCTGTCAATATTAGAGAGTTGCCTGTTATAAACAAGGGCATGATAACCAGGGCTCTGGTGGCTCTTGATCAATGCCACTGAGCCAATACAGATTTTCATTTGGTATCCACATAACCAGCTCCAATATTAAGTGTAATCTTCTCTTTGGTTAAAGTTGCACTAATCAATATTCTAATGTAAACAACTGCTCAAATGAGTAAGTAATAATAAGTAAGTAAGTAATAAGTAACTGCAAAACTCTTCCTTGTGGAGTCAAACACAAAAAGAATAGTAGCCCAACTTCTCCAAACTGTGTAACATGTTAGCATCTTTGTTTTGATTTTACGGCACAGTTACTTAACTGTTTTAGTTTAAGTTTAGCGCTCTCCTCAACCTGGTTTCCAGCAGCAAAAAAAAAAAAAAAAATCACTGCGCGTTTCCTGTCCAGAAGAACAAAAGAACAAAAATAACGACAAGCTGGTAAACAAAGCAGAGCATTTAGCTGCTAAAGAATCTCATAGTCCCTTCTGGAGCTGGTGGAGACCAAAAGTGGGCTATAGGAGAATGAATATTGAACCTATTAATAAAACCCCATATGCTGATGCTGCACTGTGTTTGCTGGATGTGCAAATAGGCAAGTGCTTGCTTCAACATATCCTCAAACATTCATATGATAACTTACAAAAATTAACATACAAGGATTAGTAGGATATTTAATGAATTAGCACCCCACAAATGACGTTTAAATACTAAGGATAAAGTTACATACTTAACGTAAGGAGACATAGGTTAGGTTTAAGAAAAGAAACATGGTGACAACATACCTTAAAATAACTCAAAGTTCATTTGGTTTTCCACAGTTACCAAAACCAGACTCCTGACGGAAAGTGGTGATTGACTCATACACCAACCCCAACCCTCCTCCTTACACAGACTTCCAGTTTTTATACTTCTTCCTTCTTTCCTGCAGTCAGCACAGTCAAGTGACCACAGTCTTCCCGATTGCGTGGGTTATATATGTTATAAATGAATTCTGGTGCATTACTTTTTGGTACATATATACTCATGCACTGTTTGTATGCATGTGTGCAGTGCATGAGTATAGCCTGCTTGCTTATACATTAGTACAAATTTTTAATCGACAGTTTATAGCTGTTGTTTTGCTGCCACCAAATTTCAAAAAGAGGGAGAAAAGAAATGAATGTTTTGACTTTCCATGCC
The DNA here is from genome assembly GCF_026936395.1 of Plectropomus leopardus. Lineage (NCBI taxonomy): Eukaryota > Metazoa > Chordata > Actinopteri > Perciformes > Serranidae > Plectropomus > Plectropomus leopardus. The sequence goes on along the minus strand of NC_142193.1, from coordinate 10,533,996 downwards.
TTGTGTCAAAACAAACAAAAAAACCTTTAAATTCAAGTTCGGACTGTGCTGTTCCTGTCTTGTCTTGTTATATTATGAATATTTTTAATTGAGTCAGGTTTCTGTATAAAATGTCAGAGAAGTCAAACTCAGTTGCTGCCAATATCACATTCGTTTCCTCCTATCCGAGCCAGAGGTGAGAGCTGAGCTGCAAGCGAGGGCACGTGCAGCTCTGCTGCCAATTAAAATGGCTTTTGACCACCATAACAGGTCTCATTAGTATTCACAGCTGCAAGTATGAATGTCTGGAAGCGCGGAGCTACAAACATGCCATGACCTCGCCTGTTTTCTGTGTAGTGCCTCCCACAGAGTAGAAGTCAAAACTGACATGGCCATTAGCGCATATTCCTGTCATGATGAAAGGTCAGTTGTTAGCGCCAACCACCCACAGATGCTGCTGGGAAAAGTCTGCCTTCAGGGTTTTCTACCAGGAAGCTTTTCTCCTTGGTTAGCTTTAGGGGAAAAAGGCCATGGTTGAGGTTAAAATTAAAAGAATTCTGCCAGATAAGACTTCTGGCAGAAAGCCCTGAAGGACAGCTCCCATGTGCCCTACACATCAGATTCTTAAACATGCTCCTTGGTAATGCAAAGAACTGGAGATATACGTATGTGTGCTGTACTCATGAAATCCAAGAGTTTTAAATCACTATATTCCTATTAGTCTTGGGCAAGCTACTTTCAACATGTAATATATTACATAACACTAGTTACCAATGTGTTACAGATGACACTACCTTTTCTATTCACCAAAATAAGAAGACAAATGAGGCATTATAAAATGGATTAGGGTAATGTTGTTTGACAGAACGTACTCAAAGCACAGAACCTTGAGTTCATTGTAGTTCATTACAAACTTGAGGGTGGGTGATGTTGTAAAGCCTAATGAGGGCTGCCCTATCCTGTCCATGGACACATTTTCCCTCCTTTTTTATAACTAATAAAAAAGCTCTAATTTTTTAATTATTTTGTTGCAAGATTTAATTGCTATTGGTTGAACACAATGTTAGTCTGGGAACACAACGTGAGATGTTGATCCAGCAACATGTCCAACATGGCTAAATCACATTGTGCATTATTTGTCTGTTTATTTGTCAAGCTGAAGGAATGGGAGAATAAATATTTTGCATAGTCTGACTCTGGTGTAGTGGACAGAAAATTCATTAACACTTAACTTAGGGCAGTGTTGCCAACTCTTTTCCAATGAAAGTAGCTAGCGCTAGCTAGAGAAGTTACTTAAGGTGCCAAGACAACGTCATATGCTCATTTGCATGTTAATGATATCATCACCCATTAATGGAGACATTACATTAAAGGCCAAACTAGATTCAACAGAAAAATCCTCATGAAAACATTTAAATGGCACGAGATTTATGACGGTTATAGCCTCCCACTGTGCACCACTTTCTTGCACTTCAAATGCAAAGAGCGAGAGCTTCACCGTAACCAGAAGACCTCACTAAAATTGAACTCCTACCGTGAGTGGCGTCTCCCCTCCTCCTGTCTGTCAGACACCTATTGCTGCACAGCCCAAGAGAAAAGAGGACAGGCTTGGGACTGATGGTGAAACAGCCATGGGCTGCGAGTTCTCTGAGCAGCATGCATGGTAGTGAATTACAATATATTCCTCCCCTTTTAGCTGATGGTCTGACACAGTCGCTTAATTTGTCACAAGTAGCTTTGTAGAAATAAAGACGCCAAGAGGGTACGAAAAGTCCCTAAATTGGATTTCGTCTGGTAACGGATTACTTGACGTAAATGTAATCATAAAACTGAAATCCTATTACTAACATATTATGTTACTTAATAATTGACATGTTACTTTTGCGATGCGTCACCCAGAAAGCTGACCTTGACTGAAGTAGTTACTTAGCTCTCCATGTTGGACTCTCACAGACCCTTTCAGACCCTTTCCTTTCTGAATTCATCTTGCTTTCTTGCATACAATCCTATTTCTTATCGCTGCTTTGCAAATGGCTTGCTGACGTGATGCCAGAAACACTGGCAGCTTATTGCTCCAGAGAGGGGATGCTATCTTTTCTTTATTTCGTGCTCCCATTCCCACTGGCCCCGTCTTTATCTCCTTCTGTCCATGTAGCGTCCAAGCCATCAAAATACCCTGAAGTGCAGCACAATATTAAGAAATTCTACTTTGAATGTTACTGACACAGCAAAGCCTCATCTACCACAAGGAAGAACTCTGCCATATCTGGCCTCTGTTCAAACATCTTTTTCATTATTTGAGTTGATTTGGTGATGCAGGCCATTTTCTGTTCAAAATCGATAAACGGATAGACCAGATGATGAGTGCTTTGCATTTGCGATATTACGCCCTGTTTGAGATTGAACATAGCCTCCTATGGAGCTCGTTTATTAGGTGCTGCATGCTGACTTTGCTATTACTTTCTGTCAGTTGTGTTCATGCACTATTATAAAACACAGACAGTGCTTTACACCGAACTCCAGGAAGACGCACTGATATCCATGTCCATTTTTTGCTTGATAGCACCCCTCTTGTATTTTTCCACTACAGAATAAGCAGGTAATAAGACACTTCTTCATCCCATTTTCTTTGCTGGCAGGCAGCACATAAAGTGAAAAGCACTGAGGAGTAAATCCAAATGTTAAACATAACAGTCAGCCAACCAGTTTTATCAGTTCGCATGAAGTGCCTCCAAGTTTCAAGGTTATGCCACGTTCACATGAGCTGTCTGTTGTGATCTGCTGTTATTGTTTGACAAATCAATATCCATTAGTGGAGAATTTAGCAGGTATTTTATGATTTAAAAAAAAAAGCAGACAGAGAGTTTGAGCTTTAGGGAAAAGAAAGAGAGAGGCCTTTTTTATCCTTAAGGCTTACCGATAGAAGAAGAGAGGAGTAAAGTTTATGAAAAAGGTCTTTGAGTTGCAAGGTGTGCACTTTCTCCGCTGCCGAGAAGTGGTTGTACTGCTGTGGGGATAAATAATGCAGAGGGCTGCTGCGTTAGCGACAGCGTTGGCACTGAGTAAAGGGAAGGAGGAGTTAAAGCACAAACACACACACATGCAACCGCCTCACTCATCATTAGCTTTATACAACTCCACTACCTGCATGCTAAGCTTGCTCCCTATACACCCTAAACACCCTCACATCCCAAGCATATTTCATGTCACATTAAACAAATTCTGCCATTTATGTGACGTGTTGGGAGTTTTATGGAACGTATTCATCATTGCACCCCAACGTACCTTCACTATGCCAGTCAATAATATTTTATTTCACAGGACAGCACATAAGTGAGGCAGGGCTGCGATAGGACACAAAGGATTGCAGTCACTGCTGCCAGCGGGATATTTATGCTCTTGGAGAGGAGGGAAAAGGGAGGGTGAAAGACGAGCATAAAAACTACAGAGTGAGTGAGAGAGATAAAAATGAGAGGAGGGGAACAGAGAAACTAATCGAAAATCAAAAGACAAACGCTCCTCTTGAGTCAAAGTGAATAAAACACTGGTGACTGAACTCTGACCAGAGTTATTATCTTGACTGTGACTGCGTGTTCAAGAATTATTTGGCTTAGCAGAGTTTACATTGAGCGTTGTCACAGACACAAAGAGGCTTTTGCTTGAGGAACTGCTCGATTACCATGCTGGGTTGTCATTCAGTTCAGATATGCCTTTCACTCTGACTTCCAGTCTGATTCACCTGCATCTTCAAACTCATCACATAAACATCTAGAAAGGCTCTCAGTGAAAACATGTCTAACAACACCTCTACAAGTGATACACCAGTCCAACTTTTTCTGGTTCAAGAGCTCTGTTTTTCTGAAAATTAAAAATCGTATAAACAGTATACAGGTCATTGGGATCATCATGAACACAATGTCAGGTATTGCTGTGGCCAACTAGTTGGAAGACTGTTATGACTTTATGAATGTAGCGGATGGCAGAAACATCAAATTATTAGTAACATTTTAGAAGTATTTCACTGCAGGAAAGATGGCCTTTTCATGAAAAATAGGCTGTATAAATGCATTAAATAGACACAAATACTTTGGAAATTGGTGCTACATAACCAGATAAGACAGAGAAAAGGGGGCTGTGGCATTCGCTTTTGCTAAAGGAATGGAAAACCTAAAACTATAAGAATGTGCTGCACTGCACCAGACCAATAAACGCTCCTGCTGATAGGTAACGTTATGCAAACTCATCCATTTTGACACAAGAAACAACATGGCAGCCGGCTGGTAACAAAGAATCTTGTATTACAGTTAAGCAATAAGATAAAATATGTTTCTGAAAAGAATTTAGGTAATAAATATGCAATACACTAACAGAACCTTGGTTTAATCAGCACTGCTTAGTTGAACTTTTTTATCTGAGTTTGGTTTAAGCTTGAGAGAGAGAATGAGAGACGGGAGAGGCAGGTCTCTCTCTCAGTCCGCTTCTGTTCTCTGTGTTCAGGGTGGCTGGCATACAAAAATGTGGACATATAATCTGTTCGAGCAATAGCCCAAGAGCCAGCAAAAATCCACCAGATGACACACTTGAGCAGGCAGATCTGGCTGTGGTAAGATGGAGGGAAGTTTATTTCACATACTAACTACTACTACAAAGCTGACCGAAAATCAGCATAGAATCCCTTTAACAAAGAAACTGTATTTGATATGGACTGAACATCATGGCTGATACCCAATCTACGTTGATAGCATCAGTATCTGCGCCAATACTGATCTGAGGCATTGGATCGATGCTTTCCTAATAATGAGCAACTGATAAAACCTGTAATATGTTTTCAGCTCCTTCCTTCAAAAGTTGCAATACTGTGAAAATACTTCTTTACCGGTAAAAGTCGCGAGGTAAAAATATTACTTAAGTCAAAGTAAGTATCAACAGCTAAATCTACTAAAAGTATCAAGTGTAATGGGGTTCATGATACTAAAATTACCCATGGGGATGTTCTTACTATATTATTAAATTTGATAAATTTATGAGCAATTAGTGTTTTTCTTTAATATTTGGTCGAAGTGGAGCTGATTTTAATTGTTTGATATTCTATTTGGCAGGTATATCTAACATACAAAACATATGATAAGCTGTTAAGCTGTTGTTATATATTATATTTATATTTTATATTTTATATTTGTATCTTCTATTTTATCTGTTTTCTTTTTCTATATTTATGTTGCACCAATCCACCAGAACAAATTCCTCGTATTCTGTACCTGGCAATAAACCTTTTTCTGACTCTGATTCTTCTTCTAAATCTAGACGCTCTTTTTAGAGGTTGTTTCAAAAGTTTATGTTTTGCATGTAATATCTAAGTCTGCAAACTAACCAGTAACTAAAGCTGTCAGATAAAGGGAGTGGAGTAAAAAAGGACACTATTTTCCTCTGAATTGCAGTGCAGAAAAAGTAGCATTAAATGGACAAAGTACAAGTTCAATTTGTACTTTTGCAGTACTTAAGTAAATGTACTTTAAGTTACAACCACTGGTAAAACATACTGTGATAGCAGAAGAGCAGCAGTGGAGTCAAAACACTGAGTTCTACCTCACTGAAATCATCCCCAAATGGGAAATCATTTGATTCGTTTTGGACTCTGCAACATTTTGGAACGATGCCATCCACCATATTCACTATGAAATGAAACCTCAACTTCCTTCAGCAACAGAGGAGCAGGTAGCTACAACAACCTACAACCACTCCAGCCTCGAGGGAGGACCTCACCTCACAACGGGTGTCACAGAGCGTAGTCCTGAAGCTACAGGGGAGTCACCCCCCTCCTCACCTCCACCTCGGCTCCCCAGGCAGGAGAAGCTGAGCTCACTCATGAGGGACGAACAGTCATCCTCAAATCAAACTTGCACCACGCATGGCTAAGCTCTCAGTTTGCTAGCACCTTAGGTGGCTGCTATGTTTTTTTTATTTGCTTCAGTGGCTTATGCACATAAATTATCTTGGTTAATCAATTTCACAGACATGCATAAACAACAATTTTTGGTTCATGGTTAAGTTACATGTTAGTAGGCCTATCTACTGTTTAGTTTAGTTTATCCATCTGCCTAGGACTTGTGTGCAGTGTTACTGCAGCAGTTGCCTGCAAAAGTTTTGGTTTTAGTCTCTTTGCAACAATAGCACCAAACCTGGAAACAAGGGATATCGGTGGTTGACTGTTCAACAATGAAACGCAGAAACTATTTTTGACCGGTTATGTTTTGTCAGTCTACAGGTTAATTTTGCTACTCTTCCTTTTACTACACATCTCACCAATCAGATCTGGTGAGAGACTGACAGCCGGCTGGCAACATTAATATGCAGAAACATGGTGCCGACTGCCCACCCTATAAAGTAGGGTATAAAGAAGTAAATGTTGTATTTGACATCATTTTACTTTTCTTTTTGTTTCTTGGAAAGTAACCAATGAGTTACCTTTTAATGGGTGTCGAAAGCAAAATTTACCAAAAATTACATATCTGCTGGGACCCTCAGCATAAAAATAATCATTGCTTTGGGCTGTGGTTCACCAACAATGACTCCTTCTTACTGTGTTTATGTGGGGATTAAACAAATTAGACAAGTCATATAAATTTGTCAACTTTAGAGGCTTTGGCAAGTGTATTTTTTATTTTAATATTAATCTTATCATCTTAGTCTTTGTGCAAGTTTCAAAAAATATTGGAACTTTTCTTTAAATCCAAATGTCACCTCTACCTTGACAATCTTCCCTTTGGTTTTTGCAATAAAAAAAGCTGTCAATCTTTTCACTATTCAGTATTCTACAGCAGATGTTTGCTTAATATGCTCCATAGCTTCAGTAAATCCCGACTGAAAACAGAAAAGGTGCATTAAAATATATTTATTTTAGAGCTCTGTGCCCTGTGCCACCTTCTTCCTCTCCTTATTATAGCGTGTACTCCTCAAGGTCCTCAGGTTGAGACAGCGACTCAGAAAGACATCAAATAAGAGAACTTACTTTGGGTCGAACATCTTGTACTCCCTGCATAATAATTGTATTGCTCTACTTTCCTTCAACCCCCTTTTCTTCTTGGAGGTGCGGAACAATTTAAATATTAAAATGACATGTTCTTTCTCTAGCTCTCCGTCTCTGCTGGCATGTCAGTCATGTCAGTGTGTGCAGAAGGCGTCCAGATATAGCTACGGACTACCAGCTGTCACCCCAGACTCATCAATCACAACACACACATCCAGTCATTATTTTTAATAAGTCACCTCTCGCTGATGGCCGGTGGGGCTCTATCTCACCTGTCACAGTCTGGCTGTCTCTGTCAGAGCTGATGCAAGGCTGAGTAATGGGCCAGGGTTAGGGGAACTTTGGCAGCTCATAATCACTGTCAGGAAACCAACTCATCTGACTGGATGACATGTCTTTCTCACAATGGTATGTGACGAGAGGATGTCAGCTCTGTGGGGCTGGTAAGTGTGCCTAATGCCCTGCCAAGTTTAGAGCCATAGTCAGCCGTGACCTTCTTCTCTAACAGGCCATCCTGAAGAAGGCAGAGACCTTCTGACATTTCAGGGATTTTCAAGAGAAATCATCCCAGAAGAGTTTTTTCTCAGAAAGCTCTCCTGGTTTGTGTAACTTTCCTTCACATCAGCTCTTATCTTTCTCAAACACTATTGATATATAAGGCCTGGCAACAGAGCGGAGCTTCCTCAAACCCCAATATGATCGATACCAGCTGCAAAGCCTCATTATCCCTTAATGTCCGATGATGCTTGCAGTTTGAGTTTCCAAATGGAGACAAAAAGATCGAAAACAAAATACCTATTAACTCATCCAATAATGTGGTAACAAAAGCAGCTCCAGTCACATGTGCTCTACAACCAGAGACACATTGTTTTATGGACACACAGTTTACACCTAATGCCAGAGTGGGTAGTATAGAGTGACTTTCATACTGGAGTCAGTGTCAGGTCACAGGCCTGCAATAATGGACTGGAATATTTTGCACATAAAATGATCATTTGTATACCTCAATTCATCAAGGTTGGCTTTTTTTAAATTCTCTGTTTACCATGGAAGGCAGTTTTCGTCACAAATTCAAGGTAAAATGTGGTAAGTATTCTGGTATACAAATGATCTTGTGGGTAAAGTATTCCTTAATTAAACATGTTTAGTTTTTTTATGATGGCATACACATATGCAGTCGTGCTCGTGGCACATACATCCTTGGTTGTAAAGAGAAACCAGTACAGGAGATAATCAGTTAGTCTGTCCATGACAGCAATAATCCTCACCATATAAATGTGCAAATCTGAACTTAAATTATGCATTGATATATTCCCTTATTACTATTTCCAAAACTTCAGGTGAAAAACTGAAACTCCACAAAATATTATTTTTCTCCGAAAGCATGTGGGGGAACAGAGATCCAGCAGACACATGCACAATTGTATGGTAGTGCCAAAAAAAAGTTGGACATTTCTATAAAAAGCCTTGGTAGCCTCTCTTATCTTGACAAGGTGGTATTTTTTTTTATTGGAAATAAAAAATACAATAACAATGGGTCGAAAGAGAATAATAGAGTCTTTGGCGAGGAAGTAACTCTCCCAGCATTAATTGGTTTCCTGCTCATGTAAGTGAGGAGTACCCCTCATGAATTAGCGATTTTGGCTTAGTTTCCCTGAAAATGAGGAAGAATAACCCCTGGATAATAACACATTGTGATATACTGACCTGACAGCAGCTTGCAGCCATGCTAGAACAGCATTTCATATCTGCTGTGCAGCAGAGCCACCGGTCCGTGAAATCACACAGACAGAAATGAAATAACCACTGATCACTGTGATCGCTAATGATTGTGGAGACACTATTTAAAAGATTTCGTATGGAGGTAATCAAGGGAGAGATGGTGTATGTATTAGCAAATCTGTGTTTGGCTTTTGTTTATTGTCAGTCAAGTTTTCAACACCTCCCTGTGGATTTTTGGCCTTTTTGTTTCAGTTGTACTAATAAACAGGAAGCGGAGGGTAAAACATGTGAAGTGGTGGGCTGATCAGAGCGTCAGGAGTGGGAGGATTCCCTGGTTTACAGCAGATCATTTTTAACACTTGCTATTGTGTGAAACTGTAATTACCACTGCATTAGCAAAAAAAAAGAAATAATCAACTGCATGCCAACACCGTTTATTTGCAAGTTAGAAGTAAGCAACTGGGTGTTTCCCCAAGGACACTTAATCAGCATGTGAATTAACATAAATAAAAAGCTCTCTGTAGCCAAGAGGGATGCTTATAAGAGGGCTCAGAAAATGAGGTGCTTTTCTGTCAGATCCAACAGTGTAAAAGTCAGATTCCAGGACTAAAAAAGGATAAAAAAAAAGGCTGCAAGGTACTATTCCACGATCACAAAATCAAAATAGTTCCCTCTTGTACTGAAGAGTTCATCAAAACTTTGAGTTTATTTTGTGATAAATACAAATAGAAGATTCTTGCAGCAGCGGCACAGCCTGAATCACAACTACATGCAGCTGGAAATGAGCTCCCCAAAAATGCAGCAGACCCACTCATTTTATACAGTGCTATAAGGTGCATACTTGCTTCGAATGCACATGACTTGACTCTGAATCTCTGATGTCCCACTCCTGAGGAACCACTCAACTCAGACATGCTGTACTTCAATTCACAGCCATCTTATGAAACAACATATCGAAAAGCAAGATGCTCCGTTATGATGAAACTCTGAGTGGTACTCCACTACAGATTCCTGCTACTGAGCCTCACAAGGTGACTGCATCAGAAAAAAAGTGTATTTAGTCATGTTTTGGTGGAAAAAATGTGACTGTTTGTAACAAACTGATGGGCAGTGGAGAAGTCAGTTATGATGCAAGACTGGTTTGAGAAGTTTCTATGGACCAAAACTGTCATAACCTGTTATTTAAAAAGTTTTCTATCCTGGCCCCAGAACTCTGAATCACCTCCTTCCCTAATTTTTCGGCAATTCCAAACTGAACTCACTGACAGCTATTTTCACCAGTTGGCATCTCTATGCTAAACAGAAAAGGGATAAGGATAGTGAAAATGGCCCCAAAAATGGCCATAAAAGTAGCGACGAGTATGGATAGAATGACGGTGGTTGCACAGGTGGTTGTAAGTTGACTAATATTAATAATAGCCTTTTGGTGTTGGGAGAAGTTTTCCCACAGGGCTGTCTTCCAAAATGCCTTTTCTTGGTTGGGTTTAGAAAAAAATATCATGGTTTGGCTTAAAGTTTAAAGATTTCTGCTTGAAAAGCAGAAAGCCCTAAAGATGAAGTACTTCGATGTGCCCTATTCATTTGATTGCAGGAACGTCAAGATTTTGATTCTAAAACAAAAACTGATTGAGCTTTTGATTTTGATTATCAAAAGAATTGGTAGAACATAAAATCTATGATCTGTCAGTCTTTCCAAATAAACACTCAATAGTCGAAAAAAAATGAAAAAAAAGTTTGATTTTAAAGTCAAATCATATCGTGGATTTGGAGAATTGTGACACCCTTATTTGATCAGTATGGCAAATATTTAGTGGGCAGCTCCTAATGACAAAAAAATCAAGTTGACGAAATGTATATATAAGTCACTACTGAATGGTTAGTAAGAACAGAAAATGTTTAGTTTTTTTTTTTTCTTGGGATGAAATAATGACATAAAAAACAACGTTTCAGTCTAATTATAAGGCTAAGTGTCAGGTTTTGCCTGACGGGAGCTAGTCTGTAAGATGTAGTCCCACTACCGCAGTTAACCGGAGTTAAAAGCTGGCTGTAATGGAGAACCGGGAGACACAATATCATTTAAATATGGGGATAATGATGCACACTTTTAGACAGTGTCTCCTGTAAAACATTTATAGTGTTGCACCAGATTTTACATGCAAAAATTGTAGTTGTGTTGAACTAGAGAGAAGATAAAACGCTGCTTATTTCCTGGTCTCCTCACAGCTAACCAATAACAGCGTGCAGCCGGTGTGAATGTCGGATATCTGGTTTTGGAGAGTCGGACTTTGGAAAGGTGAAGGGGAAATGGTTTCTAAGGCTATTTAATACAGTTGCCCTGCGGTTCAAACACTACACATTTCAGAAATAAACACTTTAATATTTCAGAAAACACTACATAATTCCCCAAAACACTACAACATTACTAGCTGTGGTGTTTTGGGAAATGTTATTTTGTTTTCTGAACTGTTGTTTTGTTTTGGGAATTATTGTAATGTTCTGGGAAATTCTACTTTGTTTTCTGAAATTTTTTCTTTTTTTGGGAAGTGAAGTAGTGTACTGGGAAACATTTTGTTTCCTGAAATATTAAATTGTTTTCTGAAATAAAGGGTTTTGACCCTCAGGGCCATTGTAATACAACCATCCAAAAAGCAGACAGAGTTCACTGGCCCCTTAAAACTGACCACAGATAGTTTTTCACTGCGGAGCCACAATATGTCTCCAGCTTTACAGGTTCAGTGTTTCAAATTCGAAAGACAAATTTTAGGTGGAGTTTTATTTAAAGGCACGGTTACTGTCTGCTGCATAAACCCTGGATAATCACAAGTCATTTCCTGCTTTGGCTGTGACAGAGAGCTGTTTGATATTCACATAGAAGATCAAAGTACAAGGACACTCAGAAGTGATGTCTCTGTCTGTGAGGTTGGCGCTCTTACTAATCCCTGCACTCGTAAAAGTGCGGATCTGCGGGTGTAGAGCATAAACCAGCCTGTGTTGTGAAGGGCAGGAGGGCTTGTGCAAGAGGAGCAGAAGATTTGCATAGAAGTGGAAAAGGAATAATAATAATGTGGCAATGGGTCCCTGCTGCGGTACAGATAATATTACAGCAGCAGCAAGATGACAAGTGACATGGGCAGCTAAATGTAATTGTGGAGCCATCTGCAGAAATGAATACAGCTGATCTTGCATTTCCAATATGTCAAAACTGTGCAATGTCTCCCTCTATTACGATCCATCACGCGGGACTTCTCACGATGGAGGCCTTGACTCCCGTGAATTCATGGACTGAGCGAAAAAAAAAGAAAGAAAAAAAATCGGATAATGTCTGTATTGTCTCATTCAGCTGCATGAAATTGGATGAAGTGATGGGAAATAGATGAACAGTAACGGTGGGAATTTGCTGGGAACAGATATGCCAAATATATGAAAAGACATTTCCCTTAGTTTGTCATATTCATAGGGGGGGACAGAAAGAGTGGGTGGAGGGACACAGTGATGTGAAATCTTATTAAATTATCGCCAGCAGTCTTGATGTGTTCTGTGTGTGTGTGTGTGTGTTTTCAGTGTGCAAGATCTAGGCAGAAGTAAGCAGACTGTTTTGGCAGTAGGAGACTCAAATCCCCCCCCCCCAAAAAAAACACCCAATCAACAGATTATCATTCATTGTGCTGTTAAAAGCATATTTGTGTGCAGGAACTCTCGTCTGTGTGCTTTATGTGTGTTTATTGACAGATTCTGTGAAAATGGCTTCAAAGGCATCTAATGAGTGGATTAAAATTGATCTTGTTCTGAGATGGAGAGAAGCCTATTTTCTCAAACTCAGACTGAACAGCCGTTTCCTTACCACTCCATTACTCAGCCTGACCCTCTTCTTTACCAGTTTTCCGTAAGAGCATTACGATACCAGCACCCACTGTTTTCTACGTAAGTTCACACACCAGCCATATCATGTATCACTTCAAAAGCTGTCAGTTCCAGTTAAGTTTCTCTGTTTTAACAAACTAAAACTTGCCCCTTTGCCTTCACTCACTATAAAATGTGCTCCATTCAAACTTGACAGAAACAAAATAAAACTCAACAAAATCATCGTATTAGTCATTTAGTTACTAAGTCCACCTTTCCTACATTCATCAACTCTGGTTTAGTTGGAAAAACCAATAACTAACAGAGTTATATGTGATTCCACCCTGCTGTTGCAAGCTGGGTGGAATCAGTCCTGTAATGTTATTTTCACCGCTCACAGTCGCCATGTTTGTCATCCCAGAGTCCTTATTATGAGCGTTTATATTTTGAAGGAAAATCATACTGTAGGACTTCAAAATACCCTGGTATACCATGAAATACTCCAAGCCTAATGAGACATTATGCAACACAGGCAATGTGTTGCACTTAAGTTAAGGAAGTTTATAGAGAAAAGCAGTCAAGATATCAATTATGCAAAGACAATTAGCTGGTTAATATGGTGGGCCATAGTGACAATGCGCCCTCATAAAATGACCCAGTCATAAGATTACCATTAGATTGTTTCTCATCCACAGTGTGTATGTATGAAAAATGTATTAATTAAACCAGACCACAGTCTTTCCTTAACCTTCAATAAATGCTGCCATTGACTAAACAAAACAATTGTAATGCAATAAACAGTATTTTGTGTCTTCATTTAACTTGGAACAACTGAACTTCCATCCACTTCTCTGGTTCCACATGCTTCAACACACTTCATTACTGTTCACAACGTGATGCAGCAGAGCTAGTGCTTCCAGCTGTGGCTGATTCTCACAAAAGACAGATTTAAATCAGGGGGAAGTCTATCTGAAAGCATTTAATGAGCAACACTTAAGAAAATGCAGCATTTTTGATGTCACACCGGTAAAATCATAATGTCCACTGTATTTTACAGCACAGGTAAAACAAGGGTAAAACACTTAGCACTTACATAAGATTAAGCATAGTTGATGTTTCTTTACCTGGAGTGGTTACCAAAAACATACATCATATGCCTTGTTATTCATGATAAATATAGATTATGGAAGCCTGAATATACACATTGTGATTTTTAGTTGCAGTTATGGTGGTAATTTGACAGATGGGAACAAAAGGTGTTCCAATATCATTAATTTCCTTACTGATACCAATTTAAATACATGAACTTGCTGATTGGCCGACATTAAGTAATACTTGCTGTCATTGCTGTACAGCATTGCTCATATTAAAACATAAACAAATACATAGTAACAATAAATGGCTTTAAATATTCTTTCATGATCAAATTTGACTGTCAGTCATACAAAAAATTAAATCTGAGCAATGAATAATTCCTTGTTGTTAGATAAAAGACATTAGTACAACAGCAACTTAACGTATTAGAAATCAATTCCTATTTGCCGCTCTGAAACAGTAGTTGCCAATGGCTGCACAGCACAACTTGCTGTGTGGGCTACTGTTTTAAAGCAGCAAAGAAGAACTGATTTCCAGGAAAGCTGCCCTTTTGTCCAAGTGTGAAACTACAATATAGTTTATTAATAAATCAGGTGGTATTGGATTGGGGTATAGACTTTAATACTTGACGAAACCCAATCTAGCATTTTAGGCAGTATTGGAGGCAATTTCAGATAGTATTTGCATCAGTCAGAACAACTCCAGAACCACAGGGTTTCCTAAATAGTAATTTATTTGTGGCAGCCTGCCTCAATATCAACACTGCCTGCCACATAAAGATTTTCTTTAGTTGTGGATGCATACCCAACTCTTTCTCTCTTACACACACATACAAACACATTTTTCTAACCTACTTTAGATGAAACTGAATTCTTCCCAAGAAAAAATTAGCTCACACTGCTCCTGCAAATATGCCAGCTACAGTTGGAAAACATTGATATGAGGCACAGCACTGAGGAGTTTATTGTTTATAAGACCACAAGTGAGACAAAAATTAGAATCTAATTCAATGAGAAACACTGAACCAGGCTGGACTCCGCCCATGTCAGGAAGTAAATATTGAGGGAGATATCCAGAGAGATAATTAACCACTGCAACGTGAAGCAGCTGCATCTGGCCCAATCTGTTCATTTCAGTATGAAATCTACCGGCTCAGTCCACTCCAGTGTGATTTATCGGGCTCTGCTGCAACAATAATGGCTGCAAAACAAGTCCACACAACAGTTAAAACTGCATACATTATAATCTTTTCATGCCTGGCTGTGCGTTCACAGCCTCACCCTGGCACAAGTCTTTAATACCTTTGGTAACACTGATCTGTCATGTAGTTACATCAGGAATACATCAGTATATCCAAGGCTCTCCCCAGACATTATCAACTGCTGGACAGAAAAGGACAAGCTCTCACATTCTCCATTTTATGGAAAAAAAAAAAAAGAAAAAAAGAAATCCTATCAGTCCCAGAAAATGTCAACAACAGGGCAAGTGCTCCCTTGGCTTCCACCTCCTACACAGAGGAAACTGACAAATGTCAAGCCTTCAATCACAAGCTGCTGGCCTTTTCCAAAAGTGAGGCAGCCAGAAACACTCATTTCACCACCAAAAAGAGGATGAAGAAGATGGAAATGGAGAGAATCAAAGTCTGTCACCTTCAGCACGTCACCTTGTCTAAATGAAGCAGTCACCACGCAACATTACCTCACTGAAATCAAGGACAAACACTGATCTGAATGAAATCTCTTTGATTACCTACCAATCCCCCTCCTGCCCTCTCTCTCTTACACACATACACACACACAAACACACACACACACAAACACATGAAGGTATCGATTTTGCTCTTTTTTTCTTGACGACGACACTTGAGTCAATGGCTGCCTCCATGCCGCAGCAGAAAGTCATAAGGCTTCTCCCCAAAAGACATGTGAATGCTCAGAGGTGGAGAGCAAGTCCATCTGTTCATGTACACGTCCATCTGTTCCACAGATTCCTCCTTTCCATCGACATTACCATCTACACCCGGCCTGTTCCTACGACTAAGTAACTGGGTTTTATATTACACACTATAATTAACCTCTAATTAACTAACCGAAGCAGGCTGCTGACAAATTCTGATCAGGTAAATCTGAAACAATTCTTTCTCAGTGCTTTTTATGCCTTAGAGGACATTTTTAGGTCCTTGAAACTCTAAAACCCAAAGCTTAGAACTTCCAGGTGGTCACATCTGCTTTTATTCTATTTTTAAGAGAACAGACTATTTTTTATAGGGTGAAACTCTGCATTTGTCAGTCTTAGTTGGACCCTTTCCAGCAGAAATCCTGAATTGATGCTAATGCTGTACATTAAGAATAAAACTGTATAAGCTGCTACAGTAGAAGAGTGTGAAATGATGAATGCAAAGTCTGTCTGCATCTGGAGATTTATTGAGCTAAGAGGTTTTTCACTCTATATGATTCAATTAAATGTGGATGAGCCAATATTCCTGTAGGATATTGTCATTTAAGCACATATTCACAGTTTGGGCTGCAGCTAATGATTATTTGCATTGTATATTGACAAAGTATAACATTTTCTAAGGCTAATTGACTCACTGCTAGGTCAATAAATGATCAGAAAACAGTGAAAAATTGCCCTAATAACTGTGGTATGCTACTTAAATGACTTATCTTGTCCAAGTAACAGTAAAAAACTCAAACATATTCAGTTGACAGTTAAATCCTCATATTTGAGAAGCTGGTTTCAGCAAGTGTTGTTGTAAATTACTATTAAAAAAATTTAATCTTTTGTTTTTTTTTTCACTTTTCTCTGTATCTGCACTTGCTTCTCTATCATTGTGCTGTTGCAGTGCCTGAACCCCCCCACCCCCCTCGCCCCCACAGGGATCAATAAAGGCTGATATTATCTTTTCTTATCTTGATTGCAAAGGTGAAAGAATTAATCTACTGAAAGGGAACAATGAAAATACGTCAACTTAGAT
This sequence comes from Plectropomus leopardus, assembly GCF_026936395.1. Lineage (NCBI taxonomy): Eukaryota > Metazoa > Chordata > Actinopteri > Perciformes > Serranidae > Plectropomus > Plectropomus leopardus. Next base: position 10,517,356 of record NC_142193.1, on the reverse strand, counting down.
TAGAGTCTATATATAACACAAAACCACACTATAGACTGAAAGCAATGTGACATCACTCATTGGTTTTTGGTCATTTTGAAGCCCCGAGTTTGGCATTTTGGCCATTATATCTGTATCTTGGAGTTTTTTGCACTGAAAACACCCTGATAGCCAAAGCTATGCCTCTACTCTATGAATCTGGGGTTAGCCCATGGTTATGTTACTAAACCAGTGTTGTCGTGGTGATAGCGACTTGTCAACGGTTGCCCCCACCTCTAAGTCAAAATTTTCACAACTTTAATTTTGCATTACTTTAAGCCTTAATACCATTTAAATGGGCAAGTTATTTATAGATAAAACTCATCTCTGCACAGTTGCGGGAAAATTAATTAAGAGACCAAAACCGTTTTCGCACCATTCTGTAAACATGTTTAGATCTGCTGTAAAGATGGGGTCTATGGGGACTGACTTGCTTTTGGAGCCAGCCTCAAGTGGCCATAAGAGGAAGTGCAGTGTGCAGTTGCTTTATTTTTCGGCCCTAGAGATTGCCACTTGGATAAGACCCCATGAGAAAATCAAGTGAATGATACTGAAATACATTTGCTGAAACTGCCAGAAAACCATTAGTCTTCTTGCTATCTACAGCTACATTTCTATATATTATATCATGAGTAAATATGTAGGCCCGGGGTTTTATATGGCAGACAAGAGATTTTTGATATGGATCATGAATTGGCCAGTGCAGCATTTATCATTGGTAAGGGGCAACAGTGAACATATCTGCCCTCCACTGAGCCTTTATCATCATCAGCAGGTGTGCCGGTGGGATTCCTCACACTAACATTCATTATGCCTCTGCAAAGCTCAAGCAAAGGAAGAAAAATGGTTGCCCGTAGCAAATAATAGAATGCATTCACACAGGGGGTAATAACAATAAATAAATAAATAAATAACCTGACAGCTTCTGGCTGATATTGACATATATATTGTTGTCTCATGCATGTGGGCAGGGCAACACCTCAGTAAGATTAATAATGATCTTTATTGGAAAAGAGAATGATTAATGAGCATCCCACTACTGTCACAGAGATGGTCTGTTGTGCAGCTCGACTGTGGTTGCCTGCTTACATTAAGAGTGAAAGGGTACATGCAGCTGTGTGGGATGAGAGTGCTGCGTGAATATTTAGAATTGTCTGCCTGCGGTGCATGTGGGTGCATGCAACAAGTCTAGTCAGGGTGCCATTTGTTTGAGAATACCAATTAAAAAAACAAGCGTCTGAGGCATCTAACAGTAAAATGAAACATTGCAGAAAACAAGATTTTGTCTTGGACACAGCAGCCTCTCATTTGTAACAAAATACACTTAAATAAGTTGATAACATCATGGAACAAATTATTCTCACAAGTGGAGTGTTCAGACTGTTCAGCCATGTCTACTGCAGGTTTTTTAGAGATAATGTCAACTTATTATTCTCTTTTTTGTATTTGTATGCTATCGCCGTATATTTGCAGTCCATTTCTCTCTGCCTGTTTCACAGTCTTATCATTACTCATTAAAATGGCCCTCATTTATGGAGCAAATCTGCACACACAGACACACACACACGCGCACGCACAGGCACAGGCACACAGAGCAGTCCATTTCATTAATCATTTTATTTCTCGAATGCTGGCTCAACTAACACCAATTACCTGATTGTATGAGAAAGTAAACCAGCATTGTAGGTGATGACAAACACATCTGTGCTGATAGACAATGTGAAAGAAAACATTAGTCTCTCACCTGTTTAATGACCATTGTTTTGCTTTCTGCTGAGTTAACTGGGTCTTCGAGCTGTTGTTAAAAGACATGTTATTAAATTTTGAGACAAAAAAAGTGTGACTACATCATTTGAACATTTGGAAAGAGGGACAGAAGGATACTAATGAGGCCAGAACTTTTGCAGGGTTGCTATGTATGTTTTTTCAACAACTGATCCTAATTAAATACCTATCAAGTTGGAGCATATTTGTCAGTGTAAGACTTGCAGTAACAGCAATAATGCATCACAAATCTGTTTATATTAGTAATTATTTAAAGCAGAACTTCAACAATATTTAGGGGTGGTGGTAAATATCAATACAGCATAGTATCGTAATATTTTGCATGGCAATTTTGTAGCAATACATTGACTAGATATGTTTTGCTGCAACCACTGAAGTGAGATAAACAGACCGAAACCTTTATCTAGATGCTGACCTTCACGCTCCTTTTATTATATCATTACCAGCAGCATTTCAACCTGACACAATCCAGCGGCATATCATGCAGACACGCCAAGTTCTGTCCACCAAAGTTATCAACTGACACAGACTGCCTGCATATGATGCCGCAGCAGGTGCCATCTGGCAAACAAATAATAACACCACGAATGGTTCCGTCTGGCCGCGTTCTCAGCTGATGCCATCCAGCAACATATCTTGCAGATGTGTTTTGGTGATGCTTTTGGTGCCAGGATCTTACGCCAAAAGCACTGCAAAAGTGGTGGTATTTGACGACTAGTAGCAGTCTTTCAACATATACAGCCATTTCAACTAAATAATTTAATGTTCAATAGCTTGTAAACAACAGGTGTTCCTGGAAACAGGAAAAATAATTAATATTAAAGCAAGTATCAATTATGTATAGAAAAATGTCCTTGAGAACACCTTGTACATTGCCAGCAGCACCTGCAGCCTCCTGGGTTGGTGTTCATTAATAAAGAAAAAGACAGGTAAGGATATTTGCCTCCCTCAGTGCTGTCATTCTCAGCTCTCAGTCACCCTCACACTCTAATTACCCAAAAAGAAAGTGCTTGATGAGACATTTCATCTGGAGCAAGAGGGCCGGAAAGTCCCATGGAGGGGCATCAGGACAGGAGGTACATTGAAAGCCTCTTTACAACCTTTTCAGAGGCTCTCCACTAATAGGGTTTATGCATAAGGAAGGCACTCCTCGCTAAATGTTCCATCTTTTTCTGATGCAGACCTGCAGGAAGTAGCGCTGAAGTGAAATCCTGAAGTGATAAGGAGCACTGATCCACTTCTCACTTCCTTTTCTTGTAACCCTATGGGGAGTTGGTCCACTTATCTCTACGGGAAACCACACTAAGAGCCCTTCTTTTAGCCGGTGAGAGTGCTGAAAGGAAACTCGTAAGCCAGCTCGGATGTTAGGCCTTATCAGAACATAGATCTTACAAACAGGTGCTAACCTTTCCTTCAGTCCCCTAAATTACACTCAGCACTCGGGCACAAAGCAGACTTTAACGCTGTTGTGCAGATCCCATTACATACACGCCTCGTTGTGAATCAGAATCACTGATTTGCATTATTTTATATTTCACATATGGAGCAGCTCCATATTTCCACCTTGTCAAATCCCATAAGACATACACAGTTTTTCAATACCTGATTTCCATATTTCTCATTCGAACATTCATCCTTGAAAAGAAATTGAAAGTCAGCATTATAGAAGACTTCCTTTTCACACCTTTTCACACTACTGCAATGCACGACAACACCAGTGCTGAACCAATCACCACAGCACAGCATTTCCATTATTCAATTATTTTCAAAAAATGCAATCAGTCATATTCTGTTTTGTTTATGCGCGTTAAAAAGGTCAAAGCAGGAAATATGTCTGCTTAAACAACCTGTGCTGAGTGCGGCCTAATAGATATACAAGAAAATAAATTGAAGTCAATAAGTCAATATCACCTAAATATGCAAGTTGGGTGAATTAGTATTTTATCTACAATAGAAACATAATTTTTAAATCGACATCTGCCCATTTGACTAAATATTCTACATCAGCCTCATTTTAAGATATGTTAATGTTATCATTCCAAATTAATTAGAAAAACTTTCATCTTATCCTGCACATGGCTATTATTAGTTTCAGAATACATTCAGGAAAGATGCATTCAAGACATGTTTGTATCTAAATTGAACAATAAGTACATAATGGTATTGCTATGTGAAAAAAAAAAGTAGCAGCAGAAATTATTGGATGTTTAAACTGCATTCACAGACACTTGGTGACAGTTAAGTATGTGATGAAACTAGCAACAGGTGGTAAGTCCAGCAGAAGTTGGTGTAATATGACAGCCTTATTTCAATGTAGCATGCAAATGTTTTCTCTGATGAAAATGAACGCTGAAAATCTACCGTCACCTTGGTTGGCACTGTCACTTCCCTCCTCACAGTATGTGACAAAGAGTTCAAATTTAAAAGTGAAATCGAAACTATCTTTTAGTGAGCACTGAGTGAGCGCTGCTTCCAGGAAAAAGATCAACTCACTGATGTTTAGCTCTTTGTTATCTTTTAATATAAAGCACTGCAGAGCACACAGGTTGGTAAACTTGATCTGATCTGTGAAGTGAAATTTTTCCAACAGTTTGAAGCCATTGTGATGAGATCTTTTATTATGATTGCGGTAACGTATTCAGATGTTTTTCAAGACTACCTACTGGGGGTGCCAGAATCACAATTGTTAAAAAGTGGAAGATATGGAAGCCCATTTCTGCCACTGTAATAAATAAATAGATTCTTTAAGTCATTACACGGAGAAACTTGGTGAAAAATAATGAGTAAATATCTCAAAAATGACCAGAAACATCAACAAAATAATCATATACCTTCTTAAATGACTTAGTATCTCAAAATTATGAGAAACATACCTAAATGTGAAATACATTATCAAGATAATAAGGAATAATCTCAAAATCCGCAAATAATGAAAAAAAAATGTTTCAAAACAATGAGTTATCTAAACATAACGAAAAAAAACTTAAAATGATGAATTAGTACCTCAAAATGAAAAACATTCCGAAAAAAATGAAAACCTTTATCAAGTAGTGATGAGAAACCTTTTTAAAATAATGAGTTAGTATCTCAAAAGAATGAGTAGTAACTTATAAAAGATAAACTTTTCAAAAACGATAAAAATACTTTATTAAAATAATAAGGTCATATCTCAAATGACTTACTACCACAGAATAATGAGTACAATTGCTAAATTAAATATTTGATCAAAAATAATGATAGAATCTTAAAATGAGGAAACTGAGTTAATTTCCCCAAATAAATACTTGATCAAAAGACTGACAGCAAAATAATGAGAACAGCAAAATAATGAGAAAACTCTGTCAAAATATTTTCAGAATGTCTCAAAAGTAACAGTAATAGTAACAGTATTTTTAGAAAGCTTCTCGTTATTTTCAGGTAAGTCATCATTTCAAAGTTTCTTTGTATTTTGAGATAAGCGAGCCATTATTTCAAGAAAGCTTTTTCATTACATCATTACAGGGTCCGTTTTTTCCACCTCATTAGCAGAAATTGGTTTCCAGGGACAGAGACCAGTGGTTAGCGGGGGTAGCATTGAGGCTAATGTCTCGAGTGCCATTTTAGTTTTCTGTAGTTGTTTCCTGTTTTTGAGGTCATTACACCTGTCTTTTTTTTCTCTCTATTCCTTTCACAAGTAGTTTCCGTTGAGTTTTTTCAATTGCAAAGGCCTTTCAATCTGGCTGCTCAGGTAAGATTTATCCAATACCGCCATTCTTGTCCCTTTGTATGTGGAAGTGCACGAACAATCTGTCACACTGTCAATTTATGTCACATTTGCTCCCAGACTTCAACTCACTGAGAAGTGAAAAGAGGATAGATGGTCAGTTTGTTGCACTCTGATCCTGCAGCACAATTTAGCAACATTTTCCAGATAACGTTTAACTGCAACAGCTTGTAATGAGTCACAGTGGAACAAAAATTGCAATATGAAGTAGTATTAGTGATAGATGGTAGAGAGTGTATTCTATATTTGTACGGCTATTTCAACAACACCTCCGCCACTAAATTCAAGCAGGGGGTTATTCAGTCGATCAATCCGACATTGATCTCTCCTACATGAAAGAAAGTACTCTGTAGCTGCGGTCGAATACCTCTTTTTGCTTAGGAAGGTTCCTAACTGGGTGAGATGAACCAGAAGTACCTGAGCAGCTGCCATAAGAGCTGTTTGAATTCTCCTAATATTAAGGAAAGGTGTGTTAATGCTTCCTTTATAATCACCTTCAGCACAGGATACACTGGAGCATCCTTCACCAAAGGAAAGGAGAGAATCCATCCCACAATTCTTTTCTTTTGAAGTGACACGATATCAGCCGCTATTTGGGAAATCAGTCTTATTACATCACACATCCACAGACTGTATGAGGCGAAACAACCTCCAAACACGATCATTTGAACATGAAGCCATTCACTGAGCTGTGTGCTGGCTGTTGTTACATACATAGGCTTATAATCCAATTTTTGCCCTGAATTTAGGTTACATATTTTTCAAAAAACACATTTATTGCTTCTTAAATGATGATTTTGTTATTACATTTGACCATGTTTTATGTTTATTTAAAATTTACTATTGAGTGTTTTCTATGATAGAGTTTGTAGCGAAAATATTTCAGATGATTTTACATCTGTAACCAGAGTGACAATAAAAATCTGTAGCCTATAAGATTGTAATCTGCACATTAACCAGAACACTAGGTGATGTTTTAAGACAGATGATGTTTTCAATTCATCATGTTTGAAACATAAGAATGATCATATGTATTTTCATATTTTCATATTTCATGAAATCATATCAGGATTCATGGCGATAAATATGAGGTGAAAAGGAGGGTGAGTGTGAGCAAACATCTTGTGTGGCAACATTACATTTCACTTCTGTGACTGACAGCCGATATTACTCTTTATTTTTAATTCTCACCTCGGTAATGTGGTAATATTTTTCACCGGGTTTATAACGTGCATGAAACAACGTCGTAAGTACGCACGGGGCAAAGTAGGGCTGATTAAGATAATAATGATAACAATAATAACATCAATAATAATTATTATAGTCATGATCAAAATATTAATACTCAGAATCTATGGTGCACTTTTTAAGACCCACATTACAAAGGACTTGATGAAAGCAGCAAATTAAACAGTTACACCCCCCCCCCCCCAAAAAAAAACCAAAAACATTTTGCTGCATAAAAACAATCCAGTGAGGATGTGCTCTTCGTAGTCCATCATGTGAACATTGTAGATTCATCACAGCCAACCACGTCAATAACATGTGCCATCGCATCATTAGAGCCGAGGAGAAGTGCAGTTGGTTTCTCTAAACACCGTGATCGTCTTTTCCTAAGTCCTTATGAATTCTCCTTCACATCTTCCCTTGACCTCGTGACATTTTCTCTGGAGGTTAAGGAAAAGTGGTTAGGAAAGAAAATTATTTGAACCTTTTGACCACAGCCTGTGTTTTTAAGACGAGGAGAAAAACAGCTTGAATGAGAGTAATTCACCAACAGGAAGAGAAGAATGAAGGCACTTTATACGCCTTATTAAGAGGACATTAGAGTCCAGAGTAGCCATGCGGTGACGGTCAGTAGCCGCAGATTAGATTTTTCTCCCATGTGTGTTTCAGCTGTGATGGTGGTCGAGGTGTTTAACATACAGAGCAATGAAGCCGGCCGAGAGACAGATGCAGACAGGTGGACAGGCAGTAGGAGCTTGCGGTAAATAGAGGGAGAAGGACAATGTCACGGTAAATAATGAGCTTGGGGAACTTTTCACATCCCCGATCCTTCCCGTGTTTAGAGAGGTCAATCACCCACTGGGCTGCAGGCTAATTGACTTTTAATTAGCGTCTGATCAAGCACACATGCAGCCATGCTGTTACACACACAAACACCGCTGCCACAATGCTGAGGATGTAATGGGTTACCACAAAATGTCCTTCACCATCAAGCATGTGAGTGCATGCCCACAACTATCAACTCTATTATACATTTGAAGAGGTTTTTGCTCAGAAAACAGGCATCCAGCAACACTGAGCACATGGCCTGATCTCTAAGTCTTAATAGAAAATAAATTACCTTTAAGAGTGTTTCTTTTATCGACCTTGCATTGAGCTCGAGGAGTGCGGGGGAAAGCTAATATTTGAACTTTTTACCCCAACAACTCAATAGCAGCTACCACTTCTCCTTGGATTATGAATGAAATAAAAAACTCAACGAGTTGGTAGACAGACGTGCAAAATGAGCCTTAAGTCTTAAATGTTTGATGCTTAGTATATTTTTTTAAAAAAAAACTTCAATAAACCATTTACCCACTTAAAAACACAGTTTATGGGTGGCATTAATGTTAAAATAGCTGACCTCTCCAATTATAATTCTTTCTCAGGTGTTTCAAAGCCTCTGCCTGCTAAATACAAATATTTTGGAGTGTTATATTAACACCCGAATTGCAGAGTTCACTCAACAACACTGCATCACTTCGAGTATCCCTGAACTTCTTCTTACGTCAGTGCTGAGAGGTCAGCTGTGGATGTTCTCTTCTGAGACCTGCTCAAAGGATTCCTTTTATTTTGTGTTTTTATCGTATCTGAATGGTTTTTTAATTTTGTTCAGAGTGCTTCATTCCAAACAGGCTGCTGATGTATTATCCATCCTACAATCCCCACACCTGCAGCAGTTGATCATTTCAGGCCTTTGCACACTGTACACTGACAGCAAACTTGCTACCTCCAATATGCAGATTTTTGAATCATCATGTGGGATAGCAGTACGGAAAGTTTAACAAACCTACATAGTTTTGTCTCAGGATTTCAATCTCACTACGATGGAAATCTGGAAGAAGGTGATGGAAACTGTGTAGAAATGAGCAGGGCAAAGTGAATCCAATTTCTTTCACTTCATTTTTTCATAGCTTCACTGCTTTCAGCTCTGGTTCTGAAATTTAGCACTCAATATTTAAAGTCTCGTCTCTTCTCAAACTGGCAAATCAGACCTGACCTGATGATTTCTAATTTGGTTATAAATTCATCTTAGGGCCATAATACATGGGGCAAGGACTTGGCTAATCCATTATAATCAACTGACCCGGCTACACTCGCTGAAGCTGGAGGTTGGAGTTGGAAATGACATCACATCCATGTTAACTGTGCTCCAGTACAACAAGCTTAAAAACTAAGATGCTGTTAGAACAAGACCAGTTCTAGCCAGGTTAGATAGCATCATTAGCAATACCAGTCAATTATAACGCACAACGCTGTATTTTGTGCATACAAACACTGTAGCAACAACTCCACAGTTGGGCAGTACAGTGTGTACGACTGCTTTAATGCAACACAAATAGTTATAATAAATAGTATAACGCTACAGATTTCACTATTGTTACTGCACAGAGCAGCCAGTGTTTCCCCAACGAGATCCCAGGCCCCCTGAAAAGTCAAATCAGTGTTATATTATTTTATATCTACTACTACTAGGTGTAATAAATACCTCATATAGAACAGGTCTAGACCATGATATTTTATTAAATAAACTAAATATGCTTATGTTATTTATCGAATTTATGTTTCAGTCTCTGTGACAGGCTGTCTATTGTACTTTGCTCACACACACACACACACACACACACACACACACACACACACACACACACACACAAAGACAGAGAGTAGAGCGGAGTGTAATATTGTCATAAACGAAGATAAACAAGTTCTACACTAAATGTTTCTGTGTAACTAAAACAGAATGTATATAATATGTGTCTAAAATACATTTCTGTAATGTATGTAATAATTTAAAAATCTGTTAATTTGCTTTGGTGGCAATGTAACAAACATTCATGCCAATATGAACTGATTCAATACATGTTATGTTAAGTGTATTGTAAAGCATTGCAGCTTTTGCGAGTGATATGTCAACTGACAAAGACCAACAGTCTAAAAGCCAACGAGTAAATCATTAATGGAGAGATGTTGACTCAAACTGTCGGAAAAGCTGGGGAAAATATCCACATTTTTTTAGACGAACACAACATGAAACTATCATCACTGGCGAGGATGCAAACATCAGCCCTGTTGCTAGTCAGCTCTCCTGCTGAAACATGACTTAAAAAGAATTTAGAAATAAATAAAAAAATGATGCAAGTAGAAAGTAAAGAATAAAAAAAGAGGCAGAGACATCAACTCATGTATTTCCTCTGCATTTCGGGTTTTCTAAGCATAGGGTATAAAAATAAAATATAAATACATCAAAAACACATTTTTCTCACTGCTTCCTGCTAAAATTCACTCCTCCTCACTCCTCAGGTCTCCCTTTGTCCTTCTTGTCACTCTGCCATCTCTGTCTTCACCCTCCCTCTCGTTCCTACCTAAGGTAGTGTGAACAGCGGCGGGTCTGTATAACAACGTTAAATGTGAGGATTGCCACGGCTTTCTGATCGCAGTAAAAAGAAGCACGCCTGTCCTACATGTGCGTTCACCAGCGGATCAACAACACAGCGCCAGTGTGAGCTCAGCGTCCCGTCACGCCTGCTGAGGCCTGACCGTCTTCAGAGACAGAGAGAGAAAAAAGAGAAATGGAAAGGAGGTAACAAGAGAGTGAGATACAGCGTAGAGGACAACATAAACATCCTTTGAAATTAGGGACACAATCCGCCCTGCAGAAGAAATACTAAAAGGCAGTGTGTAAAAACACTCCCATCACAAAACGAGACGTTCAAGGAAATAAGACAAGAGTTTAAAGCTCTTGTCTGGGTCTCCCACAGTACCAAAAGGAGGGCCCTCTGCTTTACAAAGCAAGATAATATCGTCTCGTCTCTGTCACTGCCAGGTATGTGCGTGGGCGTGGATGGATCGTCTGAGTCTGATGCGGTCTGATTGCGCTCTCCTATGAGGTGAATGTCAATAGGCATAGTGGTCTCCCAGCGTGAGTGGTCCACCTTGGGCAGCAGTGTCATTGACATTTTGCTCTGACAGGGATAAAAACCCCCTCTGTGGAGGGATTGATGATACAGGCCAACCGTGATGACTCAGCCGCGCTCTACTTCACGATGGCGGTAAGTAGAGTGAAATCAGGCCATTTTCTCTCCCTGATTGGGCCTCATTGCGCAGCGGGCAAATTCAGAGACAGGACAGTGAGGAGGGCAGCATGCAGCTCCAGATTAATATCTGCTGCACCACCGAATCACCCTCAATGAATTAATGTGGCGTACACACACTGCAGCTTCACAGAACTGTGCTGTCCATTAATGGTCTTTGCAAAGCTTTAAATGTGAACAACACTTCCCTCCACTCGGTGCATCCTCTCCTGCTGGATGACTCTGATGTGATTAAAGGTTAAGTTCGCTGTAACAGAGGTCATCCAAGGCAAAATTTCCACTAGGGATATTCCTTATCTGGATCCTTGCCAACAGTTACGCTAACAGCAACAGAGTTCAAAAGTGGGAGGAGTTATTTTGTCCAGCTTTACAGAATAAAATCCCTTTCATGTCCAGCACATACAATGCTGAAGCATGAAATACTCCCTCTTGAATAATCTATATAAAAAAACATGAGCAATTATGTTAGAAAAAACCTAGCTCAGTGGTTAAAAGAGAAAACTAAAAGACCAAAAAAGATGACAGAAGCCAACTTTCTTGCTCTGTATAGTAAGGCAGTTACTCAGAGCTGCAAAAACTGCCGCTACCTGGTGTTTCTCAAACCGCGGCTAACAGGTGTCTCTGTGCATCAGTATCTGATGCCAAGGGCCACTGACCAGGCTTTGGTTTTTGATGAGGGAGCATTTGAGTCAAAAATGTTGATTTGTCCTTAATTCTGTTGCATGCACCACTACCTGTGAGTGGAACCTTAAGTTTTCCACTCTGTGGAAACCCAGTAATACACTCAGTATCATATATCAGTTTGCTTGTCAAGTCTCTGTAAAATTTGAATAATTTTGACAACTATGGTGCACTGTTTTGGTCAAAGTTGCAGCAATGGAGCATAATGTCTTTCTTAAAGCTTTAATTGGTGCCTCTTACTTCGTGTCCATGGCAATGAGCTGAAACTCATGAGTATCATGGTATTTAGAGCCAACCGCAGCACAAAACTGACAATTTTTCTCTCAGGCAATTTAGGGAAAAAGCTCACTTAACACTTTAATTACATGTATTATCATTAATGAATCCAAATACTGAAGAATAAATATGGCAAGGATATAAACTAGTATCACATATACAACCCTTGCACAGTTTGGTTTCCAAATTACTTCCAGAAGTTGTACAGGGCGTGAATATAATGAAAAACATTTCACATACTTAGCAGACCTGCACAGGGACCCTGGAGTGATTACGGATTCAGCAGAGAAACACGCTTTTTTCTAAATCTCCACATTTATGTGCAAAAGCTATTTTCTGGTATCAAACCTTCTATTCCAAAAGGTGAGTTGGGGATTGTGACAGAGGACGTGATGAAAAATCTAGCAGCCTTTTTTTTTTCCTTGAGGAGACGTGTTGAGGTGTGAGGTCTTTTAAGGGGGAAGTAAAAATCCTCTGAGGGAGTTGTCAAAATGTGCAACAAAAGCTCTAGCAAACTCAGCTGAGCTATTCCAGTCTGGAAATGTGCAATATTCAACGTGCAACATGAAAAAGCGTTATACACGGGCAAATGCAGGGTAAACACGGAAAAAGCCTGGTGTGAGGAAAGAAGTCCCTCTGAATCCCTGCCAGCTATAAAATGGCAGCCTCGTATCTTTCAGATAGCCGCCATGGCTCCCAGTGGAATGAATCCTTTGAATGGCCCATTAAATCATTAAAACAACCTCACATTCAGAGACCCCTGCTGCATAAGTTATTAACTACACACGCTCTTGCACAACACAAAAACCTCTCTCGCAGGAACACTCGAAACCCATAACAAAAAAATATAAAAAGATAAAAGGGGGAGCTCGACGAAGTTACCAAACACATTGAAAATTTAACACCAGATTCCAAAACCACATAAAATCGCATTGCCTCTTTCTTGCAGCATTTCTTTGAACAACCGATAATGAAGCCATCTTTTGATTTCACAGAAACAGAAGTCAGACTGCAGGCGGCTCTGACAGAAAAGCGGCTGTGTTTATGAACACTTGAGGGCTGGCATTACAGAATGTGTCAACCTTCTTAATATGATGACACTCAAAGAGGAAAAATACTACAGGTAGCAAAAACTCAATTTTCTGTACTGCAGGCTTATGCACTGCATTCCTGTGTGCATTTTTAAAAAGCTGGTGGGTGGTTAAAGCAAAAGATACAGAATTTTGTGGTCTTGCTTTGTTGTCTAGCCACACATCTGCTCATTTTATCCCTCAGCTTATTGCACTTCTGTTAAGATTCACTGCTGACACTTTACAGTAGCAGCAGGGGTTGTGTATACTTTTTGTTACCACTACAATTGACTCAATAAGTGTGGTAATTTCCTGTATATAAAGCGAACACTAAACTGCATCCAGAAGTAAAGAGCTACAACTTGCAGTTTAATCATTTACAAGGTATACGGTGTGTATATTTTGAGTGAAATGTAACCTAATGCCCAATTCTTATCCTCCGTGCTGCTTCTCTGGCACACTGTCCTCTCTTGCCAGCACTTCCCCTCCTCATGCTCCCTGTCACTCGCACCATGTACAAAGACACAGAACTCAAATATAAATAAAATATATCTTTCCCTCCTCAAATGTCTCTGAATGTGTGTGCCTTTTTCTCGAGCGTCTGGGTGTCTGGGCCTATTCTGTACCTACGATTTAGCCTGCCTCACTGCATAGCCAAGCAGTCACAAATTGTTCTTCAAATTGTGGGTGACAGCAGACTGTTGGCTGGGGGCGACTGGCAACAGTCTGAGGCAAGCTCGAGTTTTACATCCTTCTAACATTAGGATACATGAGGGCCAAAAATGTACCGGGCATGAAGGGAGAGCTAAATCATTCAGCAAATTTAATTTGGGAGCCGGGATCAAAAATTAAGCTTGCATGGAGCCCTTTAAGCCAATTTTTTCTCCATAAAGCAAGAGGCAGGACCTGAAAACAGGATCAAAAATCGTATTTGTTCCAGGAGGAAATGTAACTTGATGAGAGCGAAGCAATCCATTTTGATTGAAAACACAGAGCTAATGAGACATTTAATGTTTTTTGTTCCCCCCTGTATGTTTATAAAAAATCTCTTTTGAGGATTTGGTACTAAAATGACTCAATAAGAATTAACATACCTTTTATATTGTTTATGCAAATATTGTTGAGAGAATACCTCACATTCAGAATGTGATCAAAACAAAGAGATCTGCAGCTTTTATTATTCCAAGTATTTACGTGCTGCACCCGGAGGGCCCGACAGTTTGAACTGCAGCACTGAGGACACAGTGTCAGGCAGCTCAGTCCTTCTAGTAATGACAAAACTCAGTTTGATACCCCTGCTGCTCGGGGTGACTGTCATTGCTGTCATCCACTCCTGCACTGTCCTCCTCACTACCTGCTGCATCGCTCCTCTCCGCTTTGTTTTCAAGGATTTAAATAAGAAGGTTTGTTGGGTTTAGGAGCTCAGTCAGATCTGACATTTTTGAAAAGCAAAACAATCGTGAATCAGAAACAACAGACCAAGTAAAGCCGGGGAAGCTGAGAGCAGCTCACTATCACAGTTAGCTCAGCGAGCACCAACACAAACATACAGCTGCACATTTGCATATTTCATCCAGGGGTTTATGTTTAAAGGGATAAACACATTTGGCATTTTACAACACAGTAAAAGTTTTCAAGAGACACTAACAGATGATAAACACACTAGTAATTAGAAAAGACAGACACTGTGCAACATTTAAGTATTTCCTTGTGTTCTGAGATGTGATGTAGCTTTGCTTCCTGTTTGTCTTCATCTAATAGTATGTGTTTTCTTAAAGGGGAACTACGCCTATTTTCAAAATGCATACATGCTATTCCTTCTGTTTGAAAAAGTTTTAAAAAATGAATAAATAAATCTGATGTCATAGAGTAGTCTGGAGCTGCTACATACACAATAATCTGGGAAAGGTGTTATAGATGACACTGAGAGCAGCCAGGGGAATGGTCTCGGTATATGGATACAATGTCTATTTCACAGAAACAGGCTTATCAAACAGGCTACAAATCACTGTGATGTTTTGTTATCAGCAACAATAAAAGTAAAAGGTATTTTTTTTGGCAATGAAGTCTGTTGGCTTTGAGATAAGTCCCATGTTGGACAGGGTTTTCTGATGGCAAGGGAAAGTGGTGAAAATATTCTAAATATACTGTTCATGTTATTTTTAGGTGGAGCTTTTGGCTAAAAACTATTATAATATAGGGACATGATGCGGGGGATTTTATACCCGGAAGTTATTGAAGTTATTGAAAGAAACATTATAATTCGGTCTGTGGAATAAAGTTCATTAGGGTATAAAAAAGAAAACAAATACTGTGGGCCCACAAAATTAGGCTGCAATTCATTTTCCATGGAGCAGCTCCAGACTTCATACTCAGTTATACTATACTAGGACTATATACAGACCATGACATCACAAGTTTGAGACTTTCTTCTCTGATTTCTGGCTTTCAGAGAGAGCAGCTCACATTCACAACCATTGATTAAACTTTCCTAGGCCATGGAAATAACATACAAAAATTCTAGATTTAGGTGGGGCTCACCTTTGAAGTGATTTTTTTCAGTGTATTTTATATTAAAGTATCAAATGGCAATAATGGGATCGCTCCGAGTGAAAAAACCTACAGAACATTATCACTTGACTCGCAGCTCTTCTTGGCCTCCCTTTACTTGCTTTACGGTACAGCTTGTTGTTCAGCTGCCTGACCCAAAACTTTACTGTTGTGGCTCACTCACCAATCTAACAGCATCATTTTTTGGCCACAGCAGGTAGCTGCTTTCAAAGTAAAAACTCAAAAACCCACTGTGAACTACCTGCTCAGCAGCAGACAGCAGAGACACAGTAAAGCTACCTTCACATTACAAGCAAATGTGACCCAAATCCATTTATTTTCTCACGTGACACAGATGTGATTTTGTCGACAGTAGTAGTAGTGCTGACATGGAAATATTATGTGTCCACCATGAGAAAAGTCATGTGTTTTTCCCACCCATCTGTGGTTTTCAATATCATACTTTAGTGTGCAGGTGGAGTTCACCAACCATACAGTGTTGCAGAAGTCTGCAGAAAATAGAGAAGGAGAACAAAAATGGAGAGGGGTAGTTCTGCCATGACAGCCTCGGCACCGACAGAGATATTTGAACGTAACCCCTGGACAGACTGAAGTTTTGGAAGAACAAAATCCTCGACTTTGCAGCCCCATCACTCCTGACTGCTTTTCTCGTCACACCCACACCACTCTCTCCTAAATAGATCTATAGCTATGGTTTTTGTGTTATTTATCAACATCAACTTATGATGAAATGTCATCCTTCCTCTGCAGCAAAACATTCAGAGATGAATGCTTGCACTACTACATCATTCATTATTTTCCCAAATGCCTGTCTCACAAATGTGATGTTTTTTTTTTGTGTTCCAACATGTATTTGTGTGACACTATTGGTTGCATGTGAGGTGTATCAGGACAGAATCCTATGCACACTGATGTCTCATATAGGTCACTTAAAATTAGGGGTGTAAATCACTGGTTTCATCACAATATGATATCACATCAACACTTTGGACAATGACAATGACAAGAATTTGCTAATGTGACAAAGTCTGTGATATGATTTGGATTCGATTCGATTCAGGGGCCGATCTGCGTGAGTTAATATAATGAAGATTATTAAGATAAAATTAACCTCTAAATTATAGTAAATAATTAAAACTGGTTCATTCTGTCAGAAATGCTTTCTGCAAAAAATGTTTTCATTTGAACTCATCCTGAGTTTATTCCTAAAACTTCGGAGCTATCTGACTTGAAGACAAACCACTCACAACATCCTAAAACTGTGGATTAAGAAACAAGATCTTTTAGCAAAAGTATATAAACCAGCTCAGTAGGTCATGTTTCCTGAGAGCAGCTTAGGTTTACATAAGACATGTGATCTGTCTGTTAACCCCAAGTTTCTTTGCAAACAAACTGATGGTTTATCCCCGAACAACATTGTATGACAACATGAAATAGAAAATGAAATATGCATACTCATAGACAAAACATAAATATTAAAGAGTGTAAATAACAAATAACCAAAATCAGAAAAAAACAATCCATAATAAATAAAATTACAATGAATTAAATTAAGAGGACAGAACAAAAACAATGTAAAAACAATTCCAGAGTGTACGAGGGAGATAAAAAATCATGAGTGTCCAACTAAGGTCTTTTTTATTTTTTATAAATATTGCATCATAAAATTCTATACATACTATATCCTTATCCTGTATGATGTAATTATCATTTTTAATTATTTTTCCAAGTATTTGAGAGTTTTTATGGCTTTCTTGTTTGATGTGATCCTAGAGACGGAGTTATCGCAGCTCAACACAAAGTAAGTTAAGTTAATCTTGTACTGATTTATTTATTAATATACTGAGATATCTTACTGTGTTTTTAACCTCTAAGCCCTATTCTGATGTCTTTCAGAACTGTGTACAGTTAATATTTCACATTTTATATTTCATGGAGGCCTTGGAGAAAAGTTTTAAAGCGTACAATATAAATGGCACATGATCTTCATTTTTTGAAAACAAGCAAGTGTCGTCAGCCAGCTGACTGATTATTTAGCTATTTTTTCCCATTTTTATACCCTCAGTGTCTGTACAATGTACAGTGTAGCGATTGATAAGTTCCACAGCAACTAAAAATAAAAAAGGGGATATTGGACAACCTTGTCTAATGCCCTGTTTGACATCAAAATGAGGCGAGATGCCATTAATTAAAGCTACACTACTATGGATATCCTTGTAAAGAGTTTAAACCATCTTTCTGATTTTTTCCTTAAAGCCAAAATGCAGCAAAGCTTTATATATGTAGGGATGCTCTACAGTATCAAAGGCTTGGTAAAAATCCAAGAAAAGGATAATAGACTCCTCATTAATTAGATCAGAATAGTTTAGTATATCTAGGATTAAACAGATATTATAACTTGTCTGTCTTTCATAAAGCCAGATTGTGTCGGATAAATTATTTCATTTAAGCAGGGTTTCAATCTTTTGGCATAAAGAGAAGCTGGCAATTTCTAATCTGAATTTAACAGTGTTATTGGACGCCATTTATCTAAATGCAAAATGTCTTAGGTGTTAGAGCAATAAGGCCTTGGTTCATTGATTCTGTTAGCTCTCCACTCTCAGCACATTCCTTGAAAACAGCCAACATCAGCTTTCAAGCTCCTTAACCTCCTCCCAGAAGGTTCTGTAAAATTTAAATGGTAACCCATCCGGTCCTGAGCTTTTATTTGAGGGTGTCTTTTTAATAATGGTTTCAAGTTCTCCAATAGTTAATGGGTTATCGCATATTTCAAGATTCTCCTTGCTAATTTTAGAAATAAATGAACAAACTTTGTCGAAAAAAGATCTGCAAGAATAAGGGTAAAAAAAAGAGGTGTATAACTTTTGATAGAAGCTGGAAATAAAAGCAGAAATTGGTTTCTCATCACTAGAGAAGGGGTTAACGAAGATATAATGAAGATATTGTTTTAGTCTCCCTGCGTGTGTCAAGATGAGTTTTTTCCCCAAAGTCCAGCCATTCTGACCTTGATCTGACAAATGCTCCTTTTGATTTTCGATAAAAAACTTGTTTAGCTCATCTTTTAAAGAGTGTAATTTTACTGTTAGAAGTTTATTTAAAATACCATTTAGATCTTTTAAAATATTACCATTTCTTGTCATCTTAGTATTGGAATATTCTTTACCAAACTTTCTGCATTCAAATCATTGCTGGCTTTGAAGGTATTTATAGTATCTTTAATACCTGCACAATGGGAGGAATTCTGCAGACAAGAAGAGTTAAGTTTCCAGTGTCCTAGAATTATTGGTTTACTGGATTTTACTTAAGAGAGGACTAAATCAAATCCAGCACTGTCTATTAGAGAAGCACGAGAGATGTTGCTTGAGCACAAGGAAAGCGCCAGAGAATCAGAGACAAGCCAAAGATCAATGCAAGATTTCTAAGATAAGTCAACTTTGAACCATGTACATGATTCAAATGAGATTGTATGTATAAATCTGAACGCATCCAATAAAGACAGATGACAACAGAAATCATTAATTATTAATTTTGGACTATTTGTCCCACTTCTTGGGGGAAATCTATCATTAATATAAATCTGGGCCTTCATTAAATTTACCACCAATAATGAGAGAAGCTGAAGGAAATTTGCATTTTAAAGCAAGTATCTTGTTAGATAATTCCTGAAGGAGTGCATCATTTAAACTGGTTCTATTGAAACCATAAATATTGTGTTAGCTACTGTCAGTTTAAGAGGTCATGTAAAGCAAGAAAAGCCTTTTACCTTTACCTTTTACAAGCAGTATAAGAAGCTGCTACTCAGGCCCCCAAAGATCCTGTAAATACTTTCTTACTCACTTACTTTGTAATTTTTATTACCCAAAATTAGTGAGTTTGCAGGGGCTTTTCCTTTTTGAAGAAAGACGCAAAAAGAAAGAAAACAGCAAATGCTGTGATGAGCTTGTTTTGCTGTAAAAAATTGCAGTAAGAACTTACTTAGTTTAACTCCCAATAAGTGACTTGGGGAATCTCTAAGGATCTTTGGTCCTCTGTTAGAGTGCATTTGTGTCACTAGCCACTAGCCTTTGCAATTAGCTGGCCATGAAGATAAATGCACCTCTGTCAGTGTTTGTTTCCCTTTCATTAAATATATACGATAGCCTTAGTGCTTCCTATCATCCTGTGTCGTGACTTTTGGCATTTGATTAAATAGAAAAACTGGTCAATTGGAGAGATTTGGCCCGGGTGCCAGTTTGCGGCAAACACTGCATGAGGCGACAAATTCTAGTGAAACAAGGGCCTTTCCACCTTTGTGACCACAACGTTTGCTTGTGAGGATTGACGCTTTTTTTAAAATTTGATTTAACATGGTAAAAGTGGTTCAGATTTAGATCCTTTTCATCAAGAAAATGGTGGTTGAACATATCATTTTAGTTTGATTTCATATTGTGAGAAAATGAAAGAGAAAGACTAGCCTTCACCTGTGCCAGCTAGAATAAAACCTCATGTTTCTTGTGCAAGGTGAAGTATGGAATCCAAATGATTGAATTCCTCCTGTCTGGGCTGCCACACTAAACTGACATCTTACAGCAGTCTCACCTTGCTCACTGAGATGAGCTTTGAGACACACACAGCCATGCAGAGTGCACAAGTTCACCTCCGTTCACTTTCATGTTGATTTTGCCCTTCATTTCATCCACTCCTGTTCTCCCCCCTCTCGCTCCCCCCTCTGACTTACTCTTACCGTGTCTTGCAATTTCCCTCCCACATCTGTCTGGGCCCCTTGTCCCTCCATCTCATCTCAATATTTGCTCCAACAACTGGAAAACACTCTCAGCGTCAGAGATGGCATGTTGATACAAACCTTGTGTCATTTAAATGAAAGAGAAAAATGTGGATGACAAGCGAGCTGGCGATGTCTCGGTGGCGAGGGAGGAAAGCGTGAAAACTGAGACGAGCATCTGACGGAAAAGTGACAGAAAAGTCATATTAATACCTGAGTGAGTTCTGAATCAGAAACCCTGACAGAAAGATGAAGGGGAGTCGAGCTAAATATAGAGGCAAGGATGAGAGAAATCCTGTGAAAATGAGTCAAATTAAAAGTATGGAGTGACAGAGGAGAGACAGAAGGAAGGGGATTAAGAGGGACAAAAGGCATAGAGAGTGTATAAATAAATGCGTGACTACCAGCGTGAAACAGTGTTTAGGCTATTCAATCCAGTCCTCATCAAGTGCGTAATTGATTTCTCTGAAGCACAAAGTCGCGGGCTGACCTGTTCATTTACTACACAGAACCACTTTAACCTCAGCAATCTGCATGCGGCTTAAACATCAAAGGTGATGGCGAGTTAATCGTCTGTGGTATGAATACACAGCGAGGTTATAGATACAGTGTTGAAGTCTGGAGGGCGTTTACAACAGCTCTCTTCGCCCGGCCCTGAGGTGAACAAAGTGAAGATGTGAAGCCGTCACCACCCTCCCAAACCTCCCACTAATCACATTGTCTCCAGGTGCAAGCTGATGAAAGTCAAGAAATACAGATACAGAGAAGGAAAGAGACACGTAGTCCCCAGCAGCCTCTCTGTGCTTCACAAAATCAAAACACTGAATAAGACTCACAATGAGTTTTTAACATGTGAGATGAGTCATAAATGCTAATTACTTCAATGCTAATTGAAGCCTCGACTGAAATCAAATGCATCATGTTTTGCTGCAACAACAGTGTTTCCCTTGCATATTGAACCACTAATCAGCACCTCAAATGAGAAAAAAAACATTTTATATATTGAGGAGGCTGAGCATCATTTGATTCTATAATAATCATTAGAAGTGATACAAAAACTATACTTTTCTGACACCTTTGTTGAAAAAATCAACATTTTCTCCGACAAAATTAACATTTTACCAAAAAAAGATGTTTTAAATGCTGTCTGGACACAGCCAAACAAGAACTTTTCCAAAATATCATTTAAATAAATACAGAAGTTCAACACTAAGCCCCATCTCATAAAGACGGCACTCATCCATTTAATATCAATTCATTTGCAGATTTTTTTTTTGACTGACTGTTCAGTCTACAAAATGTCAAAAAGGGTAAAAAAAAATGCTCATCACGATTTCTCAGAGCCAAAAGCAACTTCTGTAAGTATCTTATACTGACTGCCCATGTATTGGCAATTCTTGACCTTTTCAGCTTATCTACTCAGGCAGACAAAAAAAAACCCAACAACAACCGCATGTGTCTCTGTTTCTGTATGAAAGAATAAGGTAGTGCCACAAAAACATTTTTTTTTTAAATTGAGTTTTGGGATTCAGCCTTGTACTCTTGGTTCCCAGTCAACATGGACGGTAAAAAGAGAGCACAGAGAAGAGTCTGGATGTGCAGATGAAAAACTGTGTTTACCACAGACTGTATAAATATTGGACGTAGCTACCATGACTTCACCTATTAATTCACAGACTGACATTTTGAGGCCTTGATTTCTGCAATTGGCCACTGCCGTCTGCCACCAGAGGCTGGATCTAAGGAGGAGTGAGGGGTGCATCTGACCGGAAGCCAAGGACACTATCGGCAGACAGCTTGTCAATCGAGCAGTCCTGCACTTACAGTAAATATGCAAAACTTCAAGTCTTATTAAAATGTAAAAGGGTGACTTAAAAAAAATTAAACCCCAGTCCAGTTGTCATAAATGTTGAAATATTGTTGAATGTAGCAATAAAACTCTATACTCTCAAAGATGAGCTCAATTATTTATGAATTATCTTTAAACCAGCCACTGCCACTCACCAGGCCAGCCAACAGTCAACAGTCAAAACCCCCAAAATATTCATAGAACTGTTACAAATGATGAAAAGCATTCAAGTCCTCACCTCTATGAAGCTGGAATTATGACCATAATTCATCAATTATTAAAATAGTAAAAGGTTCAGGGTGAATGATTTAGAGGCATCTATTGGCTGAAATGGTACTATTATATTATATTATACTATATTATATTATATTATATTATATTATATTATATTATATTATATTATATTATATTATATTATATTATATTATATTATATTATATTATATTATATTATATTATATTATATTATATTATATTATATTATGTCTTGGCTTATATCACCTGAAAAAAGCAATCTTTCTGTTTTTGTTTCCTTAAGAATGAGCTGTACATATTCACAAACAGAGTGGGTCTTCAGAGTCCGCCATGTTGTCTCCACAGTAGCCCAGGATGGACAAATGAAACACTGACACTAGATAGGGTCATTCCTGTTTTTGCATCAGCCACTGTAGCTCTCCTAGACAGGGGAGAAGTTTCAGTTCTGCAGCCTCACCAATAGATGCCACTAAATCCTACATACTGGACCTTTGAGTCAACCAACTTATAAATAAACTTATCATTGCAGCTTTGATATATTTGTCATTTCTTTGACCAATGGAAACATTTGATTCAAAATGAAAATTAAAAAAGGAGTAACAGGGGGTTAAGATATTGCAACCTTAGTTCTATAAGGAGATGTGCTGCTGGATTGGAGAACAGCGTTTCTCACAGAGTCCAGTAGAAGGTGAAGCCTGTGTGAGATAGAACCAGGACTCTTCTAACTGTGACACGAATTCACAACATGACTTGAATGCAAAACAGCCAGAGGGTACTTTGCAAACAGATGTGCACAGGAGAAACTGTTTAGACTCAAGCAATTAAGTGTAGGAGTCTGACAGCTTAAAAACACAAAACCGACGTCAACTCTCAACAAACCCATTTTAGATTCTAATGTTCCATTCAATAACATTGGTAACTGTCTGTGACTTGGAGCTCACTGCAGTCATTAGTTCATTTAGCCTCCCCTTTTCCCTCCATTATCATCTAGAGCATTTATGGATTCACAGCTCCTCTGAGAAGGGACTGTCCACAACTAACTACTGTTTGCATCCTGTTTTTGACCCACAGTCAATGTTGTCATATAGTAGGACCTGGTAAGTATAAAAAACTAAGCATTGTCTTAGTTTTGAAAAAATGATGTCATCATATGGGGACAATGAGTTTATCTATCATAGTCACAAGTGGTATAAAACAGGTATAAAGCAGGGTATACAACAGTTTATTTCAATGACTGAACATTGTTGTGCAAAACTAAATTGCAAACAATGCAATATTTGTTAAGTGTTTTGTAACTCTTGGTCAGGGGTTAGTGTTCAAGTCTACAACTGTTCAAAACTGTTCATTTTTAATGCCTGAATGTGGCTGTGCAAAAAACAAAACTGCAAACATATCTAAAAGTCTTGCAATTTGTTCATTTTGTAACTCTGTATGAGTTATATATATAAATATATATATATATATATATATATATATATATATATATATATATATATATATACATACATATTTTACTTACTCCAAGCTTGGACTGTCCTATTTATAAGTCGGTATAGTCTGTTACACCTTAATAACAGGATCTTAGCTTGCTGCTATTGCTTAAATTGGTAGAACTTGTTTGCCATACTAAAATACAAATATTATTAAGGATGAATAAACTAATTTTAACAATTAAATTTAATCAGGTTTTGTACCTTGTCCACTTTTGTGTCAGGATCAGCTGCAGGTCGACTTGGCAGAGTTGAATTGTTTTTACGTGTATTAGTTTGCTTTTTTGCTAGATGGCTCGGGAAAGTGTCCACCATCGCCTCATTTTGGGCCAGGAAAAATCCTTTTTAAACCATGACCATGATCTTTCCCTAACTTTATCAAAGTAGTTTTTGTAAAGATCTTAGCTACAGCAGTAGCAAGTCATCAAACAGTTTTAAGAATCATATCCATATTAGTTCCTTTTGATGGCTTTTGATGACTTTCATCAACTGCCAATGAATAACGGCTCATATTGGTCATTTTAAAAGTCCATGACTAAGCACACACTATATTTTTTGGTTTAGTTTGGATAATTTGCTGCCAATAAACAACTACATGCCCTTCATTTTTCTATTTTAAGCATGTGAAATATTAACTTATTATTTGTTTTTATTGCAAAAATGGAGTTCAGGGAGTATTGGATGGGATCTGTAATATCAGTTTGAAATGTTTTGCAACAAACTGAAACATACTTGTACGACTCTAGGGTGCCTGTTGGTCCATGTATCCAAATATTCAAAACTCTCAAGTGTCCTTCTCTTACCTTCCTCATATCTAAGCGCTGCTGCATTCAAACAGTCAAACCTTTTTTAGCACTTATTCTCTCACAGCCTTTCATCTTCCCTTTATCTGTCCAATTTAATTAGAAGTCTGTCGTCTCTCGTGCTCCTTCCTGCCTCGCCTCTTTCATCTCCTGTCCAACACAGATCAATTCTTCATGGCACCCATCCCCGGTCCCTGCTGATGCTGTCAGCTTTTTCTAAGAAGCACGGAGGACCAGTGAGCCAGCGCAAAGTTCACACATCCCAAAAACACCACGGGAACTTCTAAAAACCAGAGTGGTCGATGAATTGCCACGCATTTTGAGTTTTTATAAAACTCTCTCATGTTTTTGCACCTTTGACGCAGGTGCACATCAGGAGAGAGGGAACAAAAAGGAAAGGCTCAAAGTCATCATGTCACATGTGGCATGTTGTTTCAGAATTATGTCTAAGTCATATGGAGTAGTAGAGGAGGTGAAATGCTCTGAACAACGGTAGGGAGCTGATCAGGGAGCCAACAGATGAGGCGTAGAGCAAGACTGGAGAAAGAAATGAATATAGGTCAGAGAGAAAGAATAGGTAAAAGAGAAAAGAGTAAGCGGGAGATAAATGGAAAGAGGGAAATCCAAATTATTAATGTACAATGTGTATAATGTGGCTCCCATACTGTCCTCCCCCACCGAGCTAATTGAATCCATTTGTTGGATTTGTATTGTTAAATGTGATTTGAATCCATGTGATTCATGGCCGCTGGAATCCCAAAGGTGATTAACTAGTATGAGCCCTTGCAGGTCAGGGTGAGAAAGTGTCTGTTAAAACCATTAGATGGATAATTAATCAGGGCACATTCGTGGTATCACAGCACTTACATTACTGCATGAAGTCTTACAACACCGCCACGGGGGAAATGTAGTATAATTGCAGTAATCCTTACGTCATTTCCCTAAATTACCGTAATGTGATTGGACGCAAACCGCTGTGTTTCGTTACAGTGTTATTTCAGAAGTCAACATGCAGATGAGCACTCAGAGTTGAGCACTTTGTTCATGCAGTTGTGCTCGCAAAGTGGCTCGCAATTAAATCCTTCCTTCCCTGGTGAGATTACATTATAAGCAGCCCACTCTGTTCCGTCCAGCACCCACAGAGAGGGAAGCAAAGCGTGGCTATCTATTCATCGATCGTCTCTATCTGTGTTTGAGCCAGCTGCTGAGCCAAGGCTCCAGCTGGAGGGGACATTGCTAAGGCTTAACAGCGGGACAGCGCAGGCAGCAGCAGCAACCAAAGGAGTAAGTGACCCTGAGAGGCGAGGGGAGAATCGGTTGTGTGTGCCGTGTGTGTGTATGTGAGGGAGGAGAGCTGGCTCCTATTAGTCCTGCTGGATTAGCATCTGACACCCAGCACCTTCAGATCATCCGTCAAAAAAAAAAAAAAAACAGGGAGGCCTCCAGCGGAAGCAGAAATGGCCATGACATAAGGTCCAGCCGTCATCGACATCAACACACGCACGCAGAAATGGAAAGGGATGACAGGAAAACCTGAGGGCCCAAAGTGCCATTCACTGGCCTCCACACTGTGACAGCAGTGTGTGTGTGTGTGTGTGTGTGTGTGTGTGTGTGTGTGTGTGTGTGTGTGTGTGTGTGTGCACGTGTGCATGTGTGTGTGTGTGTAGTTTAGGTGTGTTCTTTTGTCAGCCGGAGAGAGGAGATTTCAGCTGCTCCGAACACAGGATGTAAAAACTAATGATGTCTCAGTCCGCCTGAGCCCTAATACCCAATGACATTTCTGACTGGAATTGTTTTTGTAGCCCAGCTTTAATGAAAGTGTCGAAGGTGAAGATTTTCTTTCTGGTGGGGTCCAATTACAACCACAAGGACGCAAAACAAAGGTCAGACCTTATCTGTGAGATTGTGTAGGTTCACTGTAAGTGACGACTAAAGCAGTGGGTCGTCTTGGTGAAAGCTCGCTCACCCCTCTTGTGGTGACAGTGATAATTAAAAGAAAAAATATGGACTATCCACCGTAAACTGTAGCCTCATAAATTACCATAGGGCTGAATCAATGCCTCCATAAAACATTTTTTACAAACACATTATAGCTTCACAGAGGCAGCATTGATCCCAGTGCAGTGCAGTACATCAATATCCAATCAATGCCTTGATATGAGACTACTGTCTTTGGGATTTTTGGTCTTTTCTTGTTCTTAATGACTACATTTTTATATCTTTAAAATTGTTAATAAAATACTATTAGACAATTTCTGCATTATTTACTTTACTAAAACAAATCTTGGTAAAAAAAAAAAAAAAAAGCAGTTATCCCCTAAATACCAAAATAATTAATACAGTATATACTGCCTTAACTATACTGTACATATATTATTTAGGTATCCGGTAAAAATTATATATTTATTTTCAGTCAGTATCACTGCAATATTGACGTTGTATAACGAGCAACAAAGTTTGAATGGGGCGAAAGTGAGGGGTTATTGATCCATCAAACAAACACAGGACTTTTACCCGGAAGACCAGTACGTAAAACTACGATATTTAGTTCACATCACGTGACATATGTGACATAGGTCATGTTATTAAGTCATGTGGCATATGTCTCTAAGTTACTTAAATTACATAACTAACATACTTATTTTAACCCAAAGCAGGTTTTTTTTTTCTAAACTTAACCACGCAGTTTTGTTAGTTTCAGTGACAAAACCTTAAATTTTATTTTGAAAAGATACTATGCAAGTGGAAATTGACCTGCCATCCCTTCTTCTAACACTCAAACTATGGGGGTACCTACAGCATCAAAGTTTAAAGCGTAGGGCCACTGATCATTCTGCCACAGGGACAAATTGGGTGAGAAAGTGTTGCAGTATCAAGGTTTTTTGGTGATGATGTTGATTTATCAATAATACATGTACATACTTCAGTTATTGCCAATATTTTCAGGGTCAGAGTGGAAAAATAACAAGAATATATATTTCTTAGCAAAAATACTGCACGGTATATGGTATGAATATTTCTTCTGCCATATTCACTCCAACTCTCCTGCTCACACACCTCTATCACACATACTTGTGTTCAGTGTTTTATATTTTGTCTAACTACAGGTTTTACTTGAAAAATGTGTTGGATTTTAGCAGAACACTGTTCAGTCTGTAAGAACCCTCATCTGCCAGGAACAACTTGTTGAAAAATGCAGCACAATGAAGGATTCTGGCTTATCACAACTTTGGTCTCATTTTCGTTACTTTGGCAATCATTATTATTGGTTATTATAAGAGAAAAGAGTATGGTAGGTCAAAGAGGAGTGAGAAGTTGGTCTGTAAACTCTGATGAATGTTTTACAACAGTTTGCGTGACAATGTTTTTAAATTTGCCTTAGCTTTTTATTCCAAATTAGCCAAGTGGCAAAACTGGGGGTTCGTTTACAACCTGTCTTACTGTCTGACTGCATATGTTTCTTTTTAATTTGGATTAATCTTTAGTGATGCAGACATATTGCCTGATCTCAGCATTGAATTCTGTGAGTGCAATCCTTTCATTGCTGACAGAAGTCATAGTCAAACCTACAAAAATAAGATTGAAATTGTAGTAAACATATCTGATCTGTTAAATCATCATTAACAGTTGGTCCATGCTTGTTTTGGGGTTTTTTTTTTGTATGAAACCAAATATCTACATAACAGAACAACAGATGCAGGTAATCAATGACCTCCACCATCTTGGCCTTCTGTTTACCTCCATTTTGCATTGTGCAATGCCATCTGTTGATGATGCATCCGTAATCATAATGGCTCCGTCCAAATCTGATGGAAACACCCTCCGGTTTACTAGATAGTACCACAGTTCCAAGAGCACTAAATGGAACCACTTCAAAACCAGAGCAACTGTGGTGGAAAAGGGGAAAAAGAGGGTTCTGGGTGGAACTTTAACACCGTAAAACCGTTTCTGTAGAACTTAAAAATTGGGGGTTGACCTTTAGTTCTGAGAGTGTAGAAAAAAAGTGTATTTTCACCCAGAACTTGTTTAAAGTAAACTAACTTATCGGTGCACACAGATTTCTGTAAACATATGACATTGCATTGGATCACCCCAGTGGTCACAGATAATCATCAGTTATAAATCCATAAAGTACATTTAGTGCTTGTTGTTCCTTTCAGCACTTACAGTTAAAAACACTGACGTGGTATAAAATGTACCATTTCAGAAAAATAACATCTATTTGATAAAATGACTGCTGGCAGAAAAGCAAAGCACATTTTAGGTCGCTAATGAATTATGAGTCTTCTTAAGACCTTTTCACACAAAAAAGCTCTGTTTTTGAGGACAGAACCATCTGTGTTTTTAAATATTGATTGATGAATTCTGAGGAGCCAGATTTTATTCCTGCATGGTAATGAAGAAATTTGGAATGATGCTCCCCGCAGCTTCAAACCAACATAATCTTCTTTGAACCTCTGAGACTTGAGATTGTGGCTTCTGGGCTCATTTTTTCTCCTTCCTCTCTTAACTCTACTCCATAAGTGTGACTGCTGGACTTCTCTATATGCATTGCAAACTCCCAGGCCCCAAATATAGAAGTCTGCATAAGTTTTAGGCACAAGCACACCTACACATCCACACTAACATAGGAGTTCTTATCAGTAATGGCCCCTGTATTTACTAACCTTTTGGCTGCAATATATATAAATACAAACTAACAATATAAACTCCTGTAAACAGTAGCTGTGAAGCCCAAATGTGGCCAAACATAAGAGCACAATGTGTTCAACAATTAGAGAGGATTTTAGGACTTTACTAAATGCACAAATGAGAACATATCTGGCAGAGCTAATTACTCTTTTTATTGTGTATAGTAAATGAGGGTTCATAATTTAACTAGAGTTAAGGGCAAAACTAAACTAACTTTGATTGTTATTAAAGTGCTGTGAAAATAATAGGGCAAAAAAGAGGAACACAAACAACTTATGACTACTGCCCTCGTTGGACCAACATAAATTATTTGTGGGACTGTGTAACCTCCAGTATTACTGCCAGCGTCCTCTCAGCAGAAAAAAACAGAGCTTTTTTTCCCATTAGAAAACAACCAGGCACACAGCCTGAAACAGGAGGAAAATGCTGGCAGTAGCAAAAGATGAATATCATGCTCTCCAGCGTTACAGTAACTGTTGCTCATTTGGACAAACTTGGCTTTGGGGATGTTTTCATCTTTTGTATTGCTATTATCACCAAACTCTTTGTAGAGAAACACCACTCTTTTCTTATTGCAGCCTACTGTTTGGTATGTGCTATAAAATAATAAACAGGAAAATTGTTATTCTAGTTTGGCGTGCTGATACGTTGAACCCTAAGAGCCTGATCGCCGCAATTTGCGTCAACAATCACACTCCCTCTGAACACACATATTTAAGATGCAGTGAGACTTACACTTTCCAAAGATATCATTATCTCTGTCATCCATCATGAATAAACTCCAGAAAAAGCCTGATGTTTTCAAGATTTCTTCAGTATCAGGGTAATCCAATTATAGCTGTCTGTACATTCTTGAGTACTTTGCAAAGATGGACTGATAATAGCTAACTTTGTATAGTTTTCAAACTCTTGCTCTGTTAGTTGTATGCAAAACATCCGTCATAAGCAGGCTGCTCATATAGGTGGAACTGACTGTCACATTGCGTGTTAATGGAAAACTTGAAATTTTTTAACCTAGACCCTATTTCCCTATGTTTTTGTGTCTAAGTGGCTAATGCAGGCAACAATTTTTGATATTGGCCCAGTATTTAGAGGTGAAACTGTCTTCAACATATAAGCTATTGGCAAATGCGCACCTCCAATTTACATTCATCAGAAGTGCTTGTTTTTGCCACGAACAGGCTCAGACTGTTATTATAAGTGTTTGACAACATTATGGAAAAGATCCTATGGTGATATGTAATGTTTTTCCTGATCTTTTGATGATCAGGTCTGTTTATTTGATTAGATATTATCAGATCCCCATCGAATCTTTAAGTTAACTTTAACTTTTGTTACAAATGCTGAAAGCTGAATCCAAATGAGCAATAAGAGATTTGATAAAACGGAAAAGTTAAGCTTTTAGGGAAATATGAAAGGCGGTTGTCTATATTATTGATCTCTTTTGATAGTGTACACATGCTAGTAAATAAATTTCGAGTAATTTAAGCCATAATAATGCCATCCCCATCTTTTTATTTTGGCAGCGGAGGAGGTTAAAAGACTTTAGAGAAACTTCTGCGATATCTATCAGTAGAGAAATAGAGCTACATGATTCTAGCTAGAAGGCAGGCAGAAAAGAGAAAAAAAGAATGGAAACACATGAAGGCTCAGTTCCTGCTTGCTCACATAGCACAGGAGGAGGCTGGTTCACATTTCTCACATCTTTTTCTGCTGTGAATCCTTTCTGAATAAATTCACACTGGACTTGCATGTGTGAAGTTCGTGAGAAAAAGCCTTTACTCAATAATTTCTAAACTATTGACTCCAGCAGCGGTGTAATACCAGGCTGATATTAATGAATGCAATAATCCAACCTGCGATAGAATCAATGCATAACAAATATGCTACATAACAACTTATTCTCGTCTTGGTAAAAGGAAGTTTTGAAAGACCCAGATCCTACAGTCCTGTCCTGATATGACCTGCTACATACTGAATTTTGACAAAGTAACCTGAAGCGACTCAGCAACAAGATGTGTTGCTCTTTTGTCGTGATTTTCCAGCCTTTTTATTCTGAAGCTGTCAATAGTTCAGCTATTGTCCTAAATCACTTGTCAAATGCACAAAGACAAACTCTGAGATACCAGCAGACTCGTTTGACACAGTCACAACAACTTGATTGTTACTTTTGGACTCTCACAATTTCTGCCCTCCACTTTTTTTTTCGCTCCCTCTTTTTTCTGCACCCAGTTGCCAGTTTATTAGGTACACCAGGCTGAAGCTAATTATAACAAGTCTTAAAGGTTATAATGTTCAGTGTCTGTTGAAACAGTTTGTGTCGATTCAACTTAATGATCATTTTCGAGGCTGTGGTTTGTGCTGCTTTTGAATATTTTTGAATTATATTCTGAATTGCTGAATGTCCCACAAGCAGAGCTGGGGGACCTTATGATTCAAAAATTACACAACGGCCCCACCTCCCACTCATATCAAAGCAGGTGCCAGTGTTTACAACTTCAGTGTGAGGATGAAAGTGGGTATCTCTCTGGTCACACAAAGACAGAAAAAAAATATGAAAGTGAAATGCTGGAACAGCAATCAGGTAAATTTTTGTAAACTGATGTCTCCAAGTTTGAAGGTTTAAAGGTTTAATTTGTACTACTTAAACATTTCATAGACCAAAGGATTAACTGAATGATTCATGAAGTAAACGGCAGATTAATTGATGACAACAAATTAGTTGCAGCCATAAACATCAACTCTGGCAGCAGCATGATATGTCACAGATTAACGAGTAGAGATGGTTAAAATGATGATCAATATGACTCTTCCTGACACAGCATAGTTCAC
Source organism: Plectropomus leopardus (assembly GCF_026936395.1). Classification (NCBI taxonomy): domain Eukaryota; kingdom Metazoa; phylum Chordata; class Actinopteri; order Perciformes; family Serranidae; genus Plectropomus; species Plectropomus leopardus. Next base: position 10,485,150 of record NC_142193.1, on the reverse strand, counting down.
AGTCTCAGTCTTCAAACTAGAATTACCGCCTCCTCCAACCAGTCAAGTTGCAGTTACAGTTTACATCCATGTCTGTCCAGACTCAAGTGTAGCCATGACCTTTTGGCTACAAAATGCCATCACTTCATCATTTTATCTTATTAGACATTTATGTCAAATTTGGTCATAACTTGCAAATGAATTCTTGAATTAAGGCCATTAACATGTTTTGTGAGGTCACAGTGACTGTTGACCTTTGACCATCTAATTCTCTCTACTTCTTCCCTGAGTCCAAGTGGACAAATTTGAGAAAATTCCCTCCAGGAGTTCCTGAGATATTGAGTTCAGGAGAATGGGACTGACGAACAATTCAAAAACATAAAGCTTCCAGCCACAGCTATTGACAGTATGTCAGAATTAAACCCCCAAACGACATTTTTCAGTTGAAAAGCAAGATATATGATTATTTAGTGATGTTTTGATTGATTCAGGTCCAGTTCTTGACATTTAAGTGCAAAGTATTAAGTAAAGTATTAAGTAAAGTATTTTTGTTTATAAATATGCATTGTGACTGCCCTCTATAGTTTGAAACGTGGTAATCACAACTGTATTATGCTCTTGGCTGGGGCTGATAGCAGGAGCCTGCTTTCATCACCAACCGAGCCCCCTGCCGCCGCCCTGTTGGCGCCCTCTCAGACACCAACTACTTTCTGTATGCGGAGGGGGGCAGGGAGGTGCTGTGGACTGAGAGGCAGCACGTTTGGGAGACTGGGTGTGTCTTAGCCCCCCTCTTAGCCCTACTCATTTTTTAGACTTTTTTTACACTTCAGATAAGAGGCACCCCACAAAAGTTTAGTCGCTCTTTCACATACACTTTTCTGCTCTAATGATTATGATGCAGCATGGTTAGAGCTGATAGTGTCCAGTTTATTCCAACCCAATCAGATTAAATATATCATTTTTGGTCCCGGGTCTGGTCTTGATTAATGGGAACCAAAATGACCCATTAAGACCTCCACCCTGTGTGTGTGTGGGACTTTCAGGCCCGTGTCTCTCAGGCATCTTTTCCTTCTACTTATGAATTCCACCTCTCCCTAAATCTTTCACTTAAACTTTATAGCGTTTGACTGCTGGAGCCTGGTGTGGGAGGTGCAAAGCCTTGTTTTAATTACTGCCTCAGAGGCATAGTTCAAAACTCTTTAACCTAAATGTATGGGGAGACCTGAACCAGCATTTGAAGGCTGCATCTCATGCAGTTGTGTATTTATACCAGCTGCCTCCATATTGTATGATGCATCGTTTCAAGCTGGAGTGATACAGTAGAACTCTTAACATTTTCTCTCTTACTGTTGTTGAACAGCCATTTGGGATTAAGATTCACTGCTGCAGCTTTGAACTTGACCTTCTTCCCTCTGTGGTAATGACACAACAAACCGATCTCACAGCTTTCTTTGTTACACAGTACTGTAGCAGTTTTTTACCTACTTCATTTCATTTTTGTGTATAAACAGAGTCAATATCCTATAATATCCTAGTCTTTCCCTTGACAGTATGCAAGCAGGCCCAACATTTTACAATTTCCCATATCACTGTTGCACAGCTACCTTGAATTGGTGAGGACTTTATGGTGCCCATCTCACCGTTAAAATGGATCAGAAGTATATGCGCTTCATTAAGCATCAAAACGTCTACGTGCCAGCCTTAGAAACTAGAACCAGAGAGAAACCTTGATTTAAAACTCCTGTGCTTGTATGTAGAAATTAATTGGTCACTTTGAATGTAACTAGCCAGGAGCGTGCCATGGATATTTGTTGTAGAAATGTGGAGGTGTGGAGAGGAGAAGCTGAGGAGAATCTCCTGACAAGTATGAGGCCGTGTGAATTTGTACGGCCTTGATTAGGAGGGATTGTCTTACCCTCTAAATGGAGATTAGAGAGGAGAATTTTCTAAAAATGGTACAAAAAATATGGGAATTTGAGACAAAGGGGGAGTTTTAGAAGTAAACTTTGTTAAATCAGAGTTTGCACAGTTCAGGCAGGGATGAGCGAGAATGCTGAACAGAGAAAATAAGTCCAGCAGCGGGGGATGGATTCTAGCTGGAGCTGGAACGGTGGGGTACACAGGGTCTAATCTTTACTTTCAAAAACTTCAGCACTACTCCTCAACTAAACTCACTGTGTTCAGGTCCAGATGAACTTCAACAACTCAACTCTTCTTCCTTACTTTAAAAAGATCCAAGTAATGAAAATTATAAATTCAAATAGAATGCAGGGTCCAAATTAAGCAAATACCACCTTGTGGTTTTATGTCTCCGTCAACCAGTCAAGTTGCAGTTTACATCCATGTCATGACTCATATATGTGATGAAGACTTTGAAGGAATTTAATAAAAGATAAAAGTGTACTTTTGATGAAATGGGGAAAAAAAATCATGTTCCAGCAGGAATATGATCTGAAAGTGATCTGAAAGTTAAGTACATTTTTGGCGAAATGAAAATTGATTCTGGTGAGTTATTTCCAGAGAGAAACATGCTGCCTTTACTCAGAGACTTTACTCAGGAGTGCAGAGGAATGATGGAGAGCTTATTTCCTATGGTGCAACACCAATCACCTGATGCTCAATATCAGCAAAACCAATGAGCTCATGGTGGACAACCAGAGGAACAGGACAGAACACAATGTTGTAGCCGTGACAATAGAAAACGCTTCAAATATGGATGTGGCTACAGCGAAACTACAATTTTTCACACGCATTTTCAACCCAGTAACACAAAAGATCCATACAATGAGCACTGTTTTATGGTAGGAAAGCAAGGTAAGAGTCACCAATTTAATATCTGACCAAATGTCTCCCCCTCTGTTCCTGAGTTATGGGACTGATAACAGCCATGGATGCATTTCAAAATCTATATACTGGCCCCTAAAATGGCGCCTACTCAGTCCAATTGGGAATGCTTGCCTCTAGTGCATACGCCAAAAAGGTTTATAGTGTTCTGGGTTTCTCTCTCGTCTGTGAGTTATGGCTCACTTCCTAGACTTTACATTGTGGATGACATCACTGATTTTTAAATTTCATTTCTCGGCCAGAGGGAGGTTTTACAAATATGAAACAACTTGGATCTAAATTTCACAATAGGAAAAGTCATAAGTGACATTGTTTGCAGTTTAAAGTGTCAAGTCCGTAGTTTTACAGATGTCTATTTTTATAAAGGTAGACTAAGGGAAATGCTTTTTGGACAGCAGGAGATATATTTTGTGGCAACACCATGACTGGCCACTGGGAAAAATCTCCCAGGAGCCTAATGAGTGTTGGGGAGTAACCACTTACATGTAACATAGTTAATAAGTTATTAAAATACAAAATAAATGTAACTGTGATTAGTTACAATTACTTGGAAAAATATCTAATTAAATTAGAGATACTAACGATTACAAATGGGTTATCTTATCTTACATTCAAATACATTCCTTTCAGTAAAGAGTTGACATATAAAATCGAACATTCATTCTGTTGCTTTGCATCTTAATTGCAGTGCAGAAATGCTTTCCTTAAAAAAAAAAAAAAAGCCCATTTACGGACATTTTTCAGCTTTTTTACCTGTTTAAAACATTTATTAAAAAATAATCAAAGTGTTCAAATAAAAATGTTACATAACTTTGATGAAGTAAATAAAACAGTTATCTATTCCATTTTTAGCAGGCTAACTAGTAATTTTTAAGCTGTTACAAAAGTAACCATCCCAACACTGGTTCTGATAATAGCAAGAAAAGTGTTTTTGCAGACAGTGAAGTTGACTGTTGATCCTTCTGAAATAAAATGTTATTGCCTCACCATTTTACTGTAGTAGACATTTGTGTGAAATTTTGTCACAATTAGTGTATGACATCTTAAGGAATGGCCAAAAACTTGTTTTGTGGGGTCAAAGTGACTTTTTGACCACCAAATTCTAATCAGTTCATCCAAAAGGATGTTTGCAAAAAATCTGAAGAAATTCCCTACAGGTTTTCGAAAGATGGAGGCATCAAATAAATAAATAAATAAATAAAAATATATAAAAACTCCCTGCAGGTGTTCACTTTGAGATAAGTAACATGTGGGTGCATCTGAAATAAAATTGCCAACCTTTGCATACTCAATCAAATTTAGAGTAAAACACCCACTCTGAATCAAAGCATTTTCCAAATTGGGTACTTGTTAAATTTAAATCACACAAACATGATGGGAAAAAAAGAAGTTTACATTATTTAACTTCTTAATTATCTTATTCAGAGTTTCACTTAGTGCTTTATTTAACACCCAACTGAAAACAGATGGTTTGACATATTTTTAAATGACATGCAATTATGTTGGTGTGTTTTCTGTAAAATGATTAGTGCCATTGCAACATTTCATGGCTTAATCATTTTGTGTAAGACACTGCTGAGCACTATCTTGTAATATTTAAATGAAGCCAATAAAGACAGTGAGTTCTGACAGGAGTTCAGTGACTTGTGGCTGATGTGAAAACAGTGTCAATCTTTAATTCAATTATCTAATGCAGTTTTAAACATGGCAGATCTTTCAGAGCGATGGCTTATTTATGGTGCCATCTGAGTGCGGGTGAAATTAAGTAGCACTCTTAACTATGACTGCGTTAAAAAGTGATGATGCTGTAGTCCTGTTTTGACAGTTCAGATCTTAGGAACTCCCCCGGGTTTTAGATTGTTATTTGTTTATGAGGTCCTTGTTCACAATTACATTGATTTCCATTGTTTTACCATATTTGCGTTTAAGTGCACAAAGATAGAAAGATTAACTGCTTCGAGAAATTGGAGGAACTTTGGACAGCATAGTGAGCAGCAAGAACAAATGTTTGGAGCTTTTTAAGAATAAAACATCATATAATGCCACATCAGAGCAGACAAATATATATATAAACTAATGAAGATTATGGGAATAAATCAATGCAATAGCCTGCATTTTTAGAAATACTGATATTATAATCAAAACATGCTGCAGCACAACCCGTTTTACCCGAGAAAAAGTAAAATGTTTAATCTTATTCTAACTGAACTTTCTAATCTTTTTTAACTAAAAGCAATCACATTTATGATAATAACAAGAAAATTTCAGTATTTACCACAAATCCTTTTTTTCAATTTGCATGCATTAGTTGTATTTAAACTCCTGCACTGGTTGTTTCAACCAAGCACCAATCTCTGTGGCTAAAAAATGAAGCCAACGCAAAGGTGCCAAAAACTGCAGCTCCTATGACGGCCACTTGGGGCTGGCTCCAAAAATGAGTCAATCCCCCCTAGACCAACTTTACAGCACAAATTAACATATCAACAGCCTGATACAAAAAATAGTTTTGGTTCTAACTCCTCCATTCATGACAGCTGTACAGTGGGGGGTTCATTTTTATATAATGAACTCCATAAAATTTTATTTAGTCTTATAATTTTGTATAGGATCCACCCTTTGCGACTCCCAAACTCCATCCTCTTGTCCAGATTTGGCCCCCTCAAGTCACTTGTGGCTCCAAGACTCAAAGAGGGCGACAGCCAAAATGCCAAACTCAAGGCTTCAAACAGGAGTCTACAAACCAATGGGTCACGTCAAGGTGGCTACCTCAGTTCCTTTACACAGTTTATTCTTAAACCATCAAAGTAGAGACATCCTCAAAAGTAGCTATGGACCTCACAAAAGTTCAGCAACCTCTACACATGGCGAAAGACGATAAAGTGAGAAGACAGTAGTGATGTTCCTTACAACTAACTTCCCTGATTGTTTTTAAACTGAGAAAACTCATTAACAAATTTAAAGCAACAAAAACAGTCAGAAAAAGTAATAATTGAGCACAATTTGATCTATAATGTTAAACGCTGTCAGAAAAGATTGCCAGTGCAGGTGTGTGTTGGCACTACCACCATCCACAGACAGCTGCCGACTTGTATCGGTCACACGGACGCACATGTAAATCTAAGAGTGCACATGATGTGAGAGAGAAGGAGGGAGAGAAAGAGACAGAGAGCATGTTGATTATCAGAGGTGCTGGTCTCACATGCCGATCCAGACTCCTGCTGTCCTTTGGGTGTCTTAATAGTAAGTTTAACTGACTAGTATTTCTGGTTAAACTAGCGAGGGTAGCAATGTTTAATAAACCAGTCAACTAATTGCTCACATCCAGCGAGGAGAGCATCTGAAGATAAAACGTAAAGCTACATAAACATTTGACAAACCATGGAAATTTTGGTTTGCTGCCACACTGCACAGGCTAATTTTTCGATGCCTTGTGTGAAAACACAGTAGCCCGTTAAAACTCCAGACCTGTTTGATGCTTCACCTGAGTCTGTGATTTGCATAATCCCTGCCTGAAGAGTGAGGCCGATAAGCTTTTAGGTTGAGGTTGTGAGCTTGTGGCAGTCAGCAGTTTTGTCCCGGAGGAATGCTGGTCGTGTTCTGTGGGCAAACATAAAAGCCAAGACAGGACTGATAATGGCTTAACAGGCCTGCTGGGGGACAGCCTTTGCACGCACACTCATTTAAACAAGAGAGGGAGAAAAACAGCTATGACAATCTGAGCCAAAGTGTATAAAAAGTCAAGATTACCCCGCCTAGTTTCAGAGTGCTGATTCGTCAGTCTGGAGTATTTGAGCTTATCAGCCCTGCCGTTCACTCAGCCTTATGCCGACACAAACAACTCCCTTCAAAAGGAAGCGAACTTGAAACTTTTAAGGAGATGAGATTGTAAAGCTAATAGCCTCAAGTCTCAAGCAGACGGGTTAAGGCAGAAGCAGGCCAGATTCTTCAGACAGTTCCTCCATCAAATATCAGCGTGTCTCTGATTCTCTTCCGCTCTTTCTCTGCCTGATAAGATGTGATGAGAGACAGGGGACAGCAGTCTTTCTGCTTTTGGGTCTCAGGATGACTTCAGCAGGCTTATCCTCCTTTGGCCTGTCCAGGAGTAGCAGCCCCTGACCTCCGCTGTCAACCCGGGGCTATGCTGCCAACTGAGGAGGAAGGTAACAAAGTAAACAGAGTACAAAGACGCCCATACATACCAGAACACACCAGGAATGTCCAATGAACAAGTGCACACATTAAGAAAGCCAGGACAAACCCCAAAATAAAACCAACTAGAAAATCTTATACAATATGTATGAATTTTGCTAAATTTGCTCACACATTATATGGTCAAAAGTATTTGGACAACGCTTCTAATTATTGGGCTTTGCTGCTTTAGTCATACCCATTACTAAGAAGCACATAAAAGCAAGCATACTCATCTCTAAAACAAACCCGTCAGGACACACATTTGCAATATAAAGAGCTAAATGGCACTGTCACCGAATGCCATCTTTTCCAGCATGTCAATTTCTGCCCTTCTAGGTTTTCCCCCGCAAACTGAAAGGGCTGCTACAGTGATGTGAAAATACCTCGGAGCAACAACAGCTCAGCCATGAAGCCGCGAACCACACAACATCACAGAATGGGATTGCAGAGTCCTGGAGCATATAGCGTGCAAAAAATAATTTGTCCTTGGTTGCAACACTCCCCTGCCGAGTTCCAAACTGCCTCAAGAAGCAACATCGGCACAAAACTGCTTGTTGGGATCTTCGCAACATGTATATCTATGACCATGCAGCAGCAGACAAGCCACACCATGTCTGAGATCAACATGTACACTGCCAGGTGTCCACACTGGACTGGTGGTGTTATGTGAATGCACAAAACTGGAATGAATGCAAGATGAATGTCTGAATGCAAATGTAAAGTTTGGTGAAAGAGGAACAATGATCTGATGCTGTTTTTCTTGGTTTGGGTGCAGAATGTCACGATAACTTTGTTTTGGTCCCTATGAGTCCTCACTAATCAATACTGTTGATAAATGCTGATGAGTATGTATCCGACACATTGTGGACTACAGAATGAATGTTGCTTTATAAATACTGAAGGTCCTGATTCAAAACTATAAAGGTGATATGCTTAAATTACTGATATGATATATAGACTTATGTTCAACTGGAGACGATATATTGATAGGGCTGGCAACAGTGCCGTGCACAGACATTTCTACTGGGCAGGTGCTCAAGCAAACAAAAGGGCACCCCTCTAATTATATATAAAAAATGTAGTGTTAAATATGGTAGTACATCTTTTACTTACTTGCATATCTATTTATGTCAATACCCATACAGTCATGCATACAATGGCATCACTTTGTTAAAATATAAAAGGGGACACATTTAGTGAGGGGTCTGGGGGTCCTCCTGCATTCTGGTGAATATTTCTGCATCAATTTACTTTGGAAATGTTCCTTTTTATGTAAAGGAAAACACTAGGCTGCTAAGCAGGCCGACGATGATCTGACCATTCAGTGGGAAGAGGGTGGCTTGGGAGATGGCAGCAACAGAGAGTCTGCAGTGTACGGCAGGGAGTCAGGACAGTCCGGGGTTAGATCCCCAGCACAAAAAGGATCAAATGCAGGGGTGATTTGACTGAAGATGTTTTGATACTAGTTGGTAGTGGGTTATTTGGGTCGATACCTTAAGGGCATTTAGTGCAAAGATCCAGCTCTATATGTCACTCAGTTTGAATTGTTGGAACAACCAAATCCATCAGTCAACCTGCAGTTGTACAGTGGTGTTACAAAGTGATGTTTTGTGATGCAGCGCTGAATGTGCAGGTCAGTGTTGTCTTTAAATGAAAAGCTGGGGGAGTGTTGTGTGTTTTGCTCTTTGCTAATAAGAGAGGAGAGATAACAGCCTTGTCAGTGTCCCTGGAGTCAATCGCCTGTGCGAATAATTCATTTTTCACATTCACACAATGTCTTATGCAGTGAATTGCTGCAACATAGACCCAACTGTGATTAAAGACAGCAGCTCTTGAAAACTGGCAATATGAGGTGGATAAAATGCAGTAGAATACAATAAAGAAAGGATTTTGATCTGCTTAATATTAGCCGATTCCAATCTTTTGAAATATGCTTGGATCGGCACTGACACAGATCCTTAGGATCGGCTTGGGACAACCCTACTTTGAATTACAGGCTAAACCATTCCATGTTAGGAAAATCTCAATGCTACAATATACCATTGAATATATTAAACAATAGTGTCCTTCTGACTTTTAGGCAATAGTTTTTGATATACCTGCTCTTTTTTCAGTGTAACAATGCCCCCTTTTGCACAAATCCCCTGACTATAAAGACATGTTTTTCTCAGTTTGCAGTGAAAGCCGAAACATCTCACTTGCCCCCTGGTGACAAGCTTCAGTATGGATCATAAATGCATTCCCTCCATGATAGTGAATGGGACGTGGGCGAAACTAAAAAAAAATTCATGTCAAATATGTTTTTCCAAAAGATGGTTGCTATCATTTTAGGCATTTCTGATCACACTTATGCATGTTCAAGCATTCATTTTTTTTCTGATAAGTTCAGTCATAAATAGTTATTTAATGCTATAAAAAAGGGGTGTGACATCATGATCGATAGCTGGGTGTGTCACTCAGTGTGCTCAAGATCAATGGTGCTGCTTGCGATTGGGTTGTTCAGGTGTATAGGTGGAATGGCATCACTATCACAAATATCTGGGATGTTTTGGCATCTTATTTGTACATTGGGAGAAAGAAGAGACACGTCTATCATCTTTTTTTACAATCTCTGGACCTGCACAGAGCCCTGACCTCAACCCCATCCAACATCTTTGGAATGAGCTGGAATACAGACTGTGAGCCAGACCTTATCACCCAACATCAGTAGCAGACTCCACTAATGCTCTTGTGGCTGAATGAGAGCGAACCCTGCAGCCAGGCTTAGAAATCTGGTGGAAAGCTTTTTTTTTTTTTTCAGAAGAGTGCAGGCTGTTATAGCAGCATGCTTAGGAAGAAGCACTCACACATGGGTATAGTGTTCACCTGTGTACATACTAGGTTTTGGGATATTCTCCATGTTGTGATATATACAAAGATGTCAGAAAATGATTGTTATTCCCATCAAGATATTGACTTCAATCATATTGATTGCACATATGTTTACATTCATTACTGCTCTTGCCATGATACTGTATCTCTGGGGAATTTTCCTTCACAGCAGCACCAGATGAAGGAGAGAAGAATGAGTTGCAACTGACATGGAAAAGAGGAGAGATAAGGAGGTCCTCAGAGAAAATGGATGGTTCAAATTACACAGACAGGCAGGTCTATTAATATGGAGTTTTTCTGGGGTTTTTTATGCTGTGTCCCCACCTAACATGCTCTATCTATCTGACACAGCCAGTCACAGTCAAAGACAAACACGCGTACAGAAAACACAGACATGCCTAGAGATTTGTTGCCATGCTGCTATTTGGTTATATGTCAGGGCGTACTGTAACATCTCTGTATGAGGCCAGGAGGGCCTTTGATGTTTCTGCTGCAGTGGTGCTCAACGTGACCTCAATCCACATCTTTCATTGTAACTGAGCGGAATATTGGAGCGCTCATTATCCTCCCGCCTCCCTTTCAATCTAACCATGCAACCCAAGTGTAAAAGTGCAAGCAGCGTGAATATATATATCATCACCTGCGCACGCATGCATCACAATCACAAACACATGTGCATTCACTGGGATGTTAAAAGAAGCTGAGATGCAGTCGAGAGTCTTCAAAATAAGCCCATGGCTCAGTGTCGAGCCAGGAGATATTTTTTCTACCATTCTGTTTTCTTCACATCAAAAGCTTCCAATCGAATGACAAGCAGTGTCAAGGCAGTTCGAACTCGGTTGCCTCTTTTAGTCAAAGAATCTCTTTCTCACTCATTCCCTCCTTCTTTCTTCTCTATTTTACAATATAGACTCCAATCTGAATCCATGACATCTGCAGAAAAGGGAGAAAAATATAAATCACTCTCTCTCACAGATTCATAGCTGCAGCACTCATGATAAGGTGAACTGGACTATGATTTATTTCATATTTGTTAGCTGTCATCACTGTCACTGACATGCACATCTTTCTTTCCCCATCACCTGGTTTAATACACAGAAAAGTCACACTCAAACAGATGCACGCTGCATTGGCTCAGGATGTCTTCACAACCCGCTGATGGATTGACTGATCTTTTTTTTTCCACAAACATCTGTTTTGATCTGCTTGAATAATAAAAGGCTAAAAAGAAAGTATTATACTGCAGGGTATGAATAAATAAAATGTCAGGAAAATGCAGGGGGAAATAAAGGCAAAGTGAATGAAGGGGGTGGTGGGAGCGGGGGATAGAAGGCGAGAGGGAAGCAGCTCAGAGAGTCAGCGAGGGAAGAGATGATAATGATGAGCCCTGAGACTGGCGACTATTTTAAGACTTCCTAAAAGTGAAACGACAGCTTCAACAGACCAGAATATGATGAGTTTTACATGAGCACATGCAGAGGTCAATTCACCGGTCTGCTGCACACTGCATGATGACTGCAACGCCAGCAATCAGATAGTTAGTCATTACAGATAGTGTGTGGTCTACCAATAACAATTCCTTCCTTAGTTTTGTTTGATATGCTGATTTCTTTCTTGATTCATCATTAAGCCTATAAAATGGGGGGAAAAAATATGATTCCTTAAATCTTGACGTGGTGTTTTCATATTGCTTATCTAAAACGAAAAGATATTCAGGTTCACATCTCATAACACAAGTAAAACTATAAATACTCACATTTAAGAAACTCGTTCAGGTATTTTTTGATTAATTTATGTATTTTTTGGCCATAAATTATCAAAACAGGTGTTCATTAAATTCCCCTCCACACTGTAAAAGAAACTATTTGTTTTAACTTAAAAAAGTTAGTGTCCAGGTTGCCTTAAATTTTTAAGTTGACTGAATTTAAGAAGTCGGCGAATAATTATAGAACTACCTCAACTTCTCTAATTCAGTCAACTTAAAATTTTAAGGCAGCCAGCACACGAAAACAACATTTTTTTTAAGTTAAAACAAATAGTTTCTTTTTATAGTGCACAGATGAATTATATTAACCAACATTTCAGCTCCAGATAATTCACACTGATTGGTGTTCTTGAGGGCCAGTTAAGCTGTATATTGTTATGCCAAAATAAAAAGCTTTTTTACAATGGATTTTCTAAGAGGAGCTGTATGTAATTCTGGAGAAAGACACTTGATTGTTGAGTCTAATTCCCAGCACCGAAAGCAAACCACCAACCCAAAACAATGGTATCCGGCAACCAATGGTATCCGGCAACACTCAGCTCAGCTCCAGAGTTACATACAACACTTTTAAAGGAAGTATGTGAAACATTCAGAGCCTGGGCAAGAATTGCCTGCTGAGCACATGGGAAGAGTTTGCCCTCAGGGCTTGCAGAAGTATTTTCATTTTAACCCAAATCATGATCTCTTTCCTAAACCTAACCAAGAAAAATGTTTTTTGGCAGAAAGCCCTGAAGGCAAACTTCTCCCAACAGCGAACACAGCTCTTCCTGTTGACGTCACAAGCCAACATAGAGGTGAATAAGCAGTGCTAGCTGTGTTAACAGTGCTAACAGAGCTATCAACAGCAACAGTGCTGACAGAGCCAACAGTGTTTTCCTGGGGGAAACCAGCAGGTGAGCGCTATGCGTCCAAAAACACTGTAGCTTGGGACATCTTAATCAGCAACATCCACTTAATCAGCACAGCACAGAGTGGCCTCAATTAGCAAACCAGTGGGATATTATAGGGATGCTGGACTGTCTGCCACAACAAACATATAAGGAATCCCAGATTACAAAACAGAGAGAGGAGGTGTGACTTTATTCTTTGCTCAGGACACCATTACTCAACTCTATCTTCACAAAGCAAATAGTTGTTTGTTGATATATCAAATTTATATAGCAATTAACAAATATTTGCCATATACCGAAATGGCTCAAATCAGTCGTTAATAAACGTTGGCTAACGTCAGCCTTGTGCTGCCAACAGTCACCCTGTCAATGCTTGTGAGTCTCTGTCACAGGTGCAGTAGTCTCATGACAAACAGAGAGCAAGAAAGAGAAAGGGTGAGTGGATCAATAGGCCATGCACAGCCATACAGTGAAATGTATCAAATTTGAGGTAAAGTTGCAGTTATTTGACAAAATTACAAGCTTGTGCAGAATTCACAGGGACTGCCTTAATTCAGATGAATTGTTGTAACTGCAACATCAAGAAATCCTGGAGGGACCGATTGATGTTCAAAATCTCATATATAGAACCTTTAACGTTAATATGACCATCAGTATATGGACACGCAGACATCCTACCCATTTATGATTATTGAAAGAGTCCATTTCCATATTGCTATAATAAACACTCTTTTGGTTTTAGGCTTTTTGGAACCTAGCTGCAGAGATTTGCTCCCATTCAGCCACAAAAGCATTAGTGAGATCAAACAATAATGCTGGGTGATAAGGCCTGGCGTGCAGTCAACCTTCCAGTTCATCCAAAAGATGTTGGATGGGGTTGGGTTCAGGGCTTTGGAGGCCATGTCAAGTTCTTCTACAGCAAATGTTTATTTCTGGACTATTTCTGCTTTGTATTATGAAAGCACCGTCATATTGAGATGGAAAAAGGTTCTGTCCAAAGCATTACCACAAAGTTGGAATTGCACAATGGTCTAAAATATCATTGTATGCTGCAGCAATAACATTTGCCTCAATTAGAAGAAATGAGCAAAAATACTCAAAAGTATGTAGGTGTCCACATACTTTTGAGTGCAGACAAACCTAGTAGATTAGATCGTATTTTAATACATGGAAAGATAGTAAGTTTTGTAAATGAATCTATGATAGTAGGTTTGTTGTCTCATAAAGGCATGCTTTGCAGATCTAAATTCTTTGGCCTCATTTCTACAGTGGACGTCATGCCTTATGTAATGTGTTCTGACAGGAGCATCACACCCTCTAGATTTGCACACTATACACCGCTGAGAGGCACACCAAGCTCCTAATATATAAACACACACATATCCCCACCACCAGCAGCAGATCCAACAATCAGAGCGTTGCAGCCCACCAGGGAGGTACGAGCTGTGAGTGACGACAGACTGAGAATGACAAACAGGCTATAAAACTGTATCATCAAAAAATAAGATGGGAGGAGATCTGTTACATATCCTTCACCGCCAAATTCAACAGAGGCTGTTGAGTTTAAAGCTGTGAGCTGAGACTGAGGATTTTTTATAAAGCATGCTAAATATTTAAGTGAGGGTTTGTTGTTTGGTCGAGATGTCCATGTTGGTTAAACCCAGAAACAAACACAATGTGACTCTTTGCTGTTTGCTTACTCACATATCTCTCTAAGCAGAGCAGTGTGCCGATGACAAAGCATGCAACAACTGTAACTCACAGTGGGAGAAGAGACAGTTGAAGGGTATGATTTTAGATTGTGGGGTTGGCTGCTCTTTGATCCAGCCTGTCTGGTCGCTAAAATGTTATTTTTAAGAAGTGTTCTGAGGAGGCAGTCTTTGTTACTTCAGCTACCAAGGTGCAAATCAAAGAGCTATGATTGTTGTTATTGTTATTTTGTGTTATGGGGAAAATGCTTTTCAGTGGGGCTGTAAAATATGCCACATTCACTCATTCGAGTGCTATGTTTTGGCCTACCTTACACGCTTTTGTTTGTATTTCTTTAAACCAATTACAGTTGTCTTGGGCAGCGCTAACCTGTATTCATGAGATAACAGTATAATCTGAAAAATTGGTTCCTGACTAGAAAAAGTCATGATTGTTAGAATATCAAATTGCCAAGTTGACCTATGCAAAAACATGATAGCTGAAAGTAAATGTTTCGTTAATGGCAATTAACTTTTTCTTTTCATTCACACGCTAACTTTTTTGTCGAATGTAATTTTTAATTTGGTATTATATTGCAACTGTTAGCTTCTGTCCACATACAAAGACCTAGATTTGATAAAAACTATATTTATTGGAACAAGTAACGTATAGCAGTTTAAGGAGACATACTGGTGCAGCAACAAGTCTGTCACCTCAAACCTTTGAACATTTGCAATATGTTAAAATGCTGTAAGCAATAAAATGCAACAAATCTTCCTTGTAACATTTCCACATTACGACTAAAAGCTCATGAACAAACCAAAGCCAGAAGAACCACCTCCCAACTCTGGATATTGGACCTTACGAGGAGCACATGAATACAGCATTAGTCCATAATCAATAATGGTCCTTTTGCAAAAAAAAGTATGAGGAGGTAACTTGTTTTGGTGAAACATTTGCTCGTGGGGAGGTGAGCCCTTGCATTGAAATGGAAAACCTCCATAAACGAAAACGCCACATGAAAAATTACAAGACGTTTCCCTGTGTAAGTTGTGAGCTCAGAGGTTGTTGTATTTTCACCCACAGAGCTAAAATGAATTGCGGAGACAGGCCTGACTGTGCAAGGCTGGCTATGCATGGTGACGGGGATTCAGAAAACAATACCATGCAGAGAGCGTGCCTCAGATAGTTAGCCAGACAATTTCCTTTTAGCTGCAACCCATTCACATCAAAACTCTTCAAATACTGCCAATTTGTCAATGGACCTACACACTCAGTACCCTTCTGACTCAGATTTGGATGGTCATGGACAGCTGATCAAGTTACACTTTTTACATGCATTGTGTCTTTTAAAAATACATTTCTTTTTTCAAAAGAAATATACAATTTCTGCTTGTTAACTTGGAGCACAGCCTGAGTAAAATACTTTTAGGTTTACTTCCTTACCTTAAGGAAACAAAAGAGAATGAAACTCCTATAAAACCTGCGTGTGCAGCTTTTCTGGGCTGTTACCTAAAACACTGATAAATCACCAATATGGCAGTATGAGTAATAAACTCTTATTTACTGGGGGTCTTATTTCCATCCCATAATTAAATTTTTATGTTGTGTGTGTTTGTGTAGGGCTGTAGCACGGAGCTGCATGGGCTCAGTGAACATTTACAGTCTGATTGAGTGCAAAGGTCTTCGCATGGCAAGCGACATGGATTTACACTCAAATCATCATTAAAGCAGCTGACATGAGCTTCTGTGACTCCTGGGTCTCATATGCAAGTTTGTCGGCGCATCTGTTCTTTTTTGCTCCATATTGTTCACCTCAACTGCTTTCGGTGATGTCGCTGTAGTGCAGGTCAGACTGAGTCAGATCCTATCACCCTATGTGTGCGTGCTAGTGCCAAAAAAGACAGCAGGAGGTGGTTTTGTAGTGCAAGTGGACAACTGAGAGGAGATATGAGTCACAAGGGTGTTGGTGAGCTCTGGCCTGTGGCCTGAGAAGCAGCCAGTCATCCCAGTCTGGAGCCTCCGGAGACGAGGACTGTCTGTCTGGCCAGGCTGCCGCAGACACACACCGCCGCCCGTTTGGCTGCCACACCAGAGCTCGGTCCCCACGGTGGATGTTACTGACAGCTGAGGCTTAACTGTGACTGAAAACAACTCATTAGCCTTTTTATAAGCTAATTGGCTTCTTAGCTGTTTCTAAAGCTCAAAATCCCAGAACAAGATCATCACTGAGATAAACAGTAAACATGCATTCAAGTGGTTTATATTAATATTGAAGGTTTAGTGATGGAACTGACTGAAAGCTGATTCAGTGGTCTCAGGAGAAACTGCAAAGATATCCGCCGCAGGGGAAATCATGTAGGGGGGGTGATGGAATGGACTCCGCTGTGGGCTGTGAACTATAACATGCTCAGGCAATTTTTAGTTTCAACCAAATCCAGCAGCCACAGCTATGAGAACTGTGCCTATGAGCTCAGATACACAGCCGGCGAGAGATGAATTCGCAAGTCTCTCCCTCCTACTCACTGTACTGATTTCTTGTTTCTCTAGTTCACTGTGCAACTCATTTCTCACATTTTTCACCTCATGCTCATTCCTCCCTCTGCTCCCTTGTTTTCATCAGCCTCCTGACCTTTTATTGCACTTTTGTTACCACAGTGGTTGCATTATCATGTTTGATCTGCTTGACTTGTTAATTATTTATCTGTTTTGACAAGGACAAAACCTTGAGCAGCATTTGGGATGCTACCAGAAGCACATTTGTTTTTCAAAGTATTGTGCATGATTTAAAAAATGCAAACAGAATAAGAGGCAATCGCAACATGCTTTTTGGCTTTTCAAAAGGCTGAAAATGTATTGGCAAAGTTGCTCTGTCTTCCTGCTTGGCTGGAACAGAGCACTATGAGGCCAGCTGTGCATTCAGACAAAGGCCAGCGCTCCACAGGTCAGGACTGGGTGGCCGGTCAGGATAGGAGGGGGCAAAGGGAGAAACAATAATTTTACAGCAGTAGCACCTGTAGCTGGAGCTGCAGCTTTATCACACACCAAACAGATGATCAAAACTGAAAAAAAAAAGGCATTTGGTGTGACTGGGTTCATAATGCATACGCTTCAAAATGACTGCCGTGTGAAGGTCTAGGGGGTTTCCCAGATAATCCGGGAAAATCCGAAAATAATAAACAAGACTGACAGCCAAAACAGAAATATCATGCCTGATTTGAAGCAGCCGGGTAAAAATAACAGCAGCATGAAAGTGATAAAAATGCTCTGAAGTTGAAATGAGCTTTAGATATATGAAGAGAAGTTCTCGGCTGCAGAGATAAAGTGGAAAACTTCTAAAGCCACTTAACTTCTCGGAGGCAGGGAAATAAATCATACATTGCACCTCGAGGATCTGCACTAAAGGAAGGAGTCTGTGTGCCATTATTATGATCAAACAGTCAGATGTATGACAGATGGTCTGTGATTAGCACCTCAGTTGCTTATGATGTACGATAACCTCCTTCATGGAATTAAAAAAATGAACAAATTCAGTCTTATTAGCACTGCTATATTCATATGTAATTTGACGTTATTATTTTGTTTACACCACCGTGTTTCATCTGATTGGAAAATAATACCGAACGGTGCACCTTTGTAAATAAGGTCTCAATAGGTTTTCCTGCTTCAAATAAAAGTTAATGAATATTTCCTCATTGAATTAATGTGGCTTGTTTCGTTTCATCAATGTAATTGCCCCAGACAGTCCGATGACTGCAGGGCATGAATGCAAGTCATGACCGTTATTGGGAAGGGCAGGGGCAATCATTATGACAGCTATTGACCTGTCGGGTGTGTTTACAAGAAAATCAGCAATATAGCATTCATGGTGAGAAGATGTATCATGCTCTTTTGTTTTTTGGTCTTGCATCCATACCGCTGTATATTAGCTTGTAGAGCTGGACATGATACACACTCCAAATTACCAGGGCCCCGATAAATACAGATAGGATCACAGCAGTCACATTGCTGCATGCATACTGATGCTGCTGCATAGATGCAGAATATCAGAATGAGTTTTAATGGGCAAGTATATGCACACATATAAGGAATGTGACTTTATTCTTTTTGTCGCTATTCTGATGAGGACAATGACCGCTGTGTCGTCTGCATACTTCAGGGGTTTAACAGACAGGTCTCTTCAGGGGCAGTCATTGGTGTAGAAAGAGAAGAGCAGTGAGGAGAGCGCTTCTCCCTGAGTGGGTATAGGAACTGAGAACCAGTTTCAAATTGTCCAATCCATCAGAATTATATGCCTCAGCGTTCATCAATTTCTTTTTTCAATGCCTGCATGTTTTTCTGAGAGCTGCACATTGCAACAATGATGTTAAACATATGGGTCCATGCCAGTGGTTCCCAACAGGTGGATCATGGTCCTAAAGTGGGTTTGGGTACATTCTGAATGGACCGCAAGTGACTGGCAAACATGTCAACTTGTAAGAAACACACTTGATTTTGAAGTACAATGAATTTCTGGCACAGAGCTTTTATTTTGAAGTGCCGTATCCTGCCGTTGAGTGAGTTAATAACGGACAGCTACTTAACAGAGACACTGGGACGGGGAGCTGGATGAGTTTGGTGTGAAAAATGTCTGGGATGATGTTGCTGAACACTGAACTGAAGTCCACTAACAGGATCTTTGCATATGTCCCCGCGGTGCTGAAGGATGTAGTGCATTGTGTCCAGTACTGCCACTACCATCCACTGATCTGTTTGCCCCGCAAACTGCAGGGGGTCCAGTTGGGGGCCTGTGATGTCCTTCAGGTAGGCCAACACCAGTCTTGCAAAGGATTTCATGACCACAGACATCATGGCCTGTAGTCAGTTATTCCTGTGATCGAGAGTTTTTTGGGGACGGGGATGATAGTTGAGCGTTTGAAGCAGGACTTCACACAGCTCCAGGTGGGCCAGGTGCCTTCCTTGTTTGCTCTCTCCTCACTGATCCTGAGTGCAAGTCAGGCATCCATGGGGAGGGCTGAGTGGGTACCGGAGGTGTAGGTGGTTGTTTGATGTTGGAGCAGGTAAGGGGTGTGAAGGTGTTGGTAAAAAAAAAATTCTGGTCTTTGCTGCCAAACACAGGTGTTTTCATTGACACTTTGCAGCAGTTTCCAATGGCGTGTGATCCCCTGACCCTGGATGTTTTTAATCACCACTTCGTGGTGTTTCCCAGAGGCGTTTGAGCTAGAGATCCCGGGTGCTTTTAATAACCCTTTGTCGTGTTTCCCAGCAGCATTTGAGCCAACAAAAGCGAGTGTTTTTACCAAAATTTTGTATTGTTTCCCACCGACATTTAAGCTACCAATCACTAGTGTGGATGTCAGTGTTTTTCACAGACCCCTCCATGCTTTTCTAATAACTTTTTTGTCCCACCAAATCACGGTGTTTTAAGCCAAGCTGTGTTTTTTTTGTAACAACTACCAAGTGGTTTTGGGCCTGAGCCTAACAATACATTTACCACAGCCTTGTCGACAAATGTTATGTGTCTGTGGTTTAGAGAAACGTACAATACGAAACTGCCTCCTGGCACTTGGTTGTTTAGAGTGTGCATTTTTGGAGAAACAAGACATCAGAGCAATGGGTTGTTTGTTTTTTGGATAACAAACTGCAGGTGAAATGGACTTTTGGTCCAATGGTAAATTTTTCTGACGAATGGGGTTTTGAATTTTGAGCCATTTCTCTTCTTCTTTTTGGCCTTAAGAAGCTGCCTGAGTTTAGCTGACAACCAGTGTTTGCTATTGATGTGTATGCAGAAGGGTTTAGTTGCAACACATATGTCCTAACAAAAATTGATGTAAGATTTCAAAGTATCAGAGAGTTCATCAGGTCTGTAGCTGCAGCCTATAAAACACTACAATCAGTGCAGTCAAAACAGGCCCGTGACTCCAGCATTGCCTTGTTGGTCCATCTCCTCAAAGTCTCTACCACAGGCTTAGCAGATTTTAGTTTTTGCCTCATTCAGCCTTGAAGAAGCTCATGTGCTGTCTTTTAACAAGGCCGAAAAATGTGTCCATGACATTTGGAGTGTCCTGTTGAATGGCCAAAACGAAAATTGGTCCGCATATTTATTCAAGGGCCCTCAGGAGTCCTTTATTCGTGTTCCTCGGTGGATTGCCAGTTATGATACACAGTGTATGATATTATGATGCTTCAAATAGACGATGATTACAAAAGCCTCCAAGAATTGCTAGTCAACAAATGCTGTGTGGTTAAGGATGTGTTTAATCTCTGCTGAGATTTGTGCATTTTATTTATAAGCTTTTAAAAAAAGATTTATTGTCCCTGCTGTGTTAAAGTCCATCTTAACGCTCGGCTAATTAGAAGTGTGATTGGGGAATGGCAGGTGGCTGAATAGGAGGTCTGCTGCTGGGTTACTCGTCACCTCCCAGGACAACTCACTGGGAATGGATCATAAAGGGGAAATATAATGGCTGCTGTTTCCCCGGCTGAATTAAACTGGTTATCTGGGCTATTTGGATTCATACCGCTTCCTCATGGCTGAGAACTAGAATGGGTCTGTTGAAAAGATGAGTTAAAGCTCTGCATCTCCAACAGTGGAAATAAGTTACAGCAGTAATCAACACAGAGAGGGAGGGTTGTTTACTGTAATGAACGTCTCAACACATGCCACAGAGTTCGTATGACTTCCATGTGTCTTGTTAACGAGGGTGGCGAGACAAGAAGGCAGGCCTTCACTGAGAGTTATGGAGATGGATTCCCCGGTTCGTCTGCATTAATGCATATTAAAAATATAACACTCTCCAAAAATGAATTCCTTCCTACGCTTTTTATCATGGTGAATTAATGCTGCAGGTACAGATGTGGAATATTGGAATATCACTCTAAGCACACTCAACATCTATTTCTGTCTCAAACCTTGAAACTAGAAATATCAAATTTAATATTCTATCTGGGCAAAGACTGAGATCAGTGATGCATCATCTCGCCCTCTTATAGTTATGCAACACGTCTGTTTCTAGAAGGCGTTAGTGTTGATGTTAAATTAAATGTACATGCCCCCACCCCTGCATCAACTAGCTGGTGTGTTATGTATGTGTACACACACTCACATTAGGATGCTGAATTAATCATATTAAAATCATGGTCTCAATTTTCAAACTGATTTCATTTATAAACAGCTATGATCAATGTGTATTGGCATGCAACCACCATCTTACTTGCAGTGACTTGCAGTCATGGGCGGATTATGATATAATGGGCCCCTGGGCACAGATATGCAATGAGCCCACCAACTCTCCTACACAGGAATAAGACACACAGACTCTGTGGTTTGCATCTTTCCCATTGCCAGTAGACAAAAGCTATGTACACAGCTCTGCTGCAGACAAGTATCCGTTTAACTACAGCAGCAAAAATACAAATTTAAACTCAAGCAAATCATCAACCCAAATACTAATGAACACCTACTCATGTTAAGATTATTAAACTTGCTCACTTACTAACCCCTTTGTTGCAGAGGACAAATGTATTTAAGTTTTTCTGATACTGCTGGTGATTAATGCCGAAGCTTCAGAGCCCAAAAAATGGTATTCAGGACAGCCCTAGCAGTGTAAACCCTAGATTTGCAAAACTTGGGCAAGCCGCCTCAAAATATTCATGTCTTAGTGTTTTATGATGTGACAACAGTGTGGTTAAGGTCTGGTTAGGTTTAGGCACAAACCAGCACTTGGTTAGAGTTAGGGAGAGCTGATGGTTGGATTAAAAAGATCACATGGACATGGAACAAGAAAACTAATGGGAGTTTTGTGTGAGTCCAGACTTAACATCTAGACATGACCTAAATAAATATCTGGTCCCAACTGTCTCATGTTTTTTTTCCATTCCAGGTCCTTCAGGTTAAAGTATTTACTATTAACAGAATGACATCACGATTCGTTGTGGACATTTTTTTAATTTATTTTGCTGTCTGAAACTCCATTTGGATAGGATTAATATTAGAGATGAAGGTGGGTAATAAAACATTTGACTTTGAGCTCTGTAATTAAACTTGTCATTCTGAATGGCATTTTAGCCATTAGGCAAATTACTGCCGATCTTTAAACGAGAATGAATTATGGGAAACTCATGTAACCTTAATCACCAGTGGCCTTTTGCATGATATCTTATTCAATATTGTTATAAATATTAGTATCATTAGATCAGGTATTTAAATACGTGGTGTAAGCACATAAAATCAGATCATCCAAAACATTTTCCCACTACAGCAGTAATGTTAATGAGTTTTGAGGGTTTTGCTGTCATAATGTTTAGGGTTTTTTTTGTCTTTATCACATGAGTTGTCAAATATTAAACTGAAAAATTATGAAAATTGTGCAGAACTCACTCATTATATACAATTCAGAGTGTACGTGATGTGCTGTATTATTTCACGTGAAAAAAGTTTTCCTTTTCTATTTTCCGAGTCTGATTCAAACCAAGGTGAATTATTTACCACAGAGCTCTTCCAGTCACATCACAAAGAATACCTAATAAATGGACTAGGTCCTTAGACATTTATGCACTCCTTAACCAGTGTTAGTATTAAAGATAAGAGCACCTTGTCAACTTCTGACATCCGACAAATTTATTAACCATGACAAAATGAGAAAGGAAAAGAAATTAGCAATTCAGTTCACCATTCTCTTTGTCTAATTACAACAAAAGGATTGGCATATGTTAGGATACAGTGCCCTTTCGTTTTATACAGGGAATAGAGATGTATCATTGCATTTTTAAAATTTCAACCCACAAAATAAGAAATAATGATGCGCATGACCTGGAGACAAAAAAAGAAATCAAATTCTGCCAATGGAAAACTAGTGAAACCAAAGCTACAGCACACTAGCAGCCCTGTGAAGCTGTTATACCAGCCTCAAAGGTCTCTCACCAGAATTTCAAATTGATGAAATATAATGCAAAACTTTGCTTTCTTATATCCTAAGGGGGGCAAACAGTGTCATGTTTTGTCTAAGGGTGGAGTCCAAACTATGATCACTTCAGGACTCAGCTCATCAAGCTCACCTATATTACGTAGGTTCAATCTAAAGGTTCGATCAGACAGATATTTGGTTTGCCTCTCCTTCACTTCCTTTGAAACCCATTTGTCTGACAACTTCAGCTCTGTCAGATGAGATGAAACTCTGATCTGAGAGTTTTTAAGATTACTTAATAGAAACAATGTTGTTTTGATGAGTCTCTCTAGATTGATTTTGTACGTGTTTTGCACAAAGCTACACCACCTGAATTCAAACAGCAAGGCTGCTCAGCTCAGTATGTCTTGATTATCTATTTCAGAGCAGTGATACAGCATCCTGTTTCAGAGCAGACAGGGCAAAATGAGTCTGTCAACAAGTTTGTAAAATGTGCTGTTGAGTAGGCTGCACTCAGTCAGCCTCAAGGGTACTTTGGCTCGACTGCTTGCATATTATTACCATGCTTACATACTTAACATCCTCAAAAATGACCAAATCAGCACTCTTCTAAAACAGTTTCAACAAAAACTGACCTTGATGAATGATTTATTGCAATAGAGTTATATTAAAGGTTTTGTATGCAACATTCAGGACATTAATATCACAGCAAACAACTATTTGCTATGTAAAGATAATTATAGAATTCATATAAGGATGGGGTCATGGCAAAAGTGTTAAGGCCAACCTACAGTTTCAAGTCGTTAAATAAAATATATTATTCCAGCAGCATCCCTGACATCACTTTAATGCAGTGGGGGCACCCTTTAGTGTCTGTAGGAGATGCATTGGGCTTCCATCCAATGAAAATTTATCAATGACATTATAAGGCACTCAATCAGTCAATAGATAAAATAGTATAAAAAGCGTTAGGGTGGGAAGGAGGCAGGTTGGATTGGTCCAATAACGACCAATCCAACCTGCCTCCTACCCTGAACAAGTAGTTTTGTTGCCTAAACCCAACCATCAACTCCGAGGGCCAACCGTCCCTCTTGGCTACGGGAGTCGACTCACCCACCAACCACTTCTGCATTAAGATCTGCCAACTCCCTGCATCAAGATATAACACAAAAGCCTGCCCCCTTGGGTCATTTTAAAGATACCCAAGTCTTCTTCCTTATCTTCCTTATCATCAAAATATGATGAGCAGGATTGAAAATATGTTGTCTTAAAATTGGGAATAGTTCAATTTTGTAAACATTGTACAGAAAACAAGACATAACTTGTTTTTGTAATGAGCTTTAGAGGTCCTTCCCACACCCACACAAGTTGGATGAACTCAGTCACAGCTGGGGGTGGGGTTGAGGGGAAGAGATATTTGACCGCAGAGTTCCTCTCTGATCACTCTGATGTGGCCCTGCAAGGTTTGACTGAGGACAGCGGCAGCTTAACACGCCAATACTGCCCAGGCATTAGAGCTCCACAGGCCTGCTGGGAGGTGAAATAGATGCCCTGCCCCACAGCTCCACAGGCATGATAGAAAGGCTGGTGAGGAAACTGTGATGTTTGGACATGACGGACAAAATACCACCTGTCATACATCCACAGCCCTGAGACACACTGACCATTTGTGATGCTAACTCCAACTGACAGACAGAGGGGAAAAAGACAGAGGTAGCATATGAGAAAGAAAATCACAATACAGAAATCACAGCAAAGAAGGAAAAGGTGTGAACCTTAACAGATTGGGAATCGAAATACATACTGCTACCTGCATGGCTATACAGGAACTTTTTTGTGGAAGAAAGTATGAGATTTATTTTCCTGAACGCAGTGACTTTCAGAGGCAGATGACAGCTGACACCTTCAATTAGAGCGCTTGCTTTGATCAAGTCATTAAGGATGGGAGGGGAAGCGACTAATAGTTGCCACAGCTTTCTGACATCCCCTTTAATTGTTCACTCATTTTAGGTATTTTTCATATGCTTCATTACCGACTGCAAGTAAGTGTCATTTCTTCTTTGCTAATTATCAGGCAGAAAATAACTTTCAACACAGCCTGTGTCACCAGTGGCACAATGAAACACAAATTGAATCAAGTTTTAATTTGTCAACAGCTGATGAATACACGTAACAGAAATAGACGAGTGCTTTGTTGTTGCCAGGCACAATACACAAGTGAACATTGAATTCAAACAGAGGAAAAAAAGTTATGATTGTGCATATTTTTCATTCATAATTAGTATTTTCTTCTCATCTTTTGGGAGAAATTTCCCATCCTGAATTCTAAAAAGCTTGCTGCAAAACTCATCAACAGTATAATAACAGTACATAGTATGAAAAGTGAAAAAACAAGTGATTCCAAAATATGAATGTCACAATAAATATATTTCACAAACTTTTCTGTTTTTGTTTAAAAAAAAGGTTAAGACTTTTCTCTACTTTTTGCTGAGAAACAAGTGAGACAAAAGACAGATTTTTGTGTGATTATTAAAACATTGTATGCATAGTGTTTTGTTAAATTATCTTTTGTTATATAGTCAGATCGTATCAGCTCTCGCCGCACAAGAGCAATCAGTGTAAAACGCAATCACGACCTCAGCAAATGATGGAATGTCTAAGCCGCTTTCAGCTGCCGTCTGCTAAAGGAGCTGTGAAATCAAGCCAATGTGTGATCATTCCTGTGTTTTATTAGCTCTGGTTTACAATTAATGCAGGCGACCCTTTTAATCCTTCGACCAGGAAAATTTATTTCATAGATGGAGGAGGAAAAATGTGAAGGCAAGGGGGCAATCTGGAATACACTGCAGCATCCTTACATTGCATATATCTAAAAACAGATCTTATCATTTACCATTGTAAGGCATTAACCTGCTCCCAATGTGATTCAAGTCAAACCCGGAGCCACAACCGGAGCTGATAACACATCAGTCCTTGGAAACTGGCAAAAGGGGTGATGTGCAGCAGAATATTTTAAGAGAATGAGCTGGGGAGAGAAAATGGCCGTTCTCTGGGGGAGACCACCCGCACACAAACAACCAAAACCACCACGGGCAGGTGCATTACTCACCACGACACTGCGTGTTTCCACTGGCAACATCTCAGAGCACAGCAAAGTGGAGGAGACAAAACATGAATCCAGTGAGGTTATATCGCCTAACAGCGATGGTAGCATGGCAGAGGGAGATTTCCATTTTGCATGCTTGACTTTGAAAAGGTGATTCTTCCTCCTGGTCATCAATGATTACACAGAAACTTTTGATAAGGCCGGGTTAAGCCAGAAGAGGCTTTGGTCAGTCCTCCCTGGCTGACTTTTGCTCGGGGGCTTTCTACTCTTTCTGTCATTTATTACGTTTGGTTAAATCGTTTAAAAAGCTGTCATCATCAGTCAGGATGGCTCCAGCATGTCCTCTCCCTGTCCTCTGTCCAAGTCGGTCCCCTAGGGGCCAGAAGCACCTGTCCTTCAGAGGAACAGCCAGGCCTCAGCTTAACACTCCTGTCAGGACCGTCGTTCTATCTGCAAATCACAACGCCTCAGGGGGAGTGGAGAGGTGACGAGGACGAAGGATTGAAATGCTGAGTGAAAGAAAGGGGACGTTGGTGCACCAAACCTTATGCTACAGGAACCAGGGGTTGAGTACTAATCACTTCAACAGGGTTTACACTAGCCTCTGAAAATGGTCCGCACTGGGAGAGCTTTTATAGTCAAGTGTAGGTTTAAAAACAGCAGATTAGCATTTGCGATATTTTGTAACAATAACCAACTTGCAACAAAGACCAAACGAAATATTTACTAGAAATACTATAAATTTTTTAATACATTAACTGTACTGTACACAAAACACAGTGTGCGTGAACAACTGACATGAACAGTCTCTATTCTCTTTTGCAATTTGGTTACCTTTAAAAAATTTGAAGCAAATATAATTTAAAATGTTATATTTCTCTTCAAAGTGGCCCCAATCAATTTTCATAATAACAATGTATTAAATAAATGTAGAAAAAAAATGACAATGTGAACGGGGACACTTGTAGATGAACCTTAAGAGAATTATCCTCTGGATCTGCAGCTCCCCTCAACTAAACAGAGCTTTAGAGAGAGTTTCAGCTTACTGTTTACCTGTTAGACTGCAACTTTACTGATCTGATTAACCCGCTCAGTCATCTTTTCTATGTTGTTTTCTATGGAAATGCTGTTAAAACCTTGTGAAAAAACTACACAGATGAAGTGAGCAGTAATTACAGCTTTTTCATTTGCAGTTTTAACTGTGCGGAGTCAAACCATACTTTGTAAACTTGCCTTTAAAAGCATCGACTTGCGCTAAGCTACGCCTGTCAGGGACCATCTCCATAGTCAGGCCAAAAGTTTGCCCCACTGCTTCCAAGCAGGTAGCGATGACGTTTCGTCAACCACAGCCAATCCCCAACACCACTTCCTACCCCTTCAACAAGCATTCGTACCAAGACCTAACTTGTGTTTTGCTGGAGAAAGATGTCTTTAAAAGTCTCTGTGTTTTCAGCTCTCAATAAAATGGTAAAAGGATTTGCACTTGTATGGTGCTTTTTCATGTCTTTCGATCACTCAAAGCACTTTCAAACTATGACTCATGTTCACCCATTCACACACTTTCATACACTGTTGGCCGAGGTTACCATATGAGGTGCCACCTGCTACTCAGTTTATGAAACACACACGCTGATGGAACAGCCATTATGGGTTCAGCATCTTGCCCAAGGATACTTCAACATAGTCACTGGAGGAACTGGCGATTGACCGCCAACTTTCCGATTAGAGGACACCTGCTCTACCTGCTGGGCCACAGACACCCCATAGCTACTAACTGACTCTCTGTGCTTTTTAGTTTTTCTCCTGAGCCACTGTTTGTACTTTTAGATAACTGCTTTACTTTACTGTTTCATGTGCGCTTGCAGCTGTATAGGAGTTGTGTTAAGTTACTGCTGATGAAAACCCAACATTTCATTTTTTGCTGCTTCACAATAAAACCTTTAAAAAAAATAATAATAATAATAGGAGACTTTGATTGCGAAGAACTTATATGCAATTAAATGTTTTTAACACAGAAATAGTCAATATTTATTTATTAGCTATTTCAAGCTATTTTTTCGAGAAAAACAAGTCTACCGATACCACAGGCTCCTATTGCACTTCTGCAAGAAGTTCACCTCCAACAGGTAAACTTCTTTTATCTGCTGTGCTGTGTGATAGAAAAGCACTTGCAGCAAAATAATGGAGGACTTTTAGCTGCTGCTTTTAAATGTAATCACTCAAGACAAGCGTGTCATTGGTTATAGTCACAGCCCAAGCGCTAACCTTGGTGTAATGAAGATGCACATACTTGCCGTGCTGGGCTAACGTGCCGAGTCAAACAGTGTTAAGTAAAGCCAGCACGTGTGTATGAAAAAACCCTTTACCTGGTCAACACAGTGGAGCATTAAACCGCTAAAGAGACTGATTACAGCCAGAAACACAACTCCAAATAAACGGTAATGTTGCTACGTAACTGCTGGATGTGTAAATAAGAGACTGTTTGCTAACAAGCTTGCCATATCATCTTAAAATATGTCAATGTTGTGTTTAAAACTTGTTTCTGCTGGCCCCATGTGGCAAAGAGTACAGTTGTCTATCCTTATGAGTCGACTGCAACCCGTGATGACATGCGTCAAGATGCTGCCGCTGTGTAGGCTTAAACAGAAAACACAAGGCCACTGCTGTATGTTTCCTTTTAATCTATATTTAATTTAACTGGGCATGTCACTGACACCTTGAATGATTCAGATACACTACTCATAATGCACACAGTATGCCGCACTTTTCTGATTGGTTCTTTAGTGAGTTGCTAGGCTCAATCAGATTTCCATGAATGTTTTACAGACTCTCTGGAAACAGAAACTGACTTCTACACAGCTACCTGTCAGCGGGTGAAAGAAGCAAGAGGAAGATATTTAAATTTCAAATTTTAGGTTTTTATGCTGATGCGAATGTGTCCACCAGCCGAGTTAAAATTCAAATTTGGGGGGTTTTATGCTGATGTGGATGTGTCCACCAGCCCTGTGTTCCCAGTTAATAATGTGGTAAAACGTTTCACTCAGAAGCCACGGTGCGCTTTGCTTCTGCTGCTGATGAAGATTTAGTGCTTTTCAAAGACAGCAGAATGCCATCTGTTGAGGACGGTAATGATATGAGCACTGCCTTCACTGCTCTGGCAGTGAAAAGAGCTTGTGTGAGGAGTGCTGCCAACATATGGACCATATACCATGCAGGAGTGAATTATTACTGGCTGACAACATGGAGACGCCATCATGAATGTAAAAAAACACCCAAGCTCTGTTTGTCAATCTATTCCAAGTGCAGATCATCTCAGAATTTAACATTATGTGCATGTATTTGTGTAATGTATGCACTCTTGTATTGTATTGTGTTTAGCCTGCAGGAATGTATTCATAACTAATGGTGGGCCTCACTGTATCACGTGTCTGGAAAAGCGAGACATAGTGAGAACTACACAAACACTTTCATCTTGCCAAGTCTGACACCAATCCCTGCCAGTCTACCGAGCTTCCCCTGGCTTATTTCTGTTGGTACTGTATCTACTTTTACCTGTTTGTTTGTTTGTTTTTCACAAACTGTACCCTTCCTTGTTTACACAGCCTGCATAAATCTTCCTCAGGAACATGTGTGGATGGATGGGTTACAGAATGCACGTTTATTTGGCTTGTTACTTTTACCTTTTTATAATGAGAAGATGGTCGGGTTTCTCCATTCTGACAAGGAAAATGCCAAAAGATTTTGAGATAGGTTTTTCTTCTTTTCTTTGAAGCAGTTGAAGTTCTCTCAATTTTTCTGGCTGTTTCTTATTTGCAGCCTCCTACACATGTTCTGACCCACACAAATACTGTATGGTGCAGCAGGGAATGTGCTAAGAGGAGTCCATATTTCCCTTTGCCCGTGAAAGACAGAGCATAGGGGCTTGAGTAATGAGCCAGTGACACCTGTGCCCACAGTGCCACGAGTATGTGGACTATGGTGCTGATGAGATTCTGAGGGCCGATGTGCCACTGTGCTCCTCCATTCACTCTCTTCACACCTCCATCCATCTTGGAAATGTTCTTTTGCTTGAATTTTGCGTCTCCTGTTTCACTAACTTGAATCAAAAGCTTTGCCTGGACACTGTAGGGAAACCTGAAAAGACTCCTGGGTCTCCTTCACTGAGAGGGGCAGTGTGGGAGCACATTTATAATACTGCATTGCTAATGTGGGCTTTCTCTTAAAGACGCTTAGTCAATTTGTGAGGGAGGAATGAAAAAAGCCTTTCTAATTGTTGAGCTAAGGGAGCCACAATTCACTTTCAGAGATGGCTGCTACTGGAATTTCAGCATTAAATACTAAACAATCAAATGCAACACATTCGTATTCATACAGACAGATGTCTATGTATATGAATGAGAATGTATATTTTATGTGCATGTACAAATTAAAAACTAGTTGCTATCAAAGTTTTCACAACCAGCATCTTATTTTAATTCTTTTGGCCATAATGGAATTAACCAGTACACTTTTTCAGACCAAAATTATTACATGTATATCAGTTATTTAAATGCAGGAAAACCCCTTAAATAAGGAATAGACTGCTTTCCCACTGCTAGTAGACAAGAGCTGTGTACATTGCTGCAGTGGACAAGTATGCCTTTCTGTTTTCTTTTTCTAGTGTGTCACATTCAACATCACTGATGGTCATAAAACAAGTTATTTAACAGTAGAAAGCAGCATGGAAACCAGTGACAGGGGTCATTTCTTTTTATATCAGCAACTTATTCAGACTGTATAACTACTTGATGAAGCTACTGTGATGTCACCCATTGGTTTGTGGACCCTTGTTTTTAAGCCTTAAGTTTAGGATTTTGGCTAGCCCAATTTTACTTTTTTTGGAGCTAGAGGTGACCATATTTGGACATGAGGCTGGAGCTGGGTAGATCTGATTCATAGAGACATGTGTCACACTCGCAACAGGGGAGAAAGCGGTCAGTGAAAATGCCTGTAGCTAGCTAAAAACATTAGATACCAGCACGCCAATGCATTATTTTAGCACCTTATGTCTCCCACAGAGGGAATGTAACGTTAGCTTCAACGTCGACAGTTTTTCTGGTCAAATTAGCAAAATACTTGGTGCAAATGGTACACTAAATGTAAAGATCCCACAATTTCCCCCATCCCCTCTGCTGATTCATCACATCTGTATCCACTTTGTCCTCTTAAAAGCTCAGTTTTTTGGTTCCGCAGTGTATAAAAACCTACCAGGCTGTATACATGTTTATTTCCGCTGTAAAGCTGGCCATTTTGACATGGGTGTCCATAAGGACTGCCTTACTCAAGAAGCCAGCCTCAAGTGGCAAGTCAAAAAACTGCAGTATTTGGCATTATTTTTTAGCCTTCAGACTCTCTAACTAAATATTTAACAATTTTTGAGTGCTGTTTGGACAGAAACAACAGTATTTTTTAGCAGCCTGTTATTGCATCACGCTGGTAAAGGGGATAAAATCAGCACATCCGCCCAAGTGCCAAATTTCAATCATAGTCAGTTCAAACTGGAGCCAATAAATACCTGTGACTACTGCTGAGTCATTTGTTTCGGGCGTGGATGCCGATTGTAACCTTTGCCATTGAATACAAAAGCCAGAATCAGTGGGTGTAAGTGGTTTGTTTGTGCAATGGGAAATAGGCTCAATATTACCCACAGTGTCACAGTTGTGCGAAAACCCAGTTTTTAAAAATATGTCAAAGAAATGAATGGACTTCCATGTCAAGAACAGAGGGTAATCATATGATGTCCTTTATCAACAATAGCTCTACTAATGAAGGAAAAAGGTAGCGATATTGATAATATTTCATATTGTCAAAAAATCCCATGAAAAGACCAAAATCAACAGGTAAAAATTCATGCTCACAAGTATTGTCTGTATTCAAAAGCTCAATTTAGCCTATTCTTTTGTGTCCATTGCTGTCTAAAAACTATAAAAAAAAACAAAAACAAAAAAATCATCAATGAGCCACATTGTTACACAGGGTGACATGTTCCTTCATCAACATCATCTAGTTAATTTTTCAATCAATCCCACACAAACCATCCGGATGCCGGAAATACTCCCTAGAGCACCAAATGTGTATTAATCCACAGCTGAAAATAGTCCACAACAAATGCTCTATTAACTCCAGATTGAGCAAGTTTGCTGAAAAGTAGAGTATTAAGCTGTTTTAGGAAACAAAAGGGCAACTTGGGCTTACTAGAGAAAAATCCTCATTTGCCAATGCCTGAAAAACACAGAAATAAAGATGCTTTACATTTTTTTTTTGTTTCCTTTGCTCATGCTAAGTTTTAGCCATTGTTTTATCTCCTCTCTGCTCTTTCCATTTTTATATACCAACTGCAGAATTAATGTCCACTAGAGTGATTACACCGAAATAAACCAACACAGTTTACTGTGTTAAAAATATCCTTTAGTGACACAGAACAAACATCAGAATGAATGATATATATATATATATACATATATATATATACTGTATATTTTCTAGCAAAGTTGGATGGAGTACAAGGTGATTTTTCAGTGATTAAGTCTGTTTGGCATATTGAGAAAATCTACTGAATATTATATCAGCCAACCACTGTAGATAAAAACAATGGAAATTATTCACATTTCTATATTTATATATTCAACAGCATATGGGTGAGAAGGTAAAGCTGAATTAAAGTGTGTGCTACCAAGTAGACAGGATGAATTGCTGTGAATTGCTTCTTGTCTTTCCATTATTCATGAAGGTATTCACGTCTGAAGGAGCGGCACAAACAACAACGAGACATTCAGCGTGTTAAATTATTGACAGAACCGCAAGATCTCGGAGAGGTTTCTCTTTTTGATATTGTTCAGGTTAAATCTGGCAAGCCACTGTGTTCCTTGCCTGCTACTTTTCCTGGTTGTTTACCTATAAACCACCTCCACCTCCTCTCTCCTCCGCCCTCCCCCCAGAACAAGATGGACTCCTCTTAGTCTTGAAGCGACAGATTAAATATTCAAGGTTTACTGAGACCCTGAGATGATAAAGCAGGATTGGAAATCCCATTTTGATTCATTTAAGTGAGTCCAATTTACCGGTGTGTGAGATGATTAAATGGGCACTTGTAGCTAACTTCACCCCACAACGTACTATACCTCATTTGTCAAGCTTCTACAGCAGACGGATCCAAAGGGAGAGGTGAGAATTCAAAACTAAGCCTCTGACATGTGGAAAAGCTATAAAATATGGATAAAGTCAGACATCAATAGCTTCCAATTCAACACAACCGGCTTACCAACAGGTCAGGGAGGGTCACGGGATGCAGCTCAGTTCTTTGAGGCAGAGCATCAAATTAAGTCTATGTGTGAAATGTGGATGTAAACAGTATGTCCAGTCTGAGTGTATGGACACAGTGATGGAAGCAGTATCAGTCCTGCCAGATTCAATCAAAGATAAACAACCTTAAAACCGACTGTCAAGAGAATAAGCTTGTATCCTTCTGCTGAGTCCTCCTTCAAAGCACAGTCTTGTGCGATTTAAGCAAGAACAAAGACTAACTTCCCGTTTTAACGCTGTTTACATTTGCCTCTGCTGTGGTCCTTCACTCTCAACCCTAATTTAAACAGCCTTGCTTGGGGAAGTGCAACAGTAGAGGCTGGAGGACGTTACACACACACACACCTGAGAGCCGACCAACATCCAAAAGCTGCTCACCCCCTGATCAACTCAACTGAAGAAACTGGGGATTAAGTTCTTGCTGAAAGGCACAAAGGCAGCAGTAATTGAAAGGGGAGACTGGGTTATGGCTGCAATCTCACCTTGAGACTGCTTTCTGATACAAAGTTGGAAAGAAAACTAGTGGTGCGTAGAGGAACTATCTGTTTTCAACAGATAGCACCAGAAACCATAAAAATTCTGCCAGCAGGCACATTTTCTGGGTGTAGTAGCAGCATTGTATGCAAAAATCTGATAAAAGCAAGAATAATAAGATGAAATGGCTGTTTCATTCTGCTGCACATACTGTAGCTGATGTGGCTGACACAGGCCCCATTATGATCCACCAGTCTTTGATCAAATCAGATGCTGCTGTAATGCTTGTCAGTAATGCATATTACAGAGCCAAATGTGATAAGGAGGACGCGGCTAGGTGAGACTCAAACGGCATGGCTAATATCTATAACATGGCTGAATCTGCAGTTTTCGCCCCGAGCATGGGAATTTGTGTCTCCTGATGCTGAGCTGCAGTTTGACCTGAACATCCTCAGAGCTGGCCTTATCCCGGCAGACTTCAACCTACGCAGCACATAACGCCCGAGAGAAGAGAGAAGCAGCCCTGGGAAGGTCGACAGCATGCGGACTAAAATGGTCATACGCCATGTGGGCTCTAATAGCCGCAGGGGACTGTAATACCCTGATAATCTCACATACAGTGTGAAAACAAAAGTCCAGAACGTGTGTGGGACGTAATGAATAAGAGATCTGTTCTTGGCCTGTTGCCAGTGCCTTAGAAAATAAAATATAACTTTTGCCTATGCCACATGAAATCCTGTACATGTGCCTCTTAATACTCTGGCAACTAAGCTTTTATACAAGACTGCAGATTAAGTGCAATTACCTGAAAAAAAGCAAGAGAAGAAGTGTGAAGTTTACACTGCCACTGGAGCTCCGGTGAGTAAGACATCATGTACACTCAGAAGTTAGCAACATCATTTTCTTGACCCTCTTATTGCACACTCTTATGTGTGTGTTTGTGTGTTTATAACTGTGGGCTAATTGCTGCTTGGTTATATGATAAGGGATACCTATGAGGAGAGCCAGACAGAGCCAGTTTCACATGCTGGGCAGCTCATATTAGCGCCAGCGCCGCGCCTGCTTGTGATTGATCTGCCAAACAAGTCCCGTGGATGCAGCCAGCCCTGTTCCCTGTCCCTGTACTTTCCGTTAAGCACTAACAAGTTGTTTATGTGCAGGTGCAGTGCATAACACACATGGGCTATTTAAGGCCTTTCAAGAACATTTCAAACAGTTTTAACAAAAGCAAAAGGTCATAAACATGGTTGGACATCATCCAATTTTCTGACAGAACAGTTCAAGTGTACACCATTATCCATTCATGTATCAATGTTTTGTTGATCCATGCTGGAATAAACAAGGCTGTAATAACTGTGAGAAAAACATTAAGATGTTTCAGCATAAACACGAGTCACTTGCGCCCATAAAAAAGGTACCTATGCTGACACTCAATAAAAAGTTCTGTGGGATTTGTTTTGGTTCAAATTCTTTTTAACATAGCACTCTTAAGTATGACCTTGCATTCTCAGATCTGCCTTATCATTACATCCTCACATCAGCACCGGTACTCATCCATCAACATTACACCTGCGAATGAAGTGCCATATAAAGAAAGGCACCATTGTTGAAGTGAAAATCTACTTTATCTTCATCATGTTTAGGGCAAAGTAACTCATCTTAGACACGTTTAAAATTTTTCGATGGGATACTTTTCCTCAAATTAGAAAAAGAGAAGAATCTTTCGCTGCATTCTGAAATCATCGTGATCACAAGATTCTCACTTGAGCATTCAAAATAATAAAAGACATGCTTTCGATTTTTTCTGAAACACATCCAACATATCTGACTTGGCACTTGCCAACTGCCTGATAAGCAAATAAATATAGCCGCCCAACAGCAGCAAAAAAACATTGTTTAATGAAATTAAACCCAACTTTAATATATGGAGTTATCTTGTCATTGCAGAGTAACTTAATCCTAAAACAACTCTGTTATTATTCAACTGTCTTGATAATGTGAAGCTCTCAAGTTAACAATGTTTCTAAAGGGACACTTTGCTGACTGACTTTCAAGTAGTTTTGTATTGTGACAATGTGGGCAGTATGTGTAAATGAACATCTGAACAGTGCCCAGAACTTCCTGCTCATTTGATTTTTGCTGGCTCTTTGGATGTTGTTAGAACTACAGATGGTACTTTTACATTTTCTTTTGCCCGCAACCAAAAAACACAAAGAGTAAAGAAGCAGATTGAGAGACTCACACCCCTCTCTCTCCCCCTCACACTCAGACCAAAGTCCGATCAAACTGTACAACTAAGCAGAGCTAATCAAATATGAACCAGTATTCTGTTACTATCATACCTCTTTCTTGCCTAAAATGCATTTAGAAACATATTTTAGTGAACAGCAGTTTAGCTGTAAAACGACAATTTGTGAATAGGAAGTGGGTGAAATACTGCTTCCTGTATTGTAATGATAGGAGCGAAAGAAACTGAGATCAAACGGTAAACCTAAGCAGTACCGATCAAATATAAACAAAGATTTTGTTACTGCGCTGCCTATTAATCACCTAAAACATTTTCAGAATAATTTTTAGCTTACAGTTTAACAGTAATGTGGGTTTTTTGTTAACCAGCAGCTATATTGTTACTTGTCTCAAAACAAACAAGCATTACATTATCCACCAGCAGCAGTGTTTATTCGTCTAGTGCTGCACAGTGCATTCTGGTAGTTGTAGGTTTTCTACCTCTTGAGTAAAAGCAAATGCCACAGTCCTTTTCATGTGCTTGTCAAAAGAGACTATTAAACTAAAAAGACTATTTCTCAAGCAGTGAACTACTTCTTTATTATCACGAACTATGTAAAGAGTTGGAAATGTAATCAACTCAGTATTTTTTTTAGTTACAACTGAACTCATAATAAGCCCTGGAATGATTCTGAATATGATAAATTAGACACTTAAAAGTTATCCTGTCTTAAAGCTGACTAACTGATTACAGTTAATGAGTTTATTTAATTTAAGTTATAATGATTTTTTTTTAGTGTGGGTGGTGAGCAAGTTAAAGAAGCTTACAAGGAAATATTTTAAACACATTCCAATTTTTGGTTAACATTGTGTCAGACATTTTTTGACGCAACTCATGGGTAATTTTTGAGAATGTATTATTGTTGTATTGTATGGGTTGTTTCTTATATTATGTCCATTATCATTTACATAGATGCCCCCAATTCACATACAAACACACACATACAGAATGCAGAAACAATACTGTGGGTGGGTGTAAGTTGCCCAAAGGTCGACGAGTGTGGATATAGATTTGAATCGTAGGCGTAGTAGTATGCTTATCTGAAGTACAGGATGTGTTTGTGTGTGACGGAGATGAGCCGCTAGGGAAAACAGTGAATGGTGAGACTTGGGGTCAAGTAAACCGTACGCACATGCTTTTCAAATACTGCAAACACCATCTCTGTCAGCTGCTATCACTTATGTCTTGTGAAAAACACTCAACAACACATTCATGTGTTTTCTTTACATTACACACACACAGAGCATGTGAAGCTCATCTGCTGTAACTTATGCACGTCCCTTATCCCACCTCAGCTAATTGTATTCATGGCGGAGAGCAGCATCCATTAGCTTTCTATTTCAAACACTAACCTTTTACAAGTCCTGTGGTTTATGCATCGACATGACTTTATGAATACTAACCATGTATAATCTTTCCATCTGCATTCAAGTCTTGCTTTACACTGGGAGTTTAAGGTGACTGTTCGCTATGGGCTATGGCTTGCTGTCAAATAGCGACTGGATGCTGGCTGCATCCAGTAGCTGTGGCATATCAATAACCGGCTCCATGGTCATTCATACTAAGATACTGTATTGCTGTGGTTTTTAATATAAGCTGGAAGTAGGAGCTCATGAAACCACTTCAGCCATTTGTTCTGAAGAGGGAAATTGGATTGGGTGTAGAGCGTAGTAAGCATAGGGCCACCTGTGTTAATAAGATTGCTGTGGTTGGAGCTGCAGCTTCCAGCTGACTCCCAGTCTTGTTTATTCTAAGCCAGATCAATAGCTTATGGTCTTGCTTTACAGAATCCTACTGAAAAGGTCAATGACAAACCAGAGGGGGAGAGACCTGCATTATTACCTGCATGTGCTTAAAACTCAATCAGCAGCCCTTCCAGGCTCAGTGGTGATTGACCAGGCTTTGTGAGGGGCTTCATGGAGCTCTCTGCAAAAAAGCCTCGATCCAACTCCCCATTGCTTTCATATGGTTGACATGGAAAGTGAGAAGGGGGGAGTCAAAAGGTGGTGCCGATCTTTCAAAAGCGTTAACAATAAAATAAATAGCTACAGAATCAAAGCAGGAAGTGTAGCTGAAAATAAGTCAATGAGATGTGTTTGCTGACTGAACAACGCAGGGAACAATCTATGATATACCATAACCCTTCCTTTTTCAGCTGTGAAACATATTCCGTAAACACATCCTATAGAGCAGACAGCGGCAATGTTTAATCAGTTGACTTTTGTAAAGTTGAGCTGCAAAGCTTCCTTTACATATAACAGGGTTCTCTGTCAAAAGACCACCAATATGTAAGTTAGACGATGTAAGTTAACCCAGCATATCAATAAAAGGCTGTTGGAAGTGTCATGTGCATAGCTGAGCAGGGTATTGCTAAAACACAACAAGAAAAGGGTGAGTAATACAAAGGAAAAAATAAATAAAATGGAAATTAAGCTAAACTGAAATTATTGCTTGAAGGATTAGGTAAATACAAACACAAGGTTTAATGATTGCAAATTCAACAGTAGAACAAAAGATTTGTTTCTTAAGGTAGAAATAGACACATTTGTTGCCTTAACTTATCATTGTGAAATAAATGTTGATTTCACAATGTAAGGGCTATAGAATAATGACACCATGTTTAGACTGGTTCCCTATAAGCCTTGCTTTCACTGTGCAATTCTGTCTGCCACTAGGTACGATCTGGGAAAAAGAGGCCTAATTAATGGCCTAAAGGAGCTATTGGTGGCTATCAGTAGCCATCAGTAGCTATCAATAGCTATCCCCAATTACCAAAGAGGAGCGGACCTTCAATTAGCACTGTGGCAATTTGACTCCAGCCAGCACAGGACCCAGTGCTGGGGCTCTGATCCATGCCACATCAGCAAACTTTCTGTTGCTGCTGTTACAAAGGATAGACCCAGCAGCGCCACTTCCTAACAGCTTGCTTTGATCCCCAGCACGGGGGTTTGCGCTGAATTCAAGTTGCAGCTGCTGAAGGTCCATCCCCCGTGCTTCCATCCACTCTCCACCCAGCAAAAAGCCTCCTTAGCGGCAGTGAATGAGACGGAGGGCTTGCAGGGTGTGCTAGCCAGCTAAATCTTGTCTCTTTTGTGGTCTGTAAACAGACACTGAGAGCGGGTCAAGTAGAGGTTGAGTGAATCAATGTGCTGCATGCAGCTCTTCAGTGAAAAGAGATTTTTTTAAAAGATTTTTTTGGGCATTTTTGCTTTTATTAGATAGGACAGATCAACAGTGTGAAAGGGGGAGAGAGAAGGGATGACATGCAGCAAAGGGCCGCGAGCTGGACTCGAACCCATGGTGGCTGCAGCAGGGACAGTGCCATTATTCATGGGGCGCCTGCTTCATCCACTAAGCCACCGGACGCCGTGTGAAAGAGATTTAACAGATTTTAAAATAGAAAATCAATACGTGACAGTCCAATACTGATATTGTGAGGGGTCGCCACAATAAATTCATGTACTGTAAACACTACTGCAAGTTTTTTACAGAACTATTGCCAGTAGCAGTAAGAGTGGACGGTGTAATAATCTGTTGTAGTCTCTAGGCTCTGGAGAAAACGTAAATCTATCTGGTTTTCTTTCCAACCGTGGTGCCAACGAGACTTTGAAACGCTGTGGGAGGAAAGTTGAAATGTTTGTCTGTTTTCACTGTAACATACACTCTTTCTTGTCAGTACCTTGAGTTTACTTTTGTATCTGCTAAACTTTTTCAGGCAAGTGTCAAACTATGAATACATAACTACCTGAACAGAAGAATATAAACCTGCAAGAGCTGAACTTTGGCAATCTGCGAGCAACAGAGACGAGCTGTGAACACAACTGGGATGTAATTATCGCTTTTTAATTTGATGTGTTTTCAGTATGCCAAGTTCTGTATTAACACATCCAGCAGACACAGAGCAACACTAGAGTTTGTGTGGAGTCATGTCCCTGGGTTCCTTTTGAATGCACCTTCTACATCCTTTTCACTCCCGACAGCTACTAAATGCTTCACCATTTGTTTGCCGAAAGCAAACAGTGGGTTTTCAAGGCTTTAGGGTTGACGAAAGTAAACCAAAACAGTAAATTTGTACACCATAACACCAAAACAATGAGCTGAAAGACAGTAAAAAAACTTCACAGAGCAATGGGGAACTGTAATAGACGATTATTCTCTGTTGGCTCACTGCAAGCGATTCCTTTCACATTTGATCCATTCTTTAATATAAAACAAACGACTACAGCTGCTTTAATAAAAAGCCCAAACATTAATAACTCTAAATCTGACACACAGTACTGTCCACCTATAATTCACA
Source organism: Plectropomus leopardus (assembly GCF_026936395.1). Lineage (NCBI taxonomy): Eukaryota > Metazoa > Chordata > Actinopteri > Perciformes > Serranidae > Plectropomus > Plectropomus leopardus. The sequence goes on along the minus strand of NC_142193.1, from coordinate 10,444,510 downwards.
ATTCAAAAACACACATGAGCAAACTTGTTCAAGCCAAACACTTTGAGAGTGTAGCGCAGAATTGCATTGGCCCTGCAGTTATGAGATTTCTTTGGAGATAGAGTTGATACATTACAGTGGCCAGGCAAAGAGAATCACATTTTTTCACATCCTGCCTAGAGTGTGATTAGATGCTGCTCTCCAACTCTGAGCACTGTTTAATTTGTCATTGCAGGCACAGTTATCTAAACCTGGATGGAGCCTTAAGAGAAGGAGATGTGTATCTGTCTCACAGTAGCTATGGTGAGATAAGGTATCACTTATATTTTATATGAATGGTTGAAGCAGTTTACCTGGCCTTTGCCACCTCACTCCACCTCCGTTATCCCCCACTGTTAGATCGGGACAAGCTGTGGAGTGGCTGAGAGTGTATCAGTATTGGAGATGCGGGAGCAAAACAGACCACCATAAACTACATTTTGAAGCTAATAGATTTATTGATTAGCCAGCCTTCTGCTACAGTAGTTCACATTCACTATGATACAGTAGATTCAGCACATGGATTCCTGCCGCTGCATGAGGTTGGCCAGAATTATGGGATACATTGGTATTCACAACCACATACTTTTTCTCTATATCATCTTTCACTCCCAACCTCTAGCTCTACCTTTCTCCTCCCCTCACACCACCCGCTGCTTGGCAGTTCAAAGCATCCTCTGTACTCTTAATCCTTTAATAACCAGCCTCTATCAAAAGTGGATTTCTCACTGAATCTCCAAGACAATCCTGCGAATTTGCAGGCGTACGAGTTTGTACACACACAAAACAAGCCATGTCCTGTTTATTTACTCACTAGTGTATGTACATGTGTACATTTGGTTGGTTTCATCTGGTTGTTGCATCCTTTCTGGTCTTAGAGTGACAGTGCTGTAAATGCAGTGATAATGAATAGGCCTCGGGGAGCCTTTGCTGACTTGCAGCAGCAGGCTAATGAGATTAGCAAAACCACTGAGGGCCTGTTACCGGCATGAGGCCCCCTATGAAGTAGAACAAGATGAGGAAGCAGGCAGGACTGAGGCGTCTCTGATCTGCAAAGTAAAGCTGAGAATGTACAACATATATAACTACCACAATATTACTACTACAGAAACATAATTTGGTAATACTGTAAATTTGTATATTCTTATACATGTTATTACTGGAGTCAGTGAGTTTGGGGTCAACATAAGGTAGACCGTGGCACAGTACAGTGGCAATAGCCATTTTGCATAGAGATCACGCGATAGTGCTGCTACAAAGTCCCTTCTTTAAGCCGCCTTTTTTACACAGAACTATACAACAGCAGCATCATAACACACTAAAATGTTTGATTTTATATAGCATACCAGCATCACAGAAGCAAAACAGGCATGACAGGCGTGATGTATAGATCCACAACATCAGCCTGTAGTATGATTACTAAACAATAACCAGGGTTTCCCACATATTTATGTATTTGTGCTGGGCCCCCACTGCTAAATCATCTGCCGCCACAAATAGTTTTTTAGAACTGGACTGGTAATTAGAAACACTGCTGAAATATATATATATATATACCACTGGGTTATTTATTGCGCACTTAGGGCAGAGGCAGTGCAGCAGAACATCAGGCGCACTGAAAGTGAAACTTAACCATTCATTCTGCGGACATTTTCATTTGCTGTTCTTCTTTGAGTTAGGTGCTAACTGCAACTTTTTAAATCTCTTGCAGTGGGTTGCACACATAACACAGAGTCAAAACATCACACCCATGCCACCCATGATCCCGTCCTGCCGGCTTTCCCATTTATACACATATCGTTTTGACGCTGTTACTGCCTCGAATGCTGGCTTAAAAAAAAACTTTTCTCCCATTCGGCGATCGAACCTTTTAGAAAAAACAGCGAGGTGGCATAATGTCGTGAAATACCTGCCTTGAAGAAGACTAATGGGCTGATGTGTTTGTAACAGGGCTGCTGCGACAGCAACCTTGTCCTTCAATGTCTCACCCTACCTGGTTGACTGATATTTACAAGAGACTGTACAGATTGGACTAAAATGTGCACAATAGTTCTCAAGGGACAATTTTCCCTCCATTATCATCAGCTTGATCCATTCTTACACAATGTGCAGACACATTAAATGCCAGAAAATCATTTAGCTTGGGCAAAGTGCTACTACTCTAAAAACCACATGAACAGCTCACATGCTCAATCCATTTCACATTCAAAAGCTCCACAATGGTAGCACTCATTGTAATGGTAAATCCACACCCGTGAGTGCATTACCTTGACATAAAACCTGACCTGAGAACAGTGAGGCAACAAAGCAGGCACATCAACAGACCTACATAACCTTTCCAACACTGCACCGACATCTAATTCAGTAAAGAAGGAAAATGTCTCTCTGCACTAAAATGAATGTTGCTTCACAACATGGTTAATGGATACTTACTTGAGGGTAAGGTTTTTGATTAAGCACTTCATTTGTAAGGCAGTGGGTTGATGCACCATGTCCCATTTCTGACAGAGGGCGAACACAGAATAAAGTGGACGAGAAGGGCAGCACCGCCAACCCGAGCTGGAAAAAACTGATGAAAATCACTCAGTTGGATCACAACATGTACCCACAACAACCGCTGATCAGCCTGATTAGCCTGTAAAAGTCTAAATAAATAAATAAAAACATGAGACTGCGATTTAATATGTTTTAGTGAGAGAAATTAAGTGCTTTTGTGCATGTGTGCTGATTGTAATTATGCAGCTTTCATAAGGCAATTGCCAGCCTTTTCAGTATTTTGGAACCTAAATGATATACTTGACGAGTGTTTCTTCAAATGCTATATAATGGTCTTTGCAATTCAATGCAGTGACGCAAACAAAAAAGAGAAGGTCACAGGAAACAATAAATAAATCATTTGTCACATATCATATAAGTTACAATTTCAGTGCATTTTCCATTAGGAGGTTGTGAATAAAACTATTGTGAGTGATTACAATGGACTTCAATCTTCAACTTCGACCTCTGACAGTTTGCCGCCAATGTGGCCTCAAGTTTCTGCTCTTAAGCGGAGATAAAGAGCGGGCTACAGAGGTCTGATAAGCTCACTTCTTTCTAAATGCGCACTTCATTTTGTTTTTCGCTATCAAACTTGTGTTCTTCAAACCTCAAACTACGCTGAGTCAAATGATATCGCTTGAGGGAGTTTATCAGACTTTGTGCAGCTCCCCGTGTTGCTAAATATGGCTTGATACAACTTTTTCACATATGCAGCAGTACTTCTGAACACCTGTAAACTGACTTTGATGTGTAAAATTGGTGGGGTTCAAGTATCTGACTGCATATAAGGCCTGCTTGCCCTCATTACACCCATTACACTGGTGCTTTGTTTCGTCTTAATCTCCTGTGTGTGGGTCAGTAATTCGAATCAATTGCAAGAAAGGCAGACACAACCTAAAACAATGAATGCAACAATTAACAATGCAAGTAAAATTCATGCCAATTGCTAAATAATTATAGCTATAAATTGTATAAAATGTGGGGTTTTACGAATAGCTTGATTAGTGATTAAAAAAAACAAACTTCGATACTGAAAGACACAGACCAAATTTCTTCAATACTACCGACTATTGATAAATGCCTTGCATGCTTGTACCAAGATCAGATCATGCTGGTGGTAGAATCATGCAGGAAAAACACAGTGTGGCACCCAGAGAAAGAGCTCGTCTTTGCATTGCTGTTTTGAATGGCTTGACATCAAAAAGGTGTAAAAAGAAGAGATCAAAAAGTGTGGCCCCATTTTATCAGGCTCGATCTGGCCTCCAGGAAATGTGCCAGACTTTGAAGAAATTTTTCATAGTGGCCTAACAATGCAATTACATCAGTCATTTGATGCCATATGGCCATAAAAGACTTTTACCCAAAGACAGAGTGGCAAAAAAGAGATTTCTGTTTATCAGTGACTACATGTTTTTGAGTGCCACAACTCCCCACAAACGTTGGACTTGTTTCACGACCAGAATTCCATTTATTTGGTATGCTTAGATTTTGAAAGTTAAGAAGAGACATACAATTAAATAATTTTATCCCCATTCAAGATAACAGAGCACTAAACCAGAGGTAGTCTGCTCAGCCGGCTAAAACAGTGCTGATCCTGTACATTTAATGCGCGGCAGTTGAATGTTTTTTGGCTTCGTGTGCCATTGATCAATTTCCACCACTGTATCCAGTTCTCTTACATCCAAAGGCCCACTGCCAATAGCACATGCTGCAATACATGCAAAAAGATATTGATGCCAAGACCGGCAACATGATGAATTTGATGAAACACTTCGATGTTCACTGAATAAATTAAAGAGCAAAAAGCTGCTCCATGTTTAACTGCAAGAAGAATGGAGCATCTTCCATTCAGCATTCAAGTCCACCTGATCTTACAGTGCCTCCTTCAAAAGATCCACCACCAGATTCCCTCTCATCCAAGATTACTGAGGACGCCTCTGTGATGACTGGGACTTTAGCAGGTAACACTGAGCAAGCACAAGTCACAGAATTCGTAGATGCTTGTTTACTAAAGTTAACATTACTGCAATAGGTGCAGTGAGTTCAAGTGGGAACTCTGGTGATGTTCTGTCAAAGGACAACCTCAAGTTGTGGTATATGTGTGTTGTTTTTGTTTTGTTTTTTGCTTTGAGTGGGAAAATGCCAAGATGCTGAAACATACATCTGAAGAGTTGAAATAGACAACTCAAGACCCATATTAAGGAAAGGTTTAGATTTTTATGTTATGAAACTGCTTTAGTGTTTAGAAATACTAAAGAGCTGATAAATAAAACAAAAGATTTGTAGCCTACCATAACATGCAATGTATTTCTTTTGCTGAAAATGTATTGTAAAATTAAAAGTATTGTTCACGAAGCAGCATTTGAATCAGGGTACCAGTACCAGTATTAGTATCTTTTTTTTTAACAATATATGTTTGGACCATTACAATGGTGTGAAAAAAGGGCAACAAACTTCATGGTAGCAAAGCTAACACTGAACTTTTAACGAGCAGCACACCAGCCACATTGCACAACGTTTGCACACAGGTATTTATCTGCCATGTCTCATTTCAGCTTCAGTCAGTCCCTGACTCTGAGGCCACAGCACAAAGAAAAAAAAAAGAACACAAATGAAATGACTAAAAGAAAACTTTCAAAGACAGTTTGAGCTTCTGCATTACCGCAGAGAAAACATCTGCCATGCTTCAATCAAGCCAAGGGAGTGCACAAGGAAGAGCGGGCACACAAATCCCCAAACCCACAACCACCCACACAGAAAAGAAAATAGATGTGAGGGGGGGGGGCAGTACTGTAAAAGAAACTTTTTGATATGGTGGGCTTGTACATGGAGCTATTCCTAGCCACATAACCCTTTTCAGCCATGTTTCTACATAAGCATGGCTACGGTTCATGAAATTTTTCAGTATTTTTTTTACTCTGCAAATGTTCAGTTCATTTGTCATCTTTGTTGCACAAGCATTTATTTAACGAGAGCTGTGGTGGTGATTTGATAAATGCTCTGCGCAGTCACACATTTGCTAATCTTGCTGTCTGATGACTGAGAAAGCTTTAACAGTCAGCTATAACGGGAAGTTACGACAGCTTGTATACTGTGTTTTTACAAGTGTTTTTACAGCCCTTTAACTTAGCCACTGAAGCAGGTATGGCACCAGAGAATACCCACCTAAATGCTAATGAAATAAAGCAATACGTTGTTTCAGCATGATGTAATACATTTGCAACTTTTACATGGCAGCTGTTGTTTAAAACCGAGATACCTGACAGTAAAAACAACACGTAAAGAGATGAAAGTACAGTTTTGATGGTGACAGAATTGGCATTGGCAAGTTCTCAAAAAAAACCAACAGAAAATTGGACTTACTGAAGAGAAGTTGTGAGCGCCGCAGGGTTCCCCTTTGTATTTGCACGACAGGAGCATGTCATCCAGTTGGTGGCTCAGTCTGTCCATAAACTCCAGGTTGGTTCCCTCAAAGTTTCTGGGTGGCAGAAAGAGCCTGAAGTCCGACAGCTTCCTGAACCAGGCCCGACGGTCCTCTTGAAGCAAGTCCAGAACCATTGGCCTCACTGTCCGGTTGGCCAGCAGCAGGCCCAGCCAGTGGCCGGCAAAGTACAGATCGCTCTTGGTGAGCTTGTAGAGGCGAATTGGGTTGTTGTTGCAGATAGTGACTGCGGGGAAGGCCAGTTCTTTGGCCCACTCTGTGTGGACTCGTGTGTATGTGGGGAAGGAGAGCCAGTGCAGTAGGCGGTTGGAGGACCAGGATAACAGCAGCCCCAGGGAGGTGCACAGGGCCAGTAGCCAGAAGGCCCTGCGGCCCATGGAGCCACCAGGGACGCAAACATGCCTCAGGCCGTGCAGGCGTGTCCTTGATAGCAGAGTGGAAGTGACCCGAGCCAGAGTTGGCTTTGTGGGACGCCGTTGACGACCCTTTCTGATCATAGCCGGGGATCCCCGCCTGAGACAGCGCCCCTCCAGGGCCATAGCTGCCCACAGCGCTCCTACAGCCGCGGGAAAGGCTTCATTTCCCAGCCAGGCCTCAGGGGCCGGGGCCCACATGTAGCTCCAGGATAAATCCACTACTGTAATCCACACCTGGATATTCGTTTGGACTTACAAATACTAATGACCCATGCAGTCTTAGCTGTAAATATATGAGCAGACTTAGTTCCCCCAAGGAAATCAGTGTGTTTTGAAGTCGTCTTCTCCCAGTGGTGCTCTGATTAACTCAGCAGCTGCAACTTGTTGGTCATGTCTCCTGGTCTGCTCAATGTGAGAGTGGCTCCAATCATCCAACTCAGAAAGGGAGGGGGGAAATCAGCTAGGCAAATGTGCTCCAAGCAAGGTGGCTTCTACATGAGTGACTCCAGCATCCACCGCAGTTAGTGTGACAGTGAACAAGAGACGATGAGACAGAGAGGGAGGCAAGAGGAAGAGGGAGGGGAAGGGAGAGGGGGAGAGGAGGATGGAATACAAAATACCAAGGGCTAAGCAGAGAGGACCAAAAAAAAAAAAAAAAAAAAACAAATGAAAGAAGGGAAGGTAATTAAAATAATGAGAAGACAGCGGAGGGGATTGCTTGGTGTGGTGCAGTCTGTTAGAGGAGAGCTTGCCTTGTTCCAGCGCTGTGGTTTCTCTTCCTCTGAGTTACGTGTGTGTGTTTTTTAGGCTTGCGGAGGCGTCCGGGAGCCAGAGACGGCAATCAGTTCCTTGTCACTATTAAGAACGAGCTTTAATTGAATTTACAAAAGTCTCCTGTGCGCATTTGTTTGCGGTCTCACTTTTGACGACTTCTTCGTGATGTCACCGGTCTGCTCCTTGTCTCATTTGCCTTGAACCAATGTTATTAAGTCCTGCGGGTAACCATCATCTTGTAGACCTGCATCTGAGCGCCACAGTCACAGTGAGAAACATGCTACAGCACACTTTCACATGGAGAAGGAGGCACTCATGCGCACACACGGACACACTCTCACAGCGGTTTCCTGCGGGAAACCAGACCAGAGATAATCTCTTCTGTCACACTCTGATCGCAGCATCTCTCTCCCTTTTTCTGCCTCCTTTTACTCCCTCTTCCTCTTCATCCCTAGTTTTCTCCCCAACTCAAAGGAAGCAGCACTAATCTCAATATTCCTCTCATGTCTCCGCTCCTCCTTCTAAAAATACTCTCCCCAAATCAAATCCATCAACTTGCCCTCACGCTCCTCCTCCTCCGCTTTGCTCTCGTGTCAGTCAAGCCCCGTAAGCTCGACCTCCTGTCAGGATTCCTCTCCTCCTCCTCTTCCTCTTCTTCTTCTCCACTTTGCGCACGCACTCGCTCACTTCTCTCCGTCGTGTCCGTGTGCACTTTCCTCCCTCTGTGTCCTTGTCATCCAGCGTGCTCCCTCTCCCTGCTCCGAATGACTTCTTCTTTCCCTTCAGTGATCTCTCCTCCCTCCCTCTCTCTCTCGTGCTCTCTCGCGGTTTCCTCCTCTGTTTTTTGCTCCTGTTTTCAGCATGTCCTCCCGTTGCACCTCTCTCCTCCTCCTCCTCCTCCTCCTGCGCCACAGCTCTGTCCACGCAGCCGGTGAGCTCGTCACTGATGAGAGCGCGTGTCTCTCTGTGCTAACTCGCGCTGTCCTTCGCCCCCCTCTGTTTGTCTGCTGCCGCTGCTGAGCCGCACAGCTACAGTGCAATGAGCGGCTGCTGTGTGCATGAATGTGAAGGTTTGTGCGCAGCAGAGAACAGCTCCACGTGAGCTCCACTTTCAGCCAATTTGAGTTAATTTTAATGTGATGGAGGTTTGGAATTTGTTTGGATTAGACAGTGAGGGAGAATTATAAATTAAGGACAATATTTAGATGTGTGATAATTTATCACAAATCTTTCTACTTGTTCATACAAATGTAGTTTCTGCTAAGTACGTCAAAGTATGCTGAGTTTGGCACATTAATATAATTTAAGTAGGCTATTAGTCCTTACACAAAATATATCAGTTATACAAATTGGACTCTGATATTTGCTAATATCAGTCAACAAAACCAGACATTTTTGTCTCTTTTGATAAAGAAAAAGTTTTACAAGTTGGACTCATCTAATACTTGCTAGTTGTAGTTAACAAAACCAGACATTTTTGTTCTCTTTTCACAAAATGAGTTAGTTTTAAATTGGATTCATCTAAATTTTCTTTTAATTTTAACTGCCAATTGTCTTTTAAGTATTTTGAGGCTGGTTTCCATCTTTAAAGTGTACAGTTACCATGGTTACAGGTGTTCTCATTGATTGCAAGGTTAGCTTTTGTAAAACATTAAGTTTTTGTGTTAAAAAATGACTTTTTCAGTTTTTTTGCAAATTTTTCGCTGATAACAAAAGTACTTACATTTTTTACAGACTAAATTAACATGGAAATGTCCAATATATACCACTTTGTGAGTCTTTTTTTCTAAAATAATTTACACAAAAATTGGAGAGCACCATTATTTTTAATTTATCTAGATAAATTGATATTCTTTTGCCTATGCCATCTTTGATGAGAGCCTGATCAGCACATAAAAGAGGCTGATGTTGGGGTGTCTGACTGAAACATTGCTGCCATTACACGGTTTTCCCACTAGGGAGCACTGATAAGTTTATTGATATTATAGTTTGAATAATATTAGGAACAACTATTTAGCGGCTAAAATACCCAATTTGGGGCACACAATCCTAGATGAAAACACCACAATGTCACTAAAATACACCCACATTTGTGTGGCTACAGCTGGAGACACATTGAAAGGTCACAAACACAACCAGTTTTGTTGTTTGCGGGTCTCAAACAGTGGTCTGCAGCTTGATGGGTGTTTCGCCTGTGTGTCATGCCATCCACCATCCCCTCTACCTCCCAATGACAAACATTGATATGATACATTTGAAATGTACAAGGGTACCCTGTTACTGGTTTGTAGAAATGTATCATGCCAACATTGTCTCCTTTCAACTAGGCTGCAAAAAATGGTAGACCTCTATTTCTGACCACGCTTCAACAGTCAATAAATTATATTGTTTTTTGTTTAGTTTTTTTTCTATACTGTGGATCAATTTTTCTTCCAAAGAGACCAAAACTCTACTGTGGTGGGTTATTTTTCCAAGAGAAAGGTGTACAGAAATCACCTAATCCCACTTCATAAAATACCTTTAAACTAAACAAATGTAGAAAAACAGCAAGATAACACAGAGGAAAGCAAGCGAAGAAAAAATAAATAAATAACTGCCAACAATATGTTGAATGTTACAACTGCTCATATTTTATCTCCTATGAAACTTGGATTAGAGGAGTATTTCAATCTTGCAGCGTGTCCTTAGTGGCTCTGTGTAAACACATCAAACACCCACACAACATCAACTCTTAAGCAGTCTGTGCAAGGACGATATCTTATTACCTTGTTTCTCATTTAAACCCACTTTTCTTACCATTTTTCTCTGCTTTAATGGTGCAGCTTTAGTTCATAGTTGGTCTGCCAATATCATGTCCACCTGTGAAGCATTTCTGTCCAACACAGTCAAGTTAAATAAGCTTCATCACTACAAGTAAACATGGTTTGGAGCCAACTGAGCTCAAGTGCTCTTGTTCACTCAGTGCTTTGATTCTTTGTTTGATGAAATCAAAGGTTTTACTCATCAGTAGAGAAGTGCCGATGAACAGCTGGTTTACGGAATTTGATGATTTTCTGCGTGATCGGCCATGAGCGATGACTGGCAGATCAGTCTCAGACATAGCCGATTCTGTGCAGGTTAAACTAAGGTGCCAAACGCCTGTACATGTTACATGCAAAGCTGTACAGATAATAACTGACTAATGTTACAGCCACACACATCCACTAAAACATATTGTTGATGTGGAAGTTCTTTACCGTGAGTGAAGAAGAGACGCATTTTGCAATTTGCAATACATGTAAGGCATAAATAACACTGCTGAGAGCCAACAATAAAAACATCCAAAACAACAAACCTAATTAGGTACTTAAAACACCATCACCCGCCGAACAAGCCCAATATCAAGTAAAAATGCAGAGCCAGCCACAAGCCAGCAGCCTCTGCTATCTGTCATTGGTATTGGACACAAGGGACCAAAGCAATTATGAGAAAAATTCTGGAATTCATGGAATTGGATGACTGGCCATTTTCCATAGTCAAGGACAGAAGTTTCAAATATTTGATACGTCCAAAGTACACAATACCGAGTACTTTGTGATATATTTGGACAGCTAATACAAGCTTGTTATCAATGTTGTGCCAGACTGCTCAGAGGGTGGATGAAGAATTACAGCAACACCAAGTCCTTCTCAGCTGTCAAGAAATGCCAAGGTCCCTCGAAATCTAACACGTTTGACACAGTGTTGCATTGGTTTTGCATAAACAAGACCAGGGTCCATGTGGCATTGCAAGACAAAGCTAGATACATGACCAAAGCAATTCATAAGGGCAAATTGGCAAGTTTGCTGAGCATGGCACATGCACAACAGTTGGCAGTGAATGAGGGTCTGCTGTCCCAATGAAGCATCATTGACGTGGGCGACTGGAAGGAAGACTGTCAGGCATTTTGAATACCCCCTGCAGCTTCACAACATCTTTGCGGGTTGGGTCAGCCCAAGAAACCATTGCAGCAAGATGTTCCTACCAGATGGAGCAGCACCTACTGCCACAATCAGTGGCAGAGTAAAGCTGTGCTCTGAGGGCATGTTGAGCCTCATTGCACCTTTCAAGGAACTCAAAAAAGACATCAGCTCCTTGATAGCAACTGCCACAGATGCCATTCTAGCAATCGCTGCACTGAAACAGCTGGTGGTTCAGAGAAGGTTTGGCAACATTGAAAATAAACTGCTGATGAACTTTTTGCAGAGGCATCCACGGTACTGGTACCTGTCACAGGAGCACCTGCAGCCAAAAAACATGCAGTCTCTTACTTTCAGTACATTACAAAATACTGAAGGAGAACTTTGAGTTGAAGCAACTGTGGGTCAGACCCTCACTGTGCAGGTACAAGGCATTAACCGACTGGAGGATCAATAAAGATGATTTCCCTGCCATTGTTCCACTTGCCTGTGGCTACCTCTGAGCCCAGAGTGCAAGCACTGGCAGCGAGTGCATAACTGGACATGTGGTAGATGAAAGAGAATAAATTTGCTTGTTACAACCTGTTAAAAAGTCCTGTATGGTTTCAGTTTTGCAAACCTGCGTCTGCCAGCACCTGCAAAGCTCAGTATCAGTTACAGAAGTTAGTCAGACAGAAAATCTGACGCTACCAAAATCAGATTTAGCAAGTCAGATCTTTAAGGAAATCAGAAATATGAATTTGCAGAGAAATCGGTGCATCTTAACTCATCAGCATTCATTGGCCTTCCCCTGCTAATTACAGAAGAGAGCGTTGTCTCCTGTGTGATGAAGTGGGGTAATTTTTTAATTTCCTTTTTAAATTTTTAATTGAACTATGTAAAGCTGTTCTTAAATAGAATAAAATAGAAAAAAAGAAATCCAAACCCAAAATATAGCACCCTCTTTATATTTTGTCAGTAACACAACATCAAATTATTCTTGCCATGCGTCACCAAGGCTACCCAAATAATTACAAAACAGCCTCGTAACACATGACGAGATGTAAGTCTAATTTGCTGCAAGATCAACCAAGTGTGTGGGCTTGACATTATTTTGACTTGAGCACATGTTGCTTCTAATTGTTTGGCCGGATGTTCAGCAACACCGATACCGCTGTGATCCCCTCCTTGAATATGTAATGAAAAGACATTTTTAACTCCGGAGGTTGAAAGCCCACACACGAACATATAGAAACCTTTCACACTGCCAAAAGCCATTAACGCAGAAACCCAAAAGAGGCATGTGCACACACGCAAGCACATTGTGTGTACACACAAAGAAAGACATTGTTACCAAACAGCAGAATGAGGACTGTGGAAATCTTGAAAGAGTAAAATACATTAATGTATAATGAATATCTGGTCAAAATACAAAGAATGGGGACGCAGTATTGAAATGTCAAATACATGCACACACATTTATTTTTTTCAAACATCTACTGTATGCTACACACACACACACACACACACACACACACACACACAAACACACACACACACACAGCCTACAGCTAGAGTTCGAGGCAGCCTTCCAGAGCCTGGATCCACAGGCTGAATAATTAGCTTCGAGCCATAAAGAGGGTTTCACAGTCCAGCTATGCAGTCAGTGTAAAGAACAGCTCAAAGGCTCAACATATCTAATTTGCAATTCTAAAACATAAGGGAAATCACTGATTAATTAGGGATATAGCCAACCCAAGCGTCACATACAATTACACTGCACTCTATGGCTGTGACATCTTGGCATGCATCCCCTATAAAATATTCCCATTGCCTATCGTCAACAACATTGTCTCCAATCGGAGGACACACAGTGATAAACTGGTCGTGAGAGAGCGGCCCATAAATATAAACCCCAATTAAACATTCATAGATTCATGTTAATGAGTCCTCTAATGTTTATCACAGAAGGCCGGATGAAAATCGCTTAATAGCACAACAGTGGCTCTGCAACACTCAAGTCCGACGCGAGGAAGCCGACAGTTGTAGATGATTCATGTTGGCCTTGTCTTTGAAAGCACAGGTGAGGCCGTGACACTGGCGAGTAGATAAAACATAAGGGAGGTGAATAAAAACAGTGTATCTTGTGCGGTGGGCTTCCATTCATCAAAACCCCACTTTGATTTAAAATGACAGCGATGGCAGGCAAAGCAATCAGTTGCTTTTTTTCTATATTTTATTAGTTTTCTAATCTGACTGCAGCCGCAGAGGAAAAAAACGTACAATGGGAGCTTCACCTTCCGCCTTCTCCTTGAACTCGTTGGTTTTTAAATGAGCAGAAAGGATAAATCCCTGGGTCGCCACTGATTAAGTCGAGAGATGGATGGCCTTGTGGTAGCCACTCATTATATCTAATAGTTGTTGTCAGGGTTCATAGAATAATCTAGAAATGGCTTCCTTTGTGATGAGGCAGAGGAGGTTTTGCTAGGGGCTTCTCGATCAATTTTGAGTGGCTGTCACTGATGATAATATGTTGCACTGAGGAGCTCATTTGTGTCTGAATAACCGTCGCGGTCACTTTTTACGCACAAAGTCACAATGGCAATATTGGTTGGCCAGAGCCACTGAAAAACACCGGGTCTCATTAATGAAATGTGAGTAAATCTGTGAGTAGATTTGCTCATAAATAACCTTGGTACTACAAACCTACACTGGATTCAAGAATGCTGTGTAAAACTCAGATTTGATCATAGACACGTGCATATGTTCATGAATGCCAATCATAAATTGATGGTGTGGTCCCGTTTCTCAGCAGTTAGGACACATCCCGGGCCCATGAATAGGTGAATAAGGAGGCGAAAATGACTTCTGATGCTGAGATTAAAGTTATTTTGCATGAAATGGAATTGAGAAAGATATTTTATTGTCTTCTGTCAGCAGCCAAATGGTGTGACAGTAAATAAAGTGTTACTATTATTTATTTAAAATTCCATATATTATCAACATGTATTAAAGATATTAAAGGCTTGATTGATTGACTGATTGATTGATTGATGTTTGGACTCCACATTCTGATCTTTTTTTCACCGATTCTATTAATTGCCAACTAATTTATCTAAATGTGTTTTACAGTATTTCTACCCTTCTTCATGTTTAACTTACATGTTTAAAAGGCATCAGCGTATTGTCAACACAACAGAGTAAAATATGAATTAAAATTGTGATTTCTTATAATGACAAGCAATATTTATCTGCATTCCTTATTCACACAAGCTCCACAAGTAGTCAGAGGCACGTGTTGATTTTGTTAGTCCCTACGAATAGATTTGGGCTACTAAAATATTGATGAATGCCAGAATGCATGTAAATTTCCTTCCGTTAACACTTTACACACGTTGTTCTGCTCATGTTGCATAAATGAGACCCACTATGTGTATCCTCGAGGTCCAACAAGGATTTAATGCATTTTCCCTTTCATGTTTTTCTTAATGAATGTTTTAAAACCTGCATTGTTTACATCCTACCCAGCAGTAGCATTGCTGATCTTTGGAAAAAACACTAATATAATTATAAATATTAAGACAAAGTTTGCTCCACAGCCCTAGCTACTAATCAGCGACTCCACAGGGTTCCTTCAAAGTAGCCACTTTGTGAAACAAGCTGGTTACACCACACTGGAATACTATTTCCCGATGCAGCTGCTTTGGCTAACGTTTTAGATGTGTATATCTGCCCACCTGACAAATTTAAAACTCTTTTTAGCGATAATTTGGTCTTCACCAACTCGAGAGGGAACTATCTGATTCTTTAGCATCTTGGTTCTCCAGTTCAGTGCTTTTCAGTGTGTTTACGCATGTACATGAAAAAAGGTGTGCTCCAGGACGAGGCGGCCATTGGTGGATGTAGTTACCAGCCGCTGCAGATGATTGGTTGAGAGACAGTACGTAAAGAGCCTAAGATGGTGGCGGCTTTGGACAGAGGAGAGAGCGTCTTCCCAACAGACTATCCGCATGCATACACAGATAGAGTGGTGGTGTTAGTTGGGGTCAGCTGCCGATTTTTGAGTGTCTAAGGACAACGGGATGTTGTATGCTGTAAAGGCAAATTGAGATTTGTGATAATGGGCTGTATAAATAAAACTGACTTGACTTGAAATGACTTTGATTTCTATGACTTTGTACTTTGCTTTCTCCTTTTTTGTAATTAAGTTAAGGAAGTTAGCAGATTTATTTATCTATTTATTTGTATTAATTTTCAGGTTACATTTGATTGCTTTCTTTAAACTGGAGGTATTTTGGTTTGTTTTACTGGCCTTGGAGCACCCTGATATCTAATTAGTACCACAGTGTATTTTTATAATTACAAACAAATCTGATTGTTTGCATATTTGGTGAATCTTCCTTGTGGTTGTTTGGGACCTTGGGAAGATGGGGGCTTGATTTATGTAATGTCTTTGTTTGCTGTTTGATGCAGCTCAGGTGGTGTGGATTTTCAAGGCTTCTTTACGAGAAAAAAAGCTGACTTTTGGGGCTATAAACAAGCTTGAGACTGAATCAAACAGTATAATCGAGTGCCAGAAAACTGAAAAGATGCTTAACTCAGTCATTTAATCCATTGTTAACACACAAAAATTGATTAGTGCAGCTCTTTTTGTATAAAATAAACATGCAATCCCAAATGATTTCAAAATTATTGTGTGCACAGTCCTTCACTTAAATTAACTTACAAATAAATCAATAATTTAAAAAGAATAAGTACAAAATACAAAACTGTCTTTGCAACTAGTTAAGGAATGCATCTAAAATAAACTGTACTATATTAAGTCATTTTCCTTTTCATACAGATTGAGATGAATAACTATTTTGCCTATAAAGCAAATTTCATTTTTTTTTTCATAAACATGAGCTACTGTATCAGTGCGCTGTTTTCACTGACTGGGGGGGAGGATTTCTCAGTTACATCTGTCACCGTTTGGAGCCGCTAATTTGTAAAGGATGCCACTGCAGCTTTAAAAGGAAGCAAACATGACAAATTCACAAAGAGTTCTGTCTCAGATCAAATATTAAAGAAGCAACCCTTTGTACTCACCTGTGTAATTGTTTTGATGTTAAATTTTTGTACTCTGACTCAGACGCAGAACAAGAGGAAACACACCTGAGGTC
This sequence comes from Plectropomus leopardus, assembly GCF_026936395.1. NCBI lineage: Eukaryota > Metazoa > Chordata > Actinopteri > Perciformes > Serranidae > Plectropomus > Plectropomus leopardus. The sequence goes on along the minus strand of NC_142193.1, from coordinate 10,428,243 downwards.
ATTGTACGTGAAGACGGCAGAGCTGTCAATTCTGCCAGGGCAGGAGGTAATATGGCTTAAAGGAAATCACAAAAAAGAAAATAAAAAAAAAAACTCTGCAGGTAAAACTGAACCTGTAATTGTGATGGAGACTCTTAGCTGAGCAATAAGTTAGCCTCGGGCAAGAAGGGAACAATTCTTCACTGAGGTACGAAGGAATCACAGGGGGACTGCAGAAAGTAGTTGGAACGAGCACTTTCATTTCATGTCTTATTTTAATAAGAGCAGGTGAATGGAGATTGCTTCAGTCTATACTGTAGCTGACCTCAGCAGCTCCACTTGCAGGGTAAGGGTCAATTTTAGATTAAATTACATTAAGAGTCTTGAGGGTATAATTAAAAATAAACCCTCCTGAGAATACTAATAAAAACTAATGAAACATCATCAGAATTTTTATATTGCAAGTTCTTAAATTGCCCTCTTTTTTCTCAACAATTAGAGTGAAACAATTGAGGATTAGCAGCTCATTGCAACTAATGAAAAGTAGATTCACTTCATTTTCAGCTAAATCAATAGAGGTTAAAGTAAATTGAGTCCTGCCCTGCTGGCTTGAGTTAAAGTACTGATGGACCATTTTTGTTTGAGCCTGTGACACCCATCTGCCAGGCCTCAGATGATGTACCTGACACACAGCTGGCCCTGCACCACAAAGACAAAAACATCACTGCCTCGATTTCAGCGTGTTGATAACCAGCTCATGGATCTCTTAATGATCCTTCCCTCACTCCCCCTACCTCAGCCCTTTCAGACTGATAAAATGGAAGCACCAGTTAATGCTGGCATTAAATTCACCCCTCGGTCACTGCCACAACGTCTGCCTGCCTCCACCAAAACAGAGCCCAATCTGTAACACCAACCTTGCTGATAACGAAGACGACAAAAAGAGAAGACAGCTCCCTCCTGCGTGGGCTGACGAGACAGATAAGGCCAGCGAGGTCACCAAAAGTTTGCCTCATCAGTCCACCCCAATCTCCCCTCATAAAGACATCTGTAACAAGCTGAGATCAGAGACCGCGGGATGTGAGGTTAATGAATGCCACTAAGCCGCACCTCAAATCACCACCAATCAAATCAACACCTAGAAAATTTGCATGGCATAAGCGCGGACAGGAGAAAGGACGCCCAGGATAGACAGTGTCTCTGCTGCACTACCTCCAAATATGCCTCCTCCTTTTCCAACTCGGTGTGAACCTTCAGCCTCTTATGGTTCAGAAGAAACAGGCTCTTCTTCTGAACATCATGTTCTTATCCCTGCTTTAGTAAAGTGAACTAAATGTACTCAACTATCTGTAGATTTATTACATTTGATACAAATTACTCAGTCTGACTCCACAAAAAAAACTTTAAATGGGGGAAATAGTGTTGTTTAATTTGAGTGTCATAAGATGTCAGGTCTTTGTCAGGTAAATCATATTTTAAATTAATGATTTAATCATCAACCAAGACAAAGTGCAGCAGTTCTTATTAAGTTAACCACTCCTAACCTCGGTTTTTATAAGCAAAGCCCGAGTGCATAAGAAAGTAAGCTTAGTCTCAGATTTGTTTTGAGGTTCAAAATACAACATTTAGAGCATTAATATAGCAGCAAACACATTTTTGATATATAAAGATAGTAGAAGTAATGGTTTCCTGAGCAGGAAATGAAGTCTCACTATCTTTGTGTGTGTTTTAATGTGAGCTGTGCTCTTTGTTATTGTGGTAGAAAGTCCAACATGTTCTCATCCCATGTCATCAAATACTGATGCAGTGGATTTACATGTCTACATATTACTCTGCTTCTGCTGCTGATGTTCCAGGATGACCCTATCGTGATTTTAACACAAGCAAATGGAGGGATTACGGGATAAAAACATATTCAGACAGGATGCGAACACCAGACTCTGGCATGAAAGTTCGGGTTTGTTTGATCCACTCACTTCCAGAAAATGAGCAGTCTTTTCTAAATCTATTTTCTTTCATATTGGGGCTAAAGACTGTTGATATTTGCCAGTGCATTTTTTCATTGACTTAAATTTGGGCCTTATTCAAATCTTCTATTTTACCTTCTTTTTATCCTTTTAAATCCTTTTAACGCGTGCCTTTCATATGGTGTTTTTGTACTACCTTGTATTTCTTGTATATCCTTTGTAATACCTTCATGTCTCAAATGCAGCACTTTGAATTGTTTTGTTGTTGAAGGTGCTATACAAACATATTTATCTTGCCTTGACCTCCCTTCAAGTGCCTGGAAGCCACACAAAACTGCAGCTGTTGACAAATATTACTACAACAAACTGTTTTATTGACATGCTTTTAATTACTATGTGATTAACTACCATTTCTGCTGTCAGAAAGAGCACAAAAACAGTGTGGACAGGCTTTTGGCACCTGCTCGGGTTCACTATGATAACAGTTATATCATAGTTCTGCTGCTACTGCATTGTTTATGTTTCATTTTTATTAACCCTGCATCACTAAGCAGAAGATTAAGGTCTTTATGATACTATGTCATATGTTTTGTTTGTTTTTAACTTGAGAATGAAGTGGATTTTATGTGTAATAAATCTTTTGTTCTCTTAGATTTAGTTTTTAAACATAAATCAAAAATGCTACAAATAGTCTTTTTCATACCAGAACAATCTGCCGATTTAACAGTGCACTCGGATAACATTGTAAGACTCACGGTGGGCAGAAAAGATCAGAATTCGTGCACAGCCAGAGATATCATCTTTTTTTATCCAACACATTCCTTGTCAATATCTGGCACCTATGCTAACAACAATGCAACTCGAGCGCAGACAGTTCGGTTGATGATTTGGGTGTGTTATGCTTGTTGTGGCTGATGTGGCCTCAGGCTGCTAGCCTTGAGCAGAGATGAGTAGCAGACTACAGAGGTCTGGTAAACTCACTTATTTGTTACTCCACACTTTCAGGTTTTTTTCTGCTCAAACTTGAAGTCTTAAGATGTAACTGTCATTAACGCAAGTGACTTCACTTTCTCTTTGTACCTAGTAAAGCTTTTTTGCCATTATCAATTATAGCATACTCTTTTTAATTTATTCTGGTAAATACATCTGGTCACCTCTATTTCCGCCCAACCTGGCCTGCTTCAAGCCAATCACAAACTTTAAATTAATGTGGGTCTGGTTTGACAAATTGTGAGCTTTTACACTTAGTGCAAAATGTATGGTGACATCATTTTCCGCTTGCAAACCCTAAGAGAGAAGTTCTGCTGAAGCACTTTTGAAAACAACTATCAACAATCTGTAAAAGTGCTATTTTCAAATTCTGATGGCAGAAAGGCAACACTTATTCAGACATGCTGAGGATACAACGTCAGAGCTCATCTTCACACGCTGCTATGTGTTCACATTTGTCCGTCATTCACCACTACCACATATGTTTTTGTTGCTCTGACTGGTTGTCCATCTACAGCTGTTGATATGCCCTCTGGAAATTGAAAATGAATATAGAGGTTCCAGAGTGATTCATAAATTGGTCTTGTGATGTGAGGAAGCTAACATTTACTCTTTTGAGGACAGAAGGAGCAAAAACGGCTAATTCTAAAGAGATATATGCAGATATGCTTTGAGTGTCTCATCTCATGCTTTTAACACTGCTATTTTATGCCTGACTGAGCACACGTTCATGCTGTGCACCTTTTTTTGATTAAAAACAATAGGGAGCAGTTGTTTTGGTTCAGGACCCACACCTGGCTCACATTAAGACAGAGCAACCCTTTTAAAGTTTGAACAGCAGCTAATCAGAACAAAAGGTGGAGGTGGTTGAAAATGTGTGTGAACAAAGGCTTGGTGTGAACTTGCGGGGCTTTAGTGAAACTGTTTGCTTAAACAAGTGCGTCTTTGTTATGATAAGCAAAAAATTGGTAGGTTGTTTATCCAGCTGGATCCCCATCGCTGTGATTATGTCATAAGCTCTGGTTAAACTAATAATCTTCCCCAGCTGACGCTACCTAAACACACTCTGACAGTTTGGCAGCATCCCAGCCGCGCTCTGCACACACACTCCTGCCCTTTACAGCTCCCCTCGGCCAGCCGCTATCCTTGCAAACTCAGGTTATGATTCAGTCGGCGGATCAACCTTTGAAAACCATCGTCACACAATCCATGTTTTAAACAGGAAACAGAGATGTTTGAGAGTAACATCTCTGCAGATTTACCACAGCTATGATACTAGCCAATCATATTTCTAAACAGTTGTTTTAAGTGAACACATAATCAGTAAGGTAGATGATGTGTGCCATAAAGTGCAGGAAGTCACACATCCGTCAAATGAATCAAAAGACAAAGGGAAAGCGAATTAAAGTATGTCTGCTGGATAACAAGCAATTATTAAAGTGATTTAATTACTACATTTGTGCTTTCAGTTTTATCTCTGCTTCAAAAGCAGACTACAATGTTGATTTAGTATGTTTAAATTATTCACCAACAGGCATCTTTGAAGAGAATTTTGTCAGTTGTTGGAAATATTTTGAAATGTCATAAAAATAGAAACAAATGATTCCAATGAAATGACAAATTAAGCCTCATGGGAGTCATGAATGTATTGATGTTTGCAGCTTAAACAGACAAATTATCATTTATTTGTATATCAACAAACTCATCGATCAGTCATGAGAGATTTTCTTTCCTCGGTAGTGTTTCGCTCATCTTACTTCCAAACATGTCAAAGGGTTTGAATGAGTTCCTCTGTAAAAAAAAAAAAAAACTGTGTCATCTCCCCATTTTGTGCTATAACGAAAAAACGAGGCACAAAATATTTAAACACTTTTGACAAGAGGCAGGAAACCAAAGTCAGTGAAACACATTCTTGAGATACTATCAGATTATCAAGTTGTTAAAGGTTACATGTTGGAAAATTGAATAATTACTGGCATAATTAGGTCTATTTTGGTGCTTGAGCTTGGTGGATATCCTCTTCAATCAGCAACTGTTTCTAAATTGCTTTCTTAATTGCTTTCATAACCACACTGTTAGAGCTTCAACTTGAAATGGCTAAAAGTGAGGATTCTAAACTCATTCTACACAGACCTATTTGTTTCAATGTGAAAGTTGCAGCAGCACCTTTTTGGGGCACCTGGTGTAGCAGCCAAGCAACAGAAAATCAATCTGCAGCTACTTTTGATAACTGTTTCATTGTTTATGTCATTTTTGGAGCACAAATACAAAAACTTAACAATTTCTTGCATTTTGATTGTGATAATTGACTCCTTTGTTGTCTTACGTTATGGTAAACTGAATATAAAAAAAGTGATTAGTTGAGAAAATAATCCACAAATTAAGCACAATGAAAAAATTGCAGCTGCTTCTACCTTTGTGTTGTGTCTATTATTATGTTTCTGTGTTTTAGGGCCAGCTATAACAAGACCTCAGTGCAGGTTGAAGTGTAGTGTAAAGGCTGGTAATGCATATATAATTACACAAATAAATAAATGGATGTAAAAGTGAATAAATAAATATGTAAAATGGAAAAAATGGGAAATTAAATAAATAGGGGAATGTATACGCAAAGTGGAAAATAATAATAATAATAATAATAATAATAATAATAATAATAATAAATAAGCAAAATATATGAAAATAAATAAATTGATAAATAAAACGTGAATTTAAATGGGAAAATAAATAAAGTGATCAATAATGGGAAATAAATATAGTATTTTTGGCATTTGAATTTATTTATTGACACATGTATTTTTGATTTTGTCAGTTTCAGTCCTCCATAAATCTAAGACCTCACTGTTAAAATCTTCCTGTGTGTGTTAGACTGCGCCTCAGTACTTATCAACTAAAGTCTCGTTGAACAAGTTTAACAGTTGGTGAGGTGCAGTGTGTTGATCCTGTTGGCTCGGACGCCTGACTACTCATGCCAGACATCATTCTACTGATATTATCACGGAGGCCATTCTGTGCCACTTTGTCACTTAACAGAATATGAAAACACCACATGGGTGAGGAGGATTTTGTTCAGTGAATAGAAACACTACATTGTAGATAAATTCATTTCTGACTGGCATGAGATCTTAATAACAACACAACCATTGATGGACTTCTGTCTGCTGAATATGAATGCACTGCATTGTCACTTTGTCAGGTTGAATAAAATCAGCTTACAGGTGCTAGTGTGTCCATACCTCTCTAATGATACATACAGGACTTGCTGCAGTTGCACTTGGCTTCTCTTGATTGTCATTCCTCTTATTAAACCCTTTATCTTGAAGTTTCCACAGTAACAGCAGCTCCAGCTGGACTGAAATACAAAGGTGTGTCACTAATGAGAAATCTGTATTGTTCTATGATTTACGTTTTAGGTTGTCTTAACCGAGAATCAAAGCCAATTAGATTTAAAATAAACCAGTTCCGTTCTACTTCCTAAATAATAAAAGAAAGGATAAAGAACATCTCAGCGAGGGAATGGAAAGCTCAGAGCCGAGACTGCCACAACAGTTCCAGCTAATGATGCTATTAGTGCTTCGGAGCAGCACAATCAATCAGAGAAGTGATTAGCATGAGCATGTACAGAGAGCTGGGCCATTAGTCAGATGTGCTGTGTATAACCTTCAAGACTCCACTAAACCACAGTGCTCACCCTGCGCTCTAAGAAAGTCTATAGTAAATTTAAAAAAAAAGAACGAAAAAAATCACAAATGGCCTTTTAAGCAAAACAGCATCGTGTTGTGTGTGGTATTGTGTGTTCATGGCTATTAATTTGGTGCAAGCAATGTTCACCCTTTTCCAACCGCAACTATAGGACAAATGCTTTAATTAGAGTCTCCACTGTTGGGTTTATGTGTTTGCTGCTGTATGATATAGAAACTTAAAAATAGTTCAGTCTGAGGATACAACAGAAAAAACAGCAGCTCACTGAGCTGACGCTGAGCCAGGCCAGACGAGGGTGCTGAGGTGAAGCAAGTGGGAGAACACAAAAGGGCAGCTCTTGATAAAATGGAACCATGGAAATGTTTCTGTAATTACTCTGGTCTTCTTTTTAAAACTCTATATGTTGATATTAGGCCTCCAAAACAACACAATTTGTAAGCGATCTGTCGCCTCTATGAGGAAACATAATTTGGATTTAAAGTAAAGGCTCCGAAGGGAACAGCGTCAGGGAGATACAGCAGCAAGTGTCTGACATTTTGAAATCTGAGGGTAAATGTCAGTGAACAGACATAGTTCATTTTAATCAAATGGGAAATTAATACATTTCAGAGTATGAAAAGGTGTCAAAACACATTGATTACTTCATTATTAATATCCTTTTAATGATGCAGGAATTATGAGACTTAAAAATATTAAATGTAACAAAGTCATTTGGCCATTTATGAATTCATGCTAATCCTAAATACACCCTCTAGTCACAGAGTGATGCAGGGACGACATTTATTTTTAAGCCAACATGCAAATTAACATCACCCTGGTTCCCTCGACAAAAAGCCGCTGGGATTTTTCCATTGGATTCTGCATTATTGCAGAAAATAAGCTTTGTGGCAAATATATGTGAGACTTACAGGTGTTTTTTAGCAAGATAATCGAATGAACACCCTTTTATGATTTTTGAAGCGTAAATGCAATCACCAGAGGTAAAAAATTAGGCTATAAACAAACTACACCACAGTGGCATGACTAAGCATAATCACTAAAACGTGACTGTAAAGTTCTTTTTTTTCCTTTCCTTGACTGCTCCCAACAACGCAGCTGAGTCACAAACTTTCTCATGTTACAGTTAAACAGCACACTACAATATGTTTCAGAAAACATTTTAGTTGAAAAATACACAATGCAGTGACAGAGTCTTGATATATAATTGATTAGTGCTGCCTAGTTTGACCGCAGTCTGTAGACAATTATGATATATATTTATTTTTTTATGGATTATCCATCTCATTTACTGCTTTTGAATATGGTGACAGTTTTAAAATAAAATGGATAAACTGTAGCGTTAACCACACACCATATTGTAACAAAAGATTTCAAGACAAGAGAACCAGGAGTGCTAAAATACTCACTCATTTTCAGGTTTTAGGACTTCCTGCACTACTCCATTCACATTTCTACTTTTATAACCACAGGTGTATACACAGAAAGATGAAGCACAGACGGACAGGCAGAAAGAAGGAGAGAATGTGAAGCTGGCTCTTTATCTTATTCCCACGTCAACACAAGCTCGCTAAAAGAATGTTTCCTGAATGCATAACTGAGGAGTGGCATGTGGCAAAGCCCTTGTTGAAGCAAAAAGCCTTGACTGAGGAGAAAAGCATTTGAAGGAACAATTGCTAAGGGAAAAATACTGTTGCTGTAAGCTGCTGTATTTCTAACTCATCTGCAATTTTTCCTGTCATCATGCACCTTGGCTAATGTTAAAGAGTACCTCTAGATTCTATAACATCATAAAGCTCAATTTACACAGGGCTTATTAGCTTTATGTCAAATGTAATCACTGAAATAATTTCATACCACCCCATCTTAGCACAAAATGGTTTGGTCCTTAGTTGCATGTTGTAAGATTTACATTTCACATTTGATTACTCCTTTTTTTATTTGAAAAACTTTTAAATTTGTGCTGAAAATCTTTCATATTGATGATTCCAAATTGAGTCTTTTTTGCAGGACTGAAGGATACAGCAAAGTCACAGCAAGAATAGGAAAAGTGATGCACAAAAACAACTTAGTTCTGAAATTACAATTTGATAAGAATGTCCATATTTACCAAAATCCAGTTTTGTTCTTTATCTGCAGTTAATAAAAATCTCACCAAAACAAGCTCTGAAAATCCTTTCCCAGTCTCTGATGCTGTGAACTCACCACACTCGCTCCAATTTTCAGCAAAGAAATAACTCCACTTCTCTTTTCAAGCTGTAACTTATTAACCAGCAGGACGTTGCCGCAGAAGAAGCTTTTTGAATCAGAGTGCAGAGCAGGAGGCAGCAGCAGCATAACTGGAGTTGGAAATTATTGCTGTACACTGTCAACACCATCAACCAGGCTGCCCTCAGCATGCCTGCACTTGGGATTTCTACGACTTTGATCTCCAACTGAAAATTAATTTTGAAACTTGTGAATAAAGTGACGATGGCCTGATGCTAAAGTTAGACGGACAGGCAATTCAACACTTTCCTGTCAAACTCTGCTCACAAACAAAACTGTATTTTTCCTCAAACATCAGAGAGCTCCAGTCTTTGAAATGAAAACGCATGGCTTTGGACTAAAATATAGTATTTATCCCTTAAAACATCTGTCTGATGATCCTCATCCGAGCAGAAGAGTCTTCCGTCTTCTTAATCTCTATGCCTGCAATGATAGCATACATCATTAAATCTCACACTCATGCTGAGTGGGTGCTCCTGAGGAAGAAAGAAGAGAGGGAAGAGGACAGGGTGGGAACTGTGGAAGACTGGGAGGCCTGTGTCCAGCTGTTTCCCCGAGGAAATGTTGACCCTTCTGGGGATCTGCTTTTAGAGGGTTGCAGGGAGAAAATTGCTGTGGCGCGGCACTGTAAGCGCCCCCATGAATTAAAGATGAGCTCAAGTTATTCTTCTGGCTTGAACTGGCTGGAACAGATTTCCAATTTGCATTTTATGTGAAAGCCCATAACCATCATGCTTTTTCATTTGCAGGATCATACGTGACATATCTGTGGTAGGGTTTCAGGGCTACTCTGGACCTGTCTGATATTAAAAATAAGAAAAATAAAAGCCAATACCCTTGGTAGTTAAGTTAGTATAACAGACCCATCAAGTATATCCATCATGAATGTTTATGGACATCTACTGGTCTAAATATTAACTTGCCAGATATAACTAACAACAGCAATTCATTTAACATAGTATAGTGTTATGATGAGCTTTTTATGAAGTTCACCCACATGGGAGAGAAAGAAAAAGATGAAATCAAAAAGCTGGTCCCCCATGGCTTAACCACTGTTCTACAGCCAACCGGCTGATGTACTCAGCAGTTGCCCTTCTGCCTTATGTGATTTTAATGCGCTACTCAAATATAAATGTAAAAAAAACTGATGGAGGATATCTGTAAATCATTCAAATTTGTGCCTGCCTACATATAAAAAGCAACCTTTCACAATTTACCGCTGGTTCAGTGGAGTTAGAGTTTCAAATCTAATGTATGCAGAACGCCATAGGAGCACCAACTGATGTGAGCCAAATGAGGTGCTTCAGTCATTGCATTCAGTCTGTTCGGCCTAGAAAGTCAGGGGTTGTAGTCAACCAAATAAAAACTTGGTCGACTAAAATGCTGCCGACACATTAACAAATTTACTGGTCAATGGAGGAAAAAATCTGCACATTCAGCCACCCTACAGGTAGTGTACTCTACCTAGTGGAGTTGTGTATCCACCAAAGCATTTTCACAGGGCTCGGCATTAACGATTGGAAAAACATCCAAACATACACATACCAGAGATTATATGACCAATAAGAATTTGGTCGGATAAGAGCATATCAACCAACCAATTGACCAACAGACCAGAGGGTGTCCGCCCTAAGAAATTCTCCTGTGCTTCGGCACAACTTTGCTTTGGATAACCAAAGTCATTGGGATTTATCACATGGGGACCATGAATGTCCATCGAAACTCTCATGGCAATACATTCAGAAGATGATGGACATTCCAACAGGCTGACACTGTCACTGTCAGAGGCATTCCCCTAGAAATGCCTAAAAAATGGAGAGTCCTAATCCTGGCCAAGGTTTTGGATCTAATTTATCCTGGCAACTGGTTTTCACATGACTGGAGGGGCCAGTCACAAGATATTCTACCATTTTTACCTTTTGGTGAGTAGCTCATACAGCAAATCACCTGGGGGTCACTCTGACCAAAGCTGTAGGTTCAGAAGATGGAAAGCGAGAAGTGCTACCCTTGAACGGGTCCTTTGCTCCTTAAGAATCCAGATTTCTTTCAGGTTCAGGGCCATTCAGCTGAATCCTTTTTTTCCTCACTCAATGGAACAAAGGAAAGAAAACCTAAAAGAAAAATGTGGCAGTGCACTTCACATAGCACCCAGCCAGATTCTTAATATTGGTGACAGGGAAGGCACCTTGCAAACTTATGAGCTCACAAGCTTTCTTAGCACAGACAGCCACACATCTTGCTGTTCGGGCCAAGAAAATCAGCCTGTTCAATGTGAGAAGCTATAAACTGCAACTCACTGTACGTCATCATATCAGAGTCACAGCAGGAGCTTTGCCCATTCATCTTTAAGAGCTATATAGCCACCTTTTATATGTGTAAGGTTTGGTGCATGATCTGCTGAAAAATCCTGTTAACAATCACAATCAAATTGATCTAGGGATTAAGTTTCTCTTAACACATCTGACATAAACACACACACACACACACACACACACACGCACACACACACACACACACACACACTGTATTTACCATATTTCCTACTGCTCCTTTACTCGCAAGCATCATCAAAGTCCCTCAGTGGTGAAAAACCTTCTACCCAGCAACACTTGCATCCTCAGCAACAAGAGAGAGCAACCAAGAGTCTCCTACCAAAACCCATTTCTGATGTGTGCGTTTTGGACGAGTGGCAGAGTGTAAACACTGGTCATTACCGCCTCAGAGCGTAAAGAGATGTAACAAGCAGCAATCAAAAAAAAAGCAGGCGCTGTGGGAGATGTGATGGAAATATATAACATGAGGTGATGTCCTTTTCCTGTATTTGCCCCACCAGCCTTTTTCTATGTTGAGCCTTACATGTTGTTTGGTCTCTTACAAATACAGTAGATTGAGTTTAAATGGTAAAGGTCAGGCATGTTGGCACGGGGCAAAGCACTAATGAGATTTGTTGAAGGTTACCTGCATTACATCAGCAACACCGCATGGCCTTTTTGAGCTGAAAATAGAAACGGTAAATTGGGGGCTATGAAAGAGGAAATGTGAAATGTCTGATGTTTGCGTCCCCTTCCAGTGACCTTTGTGATCTGTATCATTACAACATGGCTTGGGCAAATACTAAAGTTATACAACAATTACTTTATAAGCACATAAAGATCTAAAGCTCCCAAAAAACATTTAGCCTGCCAAGGTCTCTGGTTTATGGAAAATAGTGTTTGTTAAAGGCTGCTAAAAAACCCTGTAATATCAGAAAACAATGACATTAGATCATCTTTCAAAAAAATTGCAGCCCTTGTGAAGCGGGCCATGCAACACGACATAATGTTTAGAAAGGCTCTGTTCCACAAGGCTTGATTTTTAGCTTGCAGCTTTGTTACAAATATCAGTGTGATTTTGAATGAGTTTCTGGTTTTAATATCAGTTTGATCTTCGATCTATCTATCTTTCAGGCAACAAGAAAGAAAGATTTCCAAAAGCTATGAAGAACACTATTAAAATCATTCCATTCATTTGAAAATCAGCATTATAACTCCCAACATCCGAGCAGCTGTGGGTATGTGCGGCTTCTACGAGTAGAGATAACGAAATAAAGACTATCTGAATACAGACATACCTCAGGGTTTAATATACATCGACAAGGCCTTCAACATAATTTTCGGCTACAATGTGGAAATTTTACTGCAACTCAATGTACCCTCAAAGAACAAAGACATCTCATCAGCAGCTGAACAACAGAAATTAGGCATGGGGTTTTAAGAAAGCTGTTTCAGCTGCTGTTCATTTCGTGGCAGGGTGCAAATGACAAAAAGCTCTGCAGGTTAGCTGCCTGATTACTGAACAATGCAATGGTGATGATGTTGTCTTCACAGCACAATACCGATGGAAAACTATGGCTGAGGTGCTTGTTTTGATACATAGCTGGAAGATTTGTGTGCGTGTAGATAATTCCATACGGTTTATTGCTTGTGGACCTTATGGCTTTCCTGTGAAAGTCAAAGGCTTGAAACATCAGTTGAAGACCCCTCAGTTGATTATTCAAGTAGACCAGTGTTTTTTGCATGCATGTGTGTGTGTGTCTGTTGTATTAATATAATATAATATATAATATTTGTGTTGCACAGCCAAATCCAATTCAACTGATTCTGAGTCTGGTACAGCCCAGCGGACCTGTGTTCATCTTAAACAACTGCATTTATGTTGATATGTTGAAAAATATGAATCTAATATAATACGCTATTGAGAAATGCATCAAATATCCCCATGATTCATATGAGTCTTTGAAGAAACTATTTGGAGAGTTGTCGTTATTGTGTTTGACATCATTAGCTGCCAGCTAATGATGTCCATATTTCACTCTGACTGAAGATAAAAACCAAAGAATGCACTCTTTATACAAAGACACACAACAGACTGTACAACATTTCTGACAGATGGACATTTGGAAACCAAACGTACAACCATCACTTTATAATAAAATCTAAATGAAGAAAGCTCCGTCTTGGCCCCAGGAATGTTTTTCCTCCAAAATAATCATAAAAAAGTCCTGCCAAACTTTGATGATGACTTTCTGTTTATCTATATCTATTGATTTGTTTGTTTGTTCGCCTCGCTTCCTTCCAGGGAATAATAACAATTTTGTCTGGGCCCTCCCAGGAAAGTAGCATCTGGATGAGGAGACGCTGCAGAAACAAAATAAATGGACCCAGAATTGATCGCTGTAATCATTTAATCGACACTTATTGTTTGCAGAGGAGACTCTGCCAAGCTTGGCCACAGTTGATGCTGACTTATCAGTAAGCAACTTCATCAATAAATAACCTTGACACTGTCTGTGCATTAAAAATACACTCAATGAACTGTAGTCTTAAGAGCAGAGGAATAGGGGCACTATTTTTGGAAGCCCCATGTCAGTGGGTCCCCCTCAGACAGGCAAGCTGTTACTGGGCTGCACCAGATGCATCAAGGTGGGGGACCCAGTGTCACGTCTTACCATGCAGTCGAGAATCCTTAGTGGCCCTTCTGGAAATGGCATAAAATAAAACAAAATGACCAGAGAACAGGAAGCTCCACTCATTCACTTTCATCTCTGTCCAACAGACCACGTGTGAAAAGACAATCCCCTTAAAGTCAATTTGAGCACACATGGCGGGATTTCAGACATTCAAGTATGAAACTGCCAAAAAGGATTTTCTTTTGTGTGTAACTTCAGCTTCTATGTATTGTTCAGCTCTTTTCTGCTGGTGTGCAATTACAGACCAAAAAATAATTATGAGCCAAAACAAAACACAACACCCAGATGATATACTGCATGTGAAACCACACACGGTGTAAATGAACAAAGGCTTTAAGCTAATCAGTCTCACTCATGCGCTCTTTGCCAGCTTGCTGGGGCCTTGCACAGCTCAAGTGTGGGTGTGTTTGTTTGCACCCTGAGGGATCTTCACCGAACTCATCAACACACAGAGCACAAAAACATCCCCCGAAATATACAGCGACGGTGATCAAAGCAAAGCAGGCAAACAAAATACCACTTTATTGCTTTTACTACTTCATAAATTCTTACCCATGGTCTTCTCCAGTTTGGATTGCACTGACCCTCACGCTGGCTGCACTGCCACTTTGGTGAATTACGGACCAACAAAACAAAAGGACACTGGGTGCAAACCAAGCAAGGTGCTTGCAAATAAAACATGATACAAGTAAAAAGAAGGAAAGCAGAAACTCACTGTGAACTTTGTGCCATTTACAGATAATACACAAATTAATTTTATAGACTCTTCTACTGAATAAACATATTAAATTACTAATACTTCTAATAATTCAGACCAAAACAAACATTTACCAAAATATTACTGCTCGACGTAAAGGCCAAAACACACCAAATTCAAATCATTGGCAATGAAGGCTAACTGTTTTCATGGCTTCATGTGTCTCGGCCATAAAGCTGCACCTGAACACACCACAGGCCACAACCAAATGTCAGCTAGCAAGTATTTTCATTGTATATGCTTCCTCAGGGTCATTTGTTCACTTGCTTCCAAGACATGTCTAATGGCTGTTATGCGGATGATACACCAATCTGTTTCTCTGCCATAACTGCTTAGCCGCCACCAAAGATTATATCTCTTGATTTTTTTTCCTTTAACAATGACAGAATAGAATTTAAAAAAACATGTTCCTGGTATCTTTGCCACAACTGTTGCCCAGTATATTGGCCCACAACACTCAACATCAAACCCATTGATGAGAATCCTGGTATCATCTTTGACCAGTGTATGACTTTTGACCATTATCTTATTAAGCTCATCCAGTACTGTTTTCCTCAGCTAAGAGATATCACAAAACTCAGATATATGCTGTCCGCTACAGATCCTGAACTATTCATTCACACTTTCATTTTCTCCTGTCCAAATTATTGCAATTTCATTAACATTTGCCTCAGTCAAACTGTTCTAAATCATTTACAGTTGGTTCAAAAGGCAGCTACCAGGCTGACAAAGGATATTTATGGTGTGCTAGCAAACAATAGCAGAAACAATTGCAAATCATTTCTGCTAAAGAGTTCAGTGGCTTAAAAAAAGTAATCTTATCTAACATAACATGTTTGTTATGATCTTCCAGCCTCTTGATCTCTTGCCCTCTTATCATTTTTTTGCTTGCCTCATCTCTGTTTTTCTTCTCATGCGCTGAGTTAAACTGCAAATCAAAGTGGTTTCATTCAATGATGGGCTCTGCTGGGTCCGATTGCCTCAATGCTAAGCCAACTAATGCCAATGGTGTGGGTGAGAAACCCTCACCAACTGACCAACATTGACCAATGGCCAAACATCGGCTTAGTGTGTCAGGGACCTAAATATAAATCCCCAAATTTAGCAGCGGTTAACATGCACATATGAGTGATCGAGATCCAACTTTGGGCCATTTTTTTGGTGTTCTTCTCATTGTGATGAACTGCAAGTGAACTAGTTCATCATGTGAATGTGTTGTGATATAACAATCTGTGTTTAGACTGATTGATTTTGTCAGTTTCTGCCCACACTGGCTTACTATTTATAAGAAAGTATTCACAGCAGAAAAATCCTTTCCCACCTCTAACATAGTGCAGTGATGTACTGACGTGCCCCTTATTACAAATATTATGCTGTCCAGGGAAGACAGAAGCTAATAAATGCATTTCTGAGAACACAGCATCATATAAATGTCTCTTCCTATGTTTATAATATTCTTTATTTCATTTGCTTTCTTTTTTTCTTTCTTTAGGGAGCACTGCATTCCTAAATCTAATTTTACATTTGTGTGTGTGGTTTTTTTTAATGAAAGCCATTATTTTGCAGTTGCAGAAAGATCAGGAGGCACATCGGTATATTGCAAAGTGAGCTCAACAAGGAAGAAAAAAAAAAATTCAAAGTGATAAATGTATGCTCTTTTAACTTCAAAAGGGAGGATTTTGATTTTATATTCACCTAACTTGACTAGCGCTAATTTTATTTGTAAATTTCCCGAGGGATGATCTCTGTCCTTAAAAAACTTTGAGGCTGACTATCTGCTTTTAAATCGGCTGGCGTACAGTCTGACAAAGAACTGCATGCCAGAAATATAACACAAATAATGTGTGTTAAAAACCATCCCAGTGCAGTTGTTGCCAAGTCTGACAAAATGGAAATGTTGAGCACTCCAAATTTGAATGGAGTACTGGGAGACAAGCTTTCAGCAATCCTGTAACCACCTGCAGAGCCTCACAGATTTTAAACCTGCTGCATCATTTTTCGTTCACACACCATCCTCATACTTTTAATGATCTCTAAAGGCCACAATTTCAAGCACACCAATTTGACGATCTGACTCCCATGACATTTTCTAACAGTCGCAATATGTTAAAATAGTAACAACATTTAAGTTAAACATGACTATAGAAGCCTCCCTCCTGTGAGCCAGTAGTCCTCTCTTTGATCCTCTGAAAGCTGCTCTTTAATGCTGTTGTCACTTTCTGACCGAGACATTCACTTCCCTCCGAGGAAACAGATCTGATGTCACCTTTCATCTCGTGAGATGACACAAACTGAGATGTCTTCTGTGTACTTTTGGCAGAGAGGGCACCTGCTAATGTGGGCCGGCCTGTGGCTAAAAGGGAGTCCTAATGAGTGGGCCTGTAAGCCACGGAGACACACACTGCTCCTCATTAACTCAGCTTTTGTTAGCCTCCACTTCTCATTAGTGTCCTTCTTTATCATAGAATAGGCCTTGAGGAAGATACAGTGTTTGAGGCGGTGACCCCATATGCATTCAGCCCTGGATTCTTCCAGAACAACTGTTGATTCATGTGCAATGTGATTCTTAAATCTAGACTTCACAAGACAGACTCATGTGATTTAAGCCTATACACATGGATTTATCACCAGGACTGAACAGTGGAAAGCAATGACAGCTGGACAATAAAAAGGACAGCATGCTGGTTAATTTGAATGCTAACAACAAAACACGATGCACCTGTTGCCCCGCTATTGATACTGGTGTCTGTTTCAAATGGTAATCTGAGTTCATTTACTGGTTTCATATGCACGTGTCCATTCTGGTGACATTGACACCTGCTGGATGAAAGCAACTCGAGGTGCAGGTCTGACAGAAGTACGTCTTGTACATATTGTTTGTACTTACATTAGAACTGTCCTGTAGACTTTTCTCGTTCTATTTACAGTCCCAACAAACATGCTTGATCTTTTTTTTTCTCTCGAAGAACATTTTAAAATTGAGAGAGAAATCCTTTTAAATCCTTCATTGTTTATATGCGTGTTTACATGCTTGTGTTTGTCTAATTCCCTGCCTTTTTGGAGCATTACTGCCACCTTTAGAGCTAATAGAATAGGGTGAAACCATCGGCCAGACTGTGTAAGACTAGCCTGCATAAATTCAGGTGTCTGTGCCTTAAGACAAAATAATTTGGACATATTTATTAAACAAAAAAGCTTCAAAATGCTATTAGAAGTCACAAACTCCACAGGTTACCTTCATGCGTAAAAATGTGTACAAATCCTACACTAATATACAGTACCAGCCACCATTCTTACTCTTCTTTCTTTCACATAAACACATAACATATTTTATACTTTTGATATAGCCCAGTCACAGGAATCACATGCTGGCACTGTTCTTTTCTGCAAAGCACAAATATGTTACATTTGTACGTTTCTTATATGTCATATGAAGGTGGTGTAGTTTACATGTATATGACCTGCGTTGCTTATAAGGAGAGAGACCAAAGCAAGATAGCTGATTACTGTTGGAGACCAGCAAAAACTAAAACACGTAGAGACGTGGACATTTTCAGCTGTTCGTGCTTATGGAGCCAGGTATTTTTGACAAGAGGTCGGGACATTTCCAGGCATGTTTGTGGCAACAAAACAAGCTATTTTTAACAGGATTGTCAACACGTGCAGCTGTTTGCAATAACAGCTAGGCAGATCCTCTACAGCGCACAGGTACATATACATATGTACCTATCTGCTGTGCTCTCTATTTTTACACTTTATTTATACTGTCTCACTGCTGCTGTGACAATGTTTACATTTATATTTACGCATAAATGCATTGTACGTGTTTGCTGTTCACCTTTCCTCACATTATTGATTTATTGATGTTTGTTGTTGAATCGATGTATGACACTACTGCTGTAGGCATACATGAGTCACATGCTTTTTTGGCTAAGTCTCCAATGTCTCGATCCACTCCAGGCTACAGGAGAGGATCATATCATCTGGATTCTTCTTATACTTACTGTATTTGAAATGTAACTCCTTGTCCTTTTATTCAGTGATCAATAATACATGGCCATAATACAAGCCAACAAATGTGTTGAAATTTGCACTTTGCACATCGATAAGGCCCTTTGCACCATGCACCTTATACCATACAGTTATATGGCTACCATAACTAAACTTTTGCACTCTGTATAAAGTGTTGCATTGTTTCTCTTTATTTCTTTTTATTTACTTTTTCTTTATTTATTTATTTTTATTGTCTGTTACCTGCCAAGGAACTACGGATGTGAATTAGTCGTCCTGGTAACTCTGTCATATTTATGATTGTATTGTATGCTGATATTCTTAATATGCGGTGTCCCTTAACATTGAATATATACATAAAAGAACATGATGTTTAACCAAATGTTAATCACAACGCAGTCACAACATTAATTAGAAAACTGAATGTAAAGAGGTGTAAAGTTTCCGCATATATGTGACATATGAAACGTGCAAATTTAACATCTGCAACGTACAAACGTTACATATCCGAGGTATTCGCTGAGTTGTTAGATAATGATCCTTTTAATCAGGACCAAAGTCTGCACTGAGCTGGACCTTTAAAAGTTGAAAAAACAAACATGCTACTGATCTCTTGTGGAAAACTGTGTAATAGTACAGTTTCTAAACAACCTAAAAACATACGTTGGCAATTCTGTATTTGTGTCATTTTTTCTGATCATCTTTTATATAAGTTGATACCAATCGATAACTGAGTTATTGGTCAGGCTCTAGCATGGAGAAAGGGGGAGACGGAGAGATTTGTCCTTAGTTATTTCACTGTTTGATCTTTTACAAATTTTAGGATAAAAGTTAAGTTTTTCTTCATCACAATTTAAAAAACACATGAACAAACATGGCATTGTTTCTCACCAAAACCCACCGTGTCCCTAAGGCGTAACAAACACTGAGTGCATCTCATAAAACATTTACAACGCCTAAGTTGAAACTTGGATTGCTTACAATGCTTGAGGTCTTCTTCTTCTCTTTTATTGGTACATAGTTACACCGTATAATGCATCAACAATACCACGTATTGATAAATATCACACAGCTTTTTGATCATTATTTACTTGCTTGAACATTGTGACTAAAATTGTGATTTTCATGCTAATCATGTGTACTGAAAGTATTTATGGTCCTCTAAATTATTTTTAGACCTTTATTACCCTCTTATTTGCAGTTGTTTACCGATGGTGGGCTATGATATTATTAGTCAAAAGAAAACACTGTGTGATTGGCAATTTCATATTCAGAGAATGTCTCAGGAGAACATGAGAATACTGAAGCTGGTGCAAATCTAATTTGAAACTGTTTTATTCAAAGTCAGACATTTGATAAATTAATTTGTCTGGCAGGTGTGCGTGTATCCGTTATATTGGCACAACAGATCACCTTATGTCCGGTTAATAGTTTCTTCACAGTGGTAAATCAAAGCTTGATTGCATATTAATGGAAGAATATAGCAACAAAACCAATGCAATATGCTATGTTCATCAGATATTAGTTAAAGCCCCACTCCAGCCAGTGTTATTTCCTGTTTGTTTCTTGGTCTTTATCAAACAGGGAATGAGGGTGTGTGGTTAACAGTTAGACGTAATCCATTATCATGGCAACCAGATAATGTAATGTGCATGTCAAAGCCTAGCATATATGTTCTCATGGATAGGGATATTAGTCACTCTAATATACAGTAAGTTATGAGGCACTGAGCTGGAATCGATGCTGAACAAAAAACACTTTTCTAAAGTAACTAACTGACAGTTAAAATGGGCAACTACCTTGCAAACAAGTTAATGAAATACCCAAATTTTGAATCAATACTTTCTTTTAATTTATATTTATCTTTAATAAGTGAGTTAGCCATAATGTAAATCATCTATTTTATTTCATTTATTTATTTGTTAAATGTAATTGGGCTTGGACTTGGGGTATTTGTCACCCTGTCCCGCATTTATTTAGTCAGTACCAGCTGGCAGTTGCCTAGTAACTTCATCCTTCACTTCAAGCTGACTGTAATCAGTAGATGTAACTAAACTGAACAAATTAAACAGCACCGTGTTAGGTCCAAACACTGAAGAAACAACCACGAAATGAAAGCTCATCAAGCCATCTTGTCTTGCCTGTGACTCGCAGAACCCGACACCGTATGTGTGCTGTAGGTGTATCCTGTGGAAGGCATTGGTGCACACATCTGTTATGTTAATGGTCCACCTCTGTTGTGTTTCAGTGTAGCCAAAATACAAAATAAGCTGAATAGCTAGCTCACAACCATGTTTATCGGTTTTGCAGCTCAGGCGCAAAGAGGCAGGATGGTGCCCCTACAGCTTGGAGGATGATGTATGAACTGCAGCTTCCACTTCAGTCATACGTCATCTTCTTTTTTTTAAAAAATGAAATTATGTGTCTTAAGTTATCTGATGAACAGTGAGGTTAATCAACAATGTCAGGAAATGACTGAGAAAAATACTGAATATTATAAAGATGCCCCGGCGTAAGGCTCGCTTGCTGTTATACTTACTGTGCTATCCAAAAGAAGACTGAAGACCCAAATACGGAGGAAGGTGCAGAATAAAATATTCATTGCACCCCTTTTCAATTTAACTTATCATTCCAGATGGTATTCGAACCATCAGGAGAAAAAATATTACATACCTATAGCTGACATTACATCAACCCTTTTGATGAGTTTTTGCTCTCCTGATGGCTTTATTTTTTGCCTTAATTATATTGGTCCCCAAATGGGCCTAAATTTGATGTTATTAACATGTTTTCATCCATCAGTTTAGCAAAAAGCTTTTTAGACTTACTCGGTCTTCACAAAGAAGTAAAACTGAGTTGATTAAAATTTTAAAAAAGAAAATTAGAATAACAAGCACCTCTTCCCAATGATAAAACTTAAGAGAGTGCCTCCAGCCTGGATTTAAATTGAAGAAGGATCAGCAAGTTCACTGAAAAACAGCAGGTATTGTGACTGTAATTATTACTGAAGCGGTGGAGGAAAAAGAACCAGCATACGCACTCCATACAGGATTAAAATCACTGTCCATCACAGGTAATAGTATTAAACTACCCCTCCACCCAAAATTAATAATTCCAGTTACAATGGGGCTATAAAAAAGGCTCAATCTTAGCTGTTCAGTTTTCTTTCTTTAGTGAGTGCCCATGATATCAAGTGCAGTAAATCCAGTGTCCTCCGCAAAGCTTAATGAACCCTGTGCTATGAGCGTAAACGGCACCTGAGATGAGCGTGACTCATCTCCTCGGGGAAAACGTAATGTGTTCTGTGAAACTGCACCAGATATTTAATGGCTTCCATGTTACTTTGCATATTAAAGGTGCAAATGTTCGATGTTCCACTCTAATTATATGCAGTAATTACGGTCCTATTATGGAAAAGCTACATGGAAGTTCACGTATAGTAGTTTCAAAGCTAATGATTGCTCTTCACATAGCTCCTCATAGAGCACACTAATCCCTCCAGTCCTGGGAGGATTTGTGTGTCTATACTAAAGATTACAGCTTCACTGGTAATAGAGAACCAGGGAAAAGAAGAGCACACAGACAATTTTCCATTTCGGGGACCAGGTAATAACTTCAAGGGACAGGGTGTGGGATTAAGTAGCATCTAATGGTAAGGTTGCAGATTGCAATAAACCTTTCCCTTCTCAAGTGTGTGAGTGAAAAAAACACTAAAAAACACACCAAAGTTATGCTGCCATTTTTCTAGTGAAAAAAATATGAAGGTCTTCTTTAAAGCCAGTGTTTGTCCATTCTGGGCTACTGTAAAAACCATGTAGCATCCTCAGCCAATGTTGAAGTGCCAAAAACTGATCTTCAGTGAATGGCCACTTGAGGCTGGCTCCAAAACAGAATCAGTCCCCACGTTAAAATGCCCAAACTCACAGCAGAAATAAACATGTTTACAGCCTGGTACAATTAACAGTTTTGGACTCTAAAGCTAATTACCACATTCATGAAAACTGTACAGGGGGTGATTTTTTTTTTGTAACTCACCTGTTAACAACCTATTAAGGCCCTAAGTCACACATATTTAAGGTTGAGGCCACTTGAGTGACAGGCTGTCTGCAAGGCGTCGCTACAGACTATGAGTCAGATCCACCCCTCCCTCCTCCACAGCTGGTTTCTTCTCGCTCCAAAAAAAAAAACAAGATCCACATGGCAGTCTACAAATCAATGGGTGACGTCATGGTAGCTACGTGCATTATTTGGCAAACTGACCTGCACTTGAATAGCAACTTTCTAATCGCTTATCCTCTGCTTATTATCTCCTGAGCCACAGTATTTAAACAGTCTAAGGTAAAAACATATGAATGAAACGTGATGGGCTTTGTGGAAGAGGACCCGCTCCCTATGTAGCGATGAAGGGCTCATTGTAAGCTAATAAAAACACGATTCTTAGTATCTGGTAATCATACACTAATGAAAATGTGATAATGAACATTATATTCCACTCTTGCCAACTGATCCCCATAAATCTTACACACTGCTTCTTTTATTAAAGCTGAGAAAAAATAAAACTGCAGCAAAGAAGGACGTGTCCAGAAATACCACAGCCCACCTGGATTGACTTCCAGTTCTGACCTGGCAAAGTACAAATTCCCCTTGAAAGGTGTTTGTGCAACACCATGAGCTTCTTAAGAGTTTAAAGTGGAAACTGATGTAAGGTGAAGAAATACAGATGCCTGTTAAGTGCCCCACAAAACATGTTTTATCATCAAACTTCCCCCCGGGGAAAACAAGGCCCTCAGAAACAGCTCCATCAGTCAGAAAGTCACAATGGCGTTGAATAAATATTGCAAAAGAGCCGAATATAGCACACTCTTTGTATCCGAATATACTGACACACAAACGCCTGCTGACAGAGCTTATGTAGTCATACCTTTCATGCATTTCAAGTCAATACTGTGAGATTATTAGTGGAAGAGAAATGGTTTAGTCATCAAAGTAAGGTGGCCTCGTTTTCTCAGAGTGCAGCACAGAATGCTGATTTACTTTCACAAGCAGCGGTCCACTGCTTTGATGTCATCGTAACAGGCACAAGAACTGAGACTCTGAATTTAATCATCTTTTTTTTAATGAAAAAGGAAGAAATTTGATAGGGTGTGCCAGTCACCCCTAAGGGGAAACTCAATTGATTGAGAGAATGTAATCCTTGGTTACATTTACGAGTGTGAAAGGGGAGCATTTCGGTGTGGGCGGCAGTGCATGCTCCACCTCCAAGAGAAGGGAGAAAAAAAGCAAAATTTTCTCAAGAAAAATAAGGTTTCAGGTTTGTGCTTACAGTTGCTGGATATTAAAATAGCTTACATTTCTGTGAATGTTTCTCAAAACACACTCGCGCAGTCTCTAAAACTGATTTATTTACACTTCTACACGCCCGACATGGGACTGAAGCCTCTGAAGAACAAGATTAAAAAGGCTGATTATTTATTTAAAAGCACTAATGCCAGCGAGGAGGGCTCAGCAATTACACTGAAAATTTGCTGAGAGGAACTCAAAGGGCACGGATAAATGCTGCCTCATACAGGCTGATTGACAGAAGCTAATGTCAAAGAGCTTCAGTGTAACATTTATGTAGAAACTCCTGACCAGAATTCTGAAACATTTTAAAGCCGGCAGAAATCATTTTCCCTAATTGAGGAGTCATTTGCATACTCTCTTTATAAAAGTTTAGACATTTAAAAACTGAGATCTTTTTATTTATGTAAAGTGGAAATAATAAAATAGACTACATTAGGAGTAAAAGTCCTCCAACAACAATAGAGAGTTATCATCAAAAATACAAACTATGCAGAGCGGCCCCTTTTATACATTTTTGTTTATATAATTTGAATGTAATATTATTGTTTGTTTTTACTAATGCTTCAAAGTGTAAGCAGCATTTAGATGTTACAGCTGGTCAGGATAGAGCAAATTTTACATGCACAATATAACGATGTGTATATTGTGTAACAAAATGCAGTCAGTATTAGTTTAAGTGACATTTAGATTGAGTAAAAAGTACCAGATTTGTCTCTGAAATTGATAGTAGTGGGACAGAAATAAAAGGTAGCATTGAATGGAAACATCCAAGTACACATGTGCAGTAAGTGAAAGTTGATCTTAAAGGGACAGTCCACCCCAAAATCAAAAATACACATTTTTTGTCTATCAATCAAACTTTTTTGGTGTTCAAGTGTTGGAGTAATAGAGATGTCTGCCTTCTCTCGAAAGTAATGGAACCAGGTGGCACTTGGCTTTTGGTGCTCAAAGTGCCAAAACATAACAGTTGAAAAACTCAACAAAAATGTCTCTCTCCAGAAGTCATGACCTGGTTACTCAAGATAATCCGTGGACAGAAAATAGTTCCTACATGAAATTGCTCACAACAAGGCTTGTGGATTATCTTGAGTATCCGGGTCATGATTTCTGGAATATTTTGTATATTTCCCATCACTACGTACTGTATGTGGTAACTCTAACTAAACAGAACACAATGTAACCATCATTTCCATATTCTGATGTTGAGATTATATAAAAACTTTTACAAGTGCAGCAGAAACATAACGGAGCAGAGCCAGAAGTGGACTCTGCTGGAATATTCACATGTTGTCGTCACGCTGCTTACACTGTGCAGCAAGTGTAGACTGTACTTAAGCATCACCACAAGACTGAACCATATGCTCCAGCAATCTGTTACTGTCCGCCTGCAGTACACAGTCAACCAAGTTCTGGAACAAACTTCTCCTGCAAACATTTTCTTGTAACTATAATATTAAAATCTGTCACTTATACGAGGTTGCAATGCTTTTGTTCACAGTCTGTTACAATCAGGTTTGTGTCCATATAGATACACTTTGTTCACTTGAATTATAAAATGGAATAAAAAAAAAGGTATGTGAATAGAATGAATAGCTATGAACGTGTGATTTGACCTTGCTCTGAGCTTATTTTTAAAACTCCAAGTTTCAATCTAAAGATATTTTGTATTTTCATGTCAATCACAAGACAAAGAAACAATGCATGACAGAAGGTGGGAGACAGAGGGAGAATTGAGGAGAAGAGCACAGGATTGCTTTTCAAATACAGCTTCACTTAGAGCCTATTTTTCTATCATGAGGGACTGATCCCCACCAACATTTCCTTTTCTCTGCTACATCAAAGTTACAGGCTTTTACAACACCAATTACCATCCAAAAACACAGCGAAACAAACCACCAAAAGCACACATAGGTCAGTTTTTCATCATGACACTTTGAAACGAGACAAGTCTGTAAAAAGAAACATTTCTGTGTATTGCTGTAAGTGCTTTTGGATTGATTTTTGACTAACATATGAACTGTACTGCAGATGTGAACTCTCAAACGTCTTCAGAACAGAGAAGAACTCTGAGACAGAGTTCTTACAATATTTCATAACCATCACGGGGAAAAATAAAGTCATTTTTCTTAAAATTCAAAAAAGTATGCAATGCACACACAAAAGAAAAACGGCAGACATTGTTTCAGAGCATCCACACTGGATGCTGCCTGGCTTGAAACATCATGCATTCTTTCAATTCTCTAAGCCTTTTGTGCTCTATTTGCCTTTGGAATATCTTAAACACTGTTTTTTCACTTCTCTGCGTCATACAACTCTCCTCCTTTACCCTATGTGGACCATTGTTTCACAAACATGCTGTGTAGTACTGTAAGTCACACATGATTCTACGGTTGTAGTCGTTTTTTGCAAGCAAAGGGCCATCTCAGAGTGGCAGTGCAAATGCTTGAATAGCACTGGAATGGGTGAAGTGGCTCTGACAGAACAGAAAGAGGCGAGTCTCACAGAGAATAACTGAAAACTAAAAGCCAGCCGGCTGACATCCACAGAGCCTCCCGCTGGGACAGGCAAACTGCTTACTGAGACTACAGTCCAAATCAATCAATTCGAGGGGAAAAGGCAGAAAGACGAGCTCCAGTTTTCAAAAACGGAGGAACTGATTTTTCAATCAGTTAGATACAGACGTGTTGTGATGAAGAAGAGGGACCACTTTTTCAGTATCAGGTATTCTTGTCTCCAGCTGTGGTTTCATACCTGGGGGTCAATAATTCTCCAAGAGGTTGTAAAAGTTGAGGGGTTGAAAGATATTTAATGGAACAGCAAAAAAGTAAAATAATATTCTAGTCTTTTCTCCTGTGAAATACTGAGATACTTTTAGCCTTTCATAGAGCAGAAGACACTGTTGCATTTTTTAATAAAAAGCTTGATAAGATTTAAAATTTTTCTTGTTAGCAACAGATCCAACGACAAGATCGAAATCCAGCATTCAAGTGTAAGACTGGGTTATCTTATTACTCTGTGCCATAGAGCTCCCTTTTTGTTATTCACGACTGAAAACAAGTTATCATCCCGACCTTAGCAAGACCACAGCAAAAAGAAAAAGATAAGCCCAAGGCACTCAAGATAGTCTGATTTCTTTCTTCTTTTTCTTTCATAGAGTGCCCCAGGGATGATGTTTTTCTGTAGGCCCAGAAGTTAGCTTTGCCCTGGATCCCTCGTCAAAAAGCCTACAGGATATTATTATTGCATTTTGGATTACTGAAGATCATAAGCTCTGTGGAAACAACTGTTTATGATACTTACACATTTTGTTTAACAAGATAATCTTGACAGGTGAACATCACTTTTGGGATCTCTGAGGCCTAATGCAATCACCACAAGTAAAAAGGTTATGTTAGTATATAAATGAACTAAACTGCAGTTGCATGATTTAACATCCACTTGTTAGCAATCACCTTTTAAAAGACATAAAAAGCTTCAACGTTCGTGAGTGGAGTATTTATTCACGTATTTTAGTCTTAGAACAAAAAGGGAAAGTCGCTTCAGCTGGTGTTAATCACAGACCTTATTTCAGGCATCTAACCAAAAAAACATTCAAAAAAACATTAACTTTGAGACAAGGGAACCAGGAGTGCTGAAATTCTAATGTATTTCAGCATTTTAGGGCTCATTACTGAGTCATTGAGAATGGGTTAGGGACAAGTTGATATTTTCCCCCATTGTTTCGCCTGTGCAAGTTTAGGTTGAAGATCTTACTGTAGATCTGATTTTGTTTTTATACCTTGAATACTTTTGATAAAATCCAATGTATAACAGAAATTACATGTTTTTACATTTATTTTCTCGATTGCTTGAACACATCTATCCATGCACTGGTTACATTTTCAAAACAGTTCATGCGCAGACCTATACTGAAAATTTCAGGCCAAAATGACTTTTTTTTCTTTTTTGCAAAATACTCTCATAGTCACCAAACATTAAACACATGCAACAGAAACAAATTTTCCCATTAGTCAACACAACTTGTGGTCAAATGGATAAATTCTTTCAATCAACCATTACACAATGGACAACAAAGTACAAAATACTGCTATCGATATGTACCAGTTCAATATTGGTTTGTGCGATAAGTTTGTGCTATTCGTTGCTACATAACATAGATAGTATTTGCCAAAAAGGCAAGAAAGCATATCACAGCATGAACTTCTTTTCCAAATGTGTTTTAAATAGATAACAAACTTGGCTCCACTCTGCACCTGCGCTTTTTACATGTTTTTTAGATGCCCTGTTGAAAAAAAGATAAGACTTTTTTTTTGCATTTGACCTCTGATCCATGCTTGCAACAGGCAACACAGAAATGATATCTTTTATAGATAGATGAGAAGTGATTGCTGATTGAAGGATTGTGCAAAGAAATTTTACATGGACGCAATGGAGATTTACAGTTATGCAGGTAATTTCTATCAGCTGTCAACAGATGTTTTTCTTTTGTTTGACACGGTAAATCCAATAAGAGTTCTGGATCTTTCTATGTGATCAGTGTTAACTGTTTCGAAAGAGGGGGTGAAAAATGTATAAAACTATTGAAAAAGTGTCAACACATTTGTTAAAGAAGACCTCTGCTGTGCTAAGAAGGTAAAAATGAAGATCAAGGGGATCCCAGTTTCACTTACAGTGTCTTAGCAATCGAGAAAAACTGTAAACAGGTGGTATCAATACTTTTCTACACCTTACTTCTCTAGATTGCATAACTCTAGTGCATTAATGAAGAAAGCAGCAGTTCCCGGGAGAACCGGTCCTCCTACTGCCTGTCTCACCACTGACGCATTAACCTATGATGTCCGATTATGCACATGAGCACAGACACCCAC
This sequence comes from Plectropomus leopardus, assembly GCF_026936395.1. Lineage (NCBI taxonomy): Eukaryota > Metazoa > Chordata > Actinopteri > Perciformes > Serranidae > Plectropomus > Plectropomus leopardus. The sequence continues at coordinate 10,399,353 of NC_142193.1, read as the reverse complement.
GCCTTTCCTTATCATCTTTTGACTGAGATCTTGGAGACATTTTCTCCATTAGGGCTCTGGGAGTGTAGGACTAACCCACTGAAGCGAGGCGAGGATCACGTTACGCTCATGGCTTGAGGCTTGACCGTGCGGTGGGAGGCACACTGGGAGGCAGCGGTACGTTGCTCTGGAAGACAAATAACACCGAGATGCTTCGGTAGCTCTGCTCCCACACGGTCAGCTCTGTGTGTGCGTGGTTAAGCTCGTATAACCGCAACAGATGGCGAGGTCAGAACAGACCGACACACTTCTCCTCATTAGACTTTCTCTTGGTACTGAAGCTTTTTTAGTGCGGCCTACTTCACATATATGATTACCTACCGATATCATATAAAGCACACATAAACAGCCATGTGCGGCATTCACAAAATCCATTTATATGTAAATTTGACAAAGAATCCCATAGAGTGCTCTTTGGGAAACTCTTAAATGGAAATGAAAAAAAAAAAACTACAAATGGAACATATAATTCAGTGGAGACTTTCATGTATCTCATATTGATTCCATCAGCATTACCCTCATTCACCTCCATTAAGTTGTTTTACTGTCCTATGTGCATGATGTAAAATCTTGGAGCTGGAGCAGCCTCCTCTCCGATACCATGATGTAAGACATTACTGAAAATAATTGCTTGTTGTTTGTGTGGTAGTTTGCATTATTTTTGCATGTATTACAGCCCGAAATAAGCCTCTTGTTTCATCAGGCATTGTCTTCACTTGAGAGATTTAGAAGCCTGGTTGGGGGGAGTCAAAGATGTTGAAAATGCATCACGGTGAGCATGAAGGAGCAAAAGAGCTAATTACTGTAACAACTGTTGGGACTGCCAGTCAGAGTGGCACTTTTCTGCTTAGTCGGATCCATTTTCAAGTGAAGGGCTCTGGGCGCCCGGAATTAAAAAGCCCAATCTCGCTACGCCCAGAGATGATAATGGAGCAACATACGCACACATTTAAAACGTTTTTGGAGAAATTGCCACCATTGCACCACTACAGCTGTGGTGATGATTTACAAATCAGACACAGCTTTGAGCAAAGTCACAAATTATGATGCTAATTTGACGATAAAAAGAAGGCATTATCACTTAGCTTTGACTTGGAGAGATATTTGCATTTCTCGTCCAGCCTGCCACAAACAACACACATCAAAACCTCAGGAAAAAGCAAGTCATTCCAGGATAAGCAGAAGCTATCAGTTTAGGGAATAAAATGGCATAAATCTAAGTAACAGTGAACAAGAATCTGCCGAATGTCTACTTTCTGCTCTATATAATTTAATGACTTTATGTTTTAGTGATTCAACCCATGGCCACTTCAATTTGGTTTAATAGCTGCTCTTCTACATTCCCACTGACAGGTGCGTCTTTCCCTGCTTAAGAAAAGGGTTCTAGACACATTGTATCTGAGGCACTATGAATTTCAAATGTTCCTGACATACAAAGGAAAAGCGGGCAGGTATCACAGCAGCTGCTGAGAAGGAACAAAGCAAGAGAAGAAAAAAAAAGAAACTCTAAAGATAAACTGTCACAGTAATTAAAGCAATAGTTGGATATTTTAGTAAATGTGTTAGTTAGCTTTCTGAATGACTATTAGATGGGAACATTACTAACTCCCTCATGTTTATCTTTTACATCTTTTTTTGTTGGCAAATTGCTAACATCCTTTTTGAATCCGTAGTCACATTTTCAAAACTCTTAACAAAATTAGCACATGTGTTGTTGTGGATCATACCATTAACACAGTTCATGTTGTTTTCACTGAATATGCAATTAATTAACACATATCTAAAAGGCTTACATTTTCTCTACACAAACATTTTCTTTACAGATGTTATGTTTTTATTTCTTTCCTTATTTACAAATGCTCCCACACAGCATGCCAGAAGTAAAAACCTGATGTACAAAAACCTTACATTTTGTATAAAGCCTTTACTTCTGAAACAACAGTCGCTCTAAAGCCAGACCAAAACAAGTAATGAGCATTTTTCAATGAAGATGTGAATAAAAATACACAAAGTCTATATACAGTATTGTGCAAAAGTATTAGGCCACATTGAACTTTATTTTAGCAAGGTTATAATGACCATACATATTTATTTCTCAGTAGCCTCTTTACTAAAATACAACCGGTATACAGTATTAAAAATGCACTATTGTACTAAAATGTACTAAATGTACTACTAATGCAATATTTCAGAATAAAACAACTTATGAGATTATGCAATATGAGATTTACAACACTAATATTCTGGTGTGTCCTGGTGTGCAAGTTGGGTTTGCTGTTTTATGATAGTTATTGTCTGAATGTTTTTTGGGATTTTGGATTGTACAGTTGTAGGAATAACTATGAACTACTAATTGTGATAATGTGTGTTGCTTTGTTAAGAGTTTAGAAAATGTATCTTAAAGCATAAGTTGCCGTTTATTAGCAATTTTAAAAAACTGTAAATATGAGGTCACAATGGCAGCTGGATATTTAAGCTATTTAAGCAATAAGACTGGAATACATCGAGAGATCTTTAATGTACACATCATAACACCACTGACCCATTAACCTATGACACCCACGCTGCTCATTATCATCCCTCGACTGAGATCTTCAAGATATTTTTCCATTAGGGCTCTGGGAGTGTAACCAACCGAAAGACCATTAATGTACGTGTTATATGTCATTTATTTTAACCTGCACAGAAACATGTAAAAATGAATACTCACAATTATTGCCTGCCTCAAGTCTTTGTGCTAAGCTAAAGTAAATGGCTGCAGCATAGATGTACCAAGAAGACATGAGAGTGGTATCAATCTTTTCATCTATCTGCCAAAAATAATAAATGACCCAAAATGTTGAAACAGACTCATGATCTCCAGAGAGAGCAGTGTGAAGGCTGTGCTTCGGACACTTTGTAAATCACTTTAAATGATTCCATAAAACATGCAAGGCGAGGATAATTTTGCCATCACTGAGTGAGGAATGATTAAGAAAAACTGTGTAATTACACAATAAATGGGAAAATGCCAACATCATGTTTCATGACTTAAAACTGTGTATTATATATCATTATTAGTATGAGCATAGTTGACAATGCTTTTTCTAGTCAGCATTAAAAATAACAACGCTACTACTAATACTAATAGAAAGATAAATAGATAGATAGATAGATAGATAGATAGATAGATAGATAGATAGATAGATAGATAGATAGATAGATAGATAGATGGTCCCCATTTGCCAATTTCAGAGCATTTCTTTTGTACAAGTGAGTGAGTTTTGCAAGAAGAAGAAAATTGCCAAAATTATCATGAGAGTGCCAACACAAAACATAGACTCCTGCACACACACATGCACTGAATGACTGAGCACTGCAGATGTACAGTAACATTTCTTCTGAAAGGTGATCCAGCTGGCAGGATAGTCCCTGTTTTCTACCTTGGAGTCCTTTGTTCCCTCTCTGCACAGATATGACATTGTCTGAAGCTGATGGATGAGTGTCTCTGTTCCCTTCATTAAGGGGCTCGGCTTCTCTAGCGGCTACTTAAATCACCAGGGTTACAGCGCCTCAGCTTTTCTTTGCTGGAAGCTCTAAGGTAAAAATTATTGTTTCATTATTTGATACGTCTGCTGCAGCATGTTTCTGTCAATATTGTCTTTTGCAGTGTTTGACTGGAATCAGCATGCCCTAAGGCTGGAATGACTTGAGGTTGGTTCCCTCTTGAAATTTACATAAACAAAGCTAATTATGACCAAGAATTGTTTAAGTTATTCCAGTCAGGGAGATGGATCATGAATATGAAACTCCATACTGTCATGCATTCAGTTTCTCAGACTGAAGTTGTCCTGAGTTACTCTCTTCACACCCAGTGCCTCCTTTGAAACCAAATGTATGGAAACATTCAAAGAAAATTACACACTGAGCCTCCAAATTGTAAATTACTGTAATCAGTTAGATTCAATCAACAATGGCAAGAAAGCCAAAATACAAAATATAGAGTCCATTTCATCAAAGGAACAAAACTATCAGGAAACAGATGCAGAACATATTCTCAGCCAAGATTCACATGCTGCAGAATCAGATCCTTGTCACCTTTTCAGCGGATCGTGACATTTAGACCTCAAGCTGCATTCACACTACAAGAAACACAGCAACAGTGTGACCAGCTACATTACTAGTGTTGTTCATATGCTTGTTATTGTAGGTACATCGTCATGGGCTTGTGTGTGCCTGCTACTTGCCACAAAATTCGTATTTAGTTATAAAAATATCTATACTTATGATCAGTGTCTGAGCCCCATTTTAACATCACATTTCACTGCCCTATATCATCCTAGTGTCAGTTTGATGCTTCATGTCACTGGCTTCCCTTGAAAATGTATTGTAGCCTGTTGATGTGTTGCTTGTAGTGTGAACGCAGTATTATGCAACAAAAGTACAGTGCAACACCTGGCAGGTACACACAGATGAAAGACGCTGAATCACAGAGAAAAGTAAACATCAAAATTTCCTTTATGGCACAATCTATCAACCAGGGTTGGCTACCAAACTCAGTTCTTTTCAGGGTACCAACCAAATCGCATCGGTACTACTTAGTAAAGATTTACGTTTAATCCATCTGTGCCAAACGTAAGTCCTTCAGAGTGCATCTGGGTAAGAACGCCCAGTTTAGAGAAGAGTGTCGGGAAGCACGACAAAACCTGGAAGCAGGCTAGCGAGCTTTGCAGCCGCATGTTGGCAAAAATATCACTGCAGCACCAATCTTCCCGAGATAGTTTCGCTGTCTTGTTTGATTTTCTTTACCACATTATTCTTGTAATAGCCCACTATTACTGCATTACACACACACACACACACACACACACACACACACACACACACACACACACACACACACACACACACACACAGAGGCAAAGACAGAAGATTATCTCCATGTGTGATTAGATAAGAGAAGTCTACTATGTCACCCCTGCTGCTTGTTCAGAAATTACATTTTGGCTCTCAAACCCTCCAAAAATATTAGTGCAGATGTAGAATTTAGTACCAAATTAGTACCAAAGGATAAACATACAAACAATCTTAATATACAAGATTCCATTTAAAATTAACACTGTATACGCAATAGTATATTCTCCGTGACTTTCCATGCTAAATGTATAAAATACAAGGTCCTACAAAGAGAGAGCTGACATGTGATTCTCTAGAGACAACAAAGGCCCTCACTGTTCACATGTATTAAATGGTTATTTTGTGCCTTCTGGCTCAGTGTGTTGTTTCTGTCCAGAGGACAGCAGGATATCAGGATCTTTGGCCTCAGCGTTTCCCTGTGTCTAGTCATCTAGCTCCTGAGCGACCTTTCTGCACTTCATATCACACAGCCATCTAACCCAATACATTTTTTATATCAAGATGATATCATTCAGCAGTTACTCCCTAACTACCTCCAGTAATGATTTGTCAGCCATTCCAATAACCAGTTTGGACCTGAAAATAGTAAATGCAACACTTGCCAGTTTATCTTTGTAACACTTGTTACTTTTTTACACGATAAAATGCACGTCATGTATTTTGTTTTTGTTTAGGGACTGTGCTAACTCTTCTGCACTCACTAAAAAATGCCTTCTTTGTTTGACAGTCCTAAATATTGACCCATTCTGTATCACCTACAGGTGTTATTATATGTTACAGCTCTACAAAAGTTGAATGAAAGTATTTCCCTTCAAGACACATCACTTATTACTGATACACGCTTTCAAACCATCTGCTTCAAACCACAGCCACGACTGTGTTCTAAACTTTAGCTAACTTCAGTAATACAATAATTATTCCTCACTTTAACAATATATATGTTCACACTTGTAGACTTGTGGAGTATTTATATTGTGTGCTTTTGAGAAGTGGTGTGTGGTTGTGTGTAACGTTGAGAACAGAGAAGAGAGAGTCCTGACAGAGATGAGCTTATTGACTGTCAGTTGATCTGAAGGACAGATAACACTCACTAAGCCCCGAGATCGCTGCCGTCACCAAGAGTGAGGCGGGAGCCATCTGCCTCCGTGACTATCAATCCAACCAGCTCTGTCCAACTGTGTGTGTGTCTGGTGTGTATCTGAAGCTCTGACACACATCTGACTTTCAGGTCTTGCTGTTGGCAACCTGAGACTTCTCATACAGAAGAACAACGTCAGAAATTAATGACCTGGCATACCTGCCAAGGGCTGGTATGCAAAAATAAAAAATGCCTGTCAAAAACTAATAATTTTCCAAGGCGGATGTTCTTTTTTTATATTTCAATCACACATTTTCAATTTCATCTTCTCATGTAAATCAAACACTTTTAATTCTTTCCAGACCAAATCACTGAATCAAGTAATGAATCACTTCTTTTTGAGAGGGGGATGATATTAAATTTGAAATAATGCTTGCTCTACTCTAATAAAAGGAGAAAATGTTGACACTCTGCTCGTTTCTATGCTTTGCCCTTTGCATGCCATGCTTTGTCAATCAGCCTGACAGGTGACCTATTGTGGGATTCTTATTATTATCCCTCAAATGCAAACTTTTCTGCAAGCCCTACACTCATCAAGTGTTCCACCTACCACCTCTCATTGTTCAGTTGTGGTGATTCTGACAGATATCAAGTGAGCTTATCACCTTCATATGCACTTTTTTTCATGAATGCTCCACTTTCCGTTTTCTGCAATGGGCCAGGACCCTCCCCAGGGTCTGGAGGCCTCCCGGAGCAGCGAAACTGATGAGTGTAAATTAAAGCCCAGCCCAACTGACCTCTGAGCCTTAGTGCCCGTGTGGGGCCTTGGATGATGATTACAGGTGCCAACTCAACTTGCTGTATTTAATTATTTAATTAACATATCTTTTCTTTTGTATTATTATTTTATCATTATTACTGTTGTTTTCCCAAAATTTGATTATTGCTGTAATTATTATGTATGTCTAGTATTATTTACCATTTTTATTATTTATGTTTTATTTTATTTTTTTTCCCTCTTGTTGTTTTTCACTCAGTTCCCTTCTCTCCCATCTCTTCTTAACAGGTACAATAAACAATAGTACAGTAACCGAAGTCTACAGATGTGTGAATCACCCTGAATACTATTACAGCTGATTATTTTTTGGTTTGTTTAGTTTTATGTCTATATTCCTGTTATTCCTTTAAGAATGTTCCATTTCCATCGACATTTAACGAGGAATAATGATGCATGTCTTAAGGGAGAACAGAAATGACAATGCACCGTATGAAGCGTATGTTTCTTAGCGTCGATTCCAATGATCAACTTCTTCAACAACACTGCTTTAACAAAAAATACTAACAGAGAAAGGCTTTGCTGAAAATGTTTTGACTTGTGTGTGCGTTAAATCCTTTATCAGACACAATAATATCACCCAAATAACAGCCCAGTTTGACAGATGTGCAGGACAATTTGTCATTTATATTGTGTGGAATACCAAAATGGAAAATAAACTATTTCAGAACTGGTAGACCTCACCAGGCCTCAGTGGAAAGATTAGAATGCCAACATGTTTTGCCTGCTCCCACCTTTTCCTGTAACCATTCATTTATTATCGGGTTGTTGTTTTTTTTTTTGTCTTTTGTTTGTATTTGTTATTCCTGGGCCAACAAGAACAAGAGTCTTTGCTGGAAAATAGCAGGGTCACTGATAATTTTGCATGCTGCTAACATGCTTCCACTTCTATTAGCCTGGGTTGGACTGTTATCACATCATTCCATTCGACCCTATAATCTTCACTGTGTACTTTCAGCCTCAGACAACTTGGATGCTGTGTAATTTTGCCTCTCAGTTACACACAGAAACACACCCACACTAACACACACACACACAGTAGATAATATCTTGGTTTTTAATCACAGACTGAAGTGAGACATTAAGCAGTCAGTGAAAGGCGATGTGTGATAAAACTACACATTCATCGCGCAGCAAGCGGTCGAAGTCAACCCCGATTAATTTCCGGAATGTGCTGTATAGTTTGCATTAGTGCTCATTTCGTGGGTGGGGTGCAATCGAGACGTGAGGCACACAGGAGTAATATTCTCTGTGTAAGTCACTGAGTTAAATGGGTGTGTTCTGATATCTGTGTCATGGAGAGAACTCCAGCTGACAGCACAGCAACAACAGAAGAAAGCTGATGATTGTGGAGATTATGGTGCAATTAAAAATCAACTATTATAAATATGCCAATACAAATGATATACTAAACTTCATCCACAGCATTAATAATAACACAAATAAACTTTCCCCACGATGTACTGAACAGTAAAGTTATTCAAAATGATAAACTCCAAACATTGCAACTCACCAGGAGGTGGGTAGTCATGTCACTGAAGGTAGCGGTGTTTTAATCAGAAGATTTTCTCTATACCAACACAGTTTAATGACCATCTTTAAAAAAAGGAAAACAACACATGAAAGATTTTTTGTGACTTCCAATGAAATCACACAATAAATAATGTATACAGAAATAACAATAACTAAAATAAATGAAAGGAAAATAGTGAATGATGGATGTGGCTGATGTACATAGAATGTCTAGACAGCAAGTAAACAGATGAAAAACAGGGACAAACACTGGCAGACTATGATTTCTGTGTATTTTCAACAGCAACAGGAGCCAGAGAGCTGTCCAAGGCGCTGATTAAGAGACAGCTAGAAGACCAGCAGCCTGCTCCAGCAGCTGAATGTAGGTTTGATCATGAGTTTGACTGTAAAGTCAATACTGACCACCCAGAAGTAACTTAAATAATTCAACCATAATCAGAAGATTGTCACAGAGAGTGACACTTGCTTTTAACTAAAGTGAGGATTGCAGCACCGCACATACATAATGTCAAAAATAATGACAACTTTAAGAAAAGTGTCTGCAGAACTTCCATATAGGCATAAAAGATTCTGTCAAAGTCAGCAAGTAAATAATTATAAGTTCCTGTTACAAACAAGAGGTGCCTTTGGGAAATACCATCTCAAGTGACGGCAGCATAAAATCACATATGAAAAGAAATGTAGTCAGTCTGTCACCAAAAATGTCCTTCTTTGTGAATATTGAAAAAAAAAAAAAGGTTTTCCATCAGGACAACTAAGCTCATTCTTAACTGCTGAAGATAAAAAAAAATCTTTGAGGTCCAATTTTGTGGCTGATTCAGATGAGTTTTATCCACTGTGCAGTGAATAAAATTCATCTGAAGAATGCTTCAATTGGACCTGGAAGAGTATTTGCACATGAAAGAATCCCTCTCTTCAACATACCCATAGACTGTATATAAAGATGGCAACACATCTCCCAATTGTAGAAAAATTAAGTTAAAACATTCAAGATACCAGCCCTGCCATCCTGCGCTGGCAACATCATTCGGGACCAGATTATGCACAGTAGTGATTGGGGATGGGGTCGCAGAATCAAGACCCTGCCCATTCACCTGCCTGACTCAATCTCAAGTCAACCACAGCTGTCAATCATGACATCACACCTCCTTTGCAGTAGGTAAAGTTATCAGAAAACACTGGAACATACATCAGTTTGATTTGAGCTACTTAAAAAAAAACACAGAAACCAAAACTTATTTTATGTTTACTTTAAATCTTTAATTTGGCCCATGTCCCATCTGCTAAAATGCAGGGGCGGAGATTATTTTCACTTCCTCCTAAGTAATGTACCCATCTGCCTAGTAGTACACCTCATCAACTACCATTACACCACTGTGTTCTATATATTGTTATTGTTATAACAAATAAACAAAGCAAAACAAAATAAACTCCCCAGGCATTTATTTTTTTACATTGATGTTTATGAGCAGCTTGGTCTTGGTCTGTTTCCTTAAATATACAACACTTGACAATCTAAGGGACACATCTAACATTTTATAGACTACACTAAATACAATGTAACCTTCAAGTTGTTAACTTTTGTATGATAATATTAAACTTCTATATTAATGTGAACAGTTAACATTTGTACTGGTAGCTGCATTTGTTTCAAGCATCTCTCATGTCAAACACCTCGCGGCTATGCACATGATCCGTGAGTGGACATCAATATTGTCTCACTGAAGGCTCCTGCTAATTGCTTGGGATGGCAGGCCTTCCACATGAATGCAGAAACCGAATGGAAGTGGGTAGGGAGAGCATGTCGGAGCTGGTTTGGGAAAGGTCCATACTGTAGCTGCTGCAGCAGCCTGCAGAGAGCTGTCCAAGGTGCTGATTCTAAAGACATAGACCAGACAGAGCGCTGTCCACGGTGCTGTTAGTAAGAGGGCAGCAGGCCAGAGAACTGTCCAAGGTGCTGATTCTGACACAGCTAAGTAACTACAGCACTAGCCATGGTGCTGATTCGCTGCAGTAGCTATCTCAAAACTATCCTGTGAAGCCTCATTCCCACTGCACAAAAAAACTGCAAACATCCGCTAACATCTTGCTTTTCAATGCAATGAGAATGCTTATGATCAGCATTAACACCCAGGTCATATGACTCTGCAGTAGACACAGGTTTCCATCTCTGGCTCCAATCGGCATTGATGGGAACAAAACACCCCAGTGAATGCACTAATTTCAGCTCCTCAAACGGCAAGATTCAATGATGCACTGACACTAATTACCATCCATCTCTTCCTTTGCAGCGCTAAAACCTCTATCCAAATACATCTGCACCAAGTTTGAAGAGACTGAATCAGTCAGAGATATATAAAGAGAAGAAACCACTGAAAAGTTCCTGCTCTGTCAGACCTCTGTTCCTGCTGCTGTTGACTGTTTACCTGTTCTCCTGCCTGTCGCCTATATTTACCTATGGGTTTACCTATGATTGAAAAACCTGTATGCATAGGTTAATTTTGGTGGGAAAGGGGTATGTTAGACTGCCAACTTGTCTGGGGTGTGCTGGGATAGACTCAAACCCTTTGCGAAAGGTATTGGAAATGGATGGATGGAATATTTTGTAATACAAGTTAGTCAGATGCACAAAAACAAAAAAATCAAAGGCTTATAAAGTTATCCATCCAATCTCCAGGCTACTTCAGAGTTGTGTTTCTGTTGCAGTGTTTCTCCAGGGTTTACTAAGTTAAATTTAAGATTTGTTAAGACCTTCTTAATGCAAAGAGTGCAATTTCATACCTGTTTCATGGTCAGAACAGCCACAGCATAACACAACTGCCAAGCAGTATATACAATATGTATTAATAATGATATTAACTGGACCTGGATAAGTGATAGAAAATTAATGGGACAATTAACTTTTTCAAAATAAATTATTCATTTATGTTAATTTAAGTGTTATCTAAAAGTGACACTTGACCATTATGAGACAATGAGCTGTCTAGCGGCTGTAGCTGACACAGTGACAGTAATGGTTAAAGGTTGGATGTTGCTGACTGAAACTACACAAAAAAGAGCCTCCAGCAGCACAATCCATTGCTGCCTGATGGCCCTCAATTGGATACAAAAACCTTTTATTACGCTGATATCGCTGCCTGCAGCGGGCGAGAGAAAATATTTTATATTTAAGTGTAAATGAAATTCAAGACTTTTTAATACCTCCTCAGGCCTCTGTTGAGGAAACTGAATGTTGGATATTTCTAAGACTTGCAGATAGGCTGTATTGTAACCACCAATGGCACTGCTGACAACCTGCAGAATATCATGGCTCTATTTGCAGTTTATTAACACCACACTGGAGTGAGCAATAAGAAGGAAAACATAGTTCAGAGACCATGCAGTGGCAGCACATTTCCTCAAACATCTCTGAACCAAGCAGGTAACTGGAACTTTCTTGACACACGTTAATGCTGAGGGGAACAGAGCTCTGCAAATTGAACTGGCTTCTCAGCCATGTTATTTTTAGTCTCACTTCAGCCGAAATCCACCAAGAATACATGGGAAATTACTTCTACGCAAGATAGCCCCAAACTAGACAGCTTTGGGGACCAGTGATGTAAGAGCTATTTGTAAGAGGCATGGTGAAAGTCTCTTTATGTAAATCATGCCCCTGGTGTGATGCAGGGCTGTCAGTCAACAGTTCACTCAAGCTCTGTTGTGTACTGAGCGCTTACACCTGTTGTCGTGTCACCTTTAAAACTGTGTGCAGAGCGAAGGCAAACATGTTACCTTGTTAGTTTAGGCTCTCCTATCTGTTTGTTGCTGTAAGAGTGCAATCCACACAGTCTATTCCTGGTCTGCCCTTTCTGCTGCAGTTGTTGTTATCGGATTTTCTTGTTGGATCCTATCACAACAGAGTAAACTGTTGTAAAACTACACCAGAGTGTCCAATTCTGTACACAGAAAATGCTTGGGCTCAAAAAGGCACAGCGAGTGGTAATTTGTGCTTATTTTTAGCCTAAAATACAAGACCAACTGCCAACTAACTGACCACACCAATTACCACTAATTGGTGTGCAAGCAACACTTGGTAACAAGAATGAGGAGTCAGACCCATATTTTGGTTTAATGAAGTATTTCACAGATATAAAGAGAGTCCTCACATAAAACTAGGCTGTCTCTACAGCAGAAAGATGCAAATACTTTTGAAACTGGTGCTACATGACCAAAAACCTACAACTACCAGGATGCATCATGCCTTACCAGACGCTCCCGCTACTGGGTGACGTAATGTGGACTGGTCCAACTGAAACAATGGTGCCCGTCAATCTCGTATTACAGTTTAATGGGAAGCTAAAACATGTTTCTGAAAACATTTGTGGCAAGAAGTAAACAATGCAACAAAAGCATCATGGTTTATATTCTGTCAGCACTGCTTTGCTTTATCATTTGATCTCTGTTTATTCGGCCTCAGTTTGGACTGTACAGGAGGCAGTATGATGCCTACTTCCTGTTCACTAACGCTTGCTATTAAAGATAAACACAGTGTTTCAATATGTTTCTGGAAACATTTCTGTATTCAATTAGTGCTGCCTGGTTTTACTGTTCTGATTTTGGTTTTAAGTTTAAGAGAAAGAGGTAGGGTCAGGTAACTCTCTTGATCAGCTGTACACTCTTTATCCGCACTGTTGACGGCATGGGTGATGGAAAATGCAGAAGAACAGCCTATAGTTCGAGCAACAGCCTTAGAGCCGGTGAATTTTGCTGTGGGAGCTGAAGGGATATCTATGCACTGGTTAGATGGAGGGAAGTTTACCACAGTTCATGTTCACATACCAACCACACTGTTTTGATAGCAAGCTAGTTGAAAATCTGGAAAATATCCCTTTAAGGTTTGATCCCAAAGAAACATGTAAGTCTATATTAGATGGCATAAAACTATAAAAATTTGAAGTCTGTGGACTATTTAAATGTTGTTGTCGAACCTGAAGACTGCAGTTAATGCTGAAAGGCCTGCAGTCTGAACTGAAGCAGTTCTGCTGGGAATAGTGTGAGCTATAATTACTTCACAGCACTCAGAGTGCTAGATTAATTACTTCCGAACACATTTAGTTGCCCCTACTGATGAAGGTGATGTAACCATGTTCTGCAGAGAAAACATTATAAACAGAGTCAGTATTTATATAGAAATGTTTGAGCAGAGGTTTCTGATCAGGAGTGAACGGGTCATTTGTTGAAGTGGTGCCCAAAGTCTTTTCTGACAGTCATAAAATACAGCAACGGCCTCCTGACTGGCAGTGCCCCTACATCATTTAATTGGCACAAGTGGTTTGAAGAGCATGGCAGTGATGGAGGAGATATGCCAAAGCCTGCTTGGCAGCTGTAAGGATGCCAGTGGCATTTGAGAGGCTCTAAAGTGGTATCAGACATTGTGTTTTGAACTCTAGTCATAATGACTGACTGGCAATTAACAGTGAACTGAGATATCAAGAGAATAAAGGATCGCTGTGACACTCTTTGTGCTCGAGTGGTTTTTATTTTGACCATTCTCATTTCGTTTTCACAAAAATGTGGAGGTTTAATGACACACTTGAAAGTACCACTCTGATTTTTTTTTCCTCCACAAGCAGATGAGAAGATGACTCTTTAAGCTGGGCACCACTGATGCTTCTCTCTTCTTTGAGAAAAGTCGCCTGTGATGTGAGATTTGTCACTCAAAAAAAAAAAAAAAACAGGATTGTAGCTGCCATCGCTACTTGTCAGGATCAACATGTTTCCATCCAGCTTTGGAGGTGTCAAGGTGATGGAAAAATTCACATTCATTTTCTTTTGAAAGGTGTGTATAGTATACTAGTAGCATTGGCTTTGCCTTTATAGCTGCTGTGCATCAAACCAACATTAACTTACTTTTAAACACACTTCAGTGGAAGACTAGAACTTCAGATCTGCTACTATCATTGTGATCTGTGCTTGTTCAGATGCACCTGTCGGGACTCAGAAGCCTCTATACTGCTGCTCTTTGAGTCTGTATGAAAAGAAGAATATACAAGATGCACAGGGCAGACAATGTAATCCTTCCTCACTTTCATCGCCTGAAATGTTTGTCAACACGGTGCAACAGCTAGTTTCTGATCCCTGGGGTTGACTGCATGGTTGACAGCCCGTCGACTGGATTTAATTACTCCTTCCTGTCCTCATTTTTCAATATCTGCCAACAATCTACTTCACTTCATAATGCTTTCATACATTCTAACTGATTTCTAATCAACATAGGCAGCGTGAGTCTCTGTGATGTGCCAGTAAGTTTGTATGGAGGCAGAAAATCCTTCACTTCTATGTGATGGCATGATGGACTCACTGACTTGTTTGCAAAGTACGTCTTAATATTTCAGTTTCACAGATGTCATTACAACGCACCAGGCAGCAGCAAGACCTCCAGCTTCAATTGACTACGTTGGGTCTGTAATAGACAAGGGCAAGACAGGGCAAGGCAACAGCAGAACCAGACCAGGTTCTATTTCACACATCACTGACCAATTCACAGTGACACTAAACAAAAGATATCAAGACAAACGTGGCAGAGGCTGACGAGTCTGCGGCCCTGAAATACAGAAACTGCTTCTAGAAACAGAAATACTTTCACAGCAGAGGAGGCAGAGAGAATCCAGTGATGGATGTCTACATCTCTGATCTAGGAGAGCATGAAATGCTCACCGGAGCATGCAGGGGCAAACCATTTAGGCTGTAAATGTTGTGTAATTGCTAAAAATACATGATAACTCTTTCTTTGTGCGTGTTTTGTGTGTGTGTGTGGGTGTTTAGCTGTGATGCAGGGACAAACTCTTTCTTAAACTCTTGAGTTTTTCATACACTTCACTTAAAAAGTGCCAGTTAAAATATGTCAAGCATACCAATCCATGGTAAGTCAAGAAGCTCTCATCTCTGTGTAGATAGAATCAATATCCCATCCAATCAAAATATATTCAAATACTACAGACTTATCATTTTGATTGTAAATAGCTTGGCTTAAGTTTTAGAGACTTTAAGTGTGCCATGTTCTCAGAGAGGTTTAAATATCACTTATTTGATTGACTGACCTTGCATAATAAGTAGTTATTATGTCTTCTTTCTGTAAATGATGCTCTTTATGTTGGCCCAGAACATGATTAACTCAACAGCAGTGTTGAACTGACTTTCCCCCCAAAATGAATATTCCTACTAGGCTGTTGACATGACTAATGAAAATGAGTATTCCACTAATAGCTATTGTAGCAGCTGTTTAATACAGAAACTAATGGGGATCTTGATAAACAAACAAATGGATACTGTGTCTTTTACCAAACTTCTTTGCATTAATTAAGGATTTTTTCAAAGTTTCTAACTTGTGACATTTCGCATATCCAAAAACCTGTTGATATCTAAGTGCTTCATAATGTTTACAAGTAGGTTTGCTTCCCCCCAGAATTGTTGACCTTTATTTTAAGCATGCATCTCTATCCCTGCTTTGCAACCTGTTGGGGAGTTGGTTTGTTTACAGAAACAGAAACAACATACTGAGGTAAAAACCCCACTTGAGACGTATATTCCAAATGTGCTGTATACTTGCCCAAATAATCCTATTAAAACCCAAATAATACCGGCATATCCTACATGTCTTAATCAGAAAATGCAGGAGACAGAAAAAGGCCAAATTCAGAATATCTAAACAAAATATATTGTTTACATGTTGCATCGAGTTCGGAGTACTGTCATATTACCCTAACCCTAAGAGAAATAAGGAGCAAAAGGAATCAGCAGGAGTTCTTTTGTTGAGACTTGCTCAAGTTTGATCTTCTTTTCTTACCATTATCTCAAGAGCTGATTATTTCAGACAAATAAGGATTTCTGCAGTGAGAGAGGAAAATATATTAGGATCAGGCTGAGACAAGAGGTAGGCTATTTCTCAGGAGCTAAGTTTAAGAAGTATGAGAAAATGATCATTTTTCATTTGCTTCCCTCTGAGAAAAAGTTGTTAGTTAAAAGGAGAGAAATGTATATTTCCTCTGCCAACTCCAGAGTCAGTCCAACATGGACACTGAGAAGTCCCTTCAGAGGCAGATATTTCCTACAAGATTGTCTTTTTAAATATAAAAAACCCCATCAACAATAAATATTATAGCTACTAACATCAACTACTACTACTACTACTACTTCATTGTCTCTCACAGTAAAAAGAAACAGCTGATAACAATGAAAGAATAAATCTCATAAGCTAAGAGTAGGACCTTTTCAAAACAAGGCCAAAGGAAACCAACTTGACTGTCAGAACAGATAATTAGACGTTTAATAAGATTCAAACCCATTATAAAGCACTGACAAAACAATCTCACCTCAAGGTCTTTATTATGAGGTGTTTTTTATTCAGGTATTTTGAAAATGTAGCTGTTCAAAGTTTTATTTTTTTGCGAGCAAAGATATTTTTTCTGCTGAGCAAAAAGTGGATTTTTTTTGAGCAAACTGCATCTGATGAATTGATCTCCATCTAAATTATTTAAATATTTTTATGCAACAGCAATGACATTTTTTATGCACTTGAAGCACTATCTAGTGGTTGGATGTTGCTGTTTATTCCCATGCAGGCGCTAGTGTTCTATCTGCGGTGCCCCATGTGTTGGATTTTTCTTTCTAATCCATCTGTTTTATGGTTTTCTGATTATTTATTATTAAGTATTGATACTATGCATCTGTTTTTTTTCACTTTGTGCAATATGTTGCATGCTACAGGAGTGAGTGGCTTTACTATTTTTGTCTTTCTCTATCTTGGTTTTAGTGAGCTCACTAAGACCAATTCTATTAAATCATGTTGACATGGCAATTAAGTCGTGAATCCTTAATTGAATCTTGACTGAAAGCTCCATGCACCCCCCCCCCTAAATCCACTGAGAGTGAAGCATGTCCTCAAGTGACGTATAACAAATAGAACATGCCAGTGAAATGATGTCAGCTTGATGTGCAGCACAAGAGGTCTGATGTAGAATAATCAAATCTGCTTATACACACAGCAGATCGCACTCGACAGCTGCCGCGGAGATGGGGGGACGGAGGAGGAATGTGAAATGCTGAGGTCTGTAAATCAAGCAGGTCGGCCTGAATGAGATGGGAATGTGTCTATTATGTTCCCTTAATTGGCAAGGGTATTAGAATCACCTTCTGCCAGATTAAAAATTCTCTCTAATGACTCAAACAGTCCTGATTTATTGCAGAGACGAAACCCATTTGCCTCTTGCACTTTACAAACACAGGTGTACAAAAATGAACACACACACACACACACACACAGATGTAAAAGGAAAATGATGGAGGCAGTGACGGAGCTGCAGGTCTGTGGAGCTCTTTGGGGACTCAGATACTGTTCAAACACTGTGACAGATGGGGAGGGACGTGGAGAAGGGGTCGTCATTATCGAGTCGCGCTCACAGAGCAGCACTCAGCACAACTTTTTAACTCCCATTCGAGATGGAGACATTGCATTTCTTTTGTGTGAGCTACAGACGCACTCCTACATGTTTAACTGCCACCCTTTGGGAACGCATAAGAGGCATTTAGAGTACATTAGGAGCTGAGAGTGCTCATGTATGACTGCAAGAAAGTGGAAGGCAAGATAGAGGCAAAGTCAATAATATGAGGCCCCATTTTCAAAGATTTTTCTGGCAGACCCCCCCCGTCGTCAGACCAGAATCTAGTCACCACTGATCTATCTGACACCAGCCAACTAAGTGCACTGAAATCCAGTCTAATCTTCAAAGCACTTCAAAGCTGAGGATGAGCGTGTGGTCTGCATTGCACTCCACTCAACATATCTCATTAATATTAGTTTGGAGGCACAAAACACTTGATCTTGAACATTTGTCTCATGGGATTTGGTTTCAAATAGCTGTCATTATGTTTCTTTGATGTTTTATAAAGTAGGAAAAAATGACAGAGGAGTTACATGGAGGACACAAATACGCAACATATAATTGTCGAGGACTACATATTAATGTTCTCTTTAACAGCAGTGCACGGAGTTACAGAGTCACTGATGGCCTCAAAAAACGTTCTCAAATTAACTTAGTACTAGGAGCAAATGGGTCCTACGGGAACACAATATTTTCTTCCTTTGTTGGAGTAGTTTGGATTATTTCACCCGAGATTTCTTCGGATGTTTTTTTTGTTTTTTCTCTTACCCTTTCCCTCGGGTTTGAACTGGGTGGGCCTTAGATGAAAAAATAAGTGATGTCACTTACTTTCATGAACAAATTAGGATTTTTCATAATTTTATGCAAAAAGTGATGACAGCTGTGGAATACAAAAATACAAACAACATTTAACCAAACAAAATCATACAATAAACACTGCTGCTAAGGTGTGCTACTTAGAAGCCATACCCTGGTAAAACAGATTGATATTACACACACACACACACACGCACACACACACACACACACACACACACACACACACACACACACTGTAATACAGAGGTATGGAGATGTTATGACAGCAGGGTATATTATTAAATGTGTTTAATGGTTCATCTGTGAATTATTAGATCTGTTAAACACTGGGACTGAGTCACTGCCAGTCAATCATTATAAGTCTCAGTGTAATAGTTTCCTGTTATGCTGTGTTAGATAAACTGAACCTGATTACCTTATACTGGGCCTATAATTTACTATTGTGCTCATCACCATGGATACTTAACGTGGGTGAACGTGTAATTTTCTTTGATAAGTTTTGCGTCTTACTCCTATTGTATTTACTTAGCAATTAATGTGACTTGCACACACGCATACACACGCACACAGCTGGAACACTTCAGCTACCGAAGTTTGAAACTGCTGTCGTACCGGTTAAATGAGGCCTGAGCTTTTATTTAGCCTATAAAGCAGTGAAACTCCACTAAGCATGGATAGTACCACTGTTCAGCTGATGATTTCTGTGCTTTGTGAATACCTTTACCAGAGTGCCATTAAAAGGACAATAGACTCAGCATTGTCTCCTGACCCCTCATTTTCTACACAACAACACGATTCAGATCTGCAAACGCTGCACACCGGTTACACCAGGCAAGTGAATTTTTCATCCCTCCATCAACAGCAAGTATGTCAGATTTATTCAGCCCTCAAAAGTGTCCACTAAGCTCTGGGGTGAAACCTGGGCTGTTTCTCACATTATATCTTTTCCCAACAAGCACCTCCTGACATCTTTACTGCAGAAATGGATCGGAAAGTCTAATCTGTCAAGAGTTACAGTTACGAGTCACAGCATGTCATGTGAGAGGATGGGGGGGCAAAAACACAGTCTGAAGAGGCTGACAAAGAAGGAAAATCTTTCCGTGGTTTCAAAATCGACCAGTTTCAAGAGCCTGACAGGAGAGTGAGTATGTGAGGGAACAGACTGAGGGACTGCCTTTCACAAAAGCTATTACTCAGCTGAAGACTTTGGAATTAACTGGCTGAAATGGCTGATTGATACTGTTCATTTCTAAGATAGCAATATCTAATTATGATATACATTGCTTTCGTGCAATTATGATACACTTATTTGTGTTTCAAACTTTAAAAGATGCGCAATAGCCTATATCTGCCTACCTTATTTTCTTCAAAGCATCTCTAACCTTCAAAAAGGTGGCTTGAAAAGACTATGGCTGTAGCTGTTAACATACCTACAATATTAACCAAAGTGTAGCCGCTTTGTCAAACCAACATTACTCCATGCTTGTGCATTGATTGAAAAGAAACATATGGAAGTTTGACAGCAGCATGGCCACTTGTGTAAAGGAAAATAGACTTAATGCACAAGCCACTGGATTTTAAATGCACAGCTGGAACACAGCACATATGTTCCTGTTTAACTGCTCAATAAGTCGCTGCATATCAATGCATAACTCTTTTCTAATGGAATATTTTAAACAGTTCCTTGGTGCAAATCTTCCCTCAGTGGTGGTCTTTGTTTAACTCAAAATCATTTCACTAAATTACACATTGCCATCTGTTTGCCTGTATCAAACTCGTAATTCGGTGTGATCAGCCATTCACTGCACACAGACCTATCTGGATAAGAATTCTTTGAATGAACACAAATAGCATCTGTGGCCTACAAGAAATGGAAGTGAGCCAGTTGAGTCGATCACTTATGCAAGTTTCTGTTTGTTTCAGTGGGCCGTTAACCATTTTTTGAATAATACAACCCACAGTGCCATGTTCTTCTGAAAACTGGCAGTAAAATGTCCACTGTCCCTGACTCAAACCAGAAGAAACTGTGTCAACTTGGCAGATCTCCAAAACTATTCCACAGAAATGTAAAAGGGGTAAGTTGGGAGAAAAAAGGAGGATGCAAGACAAAAAGGCCGAGCACTCCGCTCTGCTTGTGCCTCATTCAATCAACAAAACAGCCCTAAATCATTAATAAATTACATAAAACAGATTGGAGTTATTTCTTGATCCCGAATCTCTTTGCAATTCATTCTCTGTTCGTTAACTTCAGATTTGGTCATGCCCACAAACGAAGATGTTGACTCCATGTTTTTTTTGTCAACTGACTTTTCAGAGAGGTGGATTTCATAATAAAACTAGCTAAGATCTTAATAACTCAAGACTAAACAAAAAAGTTCATAATGCCTCCATGCAGACGATACCCCTGGTCAAATGCATTATGTTTTTGCGTTTGTTGTGAGTGCGATATCTCAAGAATACCTTTAGGGAATATTTGGCACAAACATCCTCTTGGATTAAACAATGAACCAATTAGAATTTGCTGGTAAAGGTCACCCTGACCTTTCTCATTCTTGTGAATTCAATATCTCAAGAAGACCATGACAAAGTTTCCTTATATTTGACATAAACATCCACTTAGATTCAAGAATGAGCTGTTCAGACTTTGGTGGTCAAAGGCCAAGGGAAATGGCAAATGGACTTGTACTTGTGTAGCACCTTTCTGGACATTTTTGACTTTTTTTTGTCGAAGGGAACCTCACAAAACATATTTTTTGCCTAAGCTCAGGAATTCATACGTTTCACACAAACGTCTATTAGGAATATAATAATGACATCATGACATTTTATATACAAAAAAAAAAAAAAATGACAACTCTACTGTGACATCATAATGTTCAGCAAAACAACACTTTTCTGGCCAATATTCAACATCATATCTTCTGAACAGAAGGGGGATATTTCCTCAGCTAGTGATGGATGTGTGTGTAAAGCATTCATGTCTTCACAGGTCGTAAACTGTAATAGCAACCTGACTGGTTCACAAAGGCTTACATCAACAAGGGGGTAATTCTATTTTTTGCTATTTTAAAAGGTAATGGTGAATATTTTGGTTCAAAATAAAATGTGGTTATTATTACTTATATGTTGGATAAACATTGTCTTTGCTGGCCTAAAGGGGCCCCCTTTGTGGCTGGGTCCAAGAAAGCTTTTTCCCTCCTTCTGGGCGGCCCTGGATTTGGTCAGCCATGTAGTATGATTGATGCTCAGCCCTGCAGCAGTGAATGAACAGGGTGGGCATACATGTGTGCCATGTAGTAGCTTTGACATCTGGCAAGAAAAAAATCCAGCTAAAGCAACACAGTGCCATGGTTTGGGTATCTGCGCTGGCTAACATGATGGCCACTGACCTGACAGTGGATGAAAGCCTCGGGGCTGGAGTCAAGTAAACACCCCCGCTCGCCCTCATTATGTAGAGCTGTCAGTGGAGACTTCAGCTCACTAATACAGTACTGCAGAGGAAGCAGGGAGTAAACTATTTGTCCTCAGACCTGACCCCAGAAAGATGTACAAGAAATACAGTTCAATCTTCCAGCCTCCTTGTCTTTTCGGCAGACGGGCTGATTAACTTAGGGTTAGAAATTCATTAACAATGTGTGTAGGGAACTGCTTTATACTACACTGGCAACTTTCAAATAAAAGCTTTCACCAAAATGTCAAACCCTCTCCTCCAAGAGGTTGATGTTCTTCTTCTGAAAGATTTAAAGATACAAGATCTAATGCAGCTTTGACTGGGGAGCTAATTAAATCTTAAAAAGGTTTATTATACCAGAATTTCTACCAAAGAATGAGATGGAAAAATAGACCCAATTAAAATTGAAATAACAATATCCTCTTTGTTTTTTATCATTTTGTATTCTGACTCGAGGTATAAAAGTAATGGATATAATCCGAATGTCCAAAACAAATGTTTGAAGGCAAATTGTATTACTTTGGCTTCCAGATAGAATTCATCCACACTGTGAAGTAAACAGACACCAGGCTTAAAAAAATAATAGAAATGGATTATGAATGAGAAGTTATTAACACAGAAAATAAATTCATAAAAAACACTTTCAATACTACTATTTTGATTTCTTTGGCTGTGACAAAAAAGTAATGCATTTTAAATTTTGGGAATAATTCCCCTTTTCCTGGAACTAACAATGCGTAAATTTAATAACTTCTTTACTTTGCCAACAAACTTTTGGTGGTAGAATAAATCTCTCAAAACATAACACACTTAATATAACTGTAGTTCTTGAGGAACATTAACAGCCTCATTTCTCCAGATCTCACCTATGATCATGAGCTTTGAGTAGTGACCGAAAGAACGAGATGACAGATACAAGGGTCTGCAATGAGCTTCACCCAAAGGATTGCTGGGCTGAGACATAAAGTGAGGAGCTCAGGTATTGGAAGAGAGCTCGAATAGAGCCACTACTCCTTTGTGTTCGAAGGGGCTACTGAGGTGTTTTAGGTGTCTGATGAGAAGGCCTGCTGAGCACCTCCAGTCACGGATTTTCTGGGCACTTTCAACTGGTTGCAGACCCAGAACATGCTGAACAGATTACATTTCTCATCTGGTCTGGAAATGTCTTGGGATCTCCCAGGAGGAGCTGGAAATCATTTCTGGGGAGAGGGATGTCTGGAGGATCAGCCGGCCGCCCCCGCAATCCGGCACCAGATAAGTGGATGAAAATGTATGGATGGATAATTCATGAGCATATTATCAGTGATCCACATCATCTGTTATTACAAACTTCATTAGCAGCTCATATGATGACAATAGAGCCATCTCCATCCGCTGATTAAGACAGTAAGATGTTGTTGAAAGCTCCAAAGCTACTAAGAGGACCTTGAGTAATGTTTTTTGTCAATTCTAAATCAAAATTATTTTTCTTAGACTGTAATCCAAGCTCTATATTCCTACTAATGGCAATACTTCAAACTGGTTATTGCTGAAAAAATTGGCCTTTAAGGAAGCGCATAATCGAGTTCACCTAGGTTAAAGTAGGCTTGACAATGGAGGCTTTTCAAAAATTCTGTAGCCTGTTTAAAGCAGGCGCAGCCATGAGGCTAAGATGCAATTATAGGAACTTTGCTGATTTTCAACCATCTTTTTGTCATAACGATGTGGGTCGTATGTGTAAACTGTGAACTGTGTTAAAATTCCCTCCATCTTCAGTGCTCAGATTTCTCTGCTCAACTCTCAGATCAAACCCTCTGTATGTTCGCTCTCTAGGGCTGTTGCTTAAACTACAGATTGTAACTTACCGTGAATGAATGCCTGCCAACACAGCCATGAAAAGAATAGAAGCAGAAAGAGAGAGATAACGGACCTTTGCTTTCTCTTTCTCTTAAAATGGGACCAAACTCTGATCAAATGGTTAAACTAGCCCTTGCTGATCATATATAAGTCAAGATTTTTTGACTGTATTGCATAGTTCTTGCCTAAAATGTCTATAGAAACATACTTTAGTGTACTGTTTGGCTGTATTTTAAGAGTTTTTGAAAAGGAAGTTGGCGCCATAGCGTTTCCTAAATTGTAAAAACCAAGACTAACAATACTGAGATCAAACAGTAAACCTAAGCAGTGATGATAAAATATAAATCAAGACTGTGTCACTAAGTTGCCTTTTTCTTGCCTCAAATGTTTTCAGAAACATATTTTAGCTTAATGTTGAGCTGTTTGTTACCAGCCAGCTGCCATGTTGTTTCCTGAGGAATGGACAAGTTCACACTACGTCGCCAAACATCAGGAGTGTTTATTGGTTCAGTGCATTACAGTGCACTCTGGTAGTTTTAGGTTTTCTACATCTTGAGCAAAAGCAAATGCCACAGCCCTTTTCCTTTGTTTTCTCTGGCCATTTAACACCAGTTTCAAAATTAGTTGCACCTTTCACTGCATAGACAGCTCGGTTTATGAAAAGGCCATCTCTCCAGAGGTGAAATATGTTTTTAAATCCCCTATACCTGACTTCAGCTGACTCTTCTGAATACATCAAGGTAGATATTAAATTGAGTCTGCAATTATTTCTAATGGGGCTGCAATTATTTCTAATGGGGCTGCAATTATTTCCATTATAATCTTCTAGAGCCCAAGATGACATCATGATATAGATTTTTTTTTTTAAGTTTCCCGTCACGCAGCAGATGATGAGATGATTTTCACCAGTATGTGTACAATAAAGCCTTATCTTTTGTGGCTTTCACAAACAAAAAAGGAATCTCATTTGCATCCAAAACAGAAAGCATCTTCCTTCTCAAGTGTCTGCCTCCATGACAAGCCTTCTTCAAAGTTTCAGGCATGAACTATAGTAAATATTCTAAATGTTTCTCACTGCGACAGAATTTAAATGTTGACAAAGACTGAGAAGAAAAAAACGAATGCACAGCATGCAATTACATTATACTCATTTCAAACACACTCAGTTGGCAGTCACACTGGCAGGATTCTGTTTTACAATGGACCACCTGTGGATTCTAAAAATGGTTTAATTTTCTGATTGCATCAAGATCCATGTAGGATATGTAATTAAGTAATTAGATATGCTTTTTCCTGTTTGCAGGAGATAGAAATATAATAGAATAGGTGGAAGGTGTTTATTTGTGAGAAGACTGAGTTTAACAATAGACTTGGCAAAGTCAGGACAGGATTTCGCTCACTGTACATTAAAATGGGGATCAGCCCCAGTGTCTTATATCTCATAGCTCTTTTTTGCGATTTGCACAACACCCCCATGGATTTGCTCACATGGCAGTATTCAGCAGTACTTCCATTTAGTAAAAGTTCGATTTCATTCGAGTGCATTACCACATTTCCCCCACGGACTGCCTTTTCATTAGGTCTATGGAGTATTATGCTGATTGGTAGATGGAGCATAAACTGTATTAGCCATGGATCATCTCCATGCTTCAGATTTATAGGGTGTTGCACTAGGGGCAGGGCAGGTATACTGTACAGTTTATAACTGGCTGGCTTTATCCCTGGCAGTAAATTATTGGACAATGTACACACCACTGTTGAATTGTGACTGAAACTGTGCATGCATGTGTGCTGGTGTGTCACAGCACAAAACTGCTTTTGTCCAAGTAATCAGTGCTATAGTCTTGGCCTTTAACCACAGTTCTGTGCCTGCCCGTCCTTTTTCAATGTTTATTAACTAGGCAGCACTGTGGTTCATTGCTTTGAGAGTCATGGGTTCAAACTTTTCCCTCAACCGTTGCTTTACTTTGACTTTCTGCACTTTGATGATCTCTGTCCCCTGGTACAATTATTTTTATCAAAGAGGATTTTCATATCTAAAATAATAAAATATAATAATGCATCTTTTGTCTGTGGGTTTTTGTTGTGTGGGTTCCATTAAAAAATATTAACTATATTTGTGTGAATCAGTGCACCACAAAGAGCTTATTGTAGGCATGACAGCAGCCCTGGCTGTATTACATCAATTTTCCTTCACATTACATGTGCAGCATGTATTAAAAACAACAGCTGCAGTGTATGTATGGATGTTTGGGAATATGGCTGGTTTTCACAAGGTATACCATTAAATACTAAAAACTTCAAAAGTCTGCTGAAATGGTTTAATTCCTTCCTTGATGATGAAAAAAATCATGTCAGCTTTTGACAGCAAAAGATCAGTTTTAAGTATGGACAAATGGGCTGCCAGTCATGGACAGAAAGGGTTTGTGATTCAAAAGAATCAAAAGAATGGACAAAAAAAACATATTGTTTTCAATAACATCCAAGCGCTGAGTTCATGGAGCCTTAGTGGATTAGGGTTAGATTAAGATATGGATAAAGGTTAGGGTTAGGTTAGGTATGTAATGGTTTTTGAGCAACAAGTCTTCCAAATTAAATAACAAAGAATTCAGTGTTTTTTTAAGTGGCAAAGATTTTTTAAAAATATTTGTTTTATTTTTTTTTTAAGCCAGTATTAGCTATGAAAATTGAAAATTAAATGAAAAATGACAATGTCATGATGGGTTTTTTTTTCAATAACAAAATCTTTTTAAAATTCTCACCATATTAGTTTTTGATGGTGTGTGTGTGTGTGTGTGTGTGTGTGTGTGTGTGTGTGTGTGTTGCTTGAGCTAGACAGAGCATTTGCATCTTAATTTGATCTGGTAGTGGACATCCATTTTAATACAAGGTGTAAAGGGAGTCTGTGACCTTGGTTTAAAGATCGTGGTTTGGGTCAAAATAACTCTTTTCATAAGAGGAGGACCTTTGTTATAATGGCCAGAGAAATAACTACCTGGTTAAAGTTAGGGAACAACAACAGTGATGTTTAAAGGAAACCAATATTTAAAAAAAAAGGAAACCAGCAGTCGTCTTATATGTTTACAGCCAACTTTTTGTTGTCACATTCTTTCTATTCATTCTTGTGAGCACAGTTTTAGTTAACTCACATCATTTGCTAACATTTCATTAAATTTTGTCACTGTTTCCCCCTATCTACAGCCTGTTTCTTTGATATATTGTACTGTATTGTGTTGCCATTTGGGCCAGCAAATTTAACCCCCTTGACAAAAGACCATCCTGACAAAAAAAGGGTAAATAATCAATTAATAATGCATTGAAAGCACAAATTCATGACAGACTTTTATATATTTTGAGTTGCTAAAGGTGATCAGCTTGCTGACCTGACTCACTGTTTCTACACCATAAGCTCTGTTTTACCTTTTCACAGTGTTATTCTGTCTTTTACCCGATGCATGATGGGATAGGCTCCAGTCCTCCCCTGACCCTGAATATAAATAAGCAGGTATAAAAAAATAAAAATAAATGCACATTGCTCAACTTTCTCCACACCCTGTGAAATACTGCAATGCAACGTCTCTGTGACAGATGTACTTGTTCCATATCAACCCACAGGTACTTAGTGTTCATAGGATTACAAGTTGTAAACACAAAATCAGCTTGGGAGTTATTTATAGAGGTTTGCATCCAGACTCCAGATAAATGGGAGCAATGGGATTTATAAGGTAAACTGTGCAGGTTGATGTTCAGACTTTTGGCTGTGGTGAGCTGAGCAGCTTCAGCTTTCTCTAAAAAGTGTTCTTAATGTAAAGCTTTGAGCTGCAATTCTTACGTGAAAAGTCTTACAAGAAAACTTTAGACCTAAGCAGGAGTTTGTCACTTGCAGGGGTGGATAATTGATCTGTCAACCCGTTCACAGCTGGTCAGATCACATGGATGTAATGAAAGCAAATCTTTGCACCCATCAAAGTAATTGTTACTGTACCTCAGCAATGTAACCATGGCAAACAGTGTACCCAGAATAGCATTACAGGAATGAATAGAAAACAAGGAAAAGACTTTTATAATAAAACACTTAAAACTCTTTTCATGCAGCAACACAGCAGATTCACTCCAGCCCACTCTGAAGTTGTGGATGTAAACTACAAACTGAGAAACATGGGACATGATAAGTGAGGTAAAACCCTGAAGACATAATGGGATGTTTTTTGTAAATGGAAAAATGTTTCAAACAAATCACACAACGCAATACACAACGAACCAACACATACACACACGTACACATCCAGCACATCCTCAGAGCTTCATAAATTAGATTGATTAAGTTTGAGCGCGGCAGCATGTGTGTTGCACACTGATGTCTAATGGAACCACGCTTCAAATGGAGGGCTAATTCAAAACCCTGTCATGGCACAGTCATCACTTCTGCCCGGCGCTTCACAAGCTCTGGAGCACAAAGTGTTCTGGACATTTTGAGGCGAAAACAAACATGAGGGAAAATAAACCCCTCCAAAATAGCACACTAACGCACAATGAGTAACAACGTTTTCAAAGAGCCATCAAAGCCGATCAGCGTCAGGTCTATGCATGATGGCCTCCTCCTACTGGTGTTGTAGAGCTTCTAGTCTAAAAGGCTAACAGTGACTGACAACACCCCCTTATTATTTCATCACTGAGTAAGGTGCGCAGAGTATAGCACGCACTTCAAAAGCAGCAGCCTTTCAGAAAGTAAGTAGACGAACTCTTCACTTGTAGCCAGCAGTATATACAGTATCGGTGAATGCTGTGCTTCCAGATAAAACGAACAAGTTTAGAAACAAAGACAACCTCCTGAGATGGATCCACAGTGTGTGTCTTCCTTTGTTGGTTTGGTTGGGCTCCGCACTGTCACACAATGTAAAAATTAGGTCATTATAACTGAACCACAGTGTGGGGGGGGGAGATAAACAAAACAAAACTTATTAATCATTCGTTTCACTGTTGAATAAACAAAGTGAAATTACCATGCCCAAACTGTCAAGCTGCGCTGGTGTCTGCAGAGCTGCGCATTGGTTTTAATGAATTAACGAGCCAAGAAAGAAGATGTTCCATTCAGACGGCACAAAAGTGACTCATGTATAATTGATGAGTGACTCAGTGTTGGGAATTTGATGTTGGGGACTGGTGGGTGTTATCAGTTGGAGCGCCAATGCTAATGCAAAGCAGGCACAGACACTCGGAGGGTTTGATTCTCTCTGTGCAGGTCCAGGGACTGTAAGAGGAGCCATGCTGGGATTCTGACTTCGCTTTTGTTGTGACATGTTGGGCATTGTTGTGTTTCCTATAATATCACTTTCTGGCGTCTGAGAGGGTAGTGCTCTGATGTAATACCGAGTGATTCTATGGCCATCATCCCTGTTGCCTAACGAGCCTTCACACATTGTCAAACCTGCTTTAACACCTCTAGGTGTAAAATACCATGTGAAAGTGCTGCTGTCTGCATCGGTAAATCAGTTCAAGATGTCAAATGAGGCCGTTAGTGCACTATTTTCAAATCAATTCTATAGTCTTTCTATTCTCACAGGCTTCTCAGTGCAGAGCTGAATGTAAATGCGAGTACACTCACTGCAACCGGTCATCTGACTTTATGCAGCAGAAGGTGGGGTTTGGAATAATGAAAATAATTCAGATGATGAACTCCACCACAAAAACAATACCAGTCGCAGCTGCGCTGTAATACTTTTACAATAAAGAAATACTTTATTTACCAATCCCCCATCCATCATCTTTAGAAGCTATGATTAAAACTAGAAAAACTGCATCGCAGTTGTATGCCTCTGCAAATCTATCAAGCTGCACTTAGAGTTTACATCCATGTCTGTGAAAACATGGATGCTTCACACACATCTTCAACCCGGCAACACAGAAGATCCTTATAACCAGCACAGTTTCAATGTGGGTACCCAAGATTAATGACACCAGTTTAATATCTGACCAAATGTCTCATATTCAGGATATGACTTGAATAACGGCCAGAAAATTGTTCTGTAGAACATTATGATGTCACAGCGAAGATGACCTTTGACCTTTTGGATATAAAATATAATTTAACATAATATCCTATTAGACATTTGTACAGAAATCACACATCTTGTCATGATTTGCATATTAATTCTGAAGCTGTAAATAAAAACATATTTTGTGAGGTCACAGTGACTTTTGACCACCAAAATCCAAGTTCACAAGTAAATATTTGAAGAAATTCCGTTACAGTGTTCTTGACATAATGCTTTCACAAGAATGAGACAGACGAGGTCACAGTGACTTTGACCACCAAAATCTAATAAGTTAATGTTTGAGGCCAAGTGGATGTTTGTGCTAAATTTAAAGAAATTCCCTCAAGGCATTGCAGAGATATGTTCAAGAGAATGGGATGGATGGACCGACAGCCGAAAAGCATGATGCCATCGCCATCGCAGCAGCATAGAAATTAAAATCACTATTTTCTGTAAACAAGTACTTCTTCACTAAGCTAGAAAACATGGCAGGTGATAATAGCAAACACTCTACAGCCACAGTGAGTCAGGTTCGACATGTGACATTTCATTACTCCCCATTATCTGAAAGACACATTACAGTGAAAACGATGTTTTACAGACACAGAATGCTGCAATTATCATATAGATTAGTGTAATGTCTTTCACTGATGAACTCGATGTGGAAAAAACTACAACAACATTTGTACAACAACAACATTTCTGTGTATCCTTGTGCAGTAAGAGGGATGACTCAGAAAATAGAGTTCTTTTAAAGATACCTGGAAATGAGTCATCTCAGTGTCAAATCAGACAATAGGAAAAAGCAAACAAAAAAAAGGTAGAAATGTGCTGCAAGCCCACATATAAAATGCCAAACTAATCAGGTGATGTTAAGGTGAAGGTGCTTTGCTGGGCAGTGAGTGGCACTAATCAAAGCCTGGTGCAGAGCTTCTGCTAGGTCACTAACCTGTCATATTCCCTCTGAGAAAAAGCCAATTGAATTACTAACTGTAGTCTCCCAAGTTTGACTGGCAACTCTTATAATATCTTAATTATCAAGTTAATCAGTTTTCTTTGTCCGAAGTACTTTATGGCAAAAGTGTACTCAGTGTCAGTAACTGTTAAGTGGGCTTCATCTCTGCCTGGAGTCTCTGACAACAGACAACATCCTGCCAACGTGTTTTCTCATTCAAAAGCAAAATATCTTTCCAATCAACTTTGCATTTTGGTTTCATTTCACCAATGTAGCAAATGAGATGTCTTTCTCTGGATGGTGATCTGACTTATTATAATAATTTACTCAGACAAGTAGCCAGTTGTTCAAAAAAAAATTATCCTCACAAAAAAACCCCAGAAAGAATATACCAGCCTCGGGAAACAACTGCCTGCCAACTCAATAACTTGCTGGGGGCTGTTCAGACTCCTGTGAGCCTCTGCTCATTTTTTCCCAGTCCAGCCAAAACCATACTTAATTTATTTCAAATAAAACAATCTGGTACTGCTGCATAACTCCATCAAACATGGAATATAATTTGATGCAGTTGTTTTGGGGTAGAATGAGTTCATCGGACCATAATCAATAAGCATGTCTCTTTATAGATCTATAGCACAAGTTTGAACACAATGAGAAGAGAGGCTGATTTCAGAGCAACAAAAATGCCCAGAGGACTCTGCAGAGGTCTGATCATCTGTACAGTTAGTCAATACTGCACCGCTGTGTACGGCAGAGCAGTTAGAAGCCAACAGACATTATTTAACAGACAGGACTGTACAAGTTAAATAACACAACAGGGAAATTTGGGTGTCAGGGATGACAGGGTGTTGTGCTTGCACAGTGCATTGATTTTCTCTTCTGTATAATGTCTTTAGCTGGTGCAGATGGTTGCACTAAGTTGCACTAATTCCTCTAAAGTATGTTCTGCTTGTTTCACTTTGATTACACATTCTGTAACTGGTGCACCAATTTAAATACACATTTAAAAAAAGGAGTAAAATGCGATTAAAGCAACAATGACACTTTTATCTTACACTTGCTAAAGACTCTCTTGTGTTTTATACAAATATTTGTGATTCGCAGCTACTTTTTGTCTAAATGATTATTCTTTTAATCAGCTGGTTGTGCAGTTGATTAAATCTGTAAAGCCAAATACAGACAGACATCTGCAGCATCTAATTTGAGAGATGTGCTACTCATTTTGAAAGTGCCATGTGAGCACACAGTGTGAGTGACAAGATAATGTCCTGTTCAGACAGCGGGATGCTGGAATAAAGCAAGAGAGCCAACCACAGACTGTAAAAATAAGGAACATTGCTACGATGATATTAGCTTTCGATTTTTGGACTCTTGTTTTTAGAGCCTCAAGTGTGGCATTTTGGTAGTCGCCATCTTGGTTTTATGGAACAAAAAGTGGCCAAATTTGGGCGTAAGGCTGAAGCTGTAGGGGGTTCTGGATCTAACAGAGACGTCAAGGGCACTATTGGTAGACAGCATATCACCCAAAGTGACCCACCCTTGAATATGTGTAACTTTATGCCTTAAATAAAATGGAACGATTTTTGTACATGGGTGTGACACGCTGTAAAGTTGGGCGTCATGGATGTCTGGAGCCAAACCCAGTGGTCTATCGAAGGGCTGAAGTTTTTGGCACCTGTGTGTTGGTTTCATTTCTCAGCCTCTGCCACTTGGTTCAAACCTTTGTGCTTTCATGCACTAAGTGCACCTACACAGGGATTGTCCAATTGCCAGAGGCAAATAAAATGCCACGTAAGGCTTGTTAATCTAACAACTCACTTGGCCAATCAAGCAAGTGGAAAAAAAGTATTAAACACACCCTTTATTTGCAGAGCTGATGATGGAAGTAGCAAGGCATGAGTCATCTCACTTCCTTCTTGTCTCTGTTGAGCCGAACACATACGCAGAATCAATCGTGAACTCGTAAACAAAATGGTGGCCAGTAAAGAAAAAGGGCTTGAGCTGATTTGCAAGCGAGCATTTCAGTTATCCTGGAAACAGGAGTTCCTTTGAGTTGCATTAGAGGATGAGGAAAAAACTCAGCTACATATTGCGTAGTTTGCCGCAAATATTGGAGCGAGAAAGGGTTTTTTTTCAAAGATACTTGGACTTTCGGAAAAACTTGAGTGTCATAACAAGATATTTTTTTGCATTGCATCTATGGCTGCGTTTCCATCACAGGCTTTCTGTATAGTACCAAAAGCACCACCTATGAAGAGGTACCTAGACACTAGATCTCTTTAGTGGTTCCACCACAGACAGTACTCTTTTGTGTAGGCGGGCTTGTTGTCACTCACTGCTCCGTCCAGTAGCACTCACTCTATTTTGTTGTTTACTGGTGATACGGAGGGAAGTCTGCACCCTGTTTAACCTCCCACAGAACGGGCCTGCACAAAAAAGAGCAGACTGTAGTGAGAGTCTCTTTGGGATATTTATAAAGAGCAGGTTTGTGCATTGACTTGTTGTCAGGCACACCGAACGAAGCTCTCACAGTCTGACACGTTTTTTTTCTCCAAATGAGGATTAAATTCCATCTTAAAAGTTGCCGACAGTTGGCACAGTGATTTTTTTTCTGTCTACAGCTGCTGCTAGAGGCTGCAAACATCCTTTCATTTCATAGTTATAGTTTTCTAATATATGAAAAACTTGTCATGGTATGAACAGTAGTTCAAGCAACCGCAGCTCAGCCTTGAGTACAGAGTGCTGATTCGCTACTGAACAATGAACAGACTGCAGCCTCTCTATCTCCACCTTTTAGTACCAGACCTGTGTGCCAGGTACCCCAACCAGAGGGGCGACCGAAAATGGGAACAGTTCCAAAGGCACTGGAGGTACCATCCGCAACTTTTCACACTGAAATTGCAAAAAAACAAGTGTACCAAACTTCACTGATGTGGAAACGCCCCATATGATACACTGTTTCCTTGTTCTTTTTTATTTAACTAAATAAAGATTAAATATGACACTTAACTTTAGTCTTTGTTGTTATTTGATATGTGCTAACAAATAAAACAAGCTGTATAAGGTCAAGCAAAATTGACTTTGGTAAAGTAAATTTCAAACTCTGAAAAGAAAACATTATCACTGAACCCCGCTCGAGCGAATCAGGCAACCCGCTCGCACTCCTAACTTGTCAAATACTGGTGCTTAGTTGGTGGCCCTCAGCAACAGATACTGACGCAGAGGCATCCTTAGCAACAGCATGACGGTATGAACGTCGATATTTTCTGCCAATCGCTGTGGAGACCACCATGGTAAGTACAGTAGTATCTATAGTAGTTTTTTACTTGTTTTCTCAGTTTATTTTGAAAAGAAACAATGGATGTAACAAGCATTAATTAAAGTGCTGTCCCAGAACATCCAGAAGATGCTGGAGGGGCACTTAGAGCATCATAATTTGATACTTATGGCCACTGACCAAGCATTGGTATTTGAGGAGTTGGAAGTGAGCATGCATCAAATTCGGAGGCTAGGATTTGGTATTTGTCACAGAGTCTACAGTGCAAAGCAAATCCACTCCTCATATCATGTCCTCACCCAAAATGTGTTGGAGTGCAACAACTTCTACTCCAAAACTAGTGCCTCAAACATGTATCAATGTAATGGTGGAAGGCATGACTGCCATTAACAAAGCAATGTAATATTAACGTTGTGGCAAAACTCTTTCTGGTATACTACATACCAAAACAGAAACATGCTCCATCAAATATATAACCATATAAAAAATAACTGCCGGATTTTGTTGTTTTTATTTCAGGCAGTATTGTTTCCAGGGATCACATTTAATGTTTCTGAGGGGGAAACTGTTTTAAACCACTTTGTTAATATTTGATAAGGTTCTTTTTACATTCCCACAGCTGTCATTTAGACAGGAACTAAGCAAACAAATGTGTGTTTACGACTGTCTCCAGCCCTGCAAACTGCAGATTAGTCGTTTCCACAGATTTTGGCCCTTACAGAGTTATAGCTTTATTATTAAGACATATTTATATGTATTTTGCAACACTGCACCGACCAGCCATAGAATGCCTTATTCTGACATTTGAGGAGTATTATTTCAGCCTGGCTTCAATCCCTCTAACTCACACCTCTCAATAAACATAGTTTTCTTTTTGCTCCACTGTACAGTATGTGACATCAGACATACAAGTGTAAAACCTATTCATCAAGTCGTCTCCGTGCAAAATACAATCTGAGCTGGATAAAGAACGATAAACAGTTTGTTTCACCTCATTCCCTTGAATTAGTTTTAATTGTTACAGCCTGCTGTCGGTCCTCTCTCTAGTGGACTTGATGGGGAAATAATCAATTTGTTAACTCCACCATAACACTGAGAGAAGCTTCATATTAAACAGAAGACTGAGCAACTATCAGAGCATAAATGATCATGCACACATCCTGCAGAGAAGACCAGCAGATCTCCATGCAACTTTAAGGGAATTTGCTTATGGCTATTATGAAACACATACTCAATTCTCAAGAAAAATGAATCCATGCGCAATAGTAATCAATGATAAGCTGAGGGCATTAGCTATTTTGAGGGTTTGTACAAGCTGTGGTGGACAAATCAGGATTTATAGCTGCTGGTCCTCTCATTAAGTAGCGATTTCACCTTTGCTTCTGACCTTTTAACAAGAGAAAATATAACACACAAATCCACAGCAGACTGGCTGTTTTGTAAAGCTCATTAAAGAACAAAATAATGGCAAAAATGGGTATAGTGTCATTGGCCCAGTCTCCCAAGTCTACACTCACAGACTCACAGACTTGGAGGGGTCTCTCAGACATTTTCTGCTGTTTATCCACACTTTTTTCTAAATCCACATTCCCTCAGGCAATTCACAGCGTTGTATCATTTAAACACAAGGTTACTAGGGGAAGCCTGGTAGCGTAAAAGAGTAAATAGAAACAATTCCAGTGTATTCATCACCCATTTCTTTTAAGTTTTGTTTACTGATACTGTTTTCACATAAACAAGTAAATTGAGAGCCCCAGGAGTCTGAAAGACATTCAAGTCAGGCTTGGTTCCTTAAGCACCTTGCTTTTGAAAGTAAAACACTAGAATAACCACTTTGTTTGTTGAATGCCTCCACCAACCAGTCAAGTTGCAGTTTACAGCTATGTCTATCCAGACTCATGTGTAGGTATGCTTCAAATATGGATGTTGTTGCAGAGAAGCTAACATTCTTCACACACATCTCCCATTTCAACCCGAGATCAGTGTCACCAATTCAGTGTCCAGCCAAATGTCTCCCCTTCTGTTTCTGAGTTATGACACTGAATAATGGACAGAGGAGTGTTTTTTCAGAACATTATGATGTCACAGTGAAGTTGACCTTTGACCTTTTGGATATAAAATCACTTCATCATTTTATCCTATTGGGCATTTGTGTGAAATATTATAGTACATTAATTTTTGAGTTATGGCCAAATAGGTATTTTATGAGGTCACAGTGACCTTGACCTTTGACCACCAAAATCTAATCAGCTCATTCTGGAATTCAAGTGGACACAAATCTGACAAAATTCTAGCCACGACTGTCACCATAAAAGTCCTAACACTATAATTGCAATTGACAAGTTTTGGCATCTGCAAAGTAATGTGACATATAGCGCTACCCCATTCCCAGTGACATCAATTAAGTCTGTGACGGTTCAGGGTTTAGGCCTTTGAGGGGACACTGGGATTGGACCCATGGTGTTCTTAGATGCTTACAAACTAGTGGAGCAAAGTTAGGCCTTGGGTGGTGCCAAAGAGGCAGTAATGCTGTTTCTACTTAATCAAAAAGGTTTATGCTCTCTATGTATACCACTTTAGGACATCTCAGATTCAGTTTGTGATTTTATAAAGGGTTAAATGCAAAAGTCAGATGCAGTGTCTGGCAACCTCACTTAAATGAAAATATTTCAGTCACAGCTCCCACCCCAGAAACAGTCTGGCACATAACCTTTCATCTTAAGATGTTTTTTTTTTTGGATAACTTGTTGATTTAAATGTGTTAATTGCAGTGGTAGCTCTAACAAGCATAAACTCATACACACTACAGACTGCTCTATCAGTATGCAGCGAGACGTTCCTCAGCAGCATCAGTGCATGTGTCTAACAATGTGTCATATTATACTTAACTAGATAAATACTCACAATCTGTTATTTTACTATTAAAATGTTAACACATTGCCACAAGTCACAGAAATATTAAAGCTTAGATGAAAAGTTCTCTGTGATCATTTATCAATTATTATTATTATTCTGAATATGTCATATGGCCATAGCGAATCTCTTTTCTTTTTCCCCCTCGCTTTGTTGTCTAACAACAGAAACAGAAAAGTATGTGTGATTTGTGGATTTGGCTGCTTTAAAGCAGCACAGATCATCACCGAGAGCATGAGGAGACTTCACAGTGGTTTAACAGGCTGAGTAACCGACTGTGTCTGCCTGCAGTCTGAGCTGAGTGGCAATGAAGTAAAGAAGACAGCCGTCGGTAAATTCCTCCATAATCACACATTTCGAATATCGATACAGCCGTTGGCACAGCTGTTGTCATTAAACTGTATTTAGGTTGATTTTGTCATGATTATAGAATAATGATTTGATTACGATGGCAGCAGCTTGGATGACATTTGAGCTGCAATTTAATCACAGGTTCCTTGTCTGGTTGTCTGACAACAGAAAAATATATAAATAAGAACAACTATATTGTGAATTTGGTCACATAAAAACAGTATAGGTGACAACGCAAATGGCAGGAGGGACAGAAGGGAGGTTTAACAGGCTGACGCTCGTTAGTATAACAAGCCTTAGCTTATAACAAGCCTGTGGCCTTGGCCTTTCCCAGACTTGTTTTTTTGGGAGGGAGCAGACAATTGTTTTGTTTTTTTTTCTCATTTTACATTTTGTTTCAGCTTTCAGCAAAATTGAGCAGCTCCAGTTGTCACTTGCATTTTAGCAGCTTTCCGGCTCTTAGATAATGACAGTCACAGCACAAAAGTACAGATATTTATAGCAGCGTCACTTTTTATCCAAAAAAACTAATAACCATATTACCCAAATTGTCAAAATAATTCCTCAAAATACAGCTGAATATGATGGGGATTTGGTCACCGACTTTTAGGGGTCTTATCTAACTATGACTTGTTACTGGCGCTCAATTAGAAGCCAATGAATCAATTATGTCATTAGGTTTAATGTACTGAGATATAAAAGTGTTGGACCAACAGGCAGACTGACAGAATAATTAAAGCATGGTTAAAATGCCACGGTCAGACTGGGGAAACAGGAGATAAGTCAAGTCTATTCGTTTGTAACAAGACAGGAAAACACAAGGATTATAAACATCATTTGCCAATTCCATTTCTCAATAGTCTTCAAAACACTCAAACTCCACAAACCTCCTTTTTGGAGTTGTTTCTGCAGGATTAGCGGTTGTCGGCTCAGTCCATTAAAGCAAAAAAATAAATAAATAAAAGATCCCTACAGAATATCCAGAAAAGGTTTTGTCATTTCAGTGATTGACTACCTTTTGTTATCATAAACCAGACTCATCCAGCTTTACTTTATCACCACAGCACTACCTGTAAAGTCTGTTTATTCAATCATATACCTATCTCATTCTGGTGAAGATACTGAAGAGCTGCTGTGAAGAAATGTTTACAAATTACAGAGACACTAACTCATCAAATATATGCTGTCTGACTGAAGGGTTGTCACTTTAGTGACAGGTGTGCCACGATAAGTGAGAAAAAGAAAAACACTTTGGAATACAAAATGAGCTGTGGCATTGAATAACCAGGAAACTGTGCCTGATTTTTTTGTTTAATAAACCTTTCCTTATTATGAAAGGAACCTCAATTGTACCAATCCGCTTCAAATAATCTGTAAAAAAAAAAAAAGATATGTAAATAAAGATAAAGATATGTAAACATTATCAGGTTATGGCCTGAAATAAGATTATACTATGTGGTGATAAACAAATATTATCAAGTCCACAAATTAAAAAGCAGAGTTAACATCTGTTAATATTTCCACATATACTTGTACTTATAAAATACTTGTTATGTGCAGCAATCCTCTGTGTTATTCACAAACCCAAACACAATCACTCAATCAACTTCTTTTGTCATATCAAATATTCATCCACAGAACACATGTTCAGGCCCTACAGGAAGTACACAAGAGTACATGAAAGGATTAGAGTAATGATGTCACCCACCTTTTTACGCCTACTCTCATTAAGTTAAATGTCGCCCTGTGCAGTACACTGAGACTATCCACCACAGGCTTTCAAGATAATAAAACTGGTACCAACAAGGCCCGAAGTGCTCCATCTGCCCATCAGCTGAAAGCACTGAACTCATGAGTCCTCCATGTGGCTTTCATCCAACGGGATGAACAGAAACAACAGGAGATCAAACACTACAAAAAAACCTTCTATCATAGGATTCATGACAATTTGTCACTCCTATTATTTTTCTTGTCCTCTTTCTTTGTCTTACTTCTTTGACTTATATTTGGTGGATAATCATGCTCCAAGTTTTGGAACTGCACCTTCACACTTTGGGGTATAAACAACAAGAAAAAGGGGTTTGTTCTGGCAATGTTTGTTTATATTCTGGAAAATTTGCAGCAATAAAAGTAGGCAACATTAGGAGTCCCTGTTCACAATGTGTCCATGGATATACAGACAACTATCACTAGATTTCTTTGACACTGAAGAAAACTTAAAAATACATCTTATTTCTATGGATTCTTTGCAGATTTATGGTCATTTATTTACAATGAGCATGGGGTGTAATGTTATCCTTGGAAAGTGTAATGCACCCTGAATCTAAATATGTGCATTACGTCTCTGTGTTAAGGTCTGACTGATTTATGACACAGAGAAGTGCGACTTTTGTGGCAAATTGTGGCAATCAGGGGCTAAGGGTTTTTAAGTACCTTAATTGCCGCCATGAGCTGTGTGTCACAGCAGGACAAAATGTGTTATGTTAAAGATTTGATTAGAAGTGATTAATGAATGCTGCTTTAAAATATGCCACCCTGGGCCTGAAGTTTTTATCCCTGACCTTTAGTTTCCACATAGTCTTGGCAAGAAACACAATGAGAATTACTCATGAAAATTTTAACACCACTTGAATGAAATTCTTTAACACAGTACAAGGGTTAACAGTAAACCCTTGGTTTTGCTCTCATCTGTGCATTTTCCGTAACTACTTATTCTCTAAAGGGTCAAGAGGGAGCTTGAGTCGGTCCCAGCTGACACTGGGCAAGAGACGGAGTACACCCTGGACAGGTCGCCAGACTATCACAGGGCTGACACAAAGATTCAAACACTTACGGCAATTCACAGTCCGTTCTCATCGCCAAGTCATCAAATAGACCCACATGGTCAGTGATTTTGGTGTGAGACACTGTAGCCAAAAGCAACGTTTTCAGTCAGTATGATAAGCCAACTTGCAGCTTTGGTTAATTACCCAGGCGGTAATTAACTTGCAGTGTTAGGAAATGCCATTGAACAACATCAGTTTGAAACAATGGCGGCAATGACGTAATATAAGGAGCTGCAAAGTCCCCATAGGATAGGCGAAAGGTACCATGGATGAGCATTTGCTTACCATTTGAATGCTGAACCAAACCATGATGGTGTTTTCTAAACCTGACCACATGCTTGTGTGAAATAAATGTAAATATGAGGTGTTTTACTGACATTTTAAGTGTATTTTGAAAAGGACAGTATGCTGTGCTCACAAAAAGAAATTGTATATTTCCTGTGAAACCAGAAGTGTATTTCAAACAGACACAATGCATTACCAAGCATAAATTTACACTTCCCGGTACGTCAACAACAGACGCCAGAGGATACCTAACACATCTTATGAAGACATGAACAGCACTGACAAAGCAGCAGTATTTGATGAGTTTGGACTGAGAATGTGTGGCATTTTAAAGTTGCCTTAACATGCAAAGCTTTAGACTGGGGGAGGAAGCGAGAGAACGCGGAGAAACCCCTTGCTAACACAGGGAGAACGTGCACACAGAAGGGCCTAAGCCAGCCAACAGGTTTGAATCTGAAACCTTCTTGCTGTGGCGCTGAAAGTGCTAGCAACTGATCCACCATGCCACACTAATTTAGCTATCACATGTCCCCAAAATGTCCCTTATTATTCTTTAAGCTTGATTCACAAGTTGTTTCCATTATATGATTTCCATATAATGGAAAAATATGTTCTTGTTGTTAGTTATCTGGTGGAGGTCTAGACCTTTGCGTTATACTTCTGAGTCAATGTGTCAGAGTGGTCCAGACGACCTTGTGAAGGAATTAATAAATCATTTGAAATAGGATTTAAAGTAATAATTCTTGTAGGACCATACAACTCTTAATTGATATATCAAGCAAAATAGGGTCATTTTGTTCGTTAATTATACACCCACACTTCATGTGCTCTGACGTTCATTCACTGGCTGGCTGGATTATAAAATGCAAACGTCTCTCTCTTTGGAAAAGCTTGATGAAAACAGACTGCAGCGGCTGTGTCACTCATCTGGATCATGCACTTCTGACAAGAGGTGGTAATGAGAAACACAGTTCCAAACATGTCACTTCTACATACTAATGCAAACACAACTAATAAAAGATACTGTGTGTGTTTAGTTGGAAAATCTCCTCAAAACTGCAAAAACTGCAAAGTCATTAAAACAATGTTATCATTAGACACCCTGACAAAACAAAGCACCACTATAACATCATAAAATAATTATCCCACAATTTTGGCTGCAAATGGATTTTTGTACTTAATGTCCCTCTAAAAATCAAGATAAAAATCAAACAGCACTCTCTAAAACAATAACCCTAATTTAACAAATCACATTTTTATGTTTTGAACAGCACACCCACAAAAGTCTTTCACTACTGCCATCCGTCTGCTTTTAGCTGCAATGCGTAACTGTCCAGCGAATTCAAATCAGAGACGAGATGAAAGAGCATATTGTTGGTATGCAGTGAAAATATCATCGACCAAACAGAGGCCAACAATGCAAATGGAATTGAGTGTTGTGCGTATGGGCACTCTGTCACTCAGTGCAGGCTGATATTGTGAGCATTGCAAGCGTAAGAGTGACTCCTGCCGAAGCTGTCAGAATTTTAATGTAGACCAGGGGGTGCCTGGTCTATCAGGCAGGCAATGGACCAATGTGATTTGGATTTGGCACTGCAATGGCTCTCTAACCTGATGACAATTATCAGCAGGCAATACAGAAAAGAGGCACAATAGAGACAGAAGGAGGAAACAGGGCAGAAGAAAAACACATAGACATTGCAGTTTTATCTGGTCGGCACTGCCTTCCCTCTGATAAGAGTTCGCTAATGGTGTTACGGCTCTCTCTTATTACCAACTCAAGAAGACAAATGCCGGCGCTGATGAACAATCACTGACAAGCAGAAGAGCCACACGTCATAATTGCCTTGTCACACAACAAATAACAGTTATTAGCAGTAGGAAAGGAATAGCTTCAGGATGTGTCGAGCACAATAATTTGTTTTTCTTGACAGACACCTCTTGCTCTACTCAAAAATATTAACGTGCTTATATTCTCGAAAAACAGCATGCTATGGAGTTTTTAATACAATACAACTGAATTTGTAACATGGTCATACATTTTCATCTAAAGCCAGTTTGTTTTACCTTTTTAATACACCCTGTTTTTGTTTTTGATTTGGGGGTAACAGCTGGGAGTAAGACACATCTTTATTTCATAATCTCATCTGCACAGATACAGTGTCACACTGACTTTAGGATTCCTTTGATCCAAAATATTTTCTCAAAAATTAGTTAATTTAGACAATTAAATAGCAAACCATCATATGTAAGGTTATTGAATACAATAAAGTTTAGGTAAACACAAATACTCAGGAAAATCTTTGGGGTTTTTTGGGATGAAAAGGACCCAAAAGTAAGGGCTGAGCCCCCATCTATGTATTAAGACACCTCTATCAAGGTGGGGTCCTGTTCATTCCTTTGAAAGTTGCACGGTGGTATGTAGTCCAAAAACACTCTTTTCCTGTGGAATGAAAGACCTGGATTACAAGGCCAGCATGTGCACCAGAGACTTATAGCAGCTGAGCGTGGCCAAATGCATCCAAGTGGCTAACTTAGAGGTTAGCGCTACACTAACTTTAATGGGGATAAAAGGATTTAATCCTGTGGATTGTCTAAACTTTCA
This sequence comes from Plectropomus leopardus, assembly GCF_026936395.1. Taxonomy (NCBI): domain Eukaryota; kingdom Metazoa; phylum Chordata; class Actinopteri; order Perciformes; family Serranidae; genus Plectropomus; species Plectropomus leopardus. The sequence goes on along the minus strand of NC_142193.1, from coordinate 10,356,201 downwards.
AAATGGTATCGGACCGAAAGGTTCAAATCCTGATAGCAAAACAAGTGATTTCGCCGGCGTTTTGACACTCAAAAACAATGTATCCACTGATGACGCTGATGATAAAATTGGGCGTCAAAGCCCGGCGCTGTTCCTGGGGGCTTGCTTTTCCCCATACCATAGATATAAAGATGGACGACATGACAGATTCCAAAAACTGAAGCCAAAACATCTTGATCGCCCCCCGGTGGTTGACTGTAGTATAGGTCATAAACCCTGCCCCCTTCATGTTAGCAAATGGGAAATGGGACAAAGTAAAATCTCAAAGTAAATCTCAAATAAACTTTTGCAAAGATAGTTTCTGTCATTTTAAGTAGTTCTGATCACCTTGATGTATATTTAAGTGTTCATTCTTTTGATAAGTTTGGTATTACTCAGCTACAAAAAGGGGGTGTAACATCATAACTGACAGCTGATTTTTTGATCAATTTTGCGGTGTATGGGAGGTGGAGACGCCATGTCTATCTTTTTATTCATCCATAGCCCCATACTTCCACCCACGAGTAGAAAACCTTGACCAGACACAACTGGAGTTTTTACTTACTCCCTTAAAACAGTCATTTTCTTTATGTTACCTTCTTATTATAGTCACTTACATTTAAATATGTTTGTGCCAATAGAAGGTAAACTACACTTCAAGGACTGAACCCCCCAAATCCAGTTCACAATATAACTGTATCTTGCAAAAAATAATTAACAAGAAGCATAAGGTATCTAATGAGGCCAGGGCTACGTATTTCTGCCGTTACACGACCTGATCTGAACCTGACATTGTATCTTTTTTCAAAAGGAAAAAACCTGCAGTTCTCGACTTCCCACGAAGTTTAAATGATACTTAGATCTGCGTTTTGAGGAGGCAGTCAAATTCAGTTTTGATTAATCTTGCTTTTCATAAACAACCCCCAAATTTGTTTACCAGTGTGTCAGGGGGTATCGTCATCTTGGAATGTGGGAACATCAAAAGGGAACAGTGTTTGTACCCCAGGTGCAATTCTTTCTGTCTGTAAAATGGATGTTACATCACCATGTAGAGCATCTATCAGATAAAATGATGAGCCTTTGCATGCCATTACAGATCCACCACCATGTTTTACACTTTAATGAAAAAGGACATTGTAGGAAAAAAACATGTTTTTTTTCCCCCTTTCCTTAAAGGTAAACACACTCCAAACCAGAAAATGAAAACTTTTTATTCTATGGTACCTCTCTCAGTTGTTCAGTATTGTGTTTTGCACTATTTATGTTACATTAAGTTACTACATTAAGATTGTTTTATAAAGTGAAGGTTGACTTAGTTTGGTGGCAATTATAGAGGACAACTCATTTCAGTGTCATTAATGATAAAGTTTGTGTGTTGCTTATGTTTTCAGGTCTGTAGCATTTTCTCTTGCAACATTGCATAAAAATGTAGTTTATGCAACTAAATATGACCACAATACAGGTTATTCCACAGAGGTAGCCTCTAAAGAGCTCTCTTATAGACAAAGTTCACTGCCAAGAGATGGCCTTTTTTTTCATAAAATTGGGCTGTCTATGCAGTAGAAAGATGCAAACACTTTTGAAATTTGTGCTATACGAGGGCTGTGGAATTCGCTTTTACTACAGAGGTCAAAAACCTACAACTACCAGAATGCACTGTGCCGCACCGGGCCAATAAATGTCCCCACTGATGGGTGACAGCTTTTTTGTTTTTCAATTGGAAACAATAATGCAGCCTGCTGGTAAAAAAAAATATTACAAATTAAAGTTAAACAGTAAGTTAAATATGTCACTTAAACATTTGACAACACAGTAACAGAATCTTGGTTCTTATTTTAGCCTTGGTTTTGGCAATACAGGAGGCAGTACAGCATCCACTTCCTGTTCCTAAATTCTTGTATTGCAGACAAAAAGTGCAATAAATTGTGTTTTTGAAGACATTTTAGATCCATAATAATAATAACAGAATCTTGTTTATATTTAATCCGCACTGACTAGGTTAACAATTTGGTCTGAGTTTTAGGGAGAGAGAGGAGTGATTTTCTCTCTTGATATGCTTCTATACGCTTTGTGTCTGTGGTGGATGGCATACAAAAATGTGGAAATACAATCTGTGGTCTGAGAAACAGCCCTAGAGCTGAAGAATATCTGTCAGATGATTGAGACAGTGGGACATTTACTGTATTTCATTTATACATGCAACCCACATTGCTATGATACACAGCTGGCTGACAATTGGTTAAATATCCCTATAACTGCTTAATGGAGGTGGTTGCTCTTTTAGGCTGTACCTTAACAATGCTGTGTTTAAATTAAATTCCAACAAGCAGAAATGTCATTACTTTTGTTTGGTCAAAGAACCAAGTATATGGCAAATTTGCAAATTTTGATCTGATATTGGCAGAAATGAACAACTGGTTTTGACAACAGACACCGCTGTGCGGATGTTGTAGTCTGTGTGGATCAAACAGATCAATGCTTCAGCAGCACATCAGCACTGCTAACATGCTTTTCAAATGCAGTCACAAGGCTATTAGGATTCATCACGAGAACCATGAACAAGTGTGGAAAACTTTCTGCCAATCAATCAAGTACATGTGCAAATATTTTATTAGATAAGTGAACAATCTGACCCACAGACAATAAGAGAGGTAAATTCAAGGGGATCACTGAAGTCATAAAGATACAGCCATGTACATAATTTCAGACTGACAATGCCATCCATAAAGTCATGCTGCTTATATGGCTAAAAAGTCATAATTAATTATCAGCTCAAATAATATTATACAACAATCATAAAGTTATTATCAGAGCTCATTTTGTGCAGACACATGGGGCTGATTGGCATTCAGCTCATCCCACATGAATTACCTGAGTAGCTGCTGTCTGCATCAATGTTGAGGTGCACCTCTTGATATTAATATTTATAACCCTTTTGCACAGAGTGAGTACAGTCATCACAAATTCATCAAGGGGACCTAACAAACCAGGCTTTTGTTCCCTCCAGCCGTTTTGAGCTGACATTTCCTCTCTGAGGGAGAGCTAAACCAGGTCAGCTCACAGCAACTGCCTGAGAATACAGGACACCACTGGGATCCACAAAGACTCCCTGATGGGCACAGGGAGGGGGCAACATTTCTACCAGTCTCTGAACTACACCCCCTGACGAACAAACCAGGAGACACTTCCAACCGATGAACAGTTATCTATTGTGGATGTATCTTTCAGCCATAGTCGGTTAACACTGCAGCACAGATAACAGCCTGACACACGATTGGACAGAACTAACAGGAGCTGGAGAAAGGGTGTTACCTTGAACATTGAGAACTTTAAAAGGTGAAAACACCATGAGAAATGGTAATGCACATATACAGCACAGTTCACATGATATCACAGAATCTGTTCTCCTATTGCAGCACAAATAAGAAAAGAGTAAAAAAACTCCCACACAGCCTTTTGTTTGCCATTTTTAATGCTAGACGCTGAATCCAAGACTCATTCTGTGCCTATCCGCTCCCTACTGAGAAGTCTGCCAATATTTTTACCTTCAAATGAGGATGCTGAGTTTTTGGTTGTAAGTAATGCTACAATGACTCAGTAGACAGTAATCAATGTTGAGTGCACACACTAACCAACATTAATTATATTTTAAAGCTAAAGGTCAGCTGATTGCGACCTTTAGGTGTATTGTAATAATAATTATTTAAAAGTGGGTTCGTATTTTCGTAATCAAGAGATTTTGGAGCCTGAGGTAACAATGAGCTGTTTGTGAACTCAACAATCACAAGGTCAGTCTGCTCAGGTAGAGTTTTTGAAATGCTGAAAAGCTCAACATTTGGCTCAATAAAGTGCTCTAATTCAAAATTAGGCTATTCAGTGAGATTTCAAAGGAAAACAACAACTTGCCGCCCTAGTGCCCCCCTAACTCGTTACACAAGAGGATTTTTACAAGAACCTGGTACATAATACCAGCCTAAGAACCTGAGTGCTTTTAATGCAGTGCCCCAAAAGTGGGGCACCTCATTGTTTTTCTCCCTCTTTATAAATTCAGGTTCAAATTCCACAAACTTACTTCCTTGACTTAGCTTGTTAACGACATGAGTTACCATAAAATCCTTCACTTACCTCAGTGGCAGAGAGAACCAGGAAATAAGAGCCAATCTCACTAATCCAGTATAATTTACATTTTCACAGTATAATTCCACCAGTACAGGAAACGTCCTGTATGACGTTACACTTTATCTCTTTGATTTTAAACTACTATGAAAAAAACACAATGCTTGTTCCAAAATATTCACATCAAATTTACAAAATTACATCAGTTGCAACTAGGCCTTTTGATGTAGACTTTTAATACAACAAAAACATCAGGAAGTGTTGAGTTGTGTTTCAACATTCTCTCTCCAATGACCTACAAAACGAGATGTAAGGCCATCCGCAAAAAGACATATATAACACTGTTCTGTGGTGTTAAACACCTTCTCATAAAACGGTCATTACGCTATCAAACTTTGTGTTTAGGTTCAGGAAAAAAAATCATGGTTTGGCTCTAGATAAGTACATATGTCATATCCCAATCAGCATGTCACATACATCAACAGTGCACTATGCTGTGTTGTTATTAAAAGAACAACAACACTGACTTTTGGCTACAAACACCAGTGAACTCCTGGGTGAAAGTCCCATGCTTGTTTGACCATAAACATACAACATAAGTATGGTTGTGTTACTTGCTTGCTATAGTAGTAGAGCTATATGTTTTTTCAGAGCAGCCTGAGTGTTAACAGTAGCTTGAAAATGATCAGAAATATGGCAAATAGGAAAGATTTGAACTGACTGTGAATGGGTTACTTCTGTTAACAATAAGGAAGCTTAGCAATAGACTGGACAGAAACAGACTTTGTTGTTGCACTGATGGCATTGAGGAAAATTACAGTAAAATCACCATATACGTTTTTGTAGAATGGACTGAAACAATGGCGCAGCACCTTTTTATCATACTTCTGAGCTGGCAAAGTCGTTCAAAAAGCATTAAAAACTGATTCAAATTTTTGATGACTTTTAAAAATGAAGATAGAGTCCAGCAATCTTCTTCTTAAATAACTAAACTGTTTTCCTCAATTGTGCATAGTGACAAGACACATGCAGTTTAAACCAAACAACCATCACAAAAAGATTACTAGCTTTCAAAAGGAGGTGGCACCTGCAACACAATGAGAAACTGAGAGACTGAACATGAATGTGGTACAAAGTACTGTTTGACAGGCTATTGTTCAGGACACCATTCACATGTAAGGTGAATTGATGGCACACAAAGTGATCAAGTCAGGATCAATGAGGCAGCTCGGCAGACTGCACAGTATGATTGATTGTATGTTCGCTTTTAAGTATGGAGTCGGAGCAGTGTGAGGGGGGAAAAAATGATTATTTGCAGAAATACTGAAGGTAAACAGCTCAATCAGTCATAATTAGCTGGAAATGTGTGAGGAATGACAAGCGCCCAGGCAGCATCTAAGACGTCAAAGTAAAGTTAGATTTAAGGTTGATTTTCACCATTTGGACTTTTACTGGTCTGTTTGATAGCATCGGAGACTGTCAGCAGATGGTTTGCTGCTCCCTAAAACACCCTGCGACTGGAAACCCCACTGGGATCACATAGCTAAACTACAGCAGCTGCCAGTATAGCATGAGTTTTGTCTGTGTTTGACTTTCTTTAATTACATGTAATCATACTAGATTTCTGTAGATGCAGAAGAATTACTTTCAAAGTTTCAAGGGCAGAGAGGCTTTCTCACTCATGCTGCCACGCATTATGCAGAGTCAGCTTCAAGCTTTTGTTCCTAATAATTCTTACAGCTCTGCAAGTTGTAACCTTGGACTTTTTTATAACCAGAAACCTGTCTTGTTTACTGAGCTCCATCACAAGTTGTCATGAGAAACATTGAAGCACTTCTTTTTTTTTTTTTTTTACATTTTTTTCTAGGCATTACAAACACAGCATCAGTTGTACATTTTTTTTAGAATATTAGTTTTTATTTTATGTTTCCATGACACGGTGTTATGGTGTATATTAAAATTCCTATTTATTTAATGACACACATAGCTCTGCCGCATTTTCACAGCAGATGCTCACTTTTCTTTATTGTTTAGCCATTAAATGAATAAAATGTACTTTTTAAGCACAGACGACAATGCACTACACTTATAACATAATTAAATATGCAGCGTAATAAATGTCTTTATCTGTTTTAATCAGCTGTTGGCTACTGTAAAAAAAAACCCGAAAAAACAAATAGTGTGTTTACACCAAACACAAAGCAATTTTTTTGCAAAGCACAATTACATACAATTACATAAGTCAACACAAAGATGCACATAGAGGATTCCTGTCAAGGATGTAATTGATGCAACAAAATTTAGTGTGAGAAAATCACACTATTTGTACAATTTAGTGTAGCACAGTGTTACGAAAGCCTGTCAGCATCCTCTATCAGTGCTGACACCTTAGGCCAGATGTGTAAACACAAAAAGTATGCGTACGTATATTCCCACACAAAATATATTTTTATAAAGGAGGAATGTGTGTGGAGAATGTGCACTCTGAAAACCAGCCATAAACACTGTTTAAGCTGAGAAAGCAGGGGGTGGTATGGTAGGAAACAGATTTAATATAAACTGAGAGAGAGTTATCACTGTTTTTAGGATGCTTGCCAATATAATTTATAGTGTAATTATTTTTGCAGACTGCAAGGTGTTCTGTAAAATATTAATCATATATATTTTTTTTTAAATTTACAATTATCTCTGTGTTTGTAACCATTTAAAGTTATCCTGTGAAGCACTTTGGAAAGTTAGTTTCAATATGAGTGCCATCAATGAATCACTGATAACCCTTGAGACATTTAATAATCATAATGATTAAGATTTTATCACAACGATGGGTCACAGAATTGTGATGAATTGGTGGCAAGATGCTACAAATCACCACAGCCATGTGTAATTACAGCTGCTCTGGCTCCATTGGACAACCTCGCCAATGCGACACCAGGTCGCCCCGGTCAATTTGCAACATCATCTTGAGCCCCAAAACCCTTCATCATTGTTAACTTTGTTAGCACCACTAGACAAGTTGTTCCTGCTAATGGCATTGACAGAGCTAACATTGTAAAGTGGTTTTGTGGCTAAAAATTTAGCAGCTTGCTCATTGGTTGATCTGAGGGGAAACCGGAGGGTGAGCATAATATTTCGCTGTTGGGCGAGGGCAGCATCACTAACTGTAATCACCACGTGAGCTGTGTTGCTCACTAACTCCAACCAGACGCAGGTAGTTTGCAGTAAACTAAAGAACAGGACCTACAGACTAACATGCAAACCAGTCAAAAATATTCTTAGCAGATTGCTATTGACCTCCCTAGTCAACACCCAGTTCATTTCAAGGTTACTTGCATGTAAACAGCATAAGTCCAACCTTTCATGTTCTATATAACATCAGTTTCTTAAGGCTTTCAGGACTGATGCTGATGTTAAAAAAACAATGTGATGCTTGAAAAGGTCCGAGATGTTTACGAGGCAGAATCACAGCAACTGATGTGGGTACTACAGTGATTTTCAGTTAGTGACAGACGCCAGTGGATGGTTCATCACTCATGGAAATCGCCTCCTGTCCCCGATGTGCAGCCATCTCATCAAACACCGTAGCCAGCGATGAGTTCTCACTTTAGAAACAGACATCTCACCTCCCTTTCTCTTCTCTTACCCACCCACACCCACACACACACACACACACACACACACACACACACACACACACACACACACACACACACTCTAACATGTACAAAATGGCACAAATGACTCCTATCTAGAAAGAGGAAGACAGAAAGTCGACAACCCAAACGCTAATGAAAAACAAATCCTCTCTGAATCCCATCTGAAAGGAATTCCAGCCAAACAGTCATGATTCATTTCTGACTGCAAATCCCCAGCTGGCATGTCGCCATCCTATTGTTTCCAGACATACCTGTGCATGTTTTCCCCTCATATGCCCTCCCAAATCCTGCTGTAATGCCAAAACATGAGCAGGAAGCGTTACAAGTGTGACAACAGATTTCTGGAAACATAATCAAGACCCAAAGCAGTCAAACAATGTTTTTAAAAAGTAATGAGAAAAGGAAGGAAATTATTAAAATCTCACAATGGTGTTTAGTTTCAACCTGATAGGTTCAAAATACTGTTTTGTTTCAGGTTTTTTGGGGGGGAAGGGGAGTCAGATAAGATAGCAGTTCATAAGCGGACCTCTAGATAGCTGCTTTAATATTATTCTTTCAGCCCTGCAGTCACTGGGGGCGAGAGTTGAAACAGACCAGGAATGTGACAGTCATACTAAGTAGCAGGTAAAAGCCGTAGGGCCGAGCAGGTGCAGCTATTAGAAACATGCATCACAATAACAGACTCACCGTGTTCCCCTGCACTATAACAATCGCACTATCAGGAGAGACACAGTGAAAAGACTGAGATGGTGTGTGTGAATCACAGAGATCAGCCATTCGACTGGATTGAAGTGTTTTTTGTCATCGCTGCGCCCAAAATCTAAAACCAGGGACTATGAGTGCAGGCACTCAGGGTGTATTTTTGGAGAACTAGTCAAGTAAGTGAGCAGTTGCTGTGCCATTTTAAATCTAATTAATTTTATTTGTTGTACATAGACATTTTAAAAGGCTTTGGCCTGATGGTTGTTCTCTGTTAAAGTCCAAAAACTCTGGCAATTTTGGAAAAGAAAGGTACCAAAAATTCTCTTTTATTTACCTTAACTGCAGTAGTGACAGGAATATTGCTATTTTTTGTTTCTTAGACTTTTCCCATATTTTAAAAAATAAGCTTTACTGTTTTTTTTCTTTAAATGTGCTGCTATTCTGCAGCACATTTTACATTTTACTGCTCACTAACACACCCTCTGTGTTAATCTTTTTTCTTTCTTTTTTTAAAATGTACAATACATTTTAAAATGTCAGCATTATAACAACAACACATAGCATGCTCAGAATTGTGTTTTTTATAAAATCACTGCTATTTCCAAGTGGTTCTACTTTGGTGTGTCTTTAATCACTGGTAAAATCTTGAATGCCACAGTACTTTGTTATTGTTTTCTTTGGTTATATTGCACCAATTGCAGTGCATATTTGTGTTTTTCTACTGCATAGACAGCCACGTTGTATGAAATGGCCAGGTTTCCAGCAGTGATATACTTTTTTAAATAATTTCTTATAGAAAAAAAAAATCATAAATGTACTCTTCCAAAAATTTTAAGGGTTTGCATTTCGTCCTATGTGATAGTAAATGGATATTTTGTAGGTTTTGGACTGTTTGTTGGCCAAACATCACCTTGGGGCATTTTGCTAATTTCTGACATTTCATACACATTTCATTAACCAAAAAAATAATTAGCAAATTAATTGATAATAAAAATACCTGTTATTGGCCTCCATAATGGAATGAGTGCTGTGAATATTATTATTATGCTAAATGACCGATGTTTACTGATTTAGTTAACCATTACAGTAGACCCCCTCAATGTTCATTTATTAGTATCTGCTCCTTTTTTTTTGTATTCCTGTGTTTGAAACCAAATATTGGCTTTGAATTGAGTATATACATCATTCTCAGGGATGTATATGCCGTATGATTTCCATGTGATGCTTTACTCTCAACCGAAACATAGCTGTGATGTAATATGGAAGGGGCCTACTCACTGTAAACAGCTATTAATTCAAAAATGCAAAAACTATAAATATTTGTATCATGCACAATTCCACACTGGGTTTTTTGTTGATGCAGCTTCATGAAAGTTTAATAAATAAGATTAAGAGATGGAATAAAATAATATGAATATGGTTGTACAGCAGTGTGATTTGGGGTTACCCATTAGGGAGGAGTAAATGGTGAGAATCTGCTCATTATCCCATTGCCTCCCCCTCCATCTCTGCTCGCCGTCAGTGTTGTTCAAAAGCCTCCTCCCTTTGAAAACTGGGTTTCTGTGTCTCCTTTTGAAGAGTGGAAAAACACATTCCACCACTGAGTTTCCTTTTGAAGAGGTCTGTTTCATATCGATGTAGCCATTGTACGAGTTGGCTTTTTTCCCCCATCCTACTTGTTGGACTGCTGGAGCAACTTTCTCTCTCTTCCGCAAGAAAATCTGAGGAAAAGTTTTCCGCTTTTTTTCTAGTTTAGCTGTTACAGGACTGGTCTGTCAGTTAGAAAGCTGACACGTTTGTACTGTGTGACGACACACTGTGTACCTACAACAAACTGTAGGTAGATGTGGGTTACAAACACAAAGAAAAATCTATATTTATTTGTCTTCTCTTTACTTGCATCCCTTTTATTCATGGTCTGCACAGAGCATATGGAATAAAAAGGAGAGCATTTACCTGGATTCACCTCATTAATATATGCAAGTGACACACTTGCACAATGACTAACACTGCATTTTCAAATGTGTTGATAGCTAGTAAATAAAGAGGCATCTGTCCATGAATAACAAATGAGGAGATGGAGGATATGCACATCTATATTTTCAAAAGCAAAGGGGACTAGGAATTACTCATGATTATGCCTGACGAGAAGGTACCGTGTTGTCTAATCCCTTCAAATACAATTACTCATGAGCTGTAATTAACATAGGGCTTTCATAGAGTGCAGATGTTTATCACTCCTAGAGAAGCTTAGGCATCGACTTGGAAAATGAATCACATTCTCATCCCACACAGCTTAAGCAAGGATGAAAACATTAGCAACTATAACATTACCTCTTCTCTTATTATCTGGGTTTAGTAATGTTTGGTCTCACAGCATGTGCAGTGTTATAAGCACTTGTTTAATACCAGAGGGTGACTAAGTGTTAGACTGTATGGGGAAGCATAATATGAAATTCTCCTAAAATGAAACTATAGCCGCAGAAAAAAAATCTGTTTTGCTCGCAGTCTACTGTAGCCTCACCCACACATTATTTTTTTTCTATTAGCATTTTAATATTTGCAGAATATTACTCTTGCCAGTAAACAAAGTCAACAATATTTTCTCTAGCACATCACAGGCACTTAAGTTTCCTGTCAAGATACAGCCAAGAGTGACTTTGTTGCTTGTTGGCAAGTCAGGATGCATAAACACTTAGGTGATGTGCAAAGTAATACAGCCTCAAGTACAGAGCACTTTAGAAACTGACAGTGTAGCGACTGCCTTTGTCTTATTATAGTGCTGATTAAAGAGGAGTCAAATGAAAAAATATATTAATTTAGTGCACAACACTTGGGAAAGCTCACAGAAGTTACTCTAATAAATCTTATGCATTAGATTTACCTAACACGCACATCCTGGGGTCCTCTAGTTTATACACATTCAGTCAGAAAAGTGAACTCATGTTGATGGGCTTATACTAATTAGATAATTACAATTGGTTTGTTTGAAATCAAATAATTGCAGAGGTGGAATTCAAGCACAAATGATGATCTAATATATGCTTTCCTTTTTTTCTGTTCCCACAAGGTGAGTGCTTTTGACCCTGTTTGACATGCACATGTCGACAAATGTTCAAACAAGGACATGCTGACAAGTGATTGTGAATTGCTATCAAACACATAACAGCCAACCAGAGAGCTATTTCCTTGTCTAGATTTTGTGCCTTCAATCAAACAATCAAACTGTCAAACCCTCAAGGATTTGGCCTTCACCAAATGGACAAGGAAACAACAAGAGTAGTTGTGAAGCACTCCTCAGCGGAAGTGCTCATTTTCCGTGGTCACGGAAAGGTCATCCATGTTTTACCATGGTAACTGAGGGAAATCATTCACATGACGGTGGGACTGTGTGGAAGCATATGTGAAGAATGGACAGTACTCTACATGGTGGTAAAGTTCACAGGAAGAACTGCAGAACTGAATACAAATAATGACGCTAAAATGAGGAAACTGACATCAGGTCAATCAAAATTAAGTTGGAAATGTTTATAGATTTTATAGTTTTCTGCATTGTAAAGGTCAGTGGTTACAAAAAAACAAGTTTCTTTCTCATTTGTGGTCTGACAGTACAGATAATGTTAGCATTCATTTATTAGCTACTCTAACAGTGTGGCTCTGTCAGTTTGTTGGTTCTCCACTTTGGTCCTGACTGTAATATTTCACTTACTACTGGATGGTTGGTAGTGTCTTCACTTTGTTTGTCTGTATGTGTGTCATCATGGCGAAATCGTCCTGGTTTTGTTGTCGGGACTACCATAGAAGCTGTTTGGAGTATTTTGCCAGGTGTTTTTTATCATTTTATCTGTCTGTCTGTCTGCTCGTACGTCTGTGCGTCCATCCTACCGTCTGTGGACAGACTAGATCACTGCACCAGCATTGTAACCATGCAAGATGCAGTTACAAAACTGAACATTTGTGTAAATGAGATGTCAGTGGTGGCAGAATTAAGGCAGGGCGTCAGAAGTAGGAGGGTAGAAAGAAGGAAAGGGCCATTGTCTTCCCATTTCACTTTCCCAGCTCACATTTGTCTTAAGTTGCAGATTACTGTATTATGGCTGGAGCGAGATGGTTGCAGGTTGGTCTCTAGTTGTTAACCTACATTTGTTTACATTCTGGCAAACTTACACCATTAAAAGTAAGCAGAATCATCTTTTGGCAGTTCCTTTTTGCAGTGTGCCCATTGATGTATCACTGGATTACTTGGAGAGAGAAGAAAACTTCAGAGACATCTTCTTTCCTTTGATTCTGAACAGATCTCTGAAAGCTTATTTGCAATTTTTTAAACAAATAAAAATAAAATAAAAATGTCCTTGTCTATTCCAAAGCATATCAAATAATTTCCCTATTCTGCAGTACGAAATGATAGCCTTGTGTAATGTTCATCCTGTCTAATTGATGCTTTGTGTTTCTACACCTTAACAATGGTTTCTCAACTCTGATCATCTTTGTTTCTTCAACTGTCTCTGCTTTTTTTTGTATGTGTGTACAGAGAGCTCTTCATCCTAAATATATTTTGAGAATAACTATGTCATAGCAAATGCCTTAAGCTATTTTCATGTTTCGTCCTCGTGATGATTTCTCTTTTACAACTGTCCGATGCAGCCAAGGCAACAAAGACACGCATCAGTCACAGGTGGCCCGGAGGGGACAAAGTGTTTTCTGGAAAATTCACCAGCCTCTCATTGCTGCTGCATAAGCAGGACACATTACACTTACAAATTTCATCCACTTCAGTCATAATAGAAAAAAGTCAACACTGTCAGCACAATAGATCCTTCACAAAACTTATCCCCTTTATCTCTTTCTGCCCTGGTATTCTTTATGCATGAATCATTAAACCAAATCCACAAGCTGTGTGAACTGTGTGTGAAATTTAACAGAAAATCCGAAGCTGTGCAATTGTAGCAAAACCAGCTTTGGAGGGTTTGGCTATGTTTGGAGAAGCATATGTTTTCAGAGTCACAAACAAATAGTTGGGAAAGAAATTAAATATTCATTTCCATGCAGTAATGCAGCCAGCAAAACAGCCTTTTGCAGAACAAAGAAACAAAGAAGTCATGCTGTGCACATGCAAAGTGCCATCAGCCAGCTTGGAATTATTCATTTGCTGTTTTTGGACAGAGAAATTTTTCTAATTTGATCGTGTTTTTTCATGGAACAATGTCATTTCCTCATCAGAAAAGAAACAACCATGGATTAAGACAATATTGCCAATCAGCAGCCAAACCTCATCTGGCAGAGCCCTAACCCCTCTGCTGCATAATAGTAGAAAAAAAGTGTTTCTGGCTGTCTGAGCACAGAAGAGGAGTCAAATACAAATGAAAATGCATGTAATTTAACACACAACTGGAGACACGACAGTGAGACTCCCCATGGTATACTAGCAACATCTCTGTTAACTTCTCATTTCTCACAAGTGTGAACTTTGCACCACAAATGATGCTTTCTTTATTACCTCGACTTTCACCAACAGTGAAATGCATCTGACAGCTGGCATAATGGAAAGCTGCCTTACAGCACCACTAATGACAGGGTTTCTCTCCCGAGCGTTTCAACAGATGTAGGTGATGTATTGTCAACCACTGGGTACTTGCAAATTGTCAGTGTTTATTGGAGTGATTCAGACACTTGAAAGCGATAAGACATCACATCACATTGATGGATTCTGTGTCTGCAAATGCAACACTGGTCTCCAATATCAGATGATAAGAAAACAAAGGAAAACTATGGGTTTCTTAAAACTTTTTTTGTATAATGTTGGTGGAAAAATGCACAAATAAACTCCAAAAGTACTGAAGTTGTTTCGCACTTTTAGACTACATTTTTTTTTATGTCATACTATATATTGTAACAACTTGTTTATTTTTACAGTGGGGGCCAGAGATGGTTGAGGTTAATGAGCAGGACTCTGACACTGGAAAGAGTGAGACCTGCATTTTGATTTGTGCTAGACTGAATAAACAGAATGATAGAAGTAAAATAATCTGCTCAGAATATGGTTGATTTTAAATTGGCACAACACAAAACGATACAGTATCTACGCACACAAAGTAGGTGGAGTGACTAAGTGACAACCTGCAGGCCTAGCTGGTGATCTGCTGTAGCTGCCGAGCTAATTGTCAGTCACAGTAGCTCCTTTTGCTCTATTTTTCTCTCTACTGTTCGGTTTACTTTCCCTGGCATTTTGTTCACCACAGCACAAAATTTTATCTAATATAAAGTTATTAAGGGGGGAAATTAAACCTCCCCAAGCTAATAAGCTTAGTAATGGTCAATTAGCTAACTCATTAGCTTAGCATGGCCACTAATGATACAGTAGGTACCCCGTTTATTCAAAAGAGGTTTCCATGCCATCAACTCTTGCCTCATAACTGTCTTCAAACCATTCCTTTTTCGAAAAGGTGTTTTCTATTTATCGGCCAAAAGTGGATGGTGCTACATGGCTAATCACCTGCGATAGATTTTTATATTTTGTATCCTCTGGTCTTGAACATTCATGAATGAATTCACTCTCCAGGCTTTTAGAGGAAATAAAACTCCCCAGTACTTTCTTCTATTGAACCTTCAGTCATTGTAAAACATGACTTTTAGCGGTTTATTGCTTAAATGAAAGAACTGTGGTAATGGTATTAATGGCTAAGATTCACGATGAACACTGGACCATTTTAATATTCAACATGCAGCCCATTAGTAAGTCTGAGGTAGCTGAGGATGCAAATTTTCAACAATGCTCTTTATAAATCATTTGGCATATTAATGATCAATTATCAATTAAACTTTAAAAATGCAAAAAGCATTTAAGTATGATTGGGTTTTTTTTTTTTCTTGGACAACTAGAATAAATCAGGTTTTTAACTTCTGAATTACATTGAAATAGTTCAACATTTTGAAAGGTATACTAACTTTTGTTTCTCTCTGAGAGTGAGGTGAGGAGGAGAGTCCCATGTCATGTCCATGCATTAAAGTCACAGTGGATAACTTGAGAAAAATAACTTTCACATATTTGCCATCACTATATGTCACTATATTCACTATATCCTGACAGTAGTGCATGAAACAGATAATACGTAAAAAGTAAAAAATTACGTACATCTCGTTAATCGCGCTCTCAGTAGAATTTACGAGAATCCAGAGTCTGAGTGAAAACAACCAATCAGAGCCAGTAGGAGTCTGTAATGCAGCTGTCAATCACTACCAGTGCAGACACTGCGCCGCTAACAACAGCATACACTGTAAAGCAAATAAAAAGAAGAAGACGAGGGAAAGCAAGCTAAAAAGAAAGAGTTAAATCAAGCCTGAGACAAAGCAAGAGCAAACATCAGAACATTATCCGTGGTGGAGAGAGCTATGGGACCTGAAAGGATTAAAATCCAATACCAGCTTGGGCCTGGTTCAACTTATTTTATGCATGCTTTTTTGTGTCCTTCTGTTTGCTTTTATTTGCTGCGTATGCTGTTGTTGGCAAAGGAGGGATGGGCTGTTTTTGCCATCACTGGTGGTTGTTTCTCAGCCATTGTGTTTGAAAAGCTCCTCCTGAAGCCATGCTCTGAATATATTCAGCTTGAGTAAGAGCATGCACAGGAAGGGGCCCTGTGCAATGTTAGCAAGAGAAGAAATTGACATGTATTAGAGCAGTGGTTCCCAACCGGTGGGTCGCAGTCCAAAAGTGGGTCACAGGTCCATTCTGAATGTATTGCAAGTGACTTGCATACGTGTCAAGTTTGTAAAAAATCTGTATATTTTGAAATACAGTGAATTTCTGGCACCGGGCTTTTATTAAGTGCTCTTTCCTGCTGTAGAGTAAGTCAATAATGGAAAGCTACTTAAAAGAGAGAGCAAACTAGCTTGACTACATGGACAGACTCAAGTATGATGCTAGATACATTAAACTGTGTGGACTGAGAACTTTTGACTAAGAAGAAATCTGGACCAGTTGGGAACCACTGCATTAGAGACTCCTTGGCTCTGATTGGTTGTTTTCGTTCAGGTGCTGTGGATTCTTGCAAATGCCATGAGGAGCACAAGGAGCCACAATGTAAAATCTGACAAGTTGATCTTACTTAAAATAGTTTTGGAAACGGATTGCCATGAAAATAGAACTGTTAATCTTAATTTATATTGACATTATATCTCATTTTTAAGTTTAGTTAAAATTCAGCTCTATTTACTCAGTTTTGTGAAGTTGTTGCAACTTAAAAATGAAAAGTGAAATAACCTTGTCCTTTCTAAGTGTCAGAAAACCACGTTGGACTGACCTAACTTGATCATGACAAAGATGATTTTTCCAATGTTGAAGTTAGGGAATCTACAATAGCTGTTTGCTTAACGTGTTTAAGAATATGCAAACATGATTCACTAGTGTGCAACCAGAAGGATACAGATGTATAGCACAGTAAACTTGGTTTACTGAAGTTGCAAAAATTTAGAGTGGTTCCTTTGAACTAATCATTTTTAAATTGCAACAAGTTCACAAAATTAAATAAATTTAACTAAATTTTAAGCAAACTTAACACTTAGACATCATGTAATATACATTAAGAAAAGTTCTATTTACTTATATTTTTTAAGGCAATCTGTTTCCTTGATTTTTTTAAAGTAAAATCAACATGTCAGATTTTACAGTGCATATGAACCTGATTTTTTATTTTTTCAGATTGTTTTTTCATAGTCAAGTCAGTTTATAGTGACAGTTTCAGCAAATATAACAAAAACTGTGTTTTTAAAGAACTTATTTACTTAAGCTTTTAGTAGATAGCAGAAGGCAGGTAAAGATGTAGGACCACATAAAGACTGGACACAAGGGGAGTCTGACTCTATCAAGAGTGAGAAAGTACATCATTAAAACTCCCAAATTAACACCATGTATTTTGTGTTTTTTAATCAGCACACAAACACAAGTGTACCAGTGGCAATTTGTGGTTTTAGAGGTTTACTTGCTGTAACTGTAAAGTCCGGGTAAAGTGTATATTTAATAGTCTTTCAGAGATCAAACTCTAGAGGCAAATAAGACAAAGATATTTGTGCTGCTCAGTGTGGAAATGGTAACAATCTTTGTGACCAAATGGTTTGTTTGCACAGGTAAATCCTACTAAAATTAATGAAGGAACAAACCAATGAGCCTGCACAAACGCAACAAGATTAGTAGTTGTTATATCAGATTTACTGCTCATTCTGTTGAACAAGATGAAGTAAACCTATAAAAGTGTAAAATGGTCTTTTTGCACAGATACCCTTGACTATAACCTGAGGTACTGTAAAACATTATTGCACATATTCTCTCACCTCCACAGAGGCAGGACAAATAACTAAATATTACAGTCATATAACCGGGACACAGATGCCGTAGGATGTGAAACACAGTGCACTCTTGCCGTGCCTTTCACATTCGTGCAAACAGGAATATCACCCTGGGTGCAATGTACCAACAAGCCTGAAAACAACAATAACAACTCATATGACAGCTTGGGAATTACATCCTGTGGATAAATATATGTCATGTTTGCTCCCCATCACTGAGATCTCCCTGGCGTTTTCTCCTGCCCACCCTGTCAACACCCTGAGGCAAAAGAAAGGTATGGATGGATGAATATATTCATATATTAGGTTATGAACAAACTGTATATCATAACACGTACACACACTCGTACAAAAAGATTTTTGGCAGAAACTGCAGAACAGGTGCTTTGCCCGGGGGCTGCACTTCCTTCTAAACCTTCTGTTCAGTTATTGTGCTTCTGCTGCCAAAGCATTAACCAGGGTCAACATGGGAAACAAAAGTTAACATTTTTACTTGTACAATTGATTCACACACCTGGACTACTGCTGGAGTACACTGAATGTCAAATGGAAATTCTCAGTAAAGGGTTTCCCTGAAGAAACTATTCTGCTGATGTGATAAATAAAATGCACCAGCACTAAATACCATTTTTTTTATATGTGAGGACGCAGCTATTTTCCCTTGAAGGCTATGCGACATTTCATAAAAACAAATTTTTATATACAGTTGTGTGAAATTTAGGCTCCAATTACGCTTCCATTTCTCATCAAATACTGTTTCTGATTCTCGTCATGTTTGAGTCAGAAAAGACACTAAACTTTCAGTAGAATCACGCTGCTATAATAAAAAAAAGTATACTTGAGGCTTTCAGTGAGGCATGATTTGGGGCCTTTTGGACTCCAAATGGGAAGTGTAAACATGCTGATTGCTCTACAATATACTGCAGCAATAACATATTGCTGCATATGAGTATAAGGCTTTGGCACAATTTTGAGCATGTGTATTTGCATCACAAACCTCATAACTCTATTAAGTTTGCACACTTTGTGTACAAAATGTGATCATCGTGATCATGTGAACATTTAATATTTAATAAAAAATGTTTATATTGCTTAAAGTAGCAACACCCAGCTCTTGTGTTGGCACATGCTTAACCATCTCAACCAGCAACCCAGCAAAAGAGGACTGACTCATCAAAAAGAGAGTCTGACAATAAACACAATCAAACAAAGGTCAATAATGGCCAACTGATTTAGAGATGGAGAGACTATGTTGCAAATAGATTAGCATTCTAGTAACCACGGCCAAAGGGTCACAGCTCTGGCTTAAAGTTCATGTTCATGTGGCTATCATAGACCAGAGCCTAAAAACAGAGTGTCCTCTACCTCCCTCCCACCACTACTGACCGTCTCACCAGGTGAAGAGTGGGCAGCAGCTCAGGAGATGGATCCCCAGTCAAGGGTCACAGTAACCCAAATCCAGTCAGTGCTGATCCCATCTCCAGGAAAGCAGACAGCTCTGACTCCCTGCTGGATCAGCAAAAACTTTCTGATGCTGCAGTAACACCGGTTAGACCTGGCGCTGCCGCTGGCCACCATCCAGCTGTGACACCGGGCAGTGAGAGGTCTGTGCCGACCGAATTCAAGCTACTACAGCTGCAAACCAAACTTCTGCCTCCCAAGCCGCTGCCTGCTCTTCTACCAAGGGAAGCAGTACACAGCACTGGGAAAAGACCGTGGGGTGACTAGCATCTCGTTCTTGTCTCATATGCTGTCTGATAAACAGAGAGACAGTGGGGGCACAGTGGGGCTTTGTGCCACTTTACAATAAAACATCGGGAACATTTGTGGCTGTATTATCTTAACCTTTGGAAACCTGAAGCGCCGTCACTTTGCTGCTTTCAGACACCTTGCGTAAGTATTTAAACCTTTATGGTTTTTTGCATTGTAAAGGGAGATGGTTAGAAAAAACAAGTTTCTTTCTCAATTGTGGTCTGACAGTACGGATAATGTTAGCATTCATTTGTTAACTACTCTAACAGTGTGGCTCTGTTAGTTTGTTGATTCTCCACTTTGGTCCTCACTGTAATATTTCACTTACTACTGGATGGATAACTGAAATGTTGTACAGAAATAGGAGCGAATAGGTGTTATTTCTTTCAATAAAATGGGAAAAGGCAATGTAGAGCAAATCGGAAAGAAATGTTTCACGAATTGCAATAATTAGAATTTTTTTTATGTTAATAAAAAGCTATATGTATAATGATCATAATTTAATATATAATAATAATAATAATAATTATGTTACAGAATTCTTGTAAATTTTAAGTACTTTTCAGGTTATTTCCTTGTTGTTTTTGTTGCTGTTATTTCTTTTTTATTTTGTTTTGTTTTGTTTTGTTATTCATTTTCAGGTAGTTTACTAGTACGTTTTACTAATTTCTTGCTCATTTTTGGGTCATTTCTTCTTTCATTGTTAATAGTCTTCTTCCCATGTTTTGAAAGAAATCAAGCCAATTTCCTCACATTTCAAAGACAACTAGTGTTAAAATGACCAAGTATGTAACCTTAACTAGCCTCCACGAATAAGTGTGTCCTACCAGCATCAACAAACACGGACACAATTCTATTCCCAGGGCTTCTCATGTATCCAGTCTAACGATGTCATCAGGGTAGTCTCAGTCAACATGCAACCCCAAAGGGCCAAGTCGCTTGCCGCTTTTCCTCTGCTCCCCATCAGCCTCAATCATCATGCTCTCTGCAGGGTTCCTCTGCAAGCCACACTCTACCAAACAACCTCTATAAAATGGCACGCTGGCACCCAAAGGCGGAGCCGTGATGCTTTTAGTGGAAGTGGAAAGCGCCTAAAGCCCCCGGATATGGGTAGGTAGGGCTACAGTTGGAACACAAGACAAATCTAATCATACCATTTAGTTCAAACGCCGACTCACCCCCCTCTTGAGAGACAGGATGGCAATGGCTGGAGTATTAGATGCATTTGTTCTCCCTCTAGCTCTCCTCTCCCCTCATTCAGGGCTGTCCCCTGTGGCTGTCTTAATCTACTAGAGAGAATGCAAGCGATTGGCAGAGTCTCCGACACCTCAGCATGGATGGAGAAAAGAGTGGGATATAGCATTAGGTTTGGAAATTAAAGAGTGGGAGGACAGGAGAGGGAGGGAAACTCATACCGGGTCACTGCGGGAGTATTGAATGGCTGCAATCCCAATGTGCATCACTTCATTAGAGGGCTGATGGCTTTTGGAAGCGGCTGTGCTGGAACTGAACCACTGGTGGTCCGCGAGGGGCTTGGTTTTTCCACAACACTCTCTATGATCCTTTTCGACTCCTTCCCAAATGCACACCACCAAGCATGCAAAGTATGAATCATGTGCAAAACATCCCTCCGGGTGCTGTGAATGGACTAATCACAAACTGTACAATCATGTAAATAACAGCCACTGCAGCACACTAATGCACAAATAATTGTTCTGTTTTTCGTAATTACCAGTTTGCAATATGCACAGACAAATTCTCAAACTGCGGGCCAAAATACTGGCTTCTCTGCTTTTACTTTGCAATAGCTAAGAATCTCCATGATTTCTGGTCTTTCTGCTGTAACACTGCAGGGAACAGTGGACTGGAAGTTTATCTGAGAGGAACAATTTATTGATTTTTGTGCACAGTGGCAGAGTTGGAGAACAGTGTGATACCTGTTTATTTGTGTGCATGTTGGTGCGAGAGAAGAGAAAGACAGTATGTGTTTGTGTGTTTTAGTGTTTGTACGTGCAGGTTTTAGTGTCCATGTTTGAATTTAAATAGCTAAACTAAAAAAAGCTCTGCCCCTCTCCCGCTGCGTAAAAATCATTTCAATATCAACATCCACAATGGCTCACAGCTATATCCCTCCCAGTATCCCAGCCTCCCCCAGTCAAACGGATGGCTATCAATAGAAACGCTCCTCTGGATTCACTCCAGGCTTCATGACAAATATGTGCCCAGTAAACCAACAGACTCTCCTTGACGCCTTAACACGCACGGCTGGACACCGCCTTCCCTTCCAGCATTCTTATTTTTTTTCCTCCTCAGATTGTGAAGGTTTTTTTTTTTTGGTTTTTTTTTTTTGCGGCTGCCAGAATGAAAATGCTACCAAATGATATAGACACAGCTTCATCCAGTGCTGGCTGGTTTGGTTTGGTTTTTGGTTTGGTCATGGCAGATAAGAGGGAGTTTAGGGGGGGCTCGAGGGGTATTTCATCACTTTCAGGAAGAACTCAGACAAAGCGATAATCATTGGAATGATTAATCTTATTAAGGTGATTTGATTGTTCTGTACTCTAACATAGCAGCAGATCACTCAAGCTCAAGACAAATTCAGCTGGCAGAGGAAATGGATTTCCTATGAAAATGAAATGTGAATCGGAAACCACTTCATCACACAGTGTTGGATCTCTTCAGAGGAAGAGAGGGAAAACAATAATTGAGACACAGACAGGCCTAAAATTGCTCATTACTATCTCATTACCCTCTGGCACAAAGCTGATGAAACCAAAGTCCCACCTTATGCAAGTAAAATACATCGAGAAACGAAATTAAGACAGTTCAACTGTGAAATAAGGAGTATTTCAGTAAATCAGGTAAAGTGATTTACTATTAAAGGTTTAAAAAGCAGGAAACAATTTAAGGATGTTCATTTTTGTTCGCAAGAATGGCAAAAAGGCAGTGCAACACTGAGAAAGAAACCGCACTGCTACACAAAATACACAAAGATCCAGGAAATGACTCATTTAAAAGGCTTATTAAGGCCTAATGTGAATCCTGGCAACATACTGAAAGCCAGATAATGTCACTGCTGTTTTTCAGTTTATGAAAAACTAGCAGCAAGCAGATGAGAAAAAAACATAAAGACAAAATGTGGGCAATTATATTTAAAATTATTCTCATTCAGTGAAGATGTAACTCAGATTTTTTTAAGTGGGGTTGTATGAGGTTCTACGCCATAGTCAGTGTACTACGCAATAATTGGGGATATTATTATGTGTATTTTGAATGTTTAAATCCTTGTCACCATTTGCTTCAATTGTTTGGGAGATGAGTGCAACACGTTTTCCCCCTGAACATCAGGCAGCGTTCTGCGGAACGCAAAAATTCACCCGACTTTCCATCAACATAAGTGTGAGTAGATAATGACTGACTTTTCATTTTTGGGTAAACTACTCCTTTAAACTAAAATTGAAGTTTTTTAGATGGTTGAAATTCCTTTTGCTGTTGCTCGCTCCACAGCAGTAGATCGCTTAGCTTCCAAGTTGGACTCCAGCCTGCTTCTTCAAACTGGGGGCGTGTCGACTGCCATCTACTGTAGGTAATGTGCCAGCTATGGATAAGCACCTCGTACAACCCCACCGAAAATCTCTAATATCACCAATTTTGCAAGCATTAACACCAAAAATTTGGGCAAAGTTTTGACCTACTGATGAAAAGCCCTAGTCAACGGCAGATTCAAAAATGGACTGGTTTGATAACGTCATATTGGTTAAAAGTCGTGCTGAGCCCTAAATTGTCAAACTCATAATCTCTGTAGTGTGACAAACTGAATATACTAATAGCTGTTGCAAAGCAGATGCTTCTATTACATTCTCTCTTATGAGCCTAGGATCAAATTGCTTTCATTTTTTTGTTACAGTAATATTTGTTTTTTCAAGTATTTTGTGTTGTGATAAAGTTTGAATTTACAGACAGTTTTATGCTTTTCAGCCTACAGTGAATTACAGTCCTCAAACAGTGAAAGAGAAAGACAAAGGGAGCAAAGGAGCACACATAAGAGCCCTCTATTTATTTTTGGTTTATCTTGAGAAAACAATAGACAAAAATGAAGCCGGTTTGATAAAACCACAAATTTCAAGGGCTGCTTGACATCTAACAGATAGTCTGCAACGCATGAGCAGACACCGTAATAAAGATAAGAGAGATTTCTTCCAAAGCAGTGATAAAGCCACATTTTACTGTTTTTTTCATCTTTACCTGGATCCCCATTAGCTGCTGCCAACATGACCGTGGATCCCCCCACGGTACACACAAGATAAGCAATTTATACGACAACAAAGCAAACGCACCGACGCAAACAAAGACAGGACAAAGAGGACTATGACCCAAAAAGAAAACACCTGCCAATGCACCAAAAGAGAGGTACTGCATTCAATAACAACAAACTGAAGCCGACTGTTTGTGTAACTTGGAACTTGAACAATTATGAAAATCTAGGACAGGTTATGAAACAGCTTTGAAGACTGTCACATCATCTTTTTTGCAGATTACCGCAGGGATCTCTCTTTGCGACAATGAAACCCTTTACAGATGAGTGCCTGTAGGAGTGAAGACTAATTTAAAATACTGAAATTAGTTTGTTTGAAAAGATGTTTTTGAATAGAGCTGACTTTGCTGTGTATTCAAACGTGCACACCTCCAAATGTCTGGCGGTCAGTCTGCAGTACCTCAGTGAGCACAGTGCTGCTGAGAAAGAGTTTTTCTCCTGGCAGACATGTGCAAAAAACTTTCGTCAGTTTTCACACTGTATTGCGATATACTTCAGTAACGTCTACCTTTCTTTAACAAAACTTCATTCACTGCTCTCCAGTGCACCATCAATATCCAATATCACCCGATGGGTTATGCTTTTATTTTTGTCCATATGGCTGCAATTTTCTGGTTTATGTCCTTTATTTCCGTTTTCTTTCCTTTTTTTTTCTCCAGATGAATCAGTTTGAGGTTGTGGTTTTCAAAATAGAGTTCCCTCTTAGACAAAACTGACTGTAGATAATGCCCCTCTTTTCAGGAAGTGTTACACTAAATCTAAAAATATGACTCAAAGAAAGAGTACAATTTTGAAGATAATAGCTACAATCAGGCACTAAATGTTTAAAAGTGCCTTAACTGCCTGCTGTGCGTCACAGTCTGCTGCAGCTCCAACTGCTGGCCAAATGAGCAGGCCAAACCACAAAAACTAATATGACCTCTCGCTGTTATTCGAACACTGGGAGTCCCCTGTTGCTTTCACATCTTTGCCACCTGGCATGAAGCAGTGCATCGGCTATTAATACAAGTTCTTCACAAAGCTGTGTTCTGCAGGAGACTGATTTCCTGTAAGTCCCACTCTGCTTCTAGCATTTGTTGCCTAATTCCAACCTTATATGTCAGAATAGGTTTTTGCTTTTTTTGCCAACTGTGACAAACATGATCGTCCACCTAATTTTAAGATGGTCCACAGTCCATTAAATCTGATGGTAAATATTCTCTCCCGTGTCCCTTAAGTTCAGAAACTAAGTCAAAGGACCAAATTAAACTCAAAGCTGTTGAGTGGCTTAACTGCTAGAGCAACACTACTATTATCTTGTAATTTGCAGTTGCTTTTCAGACTTAGCATTGGCATTCAGTGAGGTAATAGTCAAGTTTAAATGACCAACAGCTGGTGGGTAATTAATAGTTTTTGGACTCTCCTAGTAAAACGTAAGTAGCATCTCCAGTTCATTCTGTTAAGCCAACACAAGCTGCTGCAGTGTAAAGCAAACATCCTTTCAAAGTCGTGAATGTTCTTGAAAATCATAAAGTAATATCAAATTATCCAGTGAAGTTTCCTGCTGAATGTGAAAGCTGCTGTCCCACTTTTCCATAGGCAAATGAGTTAATCTTGAGGCGGATTCTTTTTAGGCAAATACTGGCTTGGATATGTTATTTAAAGGAATACTTTACCCACAAAATGATCATTTGTACATCAATTACTCAATGTGTTGAAATCATAAAGAGAAAAGCTAAAGAGAAAAGAGAAAAAGCTTTTCTCACGTCTCCATGGTTAACCAGGAATAAAAAAAGAGAGACATCTAACCCTCCCACACATGTCGTGCAGTTTAATCCAATTCTCATTTATCCAGTCATATGCTCAGTACTAGAGCCCTGCGCTGGAACATTTTCCTAATCCTGCTCCTGCCCACTCCCACTGTATTTCTGACCATTAACGCCTGCTCCTGCAGAGTGTTTTATCTACTTCCCTCTATTCCTGCAGGGTGCGTGACAGCTCCCGCCTGCACCCGCAAACATACTGACCATACATGCCCATGCAATAGACTGGTTATCAATAGACTCAGACTCTTCTCCTCCCGCGAGAAAAACATGTTATTCTGCTTTGATATTAAGATACATGTGCATACCTGTCAATCAAAAGTAGCAAAATTATGTTCTAATGCATAGTTACATTCATTCTAGTTACTCTGGGATTCAGAGTTGTTATTATCTGTAATATTCCTGAGAAATTCCTCAAAGGAAGCAATTTGCTTTCCTTTTCTTATGTTTTGTAATTTTTTATTTTCTCTTTCTCATGTATTTATTAATTTTTTGACTGCCCGTTCCTTCTCTCAGCAAAGACTAAAACACCTGTTCTCTCGAGATTTGTGTTTGGTCCCACAGGACTTGCAGGATCCCAATTCCAATGCAATACTTACTCACTACTTCCAAACACATGTATGTGTTTCAGATGTTTTAGCAAAAATACAAGTATCACGTCTGGGTGGTTCAAGCGCATACACATGCTTGGGTGAATATGAATGGGATTTGACTGAATGAGTTGTGTGAGGGTTCATAAACCAATGTTTTGATATGGATTTGTTGTGCGGTCCCACTTTTACTCCAATTCATCAATTTTTTTTTCAGTTTTTGTGTATCATGGAGACATGCGAGAGAAACAAAGTTTTCATCACAAATTCGATGCAACTCAGGGTGTACAACCAATATACAAATGATTTTGTGAGTGAGTTATTCCTTCAAGGTATATATATTTATGAAAAATTAGCTCAGCTGCAGGAACTACAGAAAACCCAGCAGTCTAATGCCAACCTTATAATAACTTTCTAACTAAGAATGCAAGTGCAACTCTCGCTCCGACTGTAAGCAAGACTGAATCGCTCCCAGCCATGACCACATCACCTCAAACTCCCACAGCACCTCCTACAGGAAGCCTTGAGGCACATGGTATGTGGGTCTTTTCCAGATCCGCATATTATATGAAGAGAGGATTAGCAAAACTAGGACTGAACAAAGTGAAGAAAGTATACAAAGTAAGAGTGTGTTGTCGGATATTGCGACGGCTGTTTGACTGCAATTTAAAGTGAGTGCACCTCTGACTAGAAAAGCGTAAAATGTGTAACTTAAAAACAAAAAAACATTCGAGTGTGTGACAGATTCACTCTGATATTCGGCAATGGATACCTTAGTTACCAAAAGGACACCGAGGTTTTGTTGTTGTTGTCATTGTTGGTGTCGTTGCTGTGTTTTGTACATTTGAAGGTTTTATCATCCTTGGGGTAATGTAAAGTCTGCATTTATAATTTTACATGTGATGGGTCTATTATGACCCAATTCCAGTGGTCACAAAATAATAAAAAAATCCTTGCAGCATGGAGAAGACAGCATTCAAACCTTCATGTTATGAAATGAAATGTACATAAAGCATAACTTTATACTGAGTACTGAATAAATAAAGTATGTAAAATCTAAAACACAAGGCCTTTTTTCTTTTGGTTTCTTGGTTTGGTATTGAGGGTACGTTGGGGACACTGATGACTTCAGTATTTCTAAAAATTTGACTGCAGCTCTGTTGACAATAATATAATTCTGGTAAATATTTATTGTCCAATATTTGTTTCTTTAAAAACAAATGCAAATAAACACTTCCAGTTAGAACCCCTGAGTATTGCTATGAAATGTGATTGTGGCAGGTTTAACAAACATCTGCTCAGTGCTGAAATGCTGAAAACTAACATTTGTCATTCTTCTGGAAAAAGGAGACTGCATAAAACAGTATTATTTGATTTTCAAAACTAAAACAATGAGCTGAAAGATGATAAAGTGCTCTGAGAGAAACTGTGTGGTGATGATTCTCAGGGGATACCTTTAAAATTACACACAAACGTGTGATCCTTTGTTCTTAAAAATAATGTAGTAAATGTGTAATAATGTAATGTAAGTTCAGCTTTAAGATACAATGCACAATATTTGTAACATGAACTAAGCAGTAATTTCACTACATGTTGTAGTGACAATCTCCATAATAAAATTATCACGGAGCTATGAAAGCCGATGTAATGATAACAAGCTTTCTCAATAAAATCAAATGAAGAAAAAGAAGCTTGGGGCGAAAACAACATGTTTTCACTCACTAGCTGGTAGGCTAACAACAGTGTAGCTAATGACTTATTAGTGCCAATTATAATATATTTCTCGTCAAACGACAGACATGGCAGTGGTTGCAAACCTTTCTAACACACATTCATGTGTGTGGGTGGAGTAATTTAAACACTCACGGAAGAAAACATGAAAGCTTTCAGTCCTATTTAGAGCAAGGGGCAGTGATGCCTGCTGCCTCTTGTGGCCAAAGTGAATATCACAACAACACTTTAAAATGATCCTGACAAAAACTAAAAATACTAGATCTTCAGCAACTTTTCTGTCATTCTTTATGGGAATATGGGAAAAAACAGTGACTCATCAAAATGATACCAGCAAAACTTTTTTTTTCCCCCTGCCAATTTCACAGATGGACAAGAAAAGAGAGCTTTTTCTCATGAACCTTTTTTTTCATGAACACAGCAGAGATTTGAATCAAAATTAGAAAATGAATCACTGCAACTATGTTTTTTCTCAGGCCGTCCATTAATAACCTTAATCTACTGCACAATGTTCATTTTGCTGCACAGTGATGAGGCTGCTTAAAAACACAACCACTTCGTCTGGAGCATCTTCTAAGTTGTTTTTTCTTTTCTTTTTTTCTTGCAGACATATCAGCTGAAATATCAGCTCTCCAGTGGTCAGATGCATTACAGTAAATGACCTTGGGCAGCTCATGAAAAGCACTGGTTCAAGTACTTATTGTTATCATAATTATCTCTGTCTCTGACCGTGAACATTAACACTGATTAGACTGGAAAACACAGCCTTGAACTCGGGTTAGAGTCCTGTGAAAATCAGCAACCTTGAAAACCTCTAACTTTCTGTCTGGAGCACAATGAATATTACTGAGACAGAGACTATTTTTAATGCAAGAACTCTGCGACAGCTCTGGTACAAAGAAAAAAAGGTTTTCTTGATGCCAATTGTAGCTGCTGTCAAACTTTTTTCTTTTTGGGTCTTTGCACAATCACACCCTGTTATTACTGGATAAACTAAACACAGACGGTTACTTAAAACATTCTCCCCCAAAAATGGAAGTCAACAGCAGGTCAGGTCTCGAGGCAAACCGAAGCAGTGAACCAATTTCAGTACACAAAAGGCTTCCGCTAAGCAACGTGCAAGCTGGGAAAAGGGCAATCACTTCCAACATGTCTGCCTCAGCCGCTCCCGCTCTGATGATACGCACTGTCACGTAGCTCCTTATTGTGTCGGGGGCCAACTAATGTCCTGAATGTGACGCAGTCGCACCTGCTGGCTGACAGAAACCGATTGATAGATCTGCCTCACAAGTGAATAAACAAGCAGAATTGATTTGATCTCCGTGCTTTGCTTACTCCAATAGAGATGGATTATTTCTACGGTTTAAAAGTGCGACATACCCAATTATTTGCATGCAGGTAAGCAGTCAAATCCCTGTCAGGTCTCGTTATTCCGCTGCCTTGAACCACATGTCTCATGATCCTCGTACCTGACAATCACTGCCAGGGCTGATTTCAGAAGCGTAGCCTCAGCACGGCCGATGTCAGCAAACACACGGGGCCACAGATGTGACTGACAGGTGTTAATAGGTGGATATCTACACTGAGAGGCACACACACACACACACACAGATACAAAACTGCACGCACTCCCACAACCACATGTGCAGCACAGTTGACTTTGAACCAAATTCACCCCTAAGCTGCGACAATGAGAGGGGATCACAGGGGAGGATTGACAAAGCAAATGTTTACTCTCCGTCTCCGAATAAAGAGCTGCTTAATCTGATGAAACTCTTAGACATACAGAAGCACACACACACACACACACACACACACACATCTTCCTCCTCTCCTCCAGCAGCTACAGTTTCACTCTTGACTATGCTATACCATCTAGTGGAGCACTCTGGTAGAGCAAGAGGTGGAACAGGGGAGCTCAGTGCAGCCCAGGATGAGATTTCAGTATTGATCAGAAACACTGACATCAAGCTGTGACTGTTTATCTCAGTGAAAAGCTTCACCCCACCGTGTGCTCTCAGAGTGGAGAGGTGAAGGTGGGTGGAAAGGCTGGGAAAGACGTCTGACTGCGAAACTGCCACTGGGAGCATGAAGAAGTCCACTAATGGGCTGCAAGTAAAACTCTGCAGGGTTTGACTGAGACGAAATGTAGTGCTGAGAGAACACAAACTCACCATTACATAAAGGGAGTAAACACAAAGCATTAATGTGAGGGAACACTGCATTATTACCTGTGAGGAAAATGTGTGTGGCTGTGTGAGCTCAGTAAGCAAACACCACCAGGGGGAGCAGTGATCAGATGTGACATGCTGTCCATCCTGAGGTTCAAGTGGAAGGAAAAAGGCCACAGATTATCCATAACATCAGGAAATGAGATGTGTGTGGAACTTTCTCTGAATGTGTGTGTGTGTGTGTGTGTGTGTGTGTGCACTCGCGCATATATATACCAGGGAACATACTCATCGTTACACAGTCACCAACAGGGAGCAGCAAAACTAACTGAGGACATTTTAAGTCCCCACTTGGACATGCTCTAAATCATCATAAAATCATGTGTTATGGCCTCTGGTGAAATTTTTCAGATTTTGCCAAGAGGGGACCAAAGTGTGTGTGAGTGTTTATATCCATATTCAGAGCTCTCCCTCCTGGTTGGAGCTGGTATTTGAACGACCCATTCACACACGTCGCTTTTAACACTCCTCTCCCCAGCAGCCTTTCAGACTGCAGATGGGCCGTTAAACAGGCTTTAGTAATGTTAATGTGGGTGACATGAAGGCCACAGAATGTAATGTATCAAATATGATACAAATAGCATGATAGGGTTAATAAAGACACCAGTCTCCTGAAACGTGATTTGTTATTAGTCTTTGCATTAAAATTCAAGGCTTGGCTTTAGGTGATTTCATAAGTTTTAAGCTCTATACTGTATTAAAATAAAGGGCTACCCAGAAGGCAGGAGAGAAATCAGTATTTTAGAGCCTTAAAAAAAGCAAGAAAACTATAATCCAAGCAGAATAAACCTTTACATAAAATGATCAGCAGTAAGATTTTTTCTTTTTAGGTTTAATTATGTAAAATGATGTAACATCAGACCTTGACTAGACCTTTAAAGTTGTTCAGTCCTAATGATACTGACCTGACCAGTTTTCACGAGCACTGAATGTCAATCAGTTTTCAATATACTTCAATATACACTCTCAGTCTGTACTCATAGAAATGTAATTTGTTTGTGGGTGCACATTATAGAAAACATGTCCAAACATAGGATAATGCAACATGAGTCCACTGTTGGCTGGTACATAATGACAATTAGTTCCCTCTTGGATAGCATGGAGTGACGTTCACACTCCACCATGTAAAGAATAAATAAAATTAGGTAGATAAGACTTACACAAAAAGAATCTCACCTAAATAATTCAAAAATTATTCCTCAACTATGATTACAATGACTGTGATTATTATAATTATAACTAATATTTTTATAACAAACTATAAAGGCTCCAGTTTTAGTGGATGGCTTAACCATCTAGCTTGACACTGTTTTACAATGCAGCTTCCCCAGAGGGCAAGGAAATATTTTAAAATCTAAAGAAAGGAGAAATAACAATAACAACAATAATAATAATAATAATAATAATAATAATAATGGTAGGAAGAAAATGTGGAGAGAAATACCAGCAAGATCTTTACTAATTTTAATGAATTGCTTAGAATTAGTTTATTATCAGAATTTAACTTAACCTTGAGATTAGCTCAATCCTCCAAAACTCCTTTGAGTTTTTAGATGCACTAAAGCACTAGATTTCTGTCAATCTTACAATGTACATATGTTTTGTTTCTCTATAATCACAGGAATGCATTTATTTTGCTGATCTACTCTACAGGCAAAAGAGGTCCACACTTGTGTAGTATAAAGCAACAGGGGTCCACAGTTGGCTGGTACATAACACAAGTTACTTGTAAATATATCTAAACTAAATCATGTAATTTTTTTGCTTCTAAAAGGATCTTTAAGTATGTATTTTTGTAACTGAATATAAAGGCTCAGCGTTGTGGATATCTTTACCATTTTATAGCTTGACACTGTGTTTAAAAAGGGGCTACCCAGTCCATTCTCATTGTTAACTTTTCAAATACATTCCCTCTGTCAGTGCTTTTGGCATACCTGCATCAATCTGGATCATGGCAGGATGATGTGAGATGAGAACATAGCCGGACAGAGCCAGCGGCGTGTTATTATCGTCAGTAGAACAGCCAGACAACACGAGGCACATCTGCATACATCTTGCGTGGCTAGCATCACTTGAGAATATGGATGGACGTACTCAAAACTTCCATTTAACAGTTTTTACAAGCAAAAAAAATGCCATGCAAGTTTTAGGTTTTATTTTTGAGGATTTAAAGTTTTTTTCTATTGGGAAAGAATATTAAAAACAAAAATGTTATTTTTTTTAAAAAAGGAATAAAGTTTCATCATCATTGAATGATGCCTTTTCAAACCAATATTTACGCATAAAATGAAGCAAATAATTTAAAAATAGCTTTGCTGGTCCAAAGTCTTCTTTGTAAAACATCAGAGCCACTCAGAAATACTTAGAGGGCAACTGAGGAACTGAGTGGATTAGTTGTGGCAGACATACAGTGAAAATCAGATTTTTAACCGGGTTTAAATAGTTAAGAATTCTGTATAGTTGCAGTGATTTGACAAAATTGCAGGGTCTCCCAGAATTCACAGGAATCAGCTAATTTGGCATTTATTGTTATGGTTGAAATCCAATGTATGTGTGCCCATCTATAGAATCCATTTTATTTGTCGCTCCACATTACAGAAAAGAGGTCCACACTTGAGTTGTATAAAAGTGACCTGAGTCCACTGTTGGCTGGTATATAATGACACAAGTTCCATCTTAGATATATAGTATAGAGTGACATTCCCATTTCAACATGGATAAATGACAAAGAATAGGAAAAAAAGAAGTTAGATGCATTATTGTTCAAAGAAAATAATCTTACAAAAATGTAATAATAAAATTATTTATTTTTTTAGGGAATTGGAGATAGAAATATCATTTTAGTTTTTTCGTACATTTGCTTTTTTGAATCGTGGACCTGAATAAGTTTTGAGTTGCTGTTTAAGAGTGTGCTCCTTTTTACCTTGTGTTGAAAACACATTGACAACCATCATGATATAAATGACTAGAGCAATCTTTAATGGTATTTATAATATGGGAGGTTTTGTGAGCAATCAGTTTGTCTCAGTTACAGGGATAAGTCAGTTAGAGAATGATTAACCTCTGAAACCCTCTGTTCAACTGCTGAGATGAACTATTTCAAATTCTATAGGTTTTTGGCT
The DNA here is from genome assembly GCF_026936395.1 of Plectropomus leopardus. NCBI lineage: Eukaryota > Metazoa > Chordata > Actinopteri > Perciformes > Serranidae > Plectropomus > Plectropomus leopardus. The sequence continues at coordinate 10,322,830 of NC_142193.1, read as the reverse complement.
GTACTTTTGGCTGTACTTTAACTTTAAATTCTAAAAAGGAAAGTCAGTCCACACTTTTGTCCCTCTTGGCCTGTACAAAATGACACTTCTTGTTTTGTTTTGTTTTGTTTGTTTTATATTTTTTCTCCAATGTTTTAAATTAATCTTAAATCTGCATTAGACAGACAAAATTGTATATACACATTACTAGATCTCAAGAAAACCAAAACAACTACAACTACTAAAACAACTAAAGAAATATAAAACAGCCAACAATACAAAAACTGCAGAACTAGGATCAAAATAGGATTCACTTTCAAGTAAAATAAAAAAATAACACTGAGAGATTTGGATTGGATTGTCTGCTGTGTACGACCTTTAAAGTCTTCTGTTGTTGGAGAGGAACTGAGAGTTTTTAAATGGGTGTACTGGCATGCAAAATTACCAGCACATTTATGGATTGTGTCTTTAACAGAGGCTGACTACTCATTTTGTATTGGATTAAATGATTTGCCATCTCTCTGTGTGCATGCTGCAGTGACCAGAGGGACTTATTATTATTCAACACAGTTTTGGTTTATATGAAGAATTTCAAATTCCTTAAAGGTTTTTAGTTTATGATGTAAGCATTAAACAATCCTCCACATTGACTGAGTGGAGTCCAGCACCCATGTGCCTTTAAGGTTGCCTCTGAGAAATAGTGACTTGGAGGGTGAGGGTCAGCGTGTGCAGCTCTGTGCCAGGCCTTGATTCTCTGCAGTGTGGGGGTTGGTTTCTTTGTTGTTGACGATGGTCAATAGGCCATTCCACATTAAGCTTCAGAGATGCTAATTTATATTAGCTAGAATGTTACATCAACTCTGACTGCCTGAGACATGGTCTGTCCCCTGTCCTGGGTTAAACAAGTGGCACACAGTGCTTATTTTAGCTGGTACAACATCTCTGGATTATTGGGAAGAACATCCTAAAAGTTTACAGATTGGGCATAGAATACTCTACTCAAATTCCCACTAGCTTGAATACTGATACAAAAGTAGTACTTTTTTTTACTGGATAGTTAAATATTTGAACATATTTAATCACCTAATAATTACATGAATTTCATGGCAAACCATTGTGATGTTACATGATTTTATTGTGCCAGAGTTAACATTTAATTGTTCTAATCATAATAAAAGGTTTGGTTTCAACTATAGGAGTAAACAAAACTAAAGAGTAAGAGTGATCATCTGATCATCATGTTAAACATATTCAGGAAACAGAAATAAAATGTCAGAATGCAACATTGAGCCAAAAGAAAAACATGGTGGATTATTGTAGTTTTGTAACATAGGTTTTGTTATTGATCTGTAATGTTGAATTCATGTAGTCCATTTTCACCTCCTGAACCCTTTCATTTATTTGAGCTGCAGTGATATAAATTTAAAGGTTTGGTCATAAATCAGTTTGAACTTATATGAAAATAAATAGTTTTCTAACCTATAAAACATTTAATGGGGGCAAAAGCGTGTATGCATGTAACACAGCGCTGAGAAACAAAGCATTTTTTAAGTGACTGTAAGATTTAAAACAGCAAATGCAACTTTAAAATGGCCTCCCCAAATAATATGTCAAGATCCACTACATGGTATTTTTTAACAGTTTAACAATATACCATCAGTAGTGTATCAGTGTATCAGCGTACCATCAGTAGTTGCAATTTATTTATTAGTTATCAAGTAGTATTGACAAAAGTGAAATTAACAGTCTGTTAACAGCCAGCTTAGGAAAGATGACACTGACATGTAAAATTACCAGCACATTTATGGGTAAATGCATCCCTAAAGGAGGTTAAATATTCATTTGTTTGTGAAAAAAATTGTTGTTCATCTCTCTAAGATGTTAAACATTTGATTCAGTGGTGCTCTGCATTATTAAGTAAGCAATCACATGGTGTTATAGATATATTGTTAGATTTATGAGCCTTCAGTTGATGAAGCTGACAAAAAATATGTAATTTCCTCTACACTGAAGAGGTGGAGTGACCAGCACCCATATGATTCTCAGATCCTAACTTTGAATGTTGAACAGTGGAGACTGCTGCCACTGAGAAGTGAGTGACCTGCAGTGAGTGAGGGGTTTGACTCTGTGCAAGTGAGTCTGTGAAAATCTGTCAGGCCTTGATTCCCTGCAGTGGGGATGGTTTCTTCTAGCTGGCGATGGTCGTTAGCACATGACACGATTGAGCTAAGGGTTGCTAACTTCTCATATCCAAGATGCTGTATCTGATTTAGACTGACTGAAACGTGGCTTATTCCCCATCCTGGGTTTAACAAGTAGCACACACTGCTTATCTTGGTTAGTACAACATCCCTGGATTATTGGGAAGAACACCCTGAAATTGTACGGAGTAGGCATACAATTCTCCACTTTAATTCCCATTTTAAATACTGTTTTTTTTTTCAAAACTTGTACTATTATGGATATTTATGTAGTTGAACACATTCAGTTACCTAATGATTACATCTGTTATTTCATGACATACCATTTTGATGTTGCACAGGTTATTGCCTCAAGTTTACATTTCATTATTCTAATTATAATAAAGGTTCTGTTTAACTAAAGAGGTAAAACAATACTACAGAATTAGATACTGTGTAAAGCATCTACAAACATTATTTAGATAGTTAAAATGTTGTCAATGGTTATTGATTGTATGGAGTAAAACTAATTTGGCCCTTTTAAATGTTTTATAGGTGAGCTACATAAAGAGTACATATTTGTGTGTCCTGATTGTGTGATTATCATTTTAAACACATATATGAACAGAAAGTCAATGTTGACATGCAACTTTGAGCCAAAAGATAAATGTAGTGGGTTATTGTTGTTTTGCAACTTTTGTAACCTATTAAAAATTTAATGAAGGCAAACATGTATAATATACTTTACAAAGTGCTTAGAAAGACATTATTTATTAAGTGACTCAAAAGATTTAAATAGCAACTGCAACTTTATAATGGTCTTCCAAATAGTATCAAGATCTGCTACATGGTATTTGTTAACAGTTTAACAGTTTATTACCATTAGCAGTTGCAACTTTATAGAAACCATCCAAACAATGTTTATAAACAGTTTTCAAACCAACTATTAATAGTTAACAAAGTGTTATAAATATTTGGTCTATCTATCCAAGAGATATTTATATTGTATAATTTACTTTTTTGGTTTTACAAAGGTTTACAAATTAGTTGGAAACCATTAATATGGTTTATGTATTTATACAAGACTGTATAAGTCTTGGTATTTGATAATAAAATAACAATCTATAACATTACTTATAATGGGTAAGTTAATTAGTTATCATTTCTTCATTGGATTATCAAGGAGTATTGACAAAAGTATAATTAACAGTCAGTTAACAAGTTATTAATGATGCCTATAATACAGTATTGCCAGCTTCAGAAAGATGATACCGACATGTAAAATTACCACCTTTATGGAGTAAGATGCATCCCTAAAAAGAGGCCGAGTATTCATATGTGTGAAAAAAAATGTTATTCATCTCTGTATGATCTATGTACATTTGATTCAGTGGCTTTGTGCATTCTTTAGAAAGCAATCTGTCTTTATTACATTCACACACAGTTTTATAGATATATTTTTATATTTACTTGGCCTTCAGTTGATGAAGTGGACAGAAATATGTAATTTCTTCTACACTGAAGAGGTGGAGTGACCAGCACCCATATGATTCTCAGATCCTAACTTTGAGTGTTGAACAGTGGAGACTGCTGCCACTGAGAAGTGAGTGACCTGCAGTGGGTGAGGGGTTTGATTCTCTGCAAGTCAGCCTGTGAAAATCTGTCAGGCCTTGATTCCCTGCAGTCACGGGGATGGTTTCTTCTAGCTGACGATGGTCGTTATGGTGATGAGGACATTACACATTGGGCTTCAGGGTTGCTTACTTCTCATATCCTAGATGTTGTATCTGACTGAAACATGGCTTTTCCTCTTTCCTGTGTTAAACAAGTGGATGTTGGGTAAGATAATGTTAAACTGTAAAGAGTAGAAATACAAGCAGAATTCCACATTTGTAAATCAATTGCACAATTGACTACAAGCTATTCAAAAAGGAGTTAAACATGTTTTCACATGAAGAAACATCTGCTGGGAAGTGACATAATAACCACATGTATGTAATATCACTGAAATAATTGAAAGGTAATTATTTATTAAGTGGCCCTCTAAAGCAGTAGGGCATCTTGGCTCTCAGTGGCTCTTTTTGTCTGATTTTTAACGCAATGGCCATCAGAAACACATTAACATTAGTTAAACTTTAAGTGCTAAAGAGTTGTTTCAGTTGACAACACTGGAATGTAAAGACCTGTAAAGCTAGTGTCAATGTAAACTTATTTTAGCAATCTCACATGCCTTCATGCACACTCTCTGTGCGCAATGACAATGCTGTATACCAGCCCTGTATTTGCCAACTAATTTACAACTCTATGTGTTACCAGCTATAGTTATCAAAACAACCAAAAAATAGATATAACAATAATAAAAACTTAGTTCTGGGTTGCACAAACCTCTTTGAATGGGGTCAACAGAAGATAACTAGTGAAGGCCCATTCATAGATGTGTATCCTGCTGTGATGGTTTTGAGATGAGGTGTTGGTGGCTCATCACCATTTCAATGCCATCAAAAACACTAACATACCAGTTAAACTTTAAGTGCTAAAGGTTTTAGTTCACAATACTGGAATTTAAAAGTCCTGTAAAGCTGAGTGTCATTGTGAACTTATCATTATTATTATATTATTTATTATGTGCCTTTCACTTCATACACACTCTTTGTGCACTGTGACAATGCTGCATGCCATGTATGTGTAGTATATGTTATAGACTGTAGTCATTAAAAACAAACATCTTTGAATGGGGTCTAGATTAGATAATGCTAAAATACACTTACAAACACAGGTGTTTCATCCATCACTAAAAACTATTCATTTGAACACAATGGAACACATTACAAAACAAGATATTTGGTGTTCAAATCCATTACCTATCATAATAGCATGAAAAGATTCAGAGAACCTTGAGAAATACATAAAAGAGACAAGGCTAAAAACCAAAAATGAATGGCCATGACCTTTGACCCATAAGCTGCACTGCATTAAATACCAACATGACTGAAGGATATCACAAAATGAGCTGGGGACACTAAAACCACTGACAGTGGACACAGTTTATCACTGTATCTATAAATGCAAATTAAGACTTAACTATGCAAAGTGAAAGCCAGATATCAACAAAATCCAGAAACACTGCCAACTTCCCCGGACCTGAGCTCCATCTGTCACGTCACAGTGAATACTAAGACAAGTTATAATTGTGTTCACATTATAGCCTTTATTTTAAATAGCTACAATGGCAACATTTCTGGTGCCAATTTACTAAACAATGAGAAGCTTTACTGAATAGATACATTTTTGTATTAGATATTTTTCTCTTTACAAAATGCACCTTTCTATTTCTAATCTATGGTGGAGTGTGAATATCACTCTGTCCTATCCAAGGGAACTTGTGTCATTATGTACCAGCCAACTTGGGACCACGTACGCTTTATTCTATATGTGTGGCCCTTTTTTCTGTAATGTTGATCAACAAAGAAAATGCATTCTTATGCATATAAATTGAAGCACGCATACATTGTAAAGAGATCCTGTGCTTATAATAACTCTTAATAGGGAATTTCCAGTAAAAGTCTGATAATAAATCTATTTTTATGATTAATCAGCAAATACTGTTGCTGACCTTTATATCGTTTTGGTCCTTTCTGGAAACCCTTCATTGTAAAGGTGAACATCTAAAGTAGGAATTCCAGTATGTTTTTTCCATGGCCAAGGGATCAGCCAGTATATGTGTGATATCTCTGATCTAGACACACTAGAAGAAGAAGTCTCAGACTTGTAATGTCATGAAGTATAAAGTCTGGAGCTGCTCCTTCTGCTCATCGAGCCCTAATTTTGGGGACCAACAGAATGTTTGTTATCCCTTAAACCCAAATGAACTTTATTATATTGGTGTTGTCAGTTCTGTAACAGAAAATGTTCCCATATACTTATAACATTGTTCTGGCTGTTCTCAGTGTCATCTAGAAAATCTTTCACAATTTCATATCAATGGAGCAACTCTACTTTATATCACATGACATCACAAGCACTCCAGTTTTTTGGATATGGGGCAGAGTTGCCCATGTTTACTAATGTTTTAGACTGCCTTAGATCATAGAAATAATATGTATGTATTTTAGAAATGGGCATAATTTCCCATTAATACAGTATCAAGCCATAAAAAGGTTAAGCCAGCCACTAAGTTGAGCCTTTTATATTCTATTACACAAACATACTAACAAATCATATTTGAAGAAGAAATGTAACATTATTCAGATGAGATTTTTTTCTAAGTATTATTAAATATGTTTGTATGTGCTTTACATGGTTGAGTGTGAACGTCACTCCGTGCTATCTAGAAGAACTTGTGACATTATGTACCAGCCAACAGTGGACTCATGTCATTATATCCTACTCAAGGTGGACCTTCTTCTGTATTAATGTGCACCAACAAACAAGTTGCATTTCTTTAAGTACAGACTGAGAACACAAGTATATTGAAAACTTGATTGACATTCACTACTTGTGAAAACTGGTCAGGTAAGTATTTTGAAATTGAACAATTTTAAAGGTCAAGTCAAAGTTTGATGTTACATAATTTTAATTTAAAACTCCTTTTTAGTTTTCTTACAAAGGAAATGGAGTGTGGACATTTTTTTTCTTTTTTTAGAGTGCAAAAGTTCAAGAGTACAAACAGAATTCGACTTATGAAGGCCCATTCATAGATGTGTATCCTGTTGTGATGGTTTTGAGATGAGTTGTTGGTGGCTCATCACCATTTCAATGCCATCAAAAACACTAACATACCAGTTAAAGCTTTAAGTGCTAAAGAAAAGTTTCAGTTTACAATACTGGAATGTAAAGTCCTGTAAAGCTGAGTGTCATTGTGAACTTATCGTAACATTTATTATGTGCCTTTTCACTTCACGCACACTCTCTGTGCACTGTGACAATACTGCATGCCAGTGTGTGTAGTATGTGTTACAGACTGTAGTCATTAAAAACAAACATCTTTGAATGGGGTCTAGATTAGATAATGCTAAAATACACTAACACACACAGGTGTTTCATCTATCACTGAAAAACTATTGTGAACACAAAGGAATACATTACAAAACAAGATATTTGCTGTTCAAATCCATTAACTATCTGCCATAATAGCATGAAAAGATTTAGAGAACAGCAGAAATCTCTGCATAAAAGGGACAAGGCTAAAAACCAAAAATGAATGGCCATGACCTTTGACCCATAAAGCTGCACTGCATTAAATACCAACATGATATCACAAAATGAGCTTAGGGACACTGAAAACCACTGACAGTGAACACAGTTCATCCTGCATCTATAAATGCAATTTAAGACTCTACTATGCTAAGTAGATTCAGATTCAACAAAATCAAGCATACTGACTTCTCTGGACCTGAGCTCAACTGTCATGTCACAGTTTGATTTCTTTCTTTTGGAAGCAAACAGCTTTTAAGGTCTAGTCACAGACTTGTGTTAAATCATTTTATAGTGATTAATTAATTAAAATAAATATATTATTTATTAAAATAAGTAATTATATTGCTGATCATTTTATGTATAATGTTACTCGTTTATAGATTTATTTTTCTGAATTTTTGGTGATACATTGGTAGTTACAATTGGTCTGGTCTAAATATACATATATATATATATATATATATATATACATATATAAAACAAAGACAACAATAAAGTTATTAACAGTAAATAGTAAGATAAAACTGAATTCACAGGATTATGGGAGCCTTCTTTAAAAGATATACTTTGCTTTGGCAAGTATTATTTCTGTAATATTTATTATCACAAAAAATGTTGATATATTGCAAGCAATAAAGTTTACATACCCATTTTTAAAGATACAAATGAAGTTTTAGTGAAAAAGAAGCACTCTATAGGTGAGAGAACCAGGATAAACCAGTTTGACTGCAGTATATGGATGTCCCCCTTTGATAGGCAGGCGTCCGCTCAAGGCTTCAGGTCCCCTCTTGGCAATTTCTTTAAAAAATTGTAAAAATCACATTTGCAGTAATATTGTGAAAGAAGACCTCAAAAGTAAATTTTCAATTCTAGTTTTGTATTTTTAAAATGACTGCTAATAAAGGTTCCCTCTTGGATAGTACACTTAGATAGTCCCCTATTATTCACGTTCGCATGTATGTGTGTGTGTGTGTGTGTGTGTGTGTGTGTGTGTGTGTGTGTGTGTGTGTGTGAGCGGTCAGACAGCAGGCACCCAGCTGCCTCGAATTTATAATCATGATCACATACATATGCAAACATATGAACAAATTTTCTACTTAATATTCTATATTCTAAGCTTTAAAGAATTAATCATAGGTGTGGGTGTGAGCCGCACAGCTGCGCGGCTTTAAAAAGAACACAAAATAATTGTGAAATCAATCCAAAGCTTTAAACTGCAGGAACGTCAATATCAGTCCTCTCTTCAGAAACTGCCAGTCTGCAGGAAAGGCCATTCACTTAGCAACCCTCTTGACTCTCTCTCACACACATATTTTTCACTTTCATAGTAAGTTTTGCTTTTCACCTTTATATCAATGAACAGATTACATTTCTCACAAAAGGCCTATTTAGTCTTTTGCAGCAGCCAAAATTTGTAACAGCTGTCTGACTGGTAGGTTACGTATGCTTCAATAAAAAATCCAAGCCAGTGAGGTCATGGCTGGATTATTATGTTTTTCATTTTCTCGTTTTCTGTATCGCACAGAACATGATTACTCCCTGTTGTCATACTAGATTAGATCTCATGTGTCCTGAATTTCATTGCTAAAACATGTAAAATCTCACTCATTTCCTGGCTACATGAATAAACCAGTGACTTGTAACCTTGTAGCCTAAACACAGCTAGAAAGCATTTTGTCTCCTCAGTCAGTGCAGTGTCTCTCTACACGCTTGTTCCACTGACTGAGTAGTGAGGTCCTCATTTGCTCTGGGCTAACAGTTCAATTCAGTCCAGTCCAGTTCAGTCCAGTCTGGTCTAGTGCTAAATCTCTGCCTAAACCTTCACTGTGAGAGGAAGACTGCTGCTGCATCCCACACAGCTCCACAGCCAGGGGAGGCAGACTGTGAGTAATACTTTAAAACAGAACACTTACCTAAGACAGCCAGCCAAAAGAGCCAGAGGGGAGGTGGTGGAGCCCAGAGGAGAGCCAGGATCGCGGGGGGAGAGGCGACGAGGAAGGTGACCCAGCAGGAGGAAGGGCATTGAAGGTAATTCACCCAAAAAAGAGAGAGAGACAGAAGAGAGAAAAATATTTAGAATGTACAACAGCTAAATCAAAAAAAAAAAAAAACATGTAATATAAAGATTTCAAATAAACATTAAGATTTCTCATTACTTTTTCGTAATTATCTTGACACTAAGCAAACATACAATTAGCCACTGAATCAATGAGACAATTTTTTTCTTGTTCTTCTTCTTGTATATTTAATATCTCTGGACTGTCACATTTTTAACAATTTCTCCATTGATTGTTTTAATGCCTGAAGTGATATCATTCAAATGTGGAGGTGGGATGGAGTTATGGCTTTTTTTGTGGTGACAGGACTGTGATGTCATATTCATTTCAGGGAGAAAAAAAAAAAAAGAGTAGAGCTGAGAAAGCAAAAAGAGGTGGACAGTCTGTGGACACGGACCCCCAGCAGCTGCAGAAACTTGAATTAAGCTAACGCAAACACCTGCCAGATCAGCAAACTTTCAGTTGCTGCCTTAACACAGACAAGACCCAGGCAGCTGTGAAGCCAAGTGCTAGGATTGTGCTGGCTGAATTTTGAGTTGCTATAGCTGCTACTGAATGTCTGTCTCCAGATCTTCTGCCCACCCACACCTGGTGAATATTCTCTCTTTATGAAACGAGGGATGCAATTCAGATTCTTTCTCAAAGTTCTCTATAAGCCTTGTTTTCACTATGCAATTCTGTCCACCACCAGGTCTCCAAGGCTTGATTTACAGCAGAATGAAAGTGTGTGTACCATTTGGCAACCATAACAGCGAGAAGAAAGCAATTTCCTTTTCATCAACAGCCATCAGTAGCTATCCCCAGTTACCAAAGAGTATCATCCTAAATTATTCTGGTATCCCTGGTAGCAGAAATGGCAGACAGTGGAACAACCAAAGTAACTGAAAACTCCAACACGCAAAAGAAAACAGAGCCCTTTGCTAGGCTCTGAGCAATGGAAAGCAACCTGATTGACAGCAGCTCGAACTATAACACCACTTGGGGGCAGGTGGGTGGGGATCAGGGTTTGAAAAAATTCTGTTTCCACTCTAAATGTGCAAGTAATGTCTCGACTGGTGTTATGGTTTTATGTTTTGGTTGTGTCATTTTTTGCATGCCTGGCTCTATTGTGCTTTAATCCTCAGTGACTGTAACAACTGCTGTGTGGAGATATTCTGTATTTTAATCATCAAATAAATTCAATGAATGTTCAACGGTAATTTCAACATGAACAACAGCTTAATTGCTGGCAACAGTCATAGCATCAACATAGCAAATATTCCATCTCTGCATTCATATTGGGGAAAATGTCACCAGTCTTATATTACTCATACTCATTATAGTCTTACTCAAGGTCTAACCACTTGTTCGCTTGTAACAGCTAAACAGGGAAAACAATGTAGAGCCCAATAAGACAAACATCAACGCAGAAACACACACATTATATAAAACTAATATCCACAGTGCACAGTCAGGTTTATTTCCAAGTAGGTTTTGAAAAACATATAATCAAAAATCCTTAAAACATATTCAAAAATATGTCAAATGCAACTGTTTTTATATTGAAAAAGAGCTGAACAGTGTTTGAAAGGAAGAGGATGAAATATACAAAATACTGACCCAGGAGTTAAGAGTCTAAGGAATACGTGCAATGTACTGAGATAATAGTCCAATTTTGACCATACGTTACAGCCAATGGAGTGAAATCAAGGGGAACGCAGAAAACGTCCACTGCAAGATCAAAGACAGAATACATTTTTCATTGAATCATTTAGCATAGAGGGCACCTTTCGGCTTGGTACTTTCATTGTGAAATTTTTTTCTGTGGGCAAAGTCAGAGCACTGCTTTCATATACTGTCCAGCAGGCTACCAGCATATAATACAAGACACAAAATTGAAAAGCCTTTCTTAGAGAAAAGAAAACCTCGAGTGAACCTTAAGTTTAGCAATAAATGGTAAACTTTATAGATGACTACCAAAACAACAAGAGCTATAGATGCAGACAAAAGGACATGATATGGGCTAACTTCTCAGTGCCAAGTTAACACACCTGAGCTCTCTCACAGTTTCTGTCATGCTCATCAGAAATATTATGTCTTCTTAAACCATTAGAAACACAATACCAGCCACCAACTGGGTTTTATTTATAGAGTCTTAGTTAATAGGAAAAGACCTGGAGTTGAAGAGTCAGTGCTCTCAATTTATGCAAGACAGAGACAGCTGTCTCTGAAAAAAAAGAACAAAGAGTCTTAAAATAAAGCTAAAGAGAGAGAGAAGATGTAAGAGAGAATGTAAGAGTGTGAATAGTTCAACCAAACTCTTTTTTTTTTAACTCAACCAGCTTCCATCCCAATCAAGTGTAATGAAAATGACAGCAACAAGAGCTTAAACAATGACAGCTCGACACAAAGGATTTAAAGACGAAAGAGAAACAGGCTCTTTTGTTCCCAGACACATCCTAATGAAATTATGTCACAAGGAAACAATGTATAACTAAACACTAATTAGGACATCTTGTTTCCTTCTATTTAGGTTTACGTGTGCAATTCAAATCTTTCTGACCAGAAAAAGAGGAAACCCCTCTTTGATCTGATTCAGGGTGTTCCTGGAAGTCACTTGTTAACAAAGGTGGCAGCTCTAATATCTAATTTCACATTATGATCATGATGATCAGGTCTTACTTTGAGCCGAGTTTCTCTCTGTCTTCTGCTGATTCAATGAGTTTTTCTTCACACATCCCCATCTGATTGTGCCATGACCTCTATGTCCTTGTGAAAACTTAGACACTAATAAAGTATATATGTTTTCCAGACATCACAACATACAGCTTTGATGAATTACAATGCAGCAAATAGAGTGAACATCCAGTCAATATTGATGCATCACAGAAATATTTGTGTCAGCCAACAAAATCAAACAACAAGGCAAAATATATCTTTAGTGTAATGTAGAAACAGTCTTTCATTTGCATAAAAATGTCCACTAAGGGGCTTTTGGAAGTTTATTTTTGATAAAGTCAGTACAATTCTTTTGAAAGTCAAACTTAACCAATTACCAAATTTAAACATTAACATTATATGCTTTTATTATAATAAACAAAATATCAGGGGAGCCTTCACTCACATCACTCATACATGGCTTTAGCTGTGTGAATTGGGGTTTTTTCATGTTATGTACGACTTATTTGTACCATGCCAAAGTCATGTTGCACAAATCACTAAATCCCAAGCCGTTAAAATACACTCAACCTTCACATTATGCCCACTATTGTTCATATTTTGGAGACAAAGTCATGAATGAATGTCTTCCTAATTTATCAGTCATGGCCGTGCAGTCCAGAGGATGAGATTAAGGCATGCTGTCTGCGTACGCAAATTTTGTCAGTGGTACTGAGAAATGCCTTAGCAACTCTGATTGCCAACTGCTATTCTGCAAGCAGAATGGTAGAGAAAATAGAGACGTCAAGAAGCATATGTTTGATTTGTCACATGTCAGTCAATAGGTTAATTTTGCTACTCCTCAGTTTACTGAACTGCGCATCACCCGATTCTGGTAGGAGCTAGATGGTAGCTATAGGATGGCTATCATGTTTACACAGCAACGCCAACCCATCAGTAATCACAGATGAGTGACCACATGCTAGCTCCCACCGGACCAGGTGGTGCACAGTACAGACTGGGCCGAGCGAACCAGCGGACAGTAGGCACGTTTCAGCATGTTAGCGCAGCTAGCCGTCTGTCTGTCAGTGAAGGCCAACAGAAAATAAAATAAAAGTCATGACATTTACATCACAAAATTTCACCACCTCTTAATGGATAGCACTCTGAAATGCAGTGCTAAACCTCACTTAGCCGGTCCAAAATGAATACCTGCCAAGCACCAAATGTTGGTAGATCTGAAATCTCGTAAGGCTTTTCACCACACAGGCAGGTGAATGTCTGGACCAAAATAGTCATGTTATAACTATGCTGAGAGTTTCTACTGCATTTCAGTGTCATTTGGGGGCACACTGCTCTGCTGTTCCTGCATTGTGTGTGTCACATACACACACGCACCCACACCCGCTAGCTGCAGCAGAACCTGTTGTCTTGAGTGCTGCAGCACTGTTTATCAGCTGATCTGCTAAACTGTCACTTGCTGTCAGTCTGCTGCTAGTTAGGGTTGCGTGCATACTTATGAAGGTTATGAGATGATAAGACAGAGGCCCCATAGTTTGAAGTGAGACGGCACACTCTTTAACCCCTCCCACATTGTTAACAGCGATGGATTAGTTTCACTTTTCCATTCTTACCTTTCACAATTAAAGCCCTAGACATATAGACTGCATCACTGCCTACTAGAGAGAATTCACTCATGCTGAGTTGTTTTTACACAGGATGCAAACTGTGCCTAAGTACACATGAACCGTACTCAAGTTCCCGTTTCTCCTTTGCAACTTCACCCGCACACAGAGTGAATGTGCAGCACACATTGTTCACACTAATCAAATTAACTGAACTTTGAGGTCAAGTATACTCGGCTCTTGGTCCCTGATGTGAAAGCCTCCTTAGTGTTTCAAGTCTTACATTAAAGGCTACATTTCACGTGTTATAGCATCTTCTGACAAGTGCACCGGTGGTATTTGTTTCAGGCAAAGTGCTCCCACTATAAAACACTGCCAAAACTTGAATCTAAGTGTGAGTAAGTCTAGTCCTCTACACACTCACAGGGACACACCAGCCACAGATATCTTTTAACAGTGTTGAAGAATGGTTATGAAGGCTCTTGAGTAGTAATAGCCGCTTGAAGATACCTAAGCACCTTGTAGCTGCACTGGTACAATGGACCACTTTGAGGGAGACGTCTAAAAATGGATCTGCTTTTAAATCTCTGTCCTTAGCCCGCAGAGTATGATTTCACAACAAGATTATTAGGTTGTGTTGTTCCCAAGGTAACAGTCTCCACTTCCCCCTCCTGAGTGTCTGAGTGTCTGCATCATTTGGCTGAGCAGGCTGAGCTGGAGAACAAGAGATGAGGAAATGAACCAACAGAAATACTTGTCCACCCAAGGCAGAGGTGTAGGGGTCCAGGTAATCCCCTAAGTGGAAGCAGGACTGTGCAGGACTGCTGCTAAAGCTTCTAGTTACTTCTTTGCAGAGCTTAAGCAAACAGCTGGGCAGAAAAGCTGTTGTGCTTTTGAAATGTATGTCCAAGAAAGATACTGGTAAGGGCTGTGGAACATTGGACAAACAGTATGAGCAAAAATACACCTCATGAAAAAGCGATTAACAACAAAATTAAAATAAACTGAGAGCATGACAGATGACAGAACTCTCTGCAAATCTAAAATTAAAGCGTGCAACTCTCACACGCTTGCAGCCGTGCTCTGCAGCATCACCGTAGAGAGGCAGAGTGATTACAGATGAGAGGGATTGGCTCTCCTTGTCTCTTTTTTAATTGCCTCTCCCACTTTAATAGGAACCATCTATCACTCTCCGCAGCCAAAAGGCAGCCTGTGGAAATTCTCACGCCTCTGTGGAAGAGAGTATTTAATACTTCTCACAGCACAACATCTACTGTCCAAATCCACCCGTCCATCAGCTGCACCAACACACGCACACACACATTGGACCTGACTGCTGTCACACACTCCAAGGATCGCCTCTTGCATTTCAACCCTTTCCCTCAAGATGTGAGCAAAGAGACGTTTAAGAGGAAAAGGACGGACTTTCAACAGCCAGCATCTTCACTTTTTTAGAGGTCGATCAGATTCACTTTTACTACCTACCAATCTATCACAAACTGCACCCAATATCCGTAGTGTTTTATCACCGACATTAAATTTGTACAAGACCATTAATCAACATCTGGGGTAAAAAAAAAAAAAAACCCAAAAAAAACAGTATACATCTGATGTGTGATTATAAATCCAGCTGGCCTTTATTATTCAGATTTTTATATAAAAGTAGGCAGATGGGCAGATAGATAACTGTTTTATTTTCATAAATGATGCTACCACATTTCTCTTTTTCTAAAAATGTTTTCTTTTTTAAGGAGATAGCCACACTCATAACTCACTGCCAAGGAGCAATTAGGCCTTAAAAACTGCAAATTCCACTTGCATGAGAAAGCCTTGGGATTTCCTTTTATCAAACATTTGCTCTGATAAGGGTCTGAACACCAAAACCTTGGCATTTTAGGCGAAAAATCTAATTGGAACTAAGTGAGCAGATCATACTTTCTGTCTCTTATGTAACAGCCCCTGTGCAACCTGAACAACTCCATACCTGTATGCACCTTATACAGAAATGAAAGAGCTTGCTCTAATAATGGAAAAACTCATTTTATGGCTGACCTGTTGGGTAGAGATCAAACACACTATATTACCAAAAGCTTCCAGTCTCTGTGTGAGCTCTAGCTGAGTGCGTGTGGTTTCATGTCTTAGTTGGAGTACCTGCCCCTCTGTGGGTTTGTGTCCATAGTTTGCCTCTACATTGATCCTGGGGGGGATTTAAACAGCATTGTCGGCAGTGAGCGTTAATACCTATTTACCTCCACTTGTGTGGAACAAATCCCTCTGTACATCCGCGGACCATTACGGTGAATCACAGACTTGCGCGCACAGCAGCAGCAGCTTGTCACAACAGGCTGAGCAATGAGGCCCTAACAGGCTATCAAAGTCATAACAAAGAGCGAGCCACGGTGCTGTGAAAACCCCAATTCATTAAACAAGAAGCAAACAATACGGCTGAATAAAATACCTACAAGTCAGAACATCTTAACGGCCTCAAACTGAGGGATGGCAGCATTTTTAAAAACATTAGAAGGCTGCAGCTTCCTCCGCCTTCCCCAAACTTCGGACAAACCTCTCATCAGTTAAGGTGATAGAAGTAGTTTGAGTGTTTACAAGATATCAAAAATGCCTCCTCTTGTCTTATCAAGACAAAGGTGTCCACACACTGAATTAATCCCCCCAAAAAATGACTGTGCTGTCCAGATTTTTTGTATTTAGAATATATTATCTACTCTATTTAAATTCTATTTCTTTACAATATACAAATAACCAATTGAAGCACATAAACAAAACTGCATCAAACCAATCACATGTCAGTCTTTTAGGAACAAACAGCCCATTTCCCAAATTAGGTACAGCAGGGCTGGCTGAGCTATCTTAAGATAAAATCATCTATCATGTTTACGACATAATAAATAAAAAAGATGAAATTCAATATAGATAATGTAATGTTAATATATTACATATAACATGATAAAACTCTTTTAGTGCCTTTGTAAAAACAAAGTATGTGGATGACTATGTTCACAGCTTTCCATATCTTTCATGTGCATAAGGTGAAATTTTAGAAATTGATTTCATGGCCTAAGTTTTCTGTTATATTGCATGAAGTCGGCTATTTGGATCTTTCACTCTATTTTGCAACTGCACATTTCATATTTAATGCCCCTTACATAATGCAAATGCTGTTCATTTATTTTTCTATGTCTGAGGCAAAATGCTGTCATATATACATGCTCTAAAACAAAACAGTTAGTCATGTTATAGATTTCAAATATTATCAATATTTTCTGTCACTGTCAATAAAGATCATGACATTTGTTTTTTTAACCCCACGACTTCCTTCCTTCCAAACTTTTCATGTATGTTGTCCAAAGTTTCCTTTTTAGATTAAAGTACTGATACAAAGTGTTTCACAGCAGAGAGATTCACTAAAGAGCATTTCATAAAATGCCAAGCAACCTGATTTCATCACTGCTCATTATATTTTGATGCTTGGGCAGAAGCCCCTCTCAGTCATTAGCATAAATGGCAATGGAGGCTTTTCAGTTATATCATGAGGCAGAAAGTCAGCCGATCGGTTTAGGCAACAAAATCACTTGCTGAGGGGTAAGGAAAACATAGCTGTTGATAATAGTCATGCCATTTGACTCATGCTACTAACAGCTGACATGAATAAATAATTCAACAATGACTTTTAATTCACACAGGACACAAACACTGGTCTCCTGAGTCCAAGTCCTGTTCTTGTTGGACCCATCCACCTGTTCTGAGCTTTTCTGAGCAAGTTTTTTTTTTTTTGCTTTACACTACATTTGCTGCTCTGAATGTCTAACAATGACACAGATGGGTTTAAGTTGAAATTAGTCTCTCACAGATGCTAATGGGTGCATTGTGGTCTGAACTGGACGCAGAGGGCCACTATCCAAGCAGTGTTTTTTAACACCCAGGGAGTGGATGAGCAGCTCACGTGCATTGTAATCATTTACATCACATCTTGCAGTGAAAAAAAGCAGCGCCCCCCTGCTCATCACCATTTCACTGTTCCCATCCAGGGAAATCTGTGAGTCATAACTTAGAATAGAAACAATATCTAGAGTAGCTTAATGGCCAGATTTAGAGAGAAGCAATACTGACTTTAATTTTTGCAGATAGGATTTCTCTGAATGGGAACAATGAAATGGAAAAAAAAGCTTTAAGGATTTTATGATGAGCAGAAAGTGCTGATTATTCCACCATGAGAGTTAATGTAAATTATTGCAATGCACATGAGCTGCTTCTGAGACTTTTCATCTCCCGAAGATACAAACAAATCTTTGTTTTACACTACAGAACCTGCCACCCGTGACGAGATGGTAACACATTCTGGCGGAGGTTTTAATGCTCTCTGAAGGACGACTGGCATCAATCTAAGTCACATCAATGTCAAGTAGCCTTTCGACAAACCCAGCTGCTGCCCACCCACCTCCTTCTACCAGCCTGAATTCATGTAGTGACAGATCCCATTTCCTTTAAAACAAATAGCCTGGATGTTATTTTCAAGAAATGAAGCCTGATGGAGGTGTATACTTTACTCTGCACATCAGCTGGAATGACACTGACCAAACATTTTAAATCACCCTTTAGACAAATTTATAGCAGACTTCTACTTTTGGGGGACAAAGCTATGAATGCAACAGCACATAAACCACAAAGGAAGACTGACTGAAGTGTCAAAGAGAGACACAATGGGCTTTCGATCTGTGTCTTAACAATATCATTCTCTAATCCCTTTTTAGGGTTGCACATTAGGTGATAGCCATTTACTGAGGAGAGGCCTGACAACATAAAATCACTAATCACACAGCTTTTCATCAACCAGGGGACAAAACTGCATTCTCTGCATTCAAGCAGCCAGTATAATATCACCACCTGCCTACCAATACACATGGAAATAAACGGAGTCTCTCTCTGTCTGTCTGTCTGTCTGTCCTTTGATTTTCTCAACAGCTATTCATCAAATCGACTTCACACTGGCTGGGTGTGTTATTGAGGAGCCATGGAAGTGCAGTCCAGTGGTAGCTCTTGAAATATATGGGTCACATTAATTAGTAGTACATTATGTACATATTAAGAAGGGACCTGGTTATAATGCCAAATAGAGTACCCCAGGAATGAGTCCTAAAACCTGGAAATTAGTTAGCGTATCTGTACCTTTTTGCATCTTAGGTTCCCTTGTCTTAAACTCAAAGGGTGTTTTTGAGTGGGTTTTTTTTCCAATGCCTGAAATAAGATCTGTGGTTAGCACAAGTTTTAGAGACTTTCATGTTTTGTTCTATGGCATAAAACATACGTCAGAAAATACCCCATTTGTGAACTCTGATGCTTTTATGTTAAAAAACGCAGTTGCTAACAAGTCAATAAATGAAACTACAGAACATCATCATGTTAAGCTGCGTTGAACACAGCTCTATAGTCTCGATGTTATGGCCATGTTAAGTCATGCAACTGTAGTGTAGTTTCTTTATATCATAACATTAGCCTTTTGCCTTTGGCAATTGCATTTAGGCTGAAAAAATCCTAAAAGTTGTGTTCACTTATTAAGATTATCTTGCTGACTAAAATGTGTAAGTATCATTAACCTTTGTGAGCAACAAATCTCATTTTCTGCTATAATCTAAAATCCAGTGGAATACTCCCTTTTTGACAAAGGAACCAGGGCTGTGCTAACTTACAGGTCGGCCTACAGAAAAAGTCATCCCTGGGTCACCCTACGACATGCTATGTAAAGCTCGCCCTCCTTTGCAAGCTGTAATATATTCCAGATGAAGACAGAGAGGTCTTGTAGCAAATTTAAAAAAATGAAGACCCAGCTAACTCCCAGAAAGAACGTCTTTCTTCCCAGAAATGGCCTGGTCCAAAATAGCTAGCTGTTAGCAAATGACACCTACAGTATACTCTAGCACTGCTTTGTCATGTCAGGCATACTGCTCAGAAACCAAGGAAGCGCAGTGCCGAGTTTGAAGTTATTTGGATGAACACTTCTTCAACTAGCAAGACAGGAGCCCAAGAAATCAGCCCAGTCCAAACAGACACATTTTGTCCGGGCACTGCACAAACTGAACTAATGTTAACTAAGAAAGTCTTTTTTTCTTTTGTTTTTATGGAGAATACATAAACCTGTACTCCACTGGACCCATAGATGCAGATGAAAGAGTTTAAGTGAAAAAAGCTCTACAACTTTTCTTCTCTTTCCTTAAACACACTTGCTGGAAATTACACTGTATAGTCCATTATGTGGAAAGCTCCTCATCTGCTGGTATGAAAGGCAAAGCTCAATTCTGTTTGACTGACAGACAATCAGAAAAAAAGCTGAGTGAAGCTGGTTTCAAATTAAAAAAGCTTGTGCAGAGGATCAAGCGCGGACACATTCAGAGTCCTTCAGAGGTCACGTTATGTTAACACATAATGCAGATTGTCTACAAGGTTTGATCATATATGCAATTAGTTTCAGTCAGTTAAAGCAATAATGGAAAACATTTAATTCTTCCAAATTTGCACTTTATCTGTTTAGGTTCAAACACTTAACTGCAAATAAATCAGGGCTTTCAGGCAAAGTCGAATGAGTCACCTTGCTATCCAAAATTGATTGCTTGCAGGAGAAATTCAATTTTAAAGCTGCTGACACTTTCATATTGCCATGTATGGAGAATCTGATCACTCATGATACAATTTATGAAAAACACTTCTCGGGTTTAAAACAGGTGTAAGACGCCATCTACTTGTGGAAATACAACTGGTGCTGCATAACTGATTTTGCCTTGTTTGATGACATCATACAGAAGATTTTGAGCTATGTTGACCTAAGTACCTCCAAAAAAGTTTGAACCACTAATTGGCAGAGTTGGTTTGATTTTTCATGTCTTTCCCCAGAGCGTTAAAAAGCAATAGTAAAAACAGCGCAACCACTCAGCATTTTATGATCTTAGAAACATGCATAATTAACATTTTTAAACCTCCCCAGAGCTGAGGAAACTAATATCATGTAACATGATTCCAACTTTTTCTATTTGGGGATTTTGACTGCAAAACAATCCTGCATTAAACAAGGCAGGGGGCTGCACTAGCGGGGGTGTGCAACACCGGTGAGACAATAAAATACAATCCAAGTCCAGTTGGAGAAACAGATTAAAACTTTAAAGGCTTACCAGACAACAAACACAATGCACAGCAGTTTAAAATACTCAGAGGCAAATTAATCCATCACAACTTAATGCTTGAGGAGTCTTTCTACGCAGGGCTCAGGTCAGTCTACAGCTTCATGCTCACCATACTGATGCAAATCAACACGGAAAAAACAATTTTGGGACATGTACACTGGATGAGCAACTTCCATTGCAATGAACAAACAACATATTGGGATCCAGTGTCAAGCTCCTCTAATATATTCATGAATTCTATATGCCCTGTAGACCCATGCACGCTGACAACTTTGGTTTATTTTCAAAGGTCTGCAGGAAGTCGGGAAAGGCCCACAGAGCTTCATTATGTTAAAATCCGACTCAGTAATCTTGGCAGAACATAATGTTATTCATTATGGCTATGTGTGCACCATTGTATATAGAAAGACACTTAACCTCACCTTGACTAACGTATGGTTCATTTTGTCATATTTCGCCTTTCAGACTGCTGGTTAAAAAAATATGACCACTTTTTTTTTGTCCTTTCGATTTTTTTGGAGATCCACGTTAAACAGAGAATACCAACTTCTGCTCTTCAATAAATAATTTAGAGTCCCTTCACTTACACACAACAGGTTAAGGGATTCATTTATACGATAGTCTACTGTGTTGCTAACTGCTAAACCAAATCAGCGTGCTGCTAACTGATACATGATGTTAAATGTGTAACTGTTTGATGTGTTTTATATGCCAGTGAAAAGTATCATATGTATAATAATATTATACTATATTATAATTAATTCAACCTGTCTGTAAATCTCTAAAACAGAACTGCTTAATGATGCAAATGTATTTCACGGTAAACTATTAATATTAACACTTATATTTCATTTGAAAGGGATGAGAGCGGAGAAACATCAACAGTTACAGAAGCATTGTCTAATGTACTTTGTACATTTATATGGACAAAGCTAATTTCAAACATTAGTCCCTTGATTGGCACAATTGGCAGTAAAATTGTATTGTAATGGTTGTGGAAAAAATATCAAATATGACAGTATGTGAATGACATTGTGGATAACAGTTAGGTGCCACATCGTACGCAGCAGGTATCAAAGAGACACAGCAACGCAAAAAAAAAGGGGGGGGGGTAAATTTATTGAGGTGAAATGCCAAATGAGAGGGAATTGGCTTTTACTTTCACTTTTTTACGAGCGTTTTTGCAAACAGTAACCGGAAGTCCTGCATAGTATCCCTTAATTAAGTGCTATACCCAAAGGTCAGTTAAAAGTGACCAATATGATGGTTTTAAACTGCCATCTCTGTAATTAAGATGTGGTTCAGTTTAGGCAATCAGAACTGTTTGTTTAAGGTCAGGAGAAGATTTTGGTTGTGGCGTGCTTATTAAAGGCAACAATCACATTTATAAGAAAAACAACATTTACCATCTAGCTGTGAACATACAGTAGGCCATGTGTTCTGAGCCAACTACAAAAACCATCAAATGAAAGATCAGTTCTGTACTGAGCGAATAGTACAAATTTCCCCTCGAGACCCTACAGTAGTAAACCCTGATGATGTTGCTGACTCTCACCCTCAGCAGTAGATCAGTGTGTGCCGGTGGGAGGATGTTAAGAGGATCCTCTCACCTCTGGATACACACTCACACACATACACACTACAGCAGTGTGTAGCAAGCTGTGAGCCTCTTTAATCTGTTACTGCATCCTCTCTGGACCACTCTGTCAGCACAGGAGGGGAAAAAGAGCAGGATTACGACACAGAGCCGCTCAATTTATTAGAGCCCTGCTGACTCCTGATACTCGACTCCAGTATTCCAGCTCACCCTGATGCAAATCGGCTCCCAATGAGACAAGACACAGAGCCTCCCCCGCTGGGGAAGTGGAGCTGAATGATGCACGGCACTCAAAAAGCAATAGAGTTGACATGAGGAGAATGTGATGCAGAGAGGACAGTGAGAGGAAGGTCGATAACACGAGGGGAGATAAGATGAGAGATGAAAAAAGAGGAGGAGATAAGAGCAGAGAGGAGAAAGTCGATTGGTTGTCCGGACAGGTTAGTTTATATTCCTTTATGTTATTGAGACATTGCCGCAGTTGTTAGCAGATGTTGCTTCATCATTTCAAGCAGAGACCATTAAGGCTGGGATGATTTTCAGGCCATTCGGATGTCACAGCGTTGCTTTATAGCTCACTTCGCAGCTGCTTTCTGCTTAAGTTATTTTCCTTCATGCTCACTCTCTCTGACACACCGAAGAGAGAAAGTTGCGTGAAGTGCAAAACACCTTGAGCTGCTCATCTGAATTATGGTGTTTGCAAAAGCTGACTCCGAGCCATCAGCATAAACCAAGGTCTCTCTATCAGTCCTACGTGAAGTCAACCTATGAAATTATATTAAACCTACAATTTCAAGCGTCCTCACCAGAGCAGGAAAAGAACATTTAGTTAAAATCAGTAAGGAGGTATATGTTATGTCTGCACCAGATGTGAAAAGAATTAAAAAAGATGAGTCTCAAATTATATAGTAATCACAGCTGAAGTTTGCTGTATGCTACCTGCCTTCTCATTACGCCTAGTGCTGCAGTTTGCATGTCAATACACAACAACAGTTGATGTAATCTCTTTGTAACACTTGAAACAACCTCACTGATTCGCTCATATCATCCCGGAGGCAGATCTACATTACCTGAAGTGACATATCGGTTGTTTGTCCACACTCATCCAACCAGTTACTATAGTTTGTACATTTACTTATTTACTTGCTTTCTGGACTTATTCTGGTTATATTTCCAAGCTCAAAAGTCAGAAATGAAAAAATTAAAACTGTATGTCACTCCCAGCAAACTCCACCAATCATAATCTGAGCAAAACATTTCTACCTATTTTCTATCTGGGAGTAAACATAAAACCTCTAAAAACGTTCCCGTTTAATCATCAATTACCTGCATATCTGTTGACTGTCCAGCACATTTACCAACCTAATGTAACAGTCAATGCTCAGATAATTACAGTGTTGAATGAAGGGTGCTTTAATTTTAAATGCAAATGTGACAAAATGAGAAGTGTCTGCTCTAAATATGTGTATTTTGATTCATGTTGCACTTGAAACTAGTTGAGATGTTATTCACAGAAGATGGATGATTCATGAGCATGACTGAAGATGTAATTAAAAGGTGATGAATTCACTTTGACTTCAGGAAATTAATCCAGGATTATAAATGTTTGGTTTTGCCTCACAGTTAAAAGAAAAACAGCTGAAGCACTAAATCTTTTGGAGTCTATTACATACAGTTATCTACAAGTTCATTAGATAATCACATTGCAATTACAGAGGCAGAATTTAGAACATATGCACCGTTATCATACATGCAGGTGGCAGAGTCGGCAGCTAGCAGCTAATGGTGCTAACTCCATAGGCAGTGCTTAACGGCAACAGTGCTTACAGAGGGTGTGTGTTACACTTTCATTATGTCATTTTCCTGATGGAGGCGGACATTAGAGAGAAAATCAAATACAACAATATTGTTGACCCTATAATTTGATAATGATATTGCGATGATATTTGACATTGACTGTCACAAACTATTTACACAGTAAGATACAATATAACAATATCCAAATCTAAGACTGCCGTATCATAGCAGTGCAAAGCAGTGGTAATGAGCTAGCCCATAGGATTCATATGCACCAGCATGCATATGCGTACAGACGGGCTTACCACAACAAAAAACAGAGAAGCTCAGACTGCAACACACACAAAGTTAGCGTGACTTTATTCTCTGCTAAGGACGCCATTACACCACCATATCATTACTAGTTTTGACTATAACATTTATTGTAAGAGTGTTTTGAAATTATTAATCACAGTTAGCCAAATCATATTCTAAATGCCAACACAGTATCTCACTTGGCAATATTCATTATAAACATCAAATAATAATAGTTTTGATAAGAAGTTTTACTGACTAGTATTTCTAGTGCCAATTAGCAAGGGTAGCAACATTTATTCGACTAGTCGCCCACTCTCACACATTTCTAATCTTTACATAGCAAATAGTTGCTTGCCGATATATTAATGCTTTGAATGTCACATACACAACCTTTAAAAATGTTCAAATGTATTACAAAATTTTTTGCTGATAAAAAAAAAGACTGGCAAAAGCAGCCAATACAAATTCAAAGAAACTAAGATCTAAGAGAGACTCCTCAGATAGTTTCTCTATTTTCTATTATAGCAGCATTTTCCTGCTACACAGAGAACTTTGGCTCGTCTTATGCTTCAATTTGACAAATTATGTTGTCATCATACAGCCCAGACAAAGACAATACTCTTCCTGCGGTGACTGCATTACATGCCACAGAAAAAAATTGATTATACTGCAGGCCTTCCACCTGGGCAGTGTATGGCAAGTTCACTTTTAATTTAACTAAATGGATATTTTATCACTTTAAGTAATGGGTCCATAGAGATTTTACTGCTTCATTCTTAGAGGCTCACACTTTGATAACTCTCATCATAAATCATACTAAAAACTTTTGAGGACAATAATTGAGGTAAACATGAGGGTGGTAATGTCATCTATAAACACATAAGGTTATCCATTATCAATTCATGACTGTATGTACTGGAAAATAAATAATGTACCTTTGAAGATTCAAGGCAATGATTGTTGACAACAGCAAAGACAAGATCTGAGCTTGTGGCTGGCTGAAAGCAGCAACCTTGAAAGGCTTTACAGAAACACCAAAGGAAAAAAAAGAGTTTCCAGACAGCTAGAAATGTACTGATGAGTACGCTTGAGAAGTCAGTCATGTCAGCCTGCAGAAAACCAGTGACAGTTATCCATCATTTCTGTCAGTGAGTGGACAGACGTCAGGACTGACACGCTAACTCAGTGTCGTAACATCAGATGCTACGTGCCTTTTGAGCATGAGAGTGAAAAATGACACCAAGAGAAATCAAATCAAATCCAGAGCTGATCCTGATGAAAACAAAAACCTGAGGGACAGACAGAGATAGCAAGATGGGTCGCTGCAGTTTAAAGTCTCATCACAGCTTTTGTTCACAGATTCAAAAGAGTGCCTGAGGCATTAAAGCAAACATCTCATCTGAGTGGGAAAAACATTTTAAACTGCATTTAATAGAAAATGAATTAACCAAAAATAACTCTAAGTAGCGCCTTAAATGTACAAGTTGAATTAAATCTAAAACTGCTTTTAAATGACCAAATTACCCAGGAAGCCTCTATTAAATTAGCATGTATTACAATGTAGACCCCCCAAAAAATTTTCTTATCAGCCAAGCCCATTAGACACACACAGCTCTTCATCAACTCAGGCAATGTCCAAACAGCACCTGCATATCACAGTACTAATCAGTGGAGCAAAAAAACAGAGACAGATTCAGGCGTGAGACCTCCTGATTGTTTGGAGTCTCTCAGTAGTTGTGGAGTTAAAGGGGCACATCAAACATTTTTACACATGAAGTCTGAAGACTGAAATATCTCAACAACTACTTAATGAATTTCTACGAAATTTTGTTCAAACATTCAAAGTCTCTCGAGGATAATTCATACTGGCTTTTTTGATTCCCTGACTTTTCCCTCTAGCACCACAATAAGGTAGACATTGGTGGTTTTTAGTACCATATGGATTGCCATGAACTTTGGTACAGACAGCCATTCATATTCCCCACAAGATGAATTGTAAATACATCGGTTATCCCCTGCTGATTCATCTACAGTAGTGCCAGAATCAGATCAAAAGTATAGTTCATTCAGTGCTTTGGTTAACGACCAAATATCTGCAAAACTAATAACATGTTTACCCGCTTCAGCATTACTTTGTATTTAGTAATACGTTGCAAACTTTACATGCTAACACATTATACTAGGATGACGAATGTGGTAACCATTACATCTGCTACACATCATTAGTCTTTGTAAACATGATAGCATGCAAATGTTATGAGTTAGCTCAAAGCACCACTGTGTCTAAGCACAGCCTAACAAAGCCAAAAGCATCAGCTGTCACATCTTGTTTAAGGGGCCAATTACCCCCAAAACAAAAAATTTACATTTTTCCTCTTACTAGATTGTTTTGGTGTGAGTTGCTGGAGTTAGCGGACATAGAGATGTTTGCCTTCCCTTGGAGAAAATCGAACGAGATGGCACTCGGCTTGTGATGTTAAAAGAGCCAAGAAAAAAATACCTTTGAAAAACTCAACAGCTTTGTCTCTTTCTAGAAATCATTACCCAGTTACGCAAAATAATCCACAGATTGTGTTACGTTACCTTATGAGCAGTTCCATGTAGGGATTATTTTCTCTCTACTAGACTGCAAAAAGCAAAAACAATCGCTTGAAATTATCCTTTGTTCCAGCCTCTATCAAGCTGCTGAATTTGTCTAATAATATTGCAATAGGGCAAGGTGCAACAAACACACAAGCACTTTAGCACTCACACACATTGTTAAACCTAGTGCAAAAGGGGAGTGTGCAATCTACAGCTAGCACTTAGCACTTGCACTTTAAATTCCAGATAAAGCTATTGTTGTCAATGACTGTTATGTTTTTGTGCCCTGTCTTTTGTTGTTGCCATGGAGTAATTAAGGGGATGTCTTGTCTTGTGTGGTGTGATGTGGCAGCACTACGTCCAAGACAAATTTCCCTTCGAGGACAAACAAAGTATAAAATAAATAAAAAGTATAATAATCATAACTGAATCCAGCAACCGCATCACGCCAGAGAAGGTAGCATGGATGAGCGGCTTAACGGGACATGATGTAAACATTAATGGTGTCCTACTTATGTGAGCTGTAATGTTAGTGAGCTCAGCGATGCTCGGTTTCTTGGTGTAGTAAAATGGTAGCCACATACAACTGCTCACAACGAGGTGTGTGGATTATTCTGAGCAACTGGGTCATGATTTATCTAAAGAGACATTTCTGTTGAGTCTTTCAAATGTATATTGGCGCACTAAACACCACAAGCCAAGTGCCATATAGTTATTTTATATCCAAGAGAGGGCAGACATCTCTGCAGACAATATCTCCAACACTTTGCAACTCACACCAAAACAATCTCGGCAGATAAATAGCACTACAGGTCTGTGGAAACGTATGCAATTTTGATTTGGATGTGAACTGTCCCTTTAAATCTCTCTCTTCCAAGTGCCTCAACTTTGTGCCAGTTCATTAATCACACTGCAGAGCTATCACCTGGCTTCACCTCTCTGCAAAAACTGTTGCACCTTTAATGACAGAAAACCTTCTGGGCTTTGCTATGGAAGCGAAAGCTTTATTTACACTCGAGTATATAGTGTACCAGAAGCAATGATGGTTGTAATTTTCAGACTCAGCTGATGGGAGCAGTTGATGGCACTATTTTGGACCATAATTGTTTTCTGCTTTGGAGGCTGAATTGCTTCATCCCATAATCCCTGTAATATGATTGGTTCTGGTTCCGTCATGCTCGTTATTTACAGTATTTTTTGTTTAAACACTGCCTTTTTTTGTTTTTTTGGTTTTTTTTACAGAGTTTTATTTTAACTTCAACCCCATTTGGGGGCATCAAATAAACAATAGTCCGGCTCCACATCTTGCACCACTGTATCCTGTAACAACAAACTAGTGGTGTCAGCACAAACCCGTTTAGGTTTGAAGCCAAAACCATAAATCACATCTCTCTGGCTTGTTGATCTTGTTTTTGTTTAGTTTTTGTGGTGTTGTGGGTGTTGGAAAGTAATCCTGTGCAAACTCAATCAAACTCAGAAGTTCTCCCATTCTTTTCCCCCAACACGCTCCTTCTCTCTCCTTCACTGTACATGAGTCTCAACACGGATGCCTCAGTGGAAACGCAATACACAGCGCTGTTCAATAAACAGAAAATCATATTGATTATGAGGACGGTTTAATCTAATGCTCACACGCTTGCCTTTAATAAAAGACACCCATTCTTGTGAGCAAAGTTGGGAGAGAAAAAAAGAAGAGAAGAAAGAAAAAGGGCAGAACCAGGAGGTAATTTATCACCTCTGCAGTCGGTGTTGCTTTGTCTAACAGAGAGCTGTGCGGCGTCCCTGAATGTTAACTACAGAAATACAGCACAAAGGCTCTAATGAGGCATGCCAAGGTTACATCTACCTCAGTTTTGTACTGTACACCACAATTGCTATCTTCACATTGCTCCAGAGAAAACATTCTTCTCACACTCACTCTGAAAAGTGTGATTTACACACAGGTCACGGAGCCGAGACAACAGGAGAGGGTGACAATTAGCAGATACAGTATGTACACAGCATGAAGCCTGCTGTAGTGCTTTTGGTCTGCTGTACCTGAACTTCCACCTGGTTTCCTGTGCAGGGAACTGATTAAAAACCTCAAAAAAAGACTCGATCAATTGACACCTGTGCTAGAGTGCTGCAGATTTCCAGGGGCTTATTGTGGCAGTAGTGCAGTACGAATGGAGCCCTTCAATCAAAAATCCCTGTAATTAATTGCAATAATAATTGACATCTTGTCAATGGATTTGCACAATGAATTTAATAATACAAGTGAGTAGGTTCAAGTCAAGACAGCAGCAAAAAGACTGCAGGGGATTGTGTTTTTATTAACACTTCAGTGTATTTCCTGTGAAATAACCGATTAACAGTCTGAATGACTGAATAACAAGAAGTAGCACCATGTTTGTCTTCCAAAAAGTAAAGAAAACTCACTTTTACTTAGCACTCACACTGAAGCCCAGAACTCTGAATCAAAGCAGAGTTGAAAAAAATCAATAATTCAATCAGACCGAAATATAATAGAATTACAAAGTTTTAATGATCTGCAATTTTATTTTGATAATGTATGTATCATTTCAGTCATTTTGCCAACCATTATGTCAAACATTCACCGATTCGAGTAGGCCCATCACAATAATTGCATTATTGACTTATCGTGCCATACGTGGACATGACCTCGACCATTTTGCAAGCCTCGATATTGCTGTTGTGTTTACTTACCGGTTTGTTTAAAAAGAAATATTTTCAACTCCCAACTGAGTCCAAAGAAAAATATAATTCAAAGACGACACGGCATACGTTACCTAACCAGTGGCCTTCAGGCACAGTCATAAGTCTGTTGTTCTCAGTTTTACCCTCCAACAAAGTCATCCTCCACTACCCTTGCAATGCACTGCTTGTATTACGGAGGTAACTGCGGTCTCGTCATCTTATCTATTCATCACAAGAGGAGTCACTTGATTTTTTTTTTTTTGTTTGTTTTTATTAGACCAAATTTTGTGTTAAGTCTCAAACTGCGTTATTTTGGACGACTCCTATAAAGGTACTATAATTTTAAAGATACTTTCTTGTGTACATACACAGGTGTTAACTACTTTTTTGTATTTTTTAATTTTTTTTTCATATTCCAATGTCTAAATATTCTTAGGTTTATTGCTCTTTGAAAGGTTGTACTTGAATTATTATGTTATTATATTATATCATTATATCAGTTGCATGAAACCATGATTACGATAACATAATTTATCACGATTATATCTGGGACATAATATCGTCCATCAAAAGTAGTTATAGTAACAGGCAATGGTTTCAATTTCTCAAATGTGGGATTTGCTCCTTTTCAATAAGCAGAACATGCCCATGGTCATGAATTTTTCATATTTTATATAACAAACATTAAATCAGATTAGTTTATACTGAAAATTATAAATCCATTCATTCACCCCCATGTCTCCATCAGGGTTGCTTCTTAATTTATTTTCATATTCAATAGTTTTGTTTAAAGTGGAATTTAATAAACCTCGTTTTCGACAAGCGCTAGACTATCCTGGTAAAAGTCACCAACTTCAGGGCCAGTCGAGTGGCCGTCATGAGCACCAGGGAGGCGGGACACGACAGGTAACGGTGTAGAAACATTTGTTAAACAGCAGAAGTTACAACTAAGAAGTTGGACTTCTCTTTTTCGAGAGTGTGGGTGGATTATAGAAGAAAAAAAACTGTTGTGAAGATGTTAAACTGACCTAAGCAGATACTCATTTATTTTCAAACATGGGTGGTAAAAAACCCAGGAACTTATGGCAGTTATGATGAAAGATGAGCCCTTCATAAGAGACTGCACAGAGTTGCAGAAGCTAGCAGGACAGAAACCAACCTTGATGTGATGCCAGGACTTAAACTGTTTTAAGGAACATCTTTAGCTGCAGTAAGGACTGTATATTTGACGAACAGCAGAGAGCCATACATAGTTAGCACCCTCCTCTCATATGACAGTGTGAGGCAAAGATTTTCTTTGCTACAGGTCACATTCAAGGAGTGATCCACAAAGTCCTGCCTTGAAATCAAAACAATGCAGCTGACTGTTGCAAGACTGAGAGTGCAGAAGCTCTTTTACCCATCCTAAACAAAACATAAAAACCTATACATATAAATCTCAGCTCTTCATCTCACATCAAGGCTTCTCTCACACCACAGTGGGAGGATTATTGTCACGAGCTACCAGTTACAAATTCATTGCAAAAAAAAAAGGCAATTAAACAGCTTTATGGTTCTGAAATGAACCCCATGACAGGTTTTGTGTGGCTAAAGGTAAAAAATGACATTCCAGGATCAGTACACCATTGTCATAATTAATACCCAATAGCCATTTTTAAAACAGTAAGTTATGACAAGAGGACAAGCCGTCTCTACTGTCCTCTTCACATTAGTCATGAAAATTTAAGAAATTTGCTATACACCACCAAAATATTGCACATTCATTGCCTTTTTGCCTTTTTTTTTGAGAGTTTCTGAAAAGAGTAAAATGGAAAAAATAACTTCCCACATGTTTGACTTCAATAGACAAGCGACTTTGTCTAAAATATCTTTCTCTCTTTTGGAACAAAACAATTAGTGTGAGGTAAAAGGAATCCTCTCAAGTGTGTTCTCACATGGTTACAGTCATTTTTGTGAAGCTATCACAATAATAATATTATAAGGTATCTAACACTGCACTGATGTTTAAAAATGTGATTCATAGTACCTTAAATTATGGAGTAAAGTTGAGCAACTTGACTCTGGACTCTGACTTTTCTCTACACTGCATGAAGATCGAAGAATGATGACAAAGAGAGATATTTCAGGCTGAGAGAGGTTTTCTGGTCATCATGGCCAGCACCATCTGACCTCCCAGGTCTGTAAATGACCGGGCATGATGTCAGACACAAAGACAGATAGACCAGGCTCAGGTTCTGTATTGTGTGCTCCCAGATACAACCAGTCAGCTCATACCAGCACAAGAGCAGTGGGGGGGGGTGAATTTCCAGGCTGGAGCTCGGCTATCGAACCATCATATATTTCTGTCAAAGTTCAAACTTCTACATGGAACAGCCAGAGGGCAAAGAAGAAGGAAACAGAGAGGAAAACTATATTAATATCTGCACATTTGGAAAGTTCAGCAATCTGAGAAGTCTGACATGAGATTTGTCTCAATCTAATATCCTCCAAGTATTGGTCACTTTATAAAAAGGAATAATTTAGATATATGTAAGAGATTATTTAAATGACAGGAAAGTGCACATACAGATGTCGTGATATAGTCATTGCTCAGCTTGTTTCTGACTGCACACGTGGCAATAATTTAAATGATTGATCTGAATCATATCATCTGTTGAATCTTAGACATAAACTTTTTTCTCAAATTCAGTTAAATTAAAATGTTAGCACGAACACTAACTTTTTAAATTCAATACAATTAGTTTCTTTTTTTATGGGTTTGAACCAGCTGGCCGGCCGGGGCCCTTCTGTGTGGAGTTTGCATGTTCTCTCTGTGTCAGCACGCATTTTCTCCAGTGTCCTCCCAAAGACGTCCAAAGACATGCAGGTTAACTGGTAACTTTCAATTGGCTGTAGGTGTGAATGTGAGCGTGAACGACTGTCTGTCTCGATGTGTCACCCTGTGATGGTCTGGCGACCTGTCCTGGGCGGACCTCGCCTCCCGCACAATGTGAGCTGGGAAAGGCTCCAGCTCTCAACGACCCTTAACAGGATGAGCAATTACAGCCAATGAATGAATGAATGAGTTTCTTTTTTACAGTTTTTTTTACAATTTGCTTAGTGTTGCATCTGTACACATCTTATTCTTTTTAAAGTCTCAACTTTCAAGTGATTGTTTGATCCATCTGTCATAAACACGCTAAAATCATTCATCAAAATTTTATTTTTCTAGTGACATATCTGTTTCCCACAGAATTTAAATGTATGTTGCAGTTTCAGAATTTTTTAAAAATTCTTGTATCCCTTAGTTTTTGCATGTTACTAAACGTAGTGCAAGTGGTGCTCTCTGTGAGTTCTTTTTTTTTTCTCAGCAGCAGTTTGAGACTGGCAGAATGGATCATTGATCTGTCGATCTGTTTAATGCTGGTCAGATCAAATCGATGGATGAGAGAAGCAGTTACTGCTCCATCTGCACCCCGAGTGCACTCTGCGCTCCGTCAGTGTGATACTGAATGGTAGATATATTCCAGTATGCTGTCTAGATTATGCTCTTCTCATTATTCTTCTTCTTTGACTAAATCAGCAGAGCAATAATATTGTAAATATGATATCATTTACTGCCAGGGTTTTGAAATTAACTACTCTCTACCCAGTGGTCTAAGAAGAATATCACATTGAGTCATGCCCTTTGATTTAATCTGGGTGTCGATCTTTGTTACTTGCCTACTGATTGTCTGCTCATGTTTCTTGTTGCTTGTCACTGGCTGAAAAATTGCAAAAACTGCCATAAAAATTATAAAAATTCCAGTGCAGATTACTAATATGAGATGAAGCTCGGATGCTAATGTGTAAGGTTTTTAACAATAACATTTTGGTGCACTATCCCGTATGACAGTACCTCCTGCACTGGCACTGTGTGATGTCTTTAATGTACTTGCCTGTGAAAAAGCTGCATATGAGCTTTATTTGAGATTAGTATAAGTATATAGTTTAAAAAAAAATACAATAGATAATCAAGGCTAATCTTGGCTAATCTTAATCTTAATTGATGACTGTGCTCACAAAAGTCTTCAACATGATCAAAGGAGAGTTTTTCAGCTCCAGTCATCAAATCATCACTCTACTGTCTTTAGAGAGAGTTTTACTGCAGCTCCTCCCGACCTTGTTTTGAACTCTACTTGTACACACGGTGCTGAGCCACCACCGTGCATACACAACCTCCGCTAGGTTCAATTTGCACTGCTAAATGATAAGACTCTCTAAGCTAAAGCAATCAACAAGCAATATTGCTCGGCACATCCTCATCATTCATTCAGGAGTCCAAAAATTAAGTAGAAACAGGACAAATGTGACAAAATAAAAGTGTGCGTTTCACAAAAGATTTTTCAGACGGAAGCTCTGTAAACAACCGTTCTAATCTTGTATAGCACAAAGAATGGTTTTGCTGCCACACAATCCAAATGAACATGTTTTCTGTAAACAGACAGGATTTTCCATGGGTACGGGGACGGTCTGTGTTTCTCTGCAATTAGAACGAGCTTCTATTCATCACTTGTTACTGCGAGTTTACTGCTTTCTGAATGAGTTTCTGTGAGCAGTTGGACACTGTAAACGGTGGGGGTCAGTGATAGACAGCAGAAAAGTTAAACAGGTGACACATGCTATCAGAAGCTGCCTGTTTGAACAATGGACTGGTGGATCAGCTGATGGACCCATCCCGTCCAGCTCCTCTCTCGTCACAGTCGTCATTACAGGGATCCCTGGAACCTGCCCAGGTACTCGGGGAGTTTGGCCGGGCTGCCATCTCTGCAGGACAGCAGAAGTTGGCAGGGCTACATTCACTCCTCCCACCCACAACGTTTCTCCCAGGCGGAGTAACGACATGCGGTGATCTGCCTGCAATCTGTTAGCTGGTTGGCAGGGATCAGTGGAAAACCCGATCGATGGGGAGTTCGAGTTTGGTTGCTGAGATGCTTGCACCTCCTTTTCTAAAATTATCAGGTGACAATTAAACTACTTTTAGTCCTTGGTTGGAAAAAATATTATGAGTAAGTATTTCCCATGAAGGTTTAAATTTGAAAAAAATGTACTGTCTAGTGGTGTAACTAGAAAATAATTCTTATAATCAGTAAAGCTGCCAATTATTCAATTATTAAAATGACTGTTCAATTTATTAAATGTCAGAAAACAAAACAATAGCGATAACAATTTTCCAGAGCTCAAGGTGATGTCTACAAATATCTGATTTTGTTTGAAAAAGAAGCAAAATCTCAAAAATACATAATTTAAAATGAGATAAAGAGAGAGAAAAAAATGCAATAAAGCATCACATTTGAACCAGAAAATGTTTGTGAGTTAAGTTTAATGGATGAATTAATTGAATGATTTTCAAATAGTCAAATACTTCTCTGTCAAAATAATTAAGTGACATGAACTACAGACATGTTTAAAGTAGGCTATTTAATGCATGCATCGTCTTGTCAACAATAGCATGTTTTTGCCTTCATACAACAATCTTATTTTGTCTTCATTGCAATATTATATTCTGGTATCTAATGTTTGGTGGAAATAAATATGTCAAGCATCTCCATAATGACATTCCACAAACCACTGTGCTCTGCAGAATAAACTACAAATTAATGAATTATTATTCATTGCTCACACAGAACATAACCTCTGTATCAGCACCTAATTTCCTCCACACATCATGTATGAATAAAACAAAAAAGACAATCATGTAGAAAAAGCTGCACATTTGCATTACTTAATGTATGCATTTGTATTGCATTTGCAAAAAAAAAAATATATATATATATAGCATTTGCTGTTGTTTTATCGTCACCCTAGCGACAAAAAGCTTAATGAAACAGCTCTGCTAGCACTTTCCAGTAATGATTAATTATCTGGATAAGTGAACTCAGCATACTGGGTCCAGACCACAGTGGTTACATGACAGAATATTTAAAGTCAGTCAGAAAAGCAGCAGCATGCTCTCTTTCGGCACTTAAAAGTCTGGTGCGAGACACTGTGCTTTCCTTAAGAGTGTTTCAGTAATGAGGCAAGAAAGGAGAAAATTCCCTCTGAAGAAAGCCGACAGAAATATTCCCAATGTTTCATCCATTTGTGCCTTAGAGGAAGATAGTTGATGAGTCTCGTTCCAAGGTCATCAAACACCAACGCTTTTGGATGGTGGTTCGGTCTGACTACCCAAAGAGTCTGGATTTGACGACCTGAGACTCGACAAACATCTATCTTTCTTCAATTACATTCAGCATCTTTAAATCAAGTTATGTTGCACACACTGCATGTGGAATACACTAATTTGCATACTCTTACATGTACAGTATGATGTATGCATGGCTGCAAATTCATATTCCCAAATACTCACATGCAGGCTGTAACATATGTGCTCAGACACACAGAAGAGCAGATAAACACACTCACACAGAGCTGATGCCCAAAGCAACCCAGCTCCATCTGCTTCAGATTCTGTCGAGCTCTTCCTCTTTCTCTCCGCAGCCACCAGAGTCCCTCAACAATGTCCATTCATATAACCGCTCTAGCTTCATTACTGGAGTGAAAAATGTGGGAATTATGTACAGGAATGTGAAATACAACCTCTGGCTACAGGTACGTCTGAATGTCACACTCAGCAATGCCCTCTTAGTGCAATTACAATCTCCGAAAAGGCAATTACCGACAGAAGTGCAAATAGTTGAATGGGCTATCAGTCATGAAATCACTGAAGTGGAAAACAGAGAGCTCAACTGTTACGGTGAAAATTGCTGGGCAACTTTTAATATTCCCACTAAAATAGGACAATCACAGTAGATCTGATATTCCAGTCTCGTTCTACGGCAGCACTTTTAAAATAAAAGAGTACAAAGAGAGTTATCGGGGAAAACTGCCTGGTTCATAACAACAAACATAAGTCACATGGAGGTTATAACCTCACTAATGAGTTCACAAACTCAGTCTCAAATTAACTGTTGTGCAACTTAGCCTTCCTCTGTCTGTTCAAATTATCGCGTTATTGCTAGATTATGTGTGGACTGGGCCCAGCATGCATCGATTCTGAAATTCTGGGCTAATAACAATTTGGCCGACATCAATGTTTTGTTGTTGTTGTAGTTTCTGTTGTTACTTATTTCCCTTTAGTGCCAGGGAAACAAAGAATTCTTTCAATTATAATACTTTTTTGAAAAACAACAGTTTTAACATCGATCAGTCCGTTATTACACTTTCTTTGAAAAAGTAACAACCATTACTATTATATTCTTTCACAAGAAAAAAATTAGATAAAAAAAGACTGCTTCAAAAGCCTTTTAATTATTATAGTGCACCCAAAGGTTTATAACATTTAGTGGTAACTGTATATATCTGTTTTAAAGCAAGTATTATTTTTTCTTTGTTGGGTTTTCTTAGTGAAAGTACGAAAACTCAAGTTAAGAAAAAAAAGTCTCACCTCACTCGTCAAAGTTTTTCTAGCAATGAAAACTCATATTTATTGATTGATTGTGTTAAAAATGAAAGTGTCTATAGTTAAGGGATACAGCAATCTGTTGGACAAACATTTCAGCCGATATTTGCCTTGTTGAATATTGCGGCAGTGGAGCCACGCGTTTGTTTCCCAGATAATGCCACATTATGAACAACAAATCTGTTTTGAAATTGGCATGATGAGAGCTAGTTAACGTTAGCTGCTGGTTGAGGTTGCACTAAGTTACCGTATGCTGCATTTATGCAAATTTAGTGTTGGTGTCTTAACAGCAAGATAAAAAGTTATAAAATTACATATTTATATTTGAATATGTTTTTTTTTTTTTACACATGACAGGTTATATTAAAGGTTGTTTCAGAAATTTGTATGATTAAATGTGAATCTAAAGGCAGTTTAATAAAGGGATAAATGACATTAAAACAGTTGTTACTTTTTTTTTAATTCAAAAGATTTCTTTCTTTCCTTGGCACAGAAGGGCAATATATATGACATCAAAAACAAAATATAGCAAAAACAACAAAGCGTCGGTATCTGCTATCTGCCAAAATGTTGTGTTTTAAATATCAGTATCAACCCACCATTCCCCAAATGATCCATCAGTCTACTCCACACACAACAATACCGGTCATTTAAATTGACAGACGCAGGCTCAGTTGTGCATAGATTATGTGGAGGGTGACAGAGAAAATGTAAATTCAACAGAGAGGAAACAAATCAGAGAATGAGAAGGGGATGACAGCTTTAAACGGAGGGGAGGAGAGCAAATGAGAGGATGCAGAGCAAGAGAGAAATATGGATGTTCTTAAAAGGTAAAAAAAAAAAAAAAAGCCTTTGTTGTACACATTACACTTTCACCTTTTACTATGTGCTATTATTTAAAATATTTTGGGGATTCAGACACTGTATCGCTGTCTAAACTAAAATAAAAGCAAAATAAAAACTGAATTTATCAAAAGAATACCTGAATCTTTCAGTCTTTCATAAAATCTTTGTTTTCCTTTAAGTGAGGAAAAAGACACCTGGTTTTAGACAGCTTGACGCCCTGATATTTTAATATCATTTACACAATGCAGTCTCTGAAGGCCATGTGTTTGACACTGAATATATTTCATTGGAAATACAGCTGCGCCATCAGCTATAAACATCAACTGTCTCATTTATGTAACAAATTACAGATGAATATCTCTGCTCATCAGATATTTCCCACAATGAGAAATCATTTTCTACAGAGACGTCCCCAGATATCTACATGGTTATTTTTTGATCCACTTAATCCCAGCCTACTCAGATTTACTCAGACACTCATCATGTAGTATTGTGTTCATGAAAGGTCCGACGACAAGTAATGTAATGGAAAGAAAATGTGAGGATTAGCTGGTTCATTTTACCTGCATTTATTTAAGGCCCGCCTATTATTTTACTACTCTCTACTTCTTGCCTTTTCACTGGGCTTCTGTCTAAAGTCACTGAGCTACAGTGGTGGAAAGTAACCAAGTAAACAAGTAAACAAGTACATTTATTCAAGTACCAGACTTAAATGCAGTTTTGAACTGCTGGTGCTTGATTTAAGTACTTCCCTTTTCTGCTGATGAACACTTCTACTCAGCTACATGTCAGAGGAAAACATTGTACTTTATCCTCGACTATATCAGTTCCATAAGATTATTTTGATTTGTGAGTTTGTGCTCACATGTTTTGTTCTGTTTTGTTTTGTTTTGTTTTTGGTAACTATGTTAGCATAACTAGCCATGCTAATGGTGCTAACAGAGCTAAAATATGACAAACAATATGTCAGGAAATACCCCAAACTTTGAATCTTTTATGTGTCTTCAAAAATGAGGTTGCCAACAAGTGGCTAAACAAGACTACAGAATGAAATCACGACAAGCCACGCCGAACGCAGCTTTACAGCCTTGTTGTGGTGGTGAGGTTAAGTCAAGTTCGTTTAGAGCCTAAAATTACCTTTTTACATTGGCACTTGCATTTAGGTTTCAAAAATGAAAAGTGGAAGTGGTGTTTATTTGTTAAGATTATCTTGCTGAACAAAACATGTAAGTATCATAAATATTTGTTTACCACAGAGCTTATTTTCTGCAATGATCAAAAATACAATGGGAAAATCACATAAGCTTTTTGAAGAGGGAACAAGGGCGACGTTAGCCTCTGTGCCAGCCTACAGAAAGACATTATCCCCGAGGCACTCTATAGGAACAATAATTGATTTCTGTGCCGCATATAGACTGTATGGTGTGCTGTGTGCACATAGGATCACCAGCAACAGCGCTTTTGTTGATTCCCACAGGAAAATAGAAGCAAAGAGTTGTTTTCTACTCCACTCCGCTATGTGAATGAGCTTTTACATAATGGAGGAAAAACTGATCATAGCTGTCAACGGCTCCCCAATTCTTTCCAATACGACTTTAACAACATACCAGGGATGTGAATGAGAAAAAGCTATGCCTGCAAACAGATCGCTAGGGAAATGAACTATTTCTTTGTGCACAGGCATAGTGGCAACAACAGAAAATAACTTCCCCATTGGGGCTAAGTACATAAATTACATGGCTGAACAAAAGCAAATCTAACACGGGAGGTGAGAGAGCGAGCCTGCTACTTCTGAAACTGAATCTTTAGCCAGAAAAAACTGTGATTCTTTAGCAAGGCCACTGATTTGTATTTTCATTAAAAAAAAAATGTCCCTAGACGTCTCTGCTGCTGATGAATGTTTGCTCTTTTGTACCTCAAATCTGTTTTCCTGTTATCTCAATGTATATGTACCATTTTATAGGCTGTATGAAGGTCTGAAACCTGTAATAAATTGCTACACTAACTCTTACTATAAGAAGAGCCAGTGAGTGATCTTTCAACCCTCTTTTGAACTCACATGTATGCTCTACTCTTCTCAAACACAAAGCTCTCACTGCAAATACGGGCGCATAAACGATACAGAAGAAGCATTACTGTTGTAGCACAAAAGCAAAGACTCCTCTCCAGTGTTATTACCATAATAGAAGCCATTCATACATTTTACATTACACCAAGACACTGAAATAAAAGTCTTTCTGGCACCGCATGGAGCTGGTGGAAGCACAGAAATTAAAGTGAGGCAGAAACAGCAGTAAATGGGAAAAAAATAGATAGTTTTTCCTTTTAAAAGACTGTCTGCAGTTCTTTCCTATTGTGAAAAATATGCTTGAACAGAGTGGACCATGTGGGGTACTGTGTTCATCTAAAGCGGACTCATAGATTCTCTGCATAATGCTTCAGCCTGATCGCACAG
The DNA here is from genome assembly GCF_026936395.1 of Plectropomus leopardus. NCBI lineage: Eukaryota > Metazoa > Chordata > Actinopteri > Perciformes > Serranidae > Plectropomus > Plectropomus leopardus. The sequence goes on along the minus strand of NC_142193.1, from coordinate 10,282,235 downwards.
AGCGAGAACATTGACAGCAGCTTTTTCCTCAACAAGTACATCTGTGAAGAGGAGTTCTGCATGTGCAGGAACATGCAAGAGATCAGTTTTCTGTCATGCTCTAGGCACTCAAGATGGTCTGTTTGTTTGAAAGAGAATCACCTGATTATTGACCTGGCTAATTACTGGACTGGCCATTTATTTTTATTTGTTTTTTAATTATTGGAATGTGTTTTTGTTTTAAATTGGATAGCCGATGAAATGTATTAACTGAAAAATCTGCTGCTTTACCTCTGATGCAACTACCTGCCTCTGTCTGCAGTCACCACTCTGCAGCCTATAACACAATGTACTGCCCATAGTACTATCTGTTTGGTTGCACATCACAAGGTAGTAAAAAAGTTGATATTTCTGAAGGTGTAATAACGATCACAATTTTCAACAGTGAAGTTGCAAAAATGTCCACTGTTTTTGCTGTTACCGTACTGCAGTGGTGCGTCCAGACTCTTTTCTGTGGGCCAAGAAGGGCAATTAGGGGTGGCATGAAGTATAAACAGTGCTGTGGGCACGTACGTCAGCATAGTTTTTATTTACCATTTTTGTCTCCACTACCCACACCTACTTTAATTACTAACATTGCAGTCTCTTACATTCCTGTCTATAGTTTAGTTTAAAAGATAAATAGGCCTGCCAATCACAACACAACAGAGTAACATTACACAAATATTAAATAAAGCTTCCATACTTTAGTAAACAAATTGTTCCTCCAAAAGTAGACAGTACAAAAGCAAGTATAAACTACCAACAAAATGAAAGTGCCAAAAAAATTGAAATAAATATGCTGTTGTAACAGTAGGATCCATATATTTGTAAATTAGTCGGGCTAGACATTACTCTGGCACATTACTATGGTTTGAGGCTGAACTGCACCTATAAACAAAAATTCAGTTTACGGATCAAACAGTTCAAACTGACTGGGCAGATAGCCAATCATAATGGGGTGGCAGACGCCCCTGCCGTACTGCTGTTAGTCCAATATTGGTTATTGGATGTAACTTCAGTTGTATGCATATGAGAACTTCAAAGTGAGGCACAGAGAGTAAGGCTGCCACTGAACGCATCAAGATATGTTACCAGATTACCATAGATTATAAACCACAAACACAATTGATCGCTGACAATACAAACAGACCAGACATATCTCACGCAGACCTGCCGATGCAGATTCAACCCCTGTTGGACTGTTTGGATGTGTCAGTTGTCACTGTCACAGTGTGCAGTGTTGTTCAAATACTTCACTGATAAGCCAGAAAAGCCTACAGTAACACAGTGCTTTGTGATCAAAAGGGTTTTTGTATCATGTCAAAACTTTTGTCCAGAGCTGCAAAACTGCAAAGCTGTAAGAGGCCTCTGCTGGGAAAAGTTTGCCTACAGTGTTTTGTGCCAGAAAGGTGTGTTTTGGTTAAGGTGCGGAAAAAAGTCTTGGTTTGGGTTAATACGAATACATTTCTAATAGCAAGCCCTGAAAGAAAACTTCCCCCATGTGCTGAGAGCACCAAAGTATTTTTTTTTCCAAAAGCAGTTTATAAAATAATCAGTTCTGGTGAATCTGGAGCAAAAATCCATAGCCTTGGGTTTTGTTTTGTTTTTCTACCTGTGGAGAGCTATTTCACATTTAAAATGTAAAAGTCAAAAATGTTTTTTGCCACTCTGACAGATGCCAGCACTAACATATGGGTTATTTGGCAACAGATATGACAGAAAAAAATTAAAGAGTCATCAAGAGAGCAAGATCTTGAGGAAACTCATCAAATGGGCTATTGTAATGCAAATTATAGGTAGGTCAGGTACTTTCATTTTCTTTTGACCCCCTTTTCTCTCCTTTAATTTTTTTCCCTTTATTTGTTCACATTTTTGCAAACTGACACCATTAAAAGTGTGCCAAATTAGCTATTGGCAGTTGTTTGCAATATGCCCATGCAGATAACAATAACTGGATTACTTTGAAAATGTAAAATCTGATGATTCTGGGGCAAGTGCCGAAGTGCTGATTTCTGAGCAGAACTGCGGATGTTTCTTTGCGATGGACATTGCAAGATGGACAAGATGGAAGTTTAAGTCACATGGAGGACTAACTAAGAGGACTGACTAACATCCCTGTTATTCTTTCAAAATCAAAGAAATATTATATAAAATATAATAAAAAATAATATAATATATTACATATATTATATTTTATGTCCATTACTGCAGCTATTTTTTTGTTACTGAATATATATCTTTGCATGTGTTCACAACTTTCTCTGTCTAGCTATGAATTTGTAAGAGGGTATAAGTGGCGCTGGCTGCATTGCTATTAAGTCCGTGCAGTTCTTGAGCCAATTATCCACACTGCAACAGCTATCATCATCTCTTTTTCCTGTATTCTCCAGTTCATTAAGTTATAATAACACTGTTAATTTAAAATACGCTAATTTGCTTTCTGTCCTTGAGTTAGTTAAGAAAGTTGAGTACAGTCTGCCTAAAAATGGTGGGTGTCAGTTCGCTTCTAACAGGACTCTGGTAGGTTTGTTTGTGGTGTGAAAGCACACAAATCAACCACAGGATTTTTATCATGGCAGATATGTGAAGACAGTATGATGTCAAAAGCTAAACAATTTATAAATCCATCTAATGATCGTGAAATATGCCAGAGATCTTATAACTGGTTTGCTATAAAGCCATGTATGTAACCCATTAATGAATATGGTAACCATGGTAACACATATGCACAACAGCTGTTGTGCATATGTGTTACCATGGTTACATATACACAAAGCTGGTGACACTGTAGTGCTTTTATCCAACTCTGTCTACTTTGGGAGTTCCTTGAGTTTATTAAAAAATGTGTGATTCCACAGAAATAAGCCCCAAAATACATGTGGCTGATTTGCCATTTAATAATACTGATAATACTTAGAACCAGTCACTTCTTCTTGAGCTCTTGTGACAACAAAGTCCAAAAATACACCCATCATAAGCATTAAAGTGCTACATCAACTTCTGTCTGTCACCAGCATTTGATTTTTCCATGTGGGTCCTGATGAAACAGGACAATAATCACTAAAAATTTGTCCAGTCAAAGAGGCACCTTTCAGTCTGTATAACTTCATATGTACTTCTCTTATATGTTTGTGAAAAGTAAGTGTAATCAGAAAGTGAATAAAAACCAAATGCAACCATGTATCTTTTTTTTTTCTCTTGGCCTGGACCTAATAAACAGAACTACAGGTGTGACAACAGCCTAAGCAGTAAGCCGACACAGCAGCCTGTTCAAGTCTCTCTCCTCTCCTGACGCTGTCCATGGTCCTGAAACATTATATGTACATCCACAGAAGCCCTTAACTGATTGAGAGCGTTCAATTTTGAACCTAATTCAAATAAAGAAACTTACTTTCAATTACATATCATGACATTATGATGTTATTAACTTGATAAAGTGTCCATGGCAGAGTAGAAATAATCTTTCTATCTCACATTATTTCTGCAGCTGTGGCTAGCAATAGGTTTGGTTTGATACTGTAAAAAACAAACTGCAGGAAGCTAAATATTTCCTATAATATTACCTTATTATGTGGCATTGTTTTAGTGGGGTTTCAAAAACCCTCTTGGCCATATTAATGGCATTTTTCCAATAGTGGCCAAGGTTTGTGGCCTGGACTCAAAGAACTATCGCACAGATATTGAGAGGGTCCTCACATAAAACTAGGCCATCTCTGCAATATAAAGATGGAAATACTTTGGAAATTAGTGCCACATGACTGAAGGAAAAAGAGAAAAAGGATTGTGGCATTCTGTCTTGCTCAGGAGGTAGAAAACTTAAATCTACCAGAATGCACTGTGCCTGAACCAATAAACCCTCTCGCTGGTGGATGACGTAATGCAAACATTTGACACAATGGCGGCCAGCTGGAAACAAATGATTTCAGCACTGCGGAAACCCACAGTGTTGATGGGTTTTTTTGCTTTGTAGGCTTGAACTGTTGCCTTCTGCATGCACAATTTCACTAACTTTCTGACTGATGGTAAAAAAAATTTAACAATGACAAAATAAATGCATCAATTCATGAAGAGACAAGCTTGAAGTGAACAGACTGGAGTGTCCCTGCTCTGTTTTCAGGGTTTCTTTTGACCATCTGACCCTAACAAACCTTTATGTGTCTTTCCTGGCCTCCGATGTAAGAGATAATGACAAAGTAATAATGTGTGTGACCGCCAGAAAGCTCTGTCACAAACTGATATTTTATTAAATTTTAAAACATAATTTTCTGGTGAACTTTTACTTGTTGCTTTTACCTATGAATTTGAGCCAGTGTAAAAAGTTTAGCCATCGGCTGTTTGGATCTGGAGTAAACCGAATGGAAAACCCTCCTTGCCTATCGGACGCCATCACTGACAACTTCCACAGATCCACAGACATCTCAGTGGGCCCGGTCTTTGGGCCCTTGCAGGTAAGTTTCTTCTCCAATGTGGATCTAAACCTGCTCTGATCCTTGCCGAAATCAAGATGAACCTGGTCACAATAATCCTGTCATAGATGTAGGTGTATGTAGGCAGCCATCAGCCCCAGCTGAAGCCCTGGTTAATTTGGCTGAACTTCTGTCACCTTTTCTATCCTCTCAAACAGTCATCTTGGGTGATCTCAACCTCAACTGGTTATCATCTGTTTCAAACAAGCTTAAAGATATCTGTAATGATATGAATCTGACACATATTATTTATGAACCTAAACGATCAAACACACATGACATTTTAAAATCCAGCCTACTTGATATTATTCTCTGTAACAAACCTGATAAATACATCATCAGTGGTGTGTTTGACCTGGGAATAAGTGACCATTGTCTTTTTAGTTGCATCAGAGATGTAAGCATTGAGAAATTATTCTCCCTAGTAAAAAAGTAGAAGTAATCTGAAAAGACTCAATAATCAAGCTTTCCTGCATGACTTGTATCGCAACAACCGATCTGATGTTACCAAAATCCCAGATGCAGATCTTGCTTTATATCATGCTACTATTTTTTTTAACTCAGTTGTTGATGGACATGCCCTCTTTAAGAATACAGGGTAAAATCTAGCCCATGGTTTACCTCTGATCTAGCTGATCTCTTTAACTGTAGAATGAAGCTTGGGCTCAAGCAAGACAGCCTCAAAACACCTCCAACTGACTTGTGTTCAAACATCTCAGGAACCGATGTACTGCTGCACTTAAGAAGGCTAAATCTGACTACTATTGACATACTTTTGTCTGTTTCTCTCATGATCAGAGCAAATTTTGGAAGGTTGTTAAATCAATTTAAAAAAAATGATAACTTTTCCCAACTAGCATAGTTAATAGGGACACACTTTTAACAGACCGTAAAGAAATTTGCACAGCTTTTAACAGTCATTTTGCTGCCCCTGGACTTCTTTTTGAGAACACTACATGTCAACTGAATGATATCCTTGAACCACATGATGTACAGGCCAATACTTCTCCACAAAGCTTCAGTTTGTCCAGCTTCAGTCTTGAGCAAGTTACTGATGCATTACACACTTTTGATAATAAGAAATCCACTGGATCATTTTTTTCTTAAACTCTTAGTGACATATTCAACTTAACTATCTCTACTGAAATAATCCCTACAGTGTGGAAAACAGCTTATGTCCTCCCACTACATAAAGGTAGTGACAAAACTGATCTAAATAACTATCGCCCCATCTCCAAATTGTGTTGCCTGGCCAAGATCTTGGAATCTCTGTTCAATAATTAGCTCAGATCCTATCTCTCCTTCTTTTCAGTACTCTCTCCCTATCAGTCTCACTTCAGGCCCATGCACAGTACCATATCTGAAATTTCCCTGGCTCTTAATGACATCGCACTGGCCCTGGATAACAAAAAGTCTTGTGCTGCTTTGTTTATAGATTTATCTAAAGCATTTAATACAATTGACCATTTACCACTTCTTAAAAAAACTGTCCCGCATTGGATTTGATTTTCTCAGTTGCTTCTGGTTTGAGAACTACTTATCTAAAAGACTACAGTGTGTTAAAATTGATGATGTTCATTCCAATTTTTTAAACATTGCTTAAGGTGTTCCACAAGGCTCAGCATTAGGTCCCATACTGTTCTGAATTTACATAAATGTAAATTTTTTGAATCCTTTTAGTTTCATCTTTACGCGGATGACACAAGTTTATATTGTTCCGCAAAATCTGTTCAGTCAGCCATTAGTTGCCTACAATTGTCTTTTGACTCCCTCCAACGCCAACTACATAACAACACCATATTGTATTCCTTACTAATAAACTAAGAACTGTTATTGTTTTTTTATATGGGAATAAAAATTGTTTCCCTTTTTCATAAAGAAAAAGAATAGTTGAATCTGTCTTTTTTTATCTGTTTTAGATTATGGGGATGTCATTTATAGAAAACCTGCTGCTGCCTCCAAATTAAAGTCACTGGATGCTGTCTATCACTCAGCAAGGTTCATAACTGGTAATCCTTACAACACCCACCACTGCCATCTTTACCAAAAGGTTAGCTGGCCTCATTTGGCCATGAGGCGTGACCAGCATTCGTTTTTATTCATCTATGAAGCTTTGAAACAGATGCCTCCTACCTATATTTCATCCCTCTTAATTCTAAAGTCACATAATCTGGGCACTCACTCACAGAATAGCTTGTTACTTCACATTCCCCAAATCAGAACTGAAATAGGAAAAACATAATTCTCTTACAGTGCACTTTATACATAGAATAATCTGCAAAGGAACTTAAACTTGGACACTCTTCCATCATTACGGCCATTCAAATGCCTTATTTCAGATCTTGTTTTAATTGGCATTATTGAAAATGAGGGTCTCCCTTAATAATTTCCTGAGTCTTAAATAAAGGTTTGAATGAATAGATAACAACAAAGTTCTAACTAAAATCATAATAACAAAGAGCCTTTTTTCATTCTATTCCAACATACAATGATGTCTACTGAAATCATTTCACCTTTCAAATCAATCATAAATTACACAATAAAAGACAAAAAAAGTAAAGCTTATTATAATGTAAAGCATGTGTTTTTCAAATATCTTTTTCAGAAATGTGTTTATTTTAATGCAGCTGTAGTACCACCATGTTGGTGCTCAAAATCAAGATGACTATTCTGATTATTCTATCATGAGTGTCATTTAACATTGGGATTGCTTTGCAGCAGCTTTGTATCTGAAATCAAAGCAGGTATAAGTCCACATCTGGAATAGCAAAACGTCTGCAAAATGCTAACTGTTCTCAAACAGATGCACAAGAATAACAAACAGCTTTCTCATCTGCAGGGCAGAACTCTTAATATTTATCTGAAAATTGTTTGTTGATCTTATTAGTGTTAATCACAATAATCAAACTTAAGTGGCACTATAAGTAACATAAACACAGTCACAAGTCTTTTAACAAAAGGACTAAAAATACACACACACTTACACAACAGCGTGATTGCTAATGGGAAACAGGTGCCTTGTAACACTTGAATTATCCTTTTAAAGATGAAACAAATCGTGTCATCATTCTTAGCATCTCATTTAAAAATCAAACAAATGATGAAAGAAGCTTTCTGTGTGATTTTCCAATAATGATGCCTTTATTGTTTGTGCCACCTTCCACAGTCAGGCTACTCTGTGTTTGTTGAATGATTAATATGGATAAATCCATAACTCCACCCGGCCAATACGGTCATATTTGCTTACTGCTTATCTCTGTAATATGCTTGGCATTATCAGGGCTTCGAGTTCTAGCACATCAGATTTCTCTAATGTCACTGTTGCCCTTTTTAAGAAAATATTAAATTGGTGTCCATTTAATGCCTGTATTGGAAAAAGACAGAAGGAACATTACAGTAAGAGGTTCTAATGGTGCAGTTATTGTAAATGTCAGGCAAATGGTCTACTACAGGTGATTAGAGACGGGGCTAGTTGCTACCAAGCCACAAGTTCAAAGACTGAGAAATGAAGCCAATGTGGAAGTGCCAAGAACTGCAGTTCATTAAATGGCCGCTTGAGGCTGGCTCTAAAACAGAGTCAATCCTTATAGATCCTCATGTTAAAATGCTCACTTTTACAGCAGAAATAAAGTTAATTTCAGGTGGACTTTTTAATAACTCACTGATTTATATTTTATTAATGCCTAAAGTCTCACATATTTAAAGGCAGAGCCGCTTGCTGCTTTAGTCAGTGAATCGGATCCAGTCTCCTCTTCACCACAGCACCACACTCTCGGCAATCACAACTTCTGGCCAGAAAAAAATAAAGGCTTAGAAAGAGCAGTCTACAAACTAATGAATGACATCATGGGAGCTACGTCCAATAATTGTACAGTCTCTGGTTGCTGCACTACTTTGGCTGGCAAGTGAACATGCTAGAGGCAATCACAACAATTCACAAATCTGCATCATCCAGCAGCTTTTCAGCTGAACCAGACCACATTTTAAACCTCACATAGCAGCTCTCATTTCGCCTCATTTCAGATGCTTTCCAACAGCTTCATTACCTAATAGGAAAATAATTTCACACAGGTTTTTTTTTTAACTTGCACAATCAGTGTCTCATAACCAGGGTAGGAAATTAGCATCCGCCACGAGCAGAATGCAGGAGAATTGGCTGGTGATTAACCTACCAGCTTCAGTAGCAGGTAAACCAAGGGTTCATTTAACAAACAGTTGCATCGCTGCATTTAAAGGCTGCTTCAAAGCAGCAGAAATAAATAGTGGGCCCCAGTCTGTTTTTTCCTTGTGATGATTGGCACATCCGGTGATGTGGCCAAATTTGAGTTGACATGTTTGATGTGTTTCCATTCACATCTGACGATAACTGTGGAGCAACACTGACACACCCTCCTGTTAAATACACAACTCTCTCCATTGTTTTTGTTGAAGCTGACCAGGAACCTACACACGAGTCTTTGAGGTCCAGCATTTAATTTGCGCTCACAATAGTGCGACTGACTCGAACAACAATCAGCCTGTAGGGCTAACGTCAGCATACGCTTCTTACGCCATAATGTTACAGCAAAGTGTTTTCAGGCAGAACTTGCGTTTTTGAAACTCATGTACCACACATAAACTACATAGGACACCTGCTGTTAGGCTGTGGCACCAGGACAGACAGACAGACAGAGAGAGAGAGAGACTGTTGTTTAAAGTTTAAAGTTAAAAGGTTGTGAAAGTTTTGGCTTAAAATGGATCTACAGTGCACCATTGTTTTGGTGGCTATATTTTGTTTTTTTGCATCTGAAAATTGTCTGTGTGAGTGTGTGTGTGTGTGTGTGTGTGTGAGAGGAGGAGAGAATTAAAAATGAATAAACCATACTGAATAAATATTAAATTAATACTTTTTACAGAAAAAAGAAATTTGTGGCTGATAGTGTATAAGTTTACTTTCAACACTGCTCATAACTGACCGAAAAGCATGCCTCTTTTGTAGAGTAGATTATATTCAGGCAGAAGAGGGTTAAATAAAAGTGAATGGTGTAACCTGGTTAATAAGCTACGCTAGCTCTTGTCAAAGTTCATCACAGTTGAAGTGCTTGCCAAAGATTTGCAGACTTACTTAGCCCTTGCAAGGGAATTCATTCATTTGTAGCTAACCCACTGACATGAATTGATTTTGCTGCAAAATATTGTAATATTAATAGTTGAGTTTGGCCCTTCTGAGTGAAGATTTCTGCTTGTGCCTCCAAAATCCTCCATAAAATGGACAGTAAAGAGCCCATCAGGTATGGAGGGGAAGTTTTAACAACATGCACACATGAATTACTATTAGTATTTCATAATATAAATAAATATATAGCAAATTAGCAATGCACATCCTCATTAATAATTCTTACTTGTGATGTATGTGCTGAAATACTGCTGGTACATGTTAAAGAGTTTTACAAATGCAAGCATAAACACCAGTTTGTCAAAAAACAAAAATAAAGTTTGACAATAAGGATCACTGTGACATAAATTGTTTAAGGGCCTGCCAGAGAACGCTACAGACATCCTGGCTGTATATCAAAATGTAACCAAATAAAGTCTGTGTGACTCTTGCATATTAGATCACAGTTCTTTGTCTATCTAGGACTGTTCCTGTCAATGTCAGTGTCTACACTAATCCTGCCTGCAAAAAATCACATCCACCTCACATCTTAAGTGTTTTTTTTCACCAATAGTTGCATCTGCCTTCTTGGAATATTCAGCTGGAGCTTCCAACCAATCCCATCAGCCTCAGAGGGCGGCGTGTCTCTGTAGCCCTGCTGGATCACATTAACATCACGCTCATTGAAGCTGACAGGCCAGCAGAGCCGGGAGAAAACCAGCAGAGAGCGGAGGGATTTTATAAAGTGTAAGGACCCTGACGCACCTTCAGTCCCATGGTGGACACATAGATAGATGCATCCAGCAGTGCTGACATTTCTACCAGCGCTCCTCCACTTAGTTCTCCCGCCTCTACTGCCATTTCTACTAAATCTGCTCAAACCTAAAAGTGCCTGTTTTGCTTCTTTGTGGTTTAGTGTTGTGAGGTCTGTCAGCCTGTCAGTGGCCAAAAATACCAAGCTGTACTTTAAAAGTTCACCCTCACTCCTGGTCCCCATGCATTATGCTTTTGAATCTGGTTCTGCAGCACAGACAAGAGGAGAGCATGTGGGCACGGAGAACAGCCTCACAGCAGGTCTTAGTTCAGACTTCCAGGAGGACAGCTGTTTTATGCATTGTAAAAAAAGAAAAAACCTATCAAGTGTTCATTAACCTCATGGCCCCTCTGCTCGTACTGGGATGACGGTGGAGAGGACAGAGAGATCAGACAGGAAGCACTTTGAAGATGATCGAAACTACTGGTGTGCCATTAGTAAGATTATTGTCATTATAATACAGTTAACAGGAAGCATGAGGACTGATTGGTCTCCACAGCATGCCATTTCAGCATAGTGTGTGTGTTTGTGTGTGTGTGTGTGTGTGCGCACGTGTGTTTTAATGCAATTATAATTGCATAATAGTTAAGCAAATACAGGAGTGTTGGCCATTAAAGCATTAATTACACATATATTTTCATGTAATTTTATTGGTTTAGGTAAGCAATACTCAATTTATAAAAACAGCCCACCGACCAATATCTAATTCACAATAAAAATAAATGTATTCACACTGGGATTTTTTGTTCTCTCAAGGTACATGCAGTGCCAGAGTGCTTTAAAAAAGCCTGTATATATAGAGCCTGTAGTGTCAGGAGAGGATTCCCCAGAACCCCCACCCCGAGGTCCAGGCTAAGCCCAGAGTGTCCTCAAATCCTAGAATCGCCTCTGGGTACGCCTGACCCATGCAGGGCTGCTGCGACTGGATTTGCCTCTTGGCAAAGATGAGTTGGGATAGTAAATGTCTAAAAGTTGAAACCAGGCAAGTCATTTATTATGTATAGACTGATAATATTGTTTATATTTTTTTATGCCCCCTGGCTTCCTGTCATTTTGCAAAAGTGGCCCCTGGGCAAAGAAAGTTGAGTATTCCTGGTCTAGGCATATATGTGAATGCAAATGCAAAATGCAAAATTCAACTCACAGTGACTTTTGTTCTCTTACTGTCCTTTGAATAAACTAAAAAGAAAAGTTGCCCTCTGAAATTTTAGCTTAATTTTGATGAGAGAATGAATATTAATGTACCCCTATTTGATTTAATAAAAAGGATTGAGCAACAAAAACATCTAATTAATCCAGACTACATTTCGGAAATCTGTTCCAATGAATGAAATTGTTCACAAACAAAATTGGTGGTGAAGTAACAGTTTCTTGACAATTTGACAAACCGACAATATGGCCGATGAGGAAGTAGAATATGGAGTCCAAATCTATTCTTACAATACAAAGTTAGATCTTCTACTCCACAGTGAGATTTTCATGTTTCTGGAAATTAAAAGTAAGGTTTAGTAAAATGAAACAAACTGACATGCCTGGCAGCATGATTGTGATGCCATATCTTTATGATAAAGCTACTGTCAATAATGAAGAATATGACCTGATCCAACAGCCGATAACACATAAACGTGACAACGGACAGTTTTGAAGCGTTCCTCCGCACACACAGTGGACAGCAGCATAACTTCCGAGCAGAGCCCACAGCGGTGGGAATGAAAGAAACTTCAGGATACATTTTACTGGAGTCACTGACAACAATGCTCCTTATCCATGAGTGCAACAAAAGAGAGACAGTATGATCACCAGTTGAACAAACAGAACACTAACTTGCAGAAATGTTGCGTTTTTGCGCTATATTCTGCCCGCAGTCACTTGCTGCCTCCTCTTTAATCCATGCCCAGTTTGTTTCACACAGCCATGGAGATTGTTATGCTGACACACTGAAAGTGAACCTGCTTTATCCTAATATGACACAACAAATTTAGAGTTACAAATGTAACTGGGTTCTATGAATTCTGGAAGATGGCCAGTTTGAAAAGGTACCATCCCAGCAACCACATCATTATGTGTATATGTTACAAGGCAAGCTAACTTCTCTTGTTATGTTACGCATGTTTGCAAAGTTAGATGCTATTCAACATTTTTTATTGCAAAATATATTCTGAAGCAATCCATGTTTGCACACTTTATGTTAACTCAGACACATCCAAAGTGCAGGGGCCAATTGTGGCCCTTGGAAAGACTTTAAATGACCCATGGCTTGTCTTTTGACATATACTATGGCCCGCCACACAATAATCACCATCCAGAAGTCATCAACAGCTCCTCTTCCCATCATCCCCGTCAACTGATCATCACCTGCCGGCACACATGCCGATCAGTACTCCACTCAGGCACCGTGTATGTTTACCTGTCCAGCAGCAGCTCACATTGACCAAACTATCTACAGCCTTTGTGTCCAGTCCCAATTTTATCTGCCTGCCTGCTAATGAGCACAGCTTGTTTTTTGGTTTCTTGCTTTCTTTTTGGGCGTTTTTAGCCTTCACTGCTTTCCTAATACTGACCTTATTTATAAAAAACGATTAAGGAAACTGCATTCAGGGTTCCAACACAATTTCATGAACAAAATTACAAAACTTTTTCAAGGACCCCAAATCTTTTCTTTTATTGCCCCACTTGCCTGGCATTTTTTTAAAAAAACATATTAGATTCAAACTCTATTCAGGCAGAATTTTAGCCTCCCACATAATGGCGATTGGCGATAAAAACAAAAAAAACACGCCTTTCAAAAATTTAAGAAAAAAAACCTGCCCTAAATTTTTAAGTTTCTATAAAAAATGCGAAAAATGCTAAAAAAAAATCAAAAATTTAAAAAAGAAGAAAGAAATCGCCAAAATGTTTTCAAGAAAACATGGCTTCTAAACCTTCTAAAGATTAAGAACCCCTATGTCAAAAATGATTTACAAAAATTTTGAAAAATCACCAAATATATTTTCTATAAAAATCAGCAAACTTAAAAATAAAAAAAAATTTAAAATGCTTTTCAAACAAAG